>NW_028324154.1:4480000-5088654 GCF_054372755.1 Phalangium opilio
TTTAACTAAAATAAAAGGAATGATCAGTGCTATTACAGGGGGAACTCGGGTTTGAACCAAGGACCTCTCGATCTGTAGTTGAATGCTCTACCACTGAGCTATCCCCCTTGTTCATAGCCGTAATGTCGATTTAAATAAAATAATCGGAATGATCCGTACTGTTACTGGGGGAACTCGGGTTTGAACCAAGGATCTCTCGATCTGCAGTCGAATGCTCTACCACTGAGCTATTCCCCCTTGTTCAAGGCCGTAATGTCGATTTAACTAAAATAAACGGAATGATCCGTGCTGTTACAGGGGGAACTCGGGTTTGAACCAAGGACCTCTCGATCTGCAGTCGAATGCGAGTTATCCCTCCTTGTTCCTAGCCGTAATGTCGATTTAAATAAAATAATCGGAATGATCCGTGCTGTTACAGGGGGAACTCGGGTTTGAACCAAGGATCTCTCGATCTGCAGTCGAATGCTCTACCACTGAGCTCTTCACCCTTGTTCAGAGCCGTAATGTCGATTTAACTAAAATAAACGGAATAATCCGTGCTGTTACAGAGGGAACTCGGGTTTGAACCAAGGACCTCTCGATCTGCAGTCGAATGTTCTACCACTGAGCTATTCCCCCTTGTTCAAGGCCGTAATGTCGATTTAACTAAAATAAACGGAATGATCCGTGCTGTTACAGGGGGAACTCGGGTTTGAACCAAGGACCTCTCGATCTGCAGTCGAATGCGAGTTATCCCTCCTTGTTCCTAGCCGTAATGTCGATTTAACTAAAATAAAGGGAATAATCCATGCTGTTACAGGGGGAACTCGGGTTTGAACCAAGGACCTCTCGATCTGCAGTCGAATGCGAGTTATCCCTCCTTGTTCCTAGCCGTAATGTCGATTTAACTAAAATAAAAGGAATGATCAGTGCTATTACAGGGGGAACTCGAGTTTGAACCAAGGACCTCTCGATCTGTAGTTGAATGCTCTACCACTGAGCTATCCCCCTTGTTCATAGCCGTAATGTCGATTTAAATAAAATAATCGGAATGATCCGTGCTGTTACAGGGGGAACTCGGGTTTGAACCAAGGATCTCTCGATCTGCAGTCGAATGCTCTACCACTGAGCTCTCCCCCCTTGTTCAGAGCCGTAATGTCGATTTAACTAAAATAAACGGAATGATCCGTGCTGTTACAGGGGGAACTCGGGTTTGAACCAAGGACCTCTCGATCTGCAGTCGAATGCGAGTTATCCCTCCTTGTTCCTAGCCGTAATGTCGATTTAACTAAAATAAAGGGAATAATCCGTGCTGTTACAGGGGGAACTCGGGTTTGAACCAAGGACCTCTCGATCTGCAGTCGAATGCGAGTTATCCCTCCTTGTTCCTAGCCGTAATGTCGATTTAACTAAAATAAACGGAATGATCCGTGCTGTTACAGGGGGAACTCGGGTTTGAACCAAGGACCTCTCGATCTGCAGTCGAATGCGAGTTATCTCTCCTTGTTCCTAGCCGTAATGTCGATTTAAATAAAATCAACGGAATGATCCGTGCTGTTACAGGGGGAACTCGGGTTTGAACCAAGGACCTCTCGATCTGTAGTCGAATGCTCTACCACCGAGCTCTTCCCCCTTGTTCAGAGCCGTAATGTCGATTTAACTAAAATAAACGGAATGATCCGTGCTGTTACAGGGGGAACTCGGGTTTGAACCAAGGACCTCTCGATCTGCAGTCGAATGCGAGTTATCCCTCCTTGTTCCTAGCCGTAATGTCGATTTAACTAAAATAAACGGAATGATCCGTGCTCTTACAGGGGGAACTCGGGTTTGAACCAAGGACCTCTCGATCTGCAGTCGAATGCGAGTTATCTCTCCTTGTTCCTAGCCGTAATGTCGATTTAAATAAAATAAACGGAATGATCCGTGCTGTTACAGGGGGAACTCGGGTTTGAACCAAGGACCTCTCGATCTGTAGTCGAATGCTCTACCACTGAGCTATCCCCCTTGTTCCTAGCCGTAATGTCGATTTAACTAAAATAAAAGGAATGATCAGTGCTGTTACAGGGGGAACTCGGGTTTGAACCAAGGACCTCTCGATCTGTAGTCGAATGCTCTACCACTGAGCTCTTCCCCCTTGTTCAGAGCCGTAATGTCGATTTAACTAAAATAAACGGAATAATCCGTGCTGTTACAGGGGGAACTCGGGTTTGAACCAAGGACCTCTCGATCTGCAGTCGAATGCGAGTTATCTCTCCTTGTTCCTAGCCGTAATGTCGATTTAAATAAAATAAACGGAATGATCCGTGCTGTTACAGGGGGAACTCGGGTTTGAACCAAGGACCTTTCGATCTGCAGTCGAATGCGAGCTATCCCTCCTTGTTCCTAGCAGTAATGTCGATTTAACTAAAATAAAAGGAATGATCCGTGCTGTTACAGGGGAAACTCGGGTTTGAACCAAGGACCTCTCGATCTGTAGTCGAATGCTCTACCACTGAGCTATCCCCCTTGTTCCTAGCCGTAATGTCGATTTAACTAAAATAAAAGGAATGATCAGTGCTGTTACAGGGGAAACTCGGGTTTGAACCAAGGACCTCTCGATCTGCAGTCGAATGCGAGTTATCCCTCCTTGTTCCTAGCCGTAATGTCGATTTAACTAAAATAAAAGGAATGATCAGTGCTATTACAGGGGGAACTCGGGTTTGAACCAAGGACCTCTCGATCTGTAGTTGAATGCTCTACCACTGAGCTATCCCCCTTGTTCATAGCCGTAATGTCGATTTAAATAAAATAATCGGAATGATCCGTACTGTTACTGGGGGAACTCGGGTTTGAACCAAGGATCTCTCGATCTGCAGTCGAATGCTCTACCACTGAGCTATTCCCCCTTGTTCAAGGCCGTAATGTCGATTTAACTAAAATAAACGGAATGATCCGTGCTGTTACAGGGGGAACTCGGGTTTGAACCAAGGACCTCTCGATCTGCAGTCGAATGCGAGTTATCCCTCCTTGTTCCTAGCCGTAATGTCGATTTAAATAAAATAATCGGAATGATCCGTGCTGTTACAGGGGGAACTCGGGTTTGAACCAAGGATCTCTCGATCTGCAGTCGAATGCTCTACCACTGAGCTCTTCACCCTTGTTCAGAGCCGTAATGTCGATTTAACTAAAATAAACGGAATAATCCGTGCTGTTACAGAGGGAACTCGGGTTTGAACCAAGGACCTCTCGATCTGCAGTCGAATGCTCTACCACTGAGCTATTCCCCCTTGTTCAAGGCCGTAATGTCGATTTAACTAAAATAAACGGAATGATCCGTGCTGTTACAGGGGGAACTCGGGTTTGAACCAAGGACCTCTCGATCTGCAGTCGAATGCGAGTTATCCCTCCTTGTTCCTAGCCGTAATGTCGATTTAACTAAAATAAAGGGAATAATCCATGCTGTTACAGGGGGAACTCGGGTTTGAACCAAGGACCTCTCGATCTGCAGTCGAATGCGAGTTATCCCTCCTTGTTCCTAGCCGTAATGTCGATTTAACTAAAATAAAAGGAATGATCAGTGCTATTACAGGGGGAACTCGAGTTTGAACCAAGGACCTCTCGATCTGTAGTTGAATGCTCTACCACTGAGCTATCCCCCTTGTTCATAGTCGTAATGTCGATTTAAATAAAATAATCGGAATGATCCGTGCTGTTACAGGGGGAACTCGGGTTTGAACCAAGGATCTCTCGATCTGCAGTCGAATGCTCTACCACTGAGCTCTCCCCCCTTGTTCAGAGCCGTAATGTCGATTTAACTAAAATAAACGGAATGATCCGTGCTGTTACAGGGGGAACTCGGGTTTGAACCAAGGACCTCTCGATCTGCAGTCGAATGCGAGTTATCCCTCCTTGTTCCTAGCCGTAATGTCGATTTAACTAAAATAAAGGGAATAATCCGTGCTGTTACAGGGGGAACTCGGGTTTGAACCAAGGACCTCTCGATCTGCAGTCGAATGCGAGTTATCCCTCCTTGTTCCTAGCCGTAATGTCGATTTAACTAAAATAAACGGAATGATCCGTGCTGTTACAGGGGGAACTCGGGTTTGAACCAAGGACCTCTCGATCTGCAGTCGAATGCGAGTTATCTCTCCTTGTTCCTAGCCGTAATGTCGATTTAAATAAAATCAACGGAATGATCCGTGCTGTTACAGGGGGAACTCGGGTTTGAACCAAGGACCTCTCGATCTGTAGTCGAATGCTCTACCACCGAGCTCTTCCCCCTTGTTCAGAGCCGTAATGTCGATTTAACTAAAATAAACGGAATGATCCGTGCTGTTACAGGGGGAACTCGGGTTTGAACCAAGGACCTCTCGATCTGCAGTCGAATGCGAGTTATCCCTCCTTGTTCCTAGCCGTAATGTCGATTTAACTAAAATAAACGGAATGATCCGTGCTCTTACAGGGGGAACTCGGGTTTGAACCAAGGACCTCTCGATCTGCAGTCGAATGCGAGTTATCTCTCCTTGTTCCTAGCCGTAATGTCGATTTAAATAAAATAAACGGAATGATCCGTGCTGTTACAGGGGGAACTCGGGTTTGAACCAAGGACCTCTCGATCTGTAGTCGAATGCTCTACCACTGAGCTATCCCCCTTGTTCCTAGCCGTAATGTCGATTTAACTAAAATAAAAGGAATGATCAGTGCTGTTACAGGGGGAACTCGGGTTTGAACCAAGGACCTCTCGATCTGTAGTCGAATGCTCTACCACTGAGCTCTTCCCCCTTGTTCAGAGCCGTAATGTCGATTTAACTAAAATAAACGGAATAATCCGTGCTGTTACAGGGGGAACTCGGGTTTGAACCAAGGACCTCTCGATCTGCAGTCGAATGCGAGTTATCTCTCCTTGTTCCTAGCCGTAATGTCGATTTAAATAAAATAAACGGAATGATCCGTGCTGTTACAGGGGGAACTCGGGTTTGAACCAAGGACCTTTCGATCTGCAGTCGAATGCGAGCTATCCCTCCTTGTTCCTAGCAGTAATGTCGATTTAACTAAAATAAAAGGAATGATCCGTGCTGTTACAGGGGAAACTCGGGTTTGAACCAAGGACCTCTCGATCTGTAGTCGAATGCTCTACCACTGAGCTATCCCCCTTGTTCCTAGCCGTAATGTCGATTTAACTCAAATAAAAGGAATGATCAGTGCTGTTACAGGGGAAACTCGGGTTTGAACCAAGGACCTCTCGATCTGCAGTCGAATGCGAGTTATCCCTCCTTGTTCCTAGCCGTAATGTCGATTTAACTAAAATAAAAGGAATGATCAGTGCTATTACAGGGGGAACTCGGGTTTGAACCAAGGACCTCTCGATCTGTAGTTGAATGCTCTACCACTGAGCTATCCCCCTTGTTCATAGCCGTAATGTCGATTTAAATAAAATAATCGGAATGATCCGTACTGTTACTGGGGGAACTCGGGTTTGAACCAAGGATCTCTCGATCTGCAGTCGAATGCTCTACCACTGAGCTATTCCCCCTTGTTCAAGGCCGTAATGTCGATTTAACTAAAATAAACGGAATAATCCATGCTGTTACAGGGGGAACTCGGGTTTGAACCAAGGACCTCTCGATCTGCAGTCGAATGCGAGTTATCCCTCCTTGTTCCTAGCCGTAATGTCGATTTAACTAAAATAAAAGGAATGATCAGTGCTATTACAGGGGGAACTCGAGTTTGAACCAAGGACCTCTCGATCTGTAGTTGAATGCTCTACCACTGAGCTATCCCCCTTGTTCATAGCCGTAATGTCGATTTAAATAAAATAATCGGAATGATCCGTGCTGTTACAGGGGGAACTCGGGTTTGAACCAAGGATCTCTCGATCTGCAGTCGAATGCTCTACCACTGAGCTCTCCCCCCTTGTTCAGAGCCGTAATGTCGATTTAACTAAAATAAACGGAATGATCCGTGCTGTTACAGGGGGAACTCGGGTTTGAACCAAGGACCTCTCGATCTGCAGTCGAATGCGAGTTATCCCTCCTTGTTCCTAGCCGTAATGTCGATTTAACTAAAATAAAGGGAATAATCCGTGCTGTTACAGGGGGAACTCGGGTTTGAACCAAGGACCTCTCGATCTGCAGTCGAATGCGAGTTATCCCTCCTTGTTCCTAGCCGTAATGTCGATTTAACTAAAATAAACGGAATGATCCGTGCTGTTACAGGGGGAACTCGGGTTTGAACCAAGGACCTCTCGATCTGCAGTCGAATGCGAGTTATCTCTCCTTGTTCCTAGCCGTAATGTCGATTTAAATAAAATCAACGGAATGATCCGTGCTGTTACAGGGGGAACTCGGGTTTGAACCAAGGACCTCTCGATCTGTAGTCGAATGCTCTACCACCGAGCTCTTCCCCCTTGTTCAGAGCCGTAATGTCGATTTAAATAAAATAATCGGAATGATCCGTGCTGTTACAGGGGGAACTCGGGTTTGAACCAAGGATCTCTCGATCTGCAGTCGAATGCTCTACCACTGAGCTCTCCCCCCTTGTTCAGAGCCGTAATGTCGATTTAACTAAAATAAACGGAATGATCCGTGCTGTTACAGGGGGAACTCGGGTTTGAACCAAGGACCTCTCGATCTGCAGTCGAATGCGAGTTATCCCTCCTTGTTCCTAGCCGTAATGTCGATTTAACTAAAATAAAGGGAATAATCCGTGCTGTTACAGGGGGAACTCGGGTTTGAACCAAGGACCTCTCGATCTGCAGTCGAATGCGAGTTCTCCCTCCTTGTTCCTAGCCGTAATGTCGATTTAACTAAAATAAACGGAATGATCCGTGCTGTTACAGGGGGAACTCGGGTTTGAACCAAGGACCTCTCGATCTGTAGTCGAATGCTCTACCACTGAGCTATCCCCCTTGTTCCTAGCCGTAATGTCGATTTAACTAAAATAAAAGGAATGATCAGTGCTGTTACAGGGGGAACTCGGGTTTGAACCAAGGACCTCTCGATCTGTAGTCGAATGCTCTACCACTGAGCTCTTCCCCCTTGTTCAGAGCCGTAATGTCGATTTAACTAAAATAAACGGAATAATCCGTGCTGTTACAGGGGGAACTCGGGTTTGAACCAAGGACCTCTCGATCTGCAGTCGAATGCGAGTTATCTCTCCTTGTTCCTAGCCGTAATGTCGATTTAAATAAAATAAACGGAATGATCCGTGCTGTTACAGGGGGAACTCGGGTTTGAACCAAGGACCTCTCGATCTGCAGTCGAATGCGAGTTATCCCTCCTTGTTCCTAGCCGTAATGTCGATTTAACTAAAATAAACGGAATGATCCGTGCTGTTACAGGGGGAACTCGGGTTTGAACCAAGGACCTCTCGATCTGCAGTCGAATGCGAGTTATCTCTCCTTGTTCCTAGCCGTAATGCCGATTTAAATAAAATCAACGGAATGATCCGTGCTGTTACAGGGGGAACTCGGGTTTGAACCAAGGACCTCTCGATCTGTAGTCGAATGCTCTACCACCGAGCTCTTCCCCCTTGTTCAGAGCCGTAATGTCGATTTAACTAAAATAAACGGAATGATCCGTGCTGTTACAGGGGGAACTCGGGTTTGAACCAAGGACCTCTCGATCTGCAGTCGAATGCGAGTTATCCCTCCTTGTTCCTAGCCGTAATGTCGATTTAACTAAAATAAACGGAATGATCCGTGCTCTTACAGGGGGAACTCGGGTTTGAACCAAGGACCTCTCGATCTGCAGTCGAATGCGAGTTATCTCTCCTTGTTCCTAGCCGTAATGTCGATTTAAATAAAATAAACGGAATGATCCGTGCTGTTACAGGGGGAACTCGGGTTTGAACCAAGGACCTCTCGATCTGTAGTCGAATGCTCTACCACCGAGCTCTTCCCCCTTGTCCAGAGCCGTAATGTCGATTTAACTAAAATAAAGGGAATAATCCGTGCTGTTACAGGGGGAACTCGGGTTTGAACCAAGGACCTCTCGATCGGCAGTCTAATGCGAGTTATCCCTCCTTGTTCCTAGCCGTAATGTCGATTTAACTAAAATAAACGGAATGATCCGTGCTGTTACAGGGGGAACTCGGGTTTGAACCAAGGACCTCTCGATCTGCAGTCGAATGCGAGTTATCCCTCCTTGTTCCTAGCCGTAATGTCGATTTAACTAAAATAAAGGGAATAATCCGTGCTGTTACAGGGGGAACTCGGGTTTGAACCAAGGACCTCTCGATCTGCAGTCGAATGCGAGTTCTCCCTCCTTGTTCCTAGCCGTAATGTCGATTTAACTAAAATAAACGGAATGATCCGTGCTGTTACAGGGGGAACTCGGGTTTGAACCAAGGACCTCTCGATCTGTAGTCGAATGCTCTACCACTGAGCTATCCCCCTTGTTCCTAGCCGTAATGTCGATTTAACTAAAATAAACGGAATGATCCGTGCTGTTACAGGGGGAACTCGGGTTTGAACCAAGGACCTCTCGATCTGCAGTCGAATGCGAGTTATCCCTCCTTGTTCCTAGCCGTAATGTCGATTTAACTAAAATAAAGGGAATAATCCGTGCTGTTACAGGGGGAACTCGGGTTTGAACCAAGGACCTCTCGATCTGCAGTCGAATGCGAGTTCTCCCTCCTTGTTCCTAGCCGTAATGTCGATTTAACTAAAATAAACGGAATGATCCGTGCTGTTACAGGGGGAACTCGGGTTTGAACCAAGGACCTCTCGATCTGTAGTCGAATGCTCTACCACCGAGCTCTTCCCCCTTGTTCAGAGCCGTAATGTCGATTTAACTAAAATAAACGGAATGATCCGTGCTGTTACAGGGGGAACTCGGGTTTGAACCAAGGACCTCTCGATCTGCAGTCGAATGCGAGTTATCCCTCCTTGTTCCTAGCCGTAATGTCGATTTAACTAAAATAAACGGAATGATCCGTGCTCTTACAGGGGGAACTCGGGTTTGAACCAAGGACCTCTCGATCTGCAGTCGAATGCGAGTTATCTCTCCTTGTTCCTAGCCGTAATGTCGATTTAAATAAAATAAACGGAATGATCCGTGCTGTTACAGGGGGAACTCGGGTTTGAACCAAGGACCTCTCGATCTGTAGTCGAATGCTCTACCACCGAGCTCTTCCCCCTTGTCCAGAGCCGTAATGTCGATTTAACTAAAATAAAGGGAATAATCCGTGCTGTTACAGGGGGAACTCGGGTTTGAACCAAGGACCTCTCGATCGGCAGTCTAATGCGAGTTATCCCTCCTTGTTCCTAGCCGTAATGTCGATTTAACTAAAATAAACGGAATGATCCGTGCTGTTACAGGGGGAACTCGGGTTTGAACCAAGGACCTCTCGATCTGCAGTCGAATGCGAGTTATCCCTCCTTGTTCCTAGCCGTAATGTCGATTTAACTAAAATAAAGGGAATAATCCGTGCTGTTACAGGGGGAACTCGGGTTTGAACCAAGGACCTCTCGATCTGCAGTCGAATGCGAGTTCTCCCTCCTTGTTCCTAGCCGTAATGTCGATTTAACTAAAATAAACGGAATGATCCGTGCTGTTACAGGGGGAACTCGGGTTTGAACCAAGGACCTCTCGATCTGTAGTCGAATGCTCTACCACTGAGCTATCCCCCTTGTTCCTAGCCGTAATGTCGATTTAACTAAAATAAACGGAATGATCCGTGCTGTTACAGGGGGAACTCGGGTTTGAACCAAGGACCTCTCGATCTGCAGTCGAATGCGAGTTATCCCTCCTTGTTCCTAGCCGTAATGTCGATTTAACTAAAATAAAGGGAATAATCCGTGCTGTTACAGGGGGAACTCGGGTTTGAACCAAGGACCTCTCGATCTGCAGTCGAATGCGAGTTCTCCCTCCTTGTTCCTAGCCGTAATGTCGATTTAACTAAAATAAACGGAATGATCCGTGCTGTTACAGGGGGAACTCGGGTTTGAACCAAGGACCTCTCGATCTGTAGTCGAATGCTCTACCACTGAGCTATCCCCCTTGTTCCTAGCCGTAATGTCGATTTAACTAAAATAAAAGGAATGATCAGTGCTGTTACAGGGGGAACTCGGGTTTGAACCAAGGACCTCTCGATCTGTAGTCGAATGCTCTACCACTGAGCTCTTCCCCCTTGTTCAGAGCCGTAATGTCGATTTAACTAAAATAAACGGAATAATCCGTGCTGTTACAGGGGGAACTCGGGTTTGAACCAAGGACCTCTCGATCTGCAGTCGAATGCGAGTTATCTCTCCTTGTTCCTAGCCGTAATGTCGATTTAAATAAAATAAACGGAATGATCCGTGCTGTTACAGGGGGAACTCGGGTTTGAACCAAGGACCTCTCGATCTGCAGTCGAATGCGAGTTATCCCTCCTTGTTCCTAGCCGTAATGTCGATTTAACTAAAATAAACGGAATGATCCGTGCTGTTACAGGGGGAACTCGGGTTTGAACCAAGGACCTCTCGATCTGCAGTCGAATGCGAGTTATCTCTCCTTGTTCCTAGCCGTAATGCCGATTTAAATAAAATCAACGGAATGATCCGTGCTGTTACAGGGGGAACTCGGGTTTGAACCAAGGACCTCTCGATCTGTAGTCGAATGCTCTACCACCGAGCTCTTCCCCCTTGTTCAGAGCCGTAATGTCGATTTAACTAAAATAAACGGAATGATCCGTGCTGTTACAGGGGGAACTCGGGTTTGAACCAAGGACCTCTCGATCTGCAGTCGAATGCGAGTTATCCCTCCTTGTTCCTAGCCGTAATGTCGATTTAACTAAAATAAACGGAATGATCCGTGCTCTTACAGGGGGAACTCGGGTTTGAACCAAGGACCTCTCGATCTGCAGTCGAATGCGAGTTATCTCTCCTTGTTCCTAGCCGTAATGTCGATTTAAATAAAATAAACGGAATGATCCGTGCTGTTACAGGGGGAACTCGGGTTTGAACCAAGGACCTCTCGATCTGTAGTCGAATGCTCTACCACCGAGCTCTTCCCCCTTGTCCAGAGCCGTAATGTCGATTTAACTAAAATAAAGGGAATAATCCGTGCTGTTACAGGGGGAACTCGGGTTTGAACCAAGGACCTCTCGATCGGCAGTCTAATGCGAGTTATCCCTCCTTGTTCCTAGCCGTAATGTCGATTTAACTAAAATAAACGGAATGATCCGTGCTGTTACAGGGGGAACTCGGGTTTGAACCAAGGACCTCTCGATCTGCAGTCGAATGCGAGTTATCCCTCCTTGTTCCTAGCCGTAATGTCGATTTAACTAAAATAAAGGGAATAATCCGTGCTGTTACAGGGGGAACTCGGGTTTGAACCAAGGACCTCTCGATCTGCAGTCGAATGCGAGTTCTCCCTCCTTGTTCCTAGCCGTAATGTCGATTTAACTAAAATAAACGGAATGATCCGTGCTGTTACAGGGGGAACTCGGGTTTGAACCAAGGACCTCTCGATCTGTAGTCGAATGCTCTACCACTGAGCTATCCCCCTTGTTCCTAGCCGTAATGTCGATTTAACTAAAATAAACGGAATGATCCGTGCTGTTACAGGGGGAACTCGGGTTTGAACCAAGGACCTCTCGATCTGCAGTCGAATGCGAGTTATCCCTCCTTGTTCCTAGCCGTAATGTCGATTTAACTAAAATAAACGGAATGATCCGTGCTCTTACAGGGGGAACTCGGGTTTGAACCAAGGACCTCTCGATCTGCAGTCGAATGCGAGTTATCTCTCCTTGTTCCTAGCCGTAATGTCGATTTAAATAAAATAAACGGAATGATCCGTGCTGTTACAGGGGGAACTCGGGTTTGAACCAAGGACCTCTCGATCTGTAGTCGAATGCTCTACCACCGAGCTCTTCCCCCTTGTCCAGAGCCGTAATGTCGATTTAACTAAAATAAAGGGAATAATCCGTGCTGTTACAGGGGGAACTCGGGTTTGAACCAAGGACCTCTCGATCGGCAGTCTAATGCGAGTTATCCCTCCTTGTTCCTAGCCGTAATGTCGATTTAACTAAAATAAACGGAATGATCCGTGCTGTTACAGGGGGAACTCGGGTTTGAACCAAGGACCTCTCGATCTGCAGTCGAATGCGAGTTATCCCTCCTTGTTCCTAGCCGTAATGTCGATTTAACTAAAATAAAGGGAATAATCCGTGCTGTTACAGGGGGAACTCGGGTTTGAACCAAGGACCTCTCGATCTGCAGTCGAATGCGAGTTCTCCCTCCTTGTTCCTAGCCGTAATGTCGATTTAACTAAAATAAACGGAATGATCCGTGCTGTTACAGGGGGAACTCGGGTTTGAACCAAGGACCTCTCGATCTGTAGTCGAATGCTCTACCACTGAGCTATCCCCCTTGTTCCTAGCCGTAATGTCGATTTAACTAAAATAAACGGAATGATCCGTGCTGTTACAGGGGGAACTCGGGTTTGAACCAAGGACCTCTCGATCTGTAGTCGAATGCTCTACCACTGAGCTATCCCCCTTGTTCCTAGCCGTAATGTCGATTTAACTAAAATAAAAGGAATGATCAGTGCTGTTACAGGGGGAACTCGGGTTTGAACCAAGGACCTCTCGATCTGTAGTCGAATGCTCTACCACTGAGCTCTTCCCCCTTGTTCAGAGCCGTAATGTCGATTTAACTAAAATAAACGGAATAATCCGTGCTGTTACAGGGGGAACTCGGGTTTGAACCAAGGACCTCTCGATCTGCAGTCGAATGCAAGTTATCTCTCCTTGTTCCTAGCCGTAATGTCGATTTAAATAAAATAAACGGAATGATCCGTGCTGTTACAGGGGGAACTCGGGTTTGAACCAAGGACCTTTCGATCTGCAGTCGAATGCGAGCTATCCCTCCTTGTTCCTAGCAGTAATGTCGATTTAACTAAAATAAAAGGAATGATCCGTGCTGTTACAGGGGAAACTCGGGTTTGAACCAAGGACCTCTCGATCTGTAGTCGAATGCTCTACCACTGAGCTATCCCCCTTGTTCCTAGCCGTAATGTCGATTTAACTAAAATAAAAGGAATGATCAGTGCTGTTACAGGGGGAACTCGGGTTTGAACCAAGGACCTCTCGATCTGTAGTCGAATGCTCTACCACTGAGCTATCCCCCTTGTTCATAGCCTTAATGTCGATTTAAATAAAATAAACGGAATGATCCGTGCTGTTACAGGGGGAACTCGGGTTTGAACCAAGGATCTCTCGATCTGCAGTCGAATGCTCTACAACTGAGCTATTCCCCCTTGTTCAAGGCCGTAATGTCGATTTAACTAAAATAAACGGAATGATCCGTGCTGTTACAGGGGGAACTCGGGTTTGAACCAAGGACCTCTCGATCTGCAGTCGAATGCGAGTTATCCCTCCTTGTTCCTAGCCGTAATGTCGATTTAACTAAAATAAAGGGAATAATCCGTGCTGTTACAGGGGGAACTCGGGTTTGAACCAAGGACCTCTCGATCTGTAGTCGAATGCTCTACCACTGAGCTATCCCCCTTGTTCCTAGCCGTAATGTCGATTTAACTAAAATAAAAGGAATGATCAGTGCTGTTACAGGGGGAACTCGGGTTTGAACCAAGGACCTCTCGATCTGTAGTCGAATGCTCTACAACTGAGCTATTCCCCCCTTGTTCAAGGCCGTAATGTCGATTTAACTAAAATAAACGGAATGATCCGTGCTGTTACAGGGGGAACTCGGGTTTGAACCAAGGACCTCTCGATCTGCAGTCGAATGCGAGTTCTCCCTCCTTGTTCCTAGCCGTAATGTCGATTTAACTAAAATAAACGGAATGATCCGTGCTGTTACAGGGTGAACTCGGGTTTGAACCAAGGACCTCTCGATCTGTAGTCGAATGCTCTACAACTGAGCTATCCCCCTTGTTCCTTGCCGTAATGTCGATTTAACTAAAATAAAAGGAATGATCAGTGCTGTTACAGGGGGAACTCGGGTATGAACCAAGGACCTCTCGATCTGTAGTCGAATGCTCTACCACTGAGCTATCCCCCTTGTTCATAGCCTTAATGTCGATTTAAATAAAATAAACGGAATGATCCGTGCTGTTACAGGGGGAACTCGGGTTTGAACCAAGGATCTCTCGATCTGCAGTCGAATGCTCTACAACTGAGCTATTCCCCCTTGTTCAAGGCCGTAATGTCGATTTAACTAAAATAAACGGAATGATCCGTGCTGTTACAGGGGGAACTCGGGTTTGAACCAAGGACCTCTCGATCTGCAGTCGAATGCGAGTTATCCCTCCTTGTTCCTAGCCGTAATGTCGATTTAACTAAAATAAAGGGAATAATCCGTGCTGTTACAGGGGGAACTCGGGTTTGAACCAAGGACCTCTCGATCTGCAGTCGAATGCGAGTTCTCCCTCCTTGTTCCTAGCCGTAATGTCGATTTAACTAAAATAAACGGAATGATCCGTGCTGTTACAGGGGGAACTCGGGTTTGAACCAAGGACCTCTCGATCTGTAGTCGAATGCTCTACCACTGAGCTATCCCCCTTGTTCCTAGCCGTAATGTCGATTTAACTAAAATAAAAGGAATGATCAGTGCTGTTACAGTGGGAACTCGGGTTTGAACCAAGGACCTCTCGATCTGTAGTCGAATGCTCTACCACTGAGCTCTTCCCCCTTGTTCAGAGCCGTAATGTCGATTTAACTAAAATAAACGGAATAATCCGTGCTGTTACAGGGGGAACTCGGGTTTGAACCAAGGACCTCTCGATCTGCAGTCGAATGCTCTACCACTGAGCTATTCCCCCTTGTTCAAGGCCGTAATGTCGATTTAACTAAAATAAACGGAATGATCCGTGCTGTTACAGGGGGAACTCGGGTTTGAACCAAGGACCTCTCGATCTGCTGTCGAATGCGAGTTATCCCTCCTTGTTCCTAGCCGTAATGTCGATTTAACTAAAATAAAGGGAATAATCCATGCTGTTACAGGGGGAACTCGGGTTTGAACCAAGGACCTCTCGATCTGCAGTCGAATGCGAGTTATCCCTCCTTGTTCCTAGCCGTAATGTCGATTTAACTAAAATAAACGGAATGATCCGTGCTGTTACAGGGGGAACTCGGGTTTGAACCAAGGACCTCTCGATCTGCAGTCGAATGCGAGTTATCTCTCCTTGTTCCTAGCCGTAATGTCGATTTAAATAAAATAAACGGAATGATCCGTGCTGTTACAGGGGGAACTCGGGTTTGTACCAAGGATCTCTCGATCTGCAGTCGAATGCTCTACCACTGAGCTCTTCCCCCTTGTTCAGAGCCGTAATGTCGATTTAACTAAAATAAATGGAATGATCCGTGCTGTTACAGGGGGAACTCGGGTTTGAACCAAGGACCTTTCGATCTGCAGTCGAATGCGAGCTATCCCTCCTTGTTCCTAGCAGTAATGTCGATTTAACTTAAATAAACGGAATAATCCTTGCTGTTACAGGGGGAACTCGGGTTTGAACCAAGGACCTCTCGATCTGTAGTCGAATGCTCTACCACCGAGCTCTTCCCCCTTGTTCAGAGCCGTAATGTCGATTTAACTAAAATAAACGGAATGATCCGTGCTGTTACAGGGGGAACTCGGGTTTGAACCAAGGACCTTTCGATCTGCAGTCGAATGCGAGCTATCTCTCCTTGTTCCTAGCAGTAATGTCGATTTAACTAAAATAAAAGAAATGATCAGTGCTGTTACAGGGGAAACTCGGGTTTGAACCAAGGACCTCTCGATCTGTAGTCGAATGCTCTACCACTGAGCTATCCCCCTTGTTCCTAGCCGTAATGTCGATTTAAATAAAATAAACGGAATGATCCGTGCTGTTACAGGGGGAACTCGGGTTTGAACCAAGGATCTCTCGATCTGCAGTCGAATGCTCTACAACTGAGCTATTCCCCCTTGTTCAAGGCCGTAATGTCGATTTAACTAAAATAAACGGAATGATCCGTGCTGTTACAGGGGGAACTCGGGTTTGAACCAAGGATCTCTCGATCTGCAGTCGAATGCTCTACAACTGAGCTATTCCCCCCTTGTTCAAGGCCGTAATGTCGATTTAACTAAAATAAACGGAATGATCCGTGCTGTTACAGGGGGAACTCGGGTTTGAACCAAGGACCTCTCGATCTGCAGTCGAATGCGAGTTATCCCTCCTTGTTCCTAGCCGTAATGTCGATTTAACTAAAATAAAGGGAATAATCCGTGCTGTTACAGGGGGAACTCGGGTTTGAACCAAGGACCTCTCGATCTGCAGTCGAATGCGAGTTCTCCCTCCTTGTTCCTAGCCGTAATGTCGATTTAACTAAAATAAACGGAATGATCCGTGCTGTTACAGGGGGAACTCGGGTTTGAACCAAGGACCTCTCGATCTGTAGTCGAATGCTCTACCACTGAGCTATCCCCCTTGTTCCTAGCCGTAATGTCGATTTAACTAAAATAAAAGGAATGATCAGTGCTGTTACAGGGGGAACTCGGGTTTGAACCAAGGACCTCTCGATCTGTAGTCGAATGCTCTACCACTGAGCTCTTCCAGCTTGTTCAGAGCCGTAATGTCGATTTAACTAAAATAAACGGAATAATCCGTGCTGTTACAGGGGGAACTCGGGTTTGAACCAAGGACCTCTCGATCTGCAGTCGAATGCTCTACCACTGAGCTATTCCCCCTTGTTCAAGGCCGTAATGTCGATTTAACTAAAATAAACGGAATGATCCGTGCTGTTACAGGGGGAACTCGGGTTTGAACCAAGGACCTCTCGATCTGCTGTCGAATGCGAGTTATCCCTCCTTGTTCCTAGACGTAATGTCGATTTAACTAAAATAAAGGGAATAATCCATGCTGTTACAGGGGGAACTCGGGTTTGAACCAAGGACCTCTCGATCTGCAGTCGAATGCGAGTTATCCCTCCTTGTTCCTAGCCGTAATGTCGATTTAACTAAAATAAACGGAATGATCCGTGCTGTTACAGGGGGAACTCGGGTTTGAACCAAGGACCTCTCGATCTGCAGTCGAATGCGAGTTATCTCTCCTTGTTCCTAGCCGTAATGTCGATTTAAATAAAATAAACGGAATGATCCGTGCTGTTACAGGGGGAACTCGGGTTTGTACCAAGGATCTCTCGATCTGCAGTCGAATGCTCTACCACTGAGCTCTTCCCCCTTGTTCAGAGCCGTAATGTCGATTTAACTAAAATAAACGGAATGATCCGTGCTGTTACAGGGGGAACTCGGGTTTGAACCAAGGACCTTTCGATCTGCAGTCGAATGCGAGCTATCCCTCCTTGTTCCTAGCAGTAATGTCGATTTAACTTAAATAAACGGAATAATCCTTGCTGTTACAGGGGGAACTCGGGTTTGAACCAAGGACCTCTCGATCTGTAGTCGAATGCTCTACCACCGAGCTCTTCCCCCTTGTTCAGAGCCGTAATGTCGATTTAACTAAAATAAACGGAATGATCCGTGCTGTTACAGGGGAACCCCGGGTTTGAACCAAGGACCTTTCGATCTGCAGTCGAATGCGAGCTATCTCTCCTTGTTCCTAGCAGTAATGTCGATTTAACTAAAATAAAAGGAATGATCAGTGCTGTTACAGGGGAAACTCGGGTTTGAACCAAGGACCTCTCGATCTGTAGTCGAATGCTCTACCACTGAGCTATCCCCCTTGTTCCTAGCCGTAATGTCGATTTAACTAAAATAAAAGGAATGATCAGTGCTGTTACGGGGGGAACTCGGGTTTGAACCAAGGACCTCTCGATCTGTAGTCGAATGCTCTACCACTGAGCTATCCCCCTTGTTCATAGCCTTAATGTCGATTTAAATAAAATAAACGGAATGATCCGTGCTGTTACAGGGGGAACTCGGGTTTGAACCAAGGATCTCTCGATCTGCAGTCGAATGCTCTACAACTGAGCTATTCCCCCTTGTTCAAGGCCGTAATGTCGATTTAACTAAAATAAACGGAATGATCCGTGCTGTTACAGGGGGAACTCGGGTTTGAACCAAGGACCTCTCGATCTGCAGTCGAATGCGAGTTATCCCTCCTTGTTCCTAGCCGTAATGTCGATTTAACTAAAATAAAGGGAATAATCCGTGCTGTTACAGGGGGAACTCGGGTTTGAACCAAGGACCTCTCGATCTGCAGTCGAATGCGAGTTCTCCCTCCTTGTTCCTAGCCGTAATGTCGATTTAACTAAAATAAACGGAATGATCCGTGCTGTTACAGGGGGAACTCGGGTTTGAACCAATGACCTCTCGATCTGTAGTCGAATGCTCTACCACTGAGCTATCCCCCTTGTTCCTAGCCGTAATGTCGATTTAACTAAAATAAAAGGAATGATCAGTGCTGTTACAGGGGGAACTCGGGTTTGAACCAAGGACCTCTCGATCTGTAGTCGAATTCTCTACCACTGAGCTCTTCCCCCTTGTTCACAACCGTAATGTCGATTAAACTAAAATAAACGGAATAATCCGTGCTGTTACAGGGGGAACTCGGGTTTGAACCAAGGACCTCTCGATCTGCAGTCGAATGCTCTACCACTGAGCTATTCCCCCTTGTTCAAGGCCGTAATGTCGATTTAACTAAAATAAACGGAATGATCCGTGCTGTTACAGGGGGAACTCGGGTTTGAACCAAGGATCTCTCGATCTGCAGTCGAATGCTCTACAACTGAGCTATTCCCCCTTGTTCAAGGCCGTAATGTCGATTTAACTAAAATAAACGGAATGATCCGTGCTGTTACAGGGGGAACTCGGGTTTGAACCAAGGACCTCTCGATCTGCAGTCGAATGCGAGTTATCCCTCCTTGTTCCTAGCCGTAATGTCGATTTAACTAAAATAAAGGGAATAATCCGTGCTGTTACAGGGGGAACTCGGGTTTGAACCAAGGACCTCTCGATCTGTAGTCGAATGCTCTACCACTGAGCTATCCCCCTTGTTCCTAGCCGTAATGTCGATTTAACTAAAATAAAAGGAATGATCAGTGCTGTTACAGGGGGAACTCGGGTTTGAACCAAGGACCTCTCGATCTGTAGTCGAATGCTCTACAACTGAGCTATTCCCCCTTGTTCAAGGCCGTAATGTCGATTTAACTAAAATAAAAGGAATGATCCGTGCTGTTACAGGGGGAACTCGGGTTTGAACCAAGGATCTCTCGATCTGCAGTCGAATGCTCTACAACTGAGCTATTCCCCCCTTGTTCAAGGCCGTAATGTCGATTTAACTAAAATAAACGGAATGATCCGTGCTGTTACAGGGGGAACTCGGGTTTGAACCAAGGACCTCTCGATCTGCAGTCGAATGCGAGTTCTCCCTCCTTGTTCCTAGCCGTAATGTCGATTTAACTAAAATAAACGGAATGATCCGTGCTGTTACAGGGTGAACTCGGGTTTGAACCAAGGACCTCTCGATCTGTAGTCGAATGCTCTACAACTGAGCTATCCCCCTTGTTCCTTGCCGTAATGTCGATTTAACTAAAATAAATGGAATGATCAGTGCTGTTACAGGGGGAACTCGGGTTTGAACCAAGGACCTCTCGATCTGTAGTCGAATGCTCTACCACTGAGCTATCCCCCTTGTTCATAGCCTTAATGTCGATTTAAATAAAATAAACGGAATGATCCGTGCTGTTACAGGGGGAACTCGGGTTTGAACCAAGGATCTCTCGATCTGCAGTCGAATGCTCTACAACTGAGCTATTCCCCCTTGTTCAAGGCCGTAATGTCGATTTAACTAAAATAAACGGAATGATCCGTGCTGTTACAGGGGGAACTCGGGTTTGAACCAAGGACCTCTCGATCTGCAGTCGAATGCGAGTTATCCCTCCTTGTTCCTAGCCGTAATGTCGATTTAACTAAAATAAAGGGAATAATCCGTGCTGTTACAGGGGGAACTCGTGTTTGAACCAAGGACCTCTCGATCTGCAGTCGAATGCGAGTTCTCCCTCCTTGTTCCTAGCCGTAATGTCGATTTAACTAAAATAAACGGAATGATCCGTGCTGTTACAGGGGGAACTCGGGTTTGAACCAAGGACCTCTCGATCTGTAGTCGAATGCTCTACCACTGAGCTATCCCCCTTGTTCCTAGCCGTAATGTCGATTTAACTAAAATAAAAGGAATGATCAGTGCTGTTACAGGGGGAACTCGGGTTTGAACCAAGGACCTCTCGATCTGTAGTCGAATGCTCTACCACTGAGCTCTTCCCCCTTGTTCAGAGCCGTAATGTCGATTTAACTAAAATAAACGGAATAATCCGTGCTGTTACAGGGGGAACTCGGGTTTGAACCAAGGACCTCTCGATCTGCAGTCGAATGCGAGTTATCCCTCCTTGTTCCTAGCCGTAATGTCGATTTAACTAAAATAAACGGAATGATCCGTGCTGTTACAGGGGGAACTCGGGTTTGAACCAAGGACCTCTCGATCTGCAGTCGAATGCGAGTTATCTCTCCTTGTTCCTAGCCGTAATGTCGATTTAAATAAAATAAACGGAATGATCCGTGCTGTTACAGGGGGAACTCGGGTTTGTACCAAGGATCTCTCGATCTGCAGTCGAATGCTCTACCACTGAGCTCTTCCCCCTTGTTCAGAGCCGTAATGTCGATTTAACTAAAATAAACGGAATGATCCGTGCTGTTACAGGGGAACCCCGGGTTTGAACCAAGGACCTTTCGATCTGCAGTCGAATGCGAGCTATCTCTCCTTGTTCCTAGCAGTAATGTCGATTTAACTAAAATAAAAGGAATGATCAGTGCTGTTACAGGGGAAACTCGGGTTTGAACCAAGGACCTCTCGATCTGTAGTCGAATGCTCTACCACTGAGCTATCCCCCTTGTTCCTAGCCGTAATGTCGATTTAACTAAAATAAAAGGAATGATCAGTGCTGTTACGGGGGGAACTCGGGTTTGAACCAAGGACCTCTCGATCAGTAGTCGAATGCTCTACCACTGAGCTATCCCCCTTGTTCATAGCCTTAATGTCGATTTAAATAAAATAAACGGAATGATCCGTGCTGTTACAGGGGGAACTCGGGTTTGAACCAAGGATCTCTCGATCTGCAGTCGAATGCTCTACAACTGAGCTATTCCCCCTTGTTCAAGGCCGTAATGTCGATTTAACTAAAATAAACGGAATGATCCGTGCTGTTACAGGGGGAACTCGGGTTTGAACCAAGGACCTCTCGATCTGCAGTCGAATGCGAGTTATCCCTCCTTGTTCCTAGCCGTAATGTCGATTTAACTAAAATAAAGGGAATAATCCGTGCTGTTACAGGGGGAACTCGGGTTTGAACCAAGGACCTCTCGATCTGCAGTCGAATGCGAGTTCTCCCTCCTTGTTCCTAGCCGTAATGTCGATTTAACTAAAATAAACGGAATGATCCGTGCTGTTACAGGGGGAACTCGGGTTTGAACCAATGACCTCTCGATCTGTAGTCGAATGCTCTACCACTGAGCTATCCCCCTTGTTCCTAGCCGTAATGTCGATTTAACTAAAATAAAAGGAATGATCAGTGCTGTTACAGGGGGAACTCGGGTTTGAACCAAGGACCTCTCGATCTGTAGTCGAATTCTCTACCACTGAGCTCTTCCCCCTTGTTCAGAGCCGTAATGTCGATTAAACTAAAATAAACGGAATAATCCGTGCTGTTACAGGGGGAACTCGGGTTTGAACCAAGGACCTCTCGATCTGCAGTCGAATGCTCTACCACTGAGCTATTCCCCCTTGTTCAAGGCCGTAATGTCGATTTAACTAAAATAAACGGAATGATCCGTGCTGTTACAGGGGGAACTCGGGTTTGAACCAAGGATCTCTCGATCTGCAGTCGAATGCTCTACAACTGAGCTATTCCCCCTTGTTCAAGGCCGTAATGTCGATTTAACTAAAATAAACGGAATGATCTGTGCTGTTACAGGGGGAACTCGGGTTTGAACCAAGGACCTCTCGATCTGCAGTCGAATGCGAGTTATCCCTCCTTGTTCCTAGCCGTAATGTCGATTTAACTAAAATAAAGGGAATAATCCGTGCTGTTACAGGGGGAACTCGGGTTTGAACCAAGGACCTCTCGATCTGTAGTCGAATGCTCTACCACTGAGCTATCCCCCTTGTTCCTAGCCGTAATGTCGATTTAACTAAAATAAAAGGAATGATCAGTGCTGTTACAGGGGGAACTCGGGTTTGAACCAAGGACCTCTCGATCTGTAGTCGAATGCTCTACAACTGAGCTATTCCCCCTTGTTCAAGGCCGTAATGTCGATTTAACTAAAATAAAAGGAATGATCCGTGCTGTTACAGGGGGAACTCGGGTTTGAACCAAGGATCTCTCGATCTGCAGTCGAATGCTCTACAACTGAGCTATTCCCCCCTTGTTCAAGGCCGTAATGTCGATTTAACTAAAATAAACGGAATGATCCGTGCTGTTACAGGGGGAACTCGGGTTTGAACCAAGGACCTCTCGATCTGCAGTCGAATGCGAGTTCTCCCTCCTTGTTCCTAGCCGTAATGTCGATTTAACTAAAATAAACGGAATGATCCGTGCTGTTACAGGGTGAACTCGGGTTTGAACCAAGGACCTCTCGATCTGTAGTCGAATGCTCTACAACTGAGCTATCCCCCTTGTTCCTTGCCGTAATGTCGATTTAACTAAAATAAAAGGAATGATCAGTGCTGTTACAGGGGGAACTCGGGTTTGAACCAAGGACCTCTCGATCTGTAGTCGAATGCTCTACCACTGAGCTATCCCCCTTGTTCATAGCCTTAATGTCGATTTAAATAAAATAAACGGAATGATCCGTGCTGTTACAGGGGGAACTCGGGTTTGAACCAAGGATCTCTCGATCTGCAGTCGAATGCTCTACAACTGAGCTATTCCCCCTTGTTCAAGGCCGTAATGTCGATTTAACTAAACTAAACGGAATGATCCGTGCTGTTACAGGGGGAACTCGGGTTTGAACCAAGGACCTCTCGATCTGCAGTCGAATGCGAGTTATCCCTCCTTGTTCCTAGCCGTAATGTCGATTTAACTAAAATAAAGGGAATAATCCGTGCTGTTACAGGGGGAACTCGGGTTTGAACCAAGGACCTCTCGATCTGCAGTCGAATGCGAGTTCTCCCTCCTTGTTCCTAGCCGTAATGTCGATTTAACTAAAATAAACGGAATGATCCGTGCTGTTACAGGGGGAACTCGGGTTTGAACCAAGGACCTCTCGATCTGTAGTCGAATGCTCTACCACTGAGCTATCCCCCTTGTTCCTAGCCGTAATGTCGATTTAACTAAAATAAAAGGAATGATCAGTGCTGTTACAGGGGGAACTCGGGTTTGAACCAAGGACCTCTCGATCTGTAGTCGAATGCTCTACCACTGAGCTCTTCCCCCTTGTTCAGAGCCGTAATGTCGATTTATCTAAAATAAACGGAATAATCCGTGCTGTTACAGGGGGAACTCGGGTTTGAACCAAGGACCTCTCGATCTGCAGTCGAATGCTCTACCACTGAGCTATTCCCCCTTGTTCAAGGCCGTAATGTCGATTTAACTAAAATAAACGGAATGATCCGTGCTGTTACAGGGGGAACTCGGGTTTGAACCAAGGACCTCTCGATCTGCTGTCGAATGCGAGTTATCCCTCCTTGTTCCTAGCCGTAATGTCGATTTAACTAAAATAAAGGGA
This sequence comes from Phalangium opilio, assembly GCF_054372755.1. Lineage (NCBI taxonomy): Eukaryota > Metazoa > Arthropoda > Arachnida > Opiliones > Phalangiidae > Phalangium > Phalangium opilio. The sequence continues at coordinate 4,503,597 of NW_028324154.1, forward strand.
ATAATCCATGCTGTTACAGGGGGAACTCGGGTTTGAACCAAGGACCTCTCGATCTGCAGTCGAATGCGAGTTATCCCTCCTTGTTCCTAGCCGTAATGTCGATTTAACTAAAATAAACGGAATGATCCGTGCTGTTACAGGGGGAACTCGGGTTTGAACCAAGGACCTCTCGATCTGCAGTCGAATGCGAGTTATCTCTCCTTGTTCCTAGCCGTAATGTCGATTTAAATAAAATAAACGGAATGATCCGTGCTGTTACAGGGGGAACTCGGGTTTGTACCAAGGATCTCTCGATCTGCAGTCGAATGCTCTACCACTGAGCTCTTCCCCCTTGTTCAGAGCCGTAATGTCGATTTAACTAAAATAAACGGAATGATCCGTGCTGTTACAGGGGGAACTCGGGTTTGAACCAAGGACCTTTCGATCTGCAGTCGAATGCGAGCTATCCCTCCTTGTTCCTAGCAGTAATGTCGATTTAACTTAAATAAACGGAATAATCCTTGCTGTTACAGGGGGAACTCGGGTTTGAACCAAGGACCTCTCGATCTGTAGTCGAATGCTCTACCACCGAGCTCTTCCCCCTTGTTCAGAGCCGTAATGTCGATTTAACTAAAATAAACGGAATGATCCGTGCTGTTACAGGGGGAACTCGGGTTTGAACCAAGGACCTTTCGATCTGCAGTCGAATGCGAGCTATCTCTCCTTGTTCCTAGCAGTAATGTCGATTTAACTAAAATAAAAGGAATGATCAGTGCTGTTACAGGGGAAACTCGGGTTTGAACCAAGGACCTCTCGATCTGTAGTCGAATGCTCTACCACTGAGCTATCCCCCTTGTTCCTAGCCGTAATGTCGATTTAAATAAAATAAACGGAATGATCCGTGCTGTTACAGGGGGAACTCGGGTTTGAACCAAGGATCTCTCGATCTGCAGTCGAATGCTCTACAACTGAGCTATTCCCCCTTGTTCAAGGCCGTAATGTCGATTTAACTAAAATAAACGGAATGATCCGTGCTGTTACAGGGGGAACTCGGGTTTGAACCAAGGATCTCTCGATCTGCAGTCGAATGCTCTACAACTGAGCTATTCCCCCCTTGTTCAAGGCCGTTATGTCGATTTAACTAAAATAAACGGAATGATCCGTGCTGTTACAGGGGGAACTCGGGTTTGAACCAAGGACCTCTCGATCTGTAGTCGAATGCTCTACCACTGAGCTATCCCCCTTGTTCCTAGCCGTAATGTCGATTTAACTAAAATAAAAGGAATGATCAGTGCTGTTACAGGGGGAACTCGGGTTTGAACCAAGGACCTCTCGATCTGTAGTCGAATGCTCTACCACTGAGCTCTTCCCCCTTGTTCAGAGCCGTAATGTCGATTTATCTAAAATAAACGGAATAATCCGTGCTGTTACAGGGGGAACTCGGGTTTGAACCAAGGACCTCTCGATCTGCAGTCGAATGCTCTACCACTGAGCTATTCCCCCTTGTTCAAGGCCGTAATGTCGATTTAACTAAAATAAACGGAATGATCCGTGCTGTTACAGGGGGAACTCGGGTTTGAACCAAGGACCTCTCGATCTGCTGTCGAATGCGAGTTATCCCTCCTTGTTCCTAGCCGTAATGTCGATTTAACTAAAATAAAGGGAATAATCCATGCTGTTACAGGGGGAACTCGGGTTTGAACCAAGGACCTCTCGATCTGCAGTCGAATGCGAGTTATCCCTCCTTGTTCCTAGCCGTAATGTCGATTTAACTAAAATAAACGGAATGATCCGTGCTGTTACAGGGGGAACTCGGGTTTGAACCAAGGACCTCTCGATCTGCAGTCGAATGCGAGTTATCTCTCCTTGTTCCTAGCCGTAATGTCGATTTAAATAAAATAAACGGAATAATCCTTGCTGTTACAGGGGGAACTCGGGTTTGAACCAAGGACCTCTCGATCTGTAGTCGAATGCTCTACCACCGAGCTCTTCCCCCTTGTTCAGAGCCGTAATGTCGATTTAACTAAAATAAACGGAATGATCCGTGCTGTTACAGGGGGAACTCGGGTTTGAACCAAGGACCTTTCGATCTGCAGTCGAATGCGAGCTATCTCTCCTTGTTCCTAGCAGTAATGTCGATTTAACTAAAATAAAAGGAATGATCAGTGCTGTTACAGGGGAAACTCGGGTTTGAACCAAGGACCTCTCGATCTGTAGTCGAATGCTCTACCACTGAGCTATCCCCCTTGTTCCTAGCCGTAATGTCGATTTAAATAAAATAAACGGAATGATCCGTGCTGTTACAGGGGGAACTCGGGTTTGAACCAAGGATCTCTCGATCTGCAGTCGAATGCTCTACAACTGAGCTATTCCCCCTTGTTCAAGGCCGTAATGTCGATTTAACTAAAATAAACGGAATGATCCGTGCTGTTACAGGGGGAACTCGGGTTTGAACCAAGGATCTCTCGATCTGCAGTCGAATGCTCTACAACTGAGCTATTCCCCCCTTGTTCAAGGCCGTAATGTCGATTTAACTAAAATAAACGGAATGATCCGTGCTGTTACAGGGGGAACTCGGGTTTGAACCAAGGACCTCTCGATCTGTAGTCGAATGCTCTACCACTGAGCTCTTCCCCCTTGTTCAGAGCCGTAATGTCGATTTAACTAAAATAAACGGAATAATCCGTGCTGTTACAGGGGGAACTCGGGTTTGAACCAAGGACCTCTCGATCTGCAGTCGAATGCTCTACCACTGAGCTATTCCCCCTTGTTCTAGGCCGTAATGTCGATTTAACTAAAATAAACGGAATGATCCGTGCTGTTACAGGGGGAACTCGGGTTTGAACCAAGGACCTCTCGATCTGCTGTCGAATGCGAGTTATCCCTCCTTGTTCCTAGCCGTAATGTCGATTTAACTAAAATAAAGGGAATAATCCATGCTGTTACAGGGGGAACTCGGGTTTGAACCAAGGACCTCTCGATCTGCAGTCGAATGCGAGTTATCCCTCCTTGTTCCTAGCCGTAATGTCGATTTAACTAAAATAAACGGAATGATCCGTGCTGTTACAGGGGGAACTCGGGTTTGAACCAAGGACCTCTCGATCTGCAGTCGAATGCGAGTTATCTCTCCTTGTTCCTAGCCGTAATGTCGATTTAAATAAAATAAACGGAATGATCCGTGCTGTTACAGGGGGAACTCGGGTTTGTACCAAGGATCTCTCGATCTGCAGTCGAATGCTCTACCACTGAGCTCTTCCCCCTTGTTCAGAGCCGTAATGTCGATTTAACTAAAATAAACGGAATGATCCGTGCTGTTACAGGGGGAACTCGGGTTTGAACCAAGGACCTTTCGATCTGCAGTCGAATGCGAGCTATCCCTCCTTGTTCCTAGCAGTAATGTCGATTTAACTTAAATAAACGGAATAATCCTTGCTGTTACAGGGGGAACTCGGGTTTGAACCAAGGACCTCTCGATCTGTAGTCGAATGCTCTACCACCGAGCTCTTCCCCCTTGTTCAGAGCCGTAATGTCGATTTAACTAAAATAAACGGAATGATCCGTGCTGTTACAGGGGAACCCCGGGTTTGAACCAAGGACCTTTCGATCTGCAGTCGAATGCGAGCTATCTCTCCTTGTTCCTAGCAGTAATGTCGATTTAACTAAAATAAAAGGAATGATCAGTGCTGTTACAGGGGAAACTCGGGTTTGAACCAAGGACCTCTCGATCTGTAGTCGAATGCTCTACCACTGAGCTATCCCCCTTGTTCCTAGCCGTAATGTCGATTTAACTAAAATAAAAGGAATGATCAGTGCTGTTACGGGGGGAACTCGGGTTTGAACCAAGGACCTCTCGATCTGTAGTCGAATGCTCTACCACTGAGCTATCCCCCTTGTTCATAGCCTTAATGTCGATTTAAATAAAATAAACGGAATGATCCGTGCTGTTACAGGGGGAACTCGGGTTTGAACCAAGGATCTCTCGATCTGCAGTCGAATGCTCTACAACTGAGCTATTCCCCCTTGTTCAAGGCCGTAATGTCGATTTAACTAAAATAAACGGAATGATCCGTGCTGTTACAGGGGGAACTCGGGTTTGAACCAAGGACCTCTCGATCTGCAGTCGAATGCGAGTTATCCCTCCTTGTTCCTAGCCGTAATGTCGATTTAACTAAAATAAAGGGAATAATCCGTGCTGTTACAGGGGGAACTCGGGTTTGAACCAAGGACCTCTCGATCTGCAGTCGAATGCGAGTTCTCCCTCCTTGTTCCTAGCCGTAATGTCGATTTAACTAAAATAAACGGAATGATCCGTGCTGTTACAGGGGGAACTCGGGTTTGAACCAATGACCTCTCGATCTGTAGTCGAATGCTCTACCACTGAGCTATCCCCCTTGTTCCTAGCCGTAATGTCGATTTAACTAAAATAAAAGGAATGATCAGTGCTGTTACAGGGGGAACTCGGGTTTGAACCAAGGACCTCTCGATCTGCAGTCGAATTCTCTACCACTGAGCTCTTCCCCCTTGTTCAGAGCCGTAATGTCGATTTAACTAAAATAAACGGAATAATCCGTGCTGTTACAGGGGGAACTCGGGTTTTAACCAAGGACCTCTCGATCTGCAGTCGAATGCTCTACCACTGAGCTATTCCCCCTTGTTCAAGGCCGTAATGTCGATTTAACTAAAATAAACGGAATGATCCGTGCTGTTACAGGGGGAACTCGGGTTTGAACCAAGGATCTCTCGATCTGCAGTCGAATGCTCTACAACTGAGCTATTCCCCCTTGTTCAAGGCCGTAATGTCGATTTAACTAAAATAAACGGAATGATCCGTGCTGTTACAGGGGGAACTCGGGTTTGAACCAAGGACCTCTCGATCTGCAGTCGAATGCGAGTTATCCCTCCTTGTTCCTAGCCGTAATGTCGATTTAACTAAAATAAAGGGAATAATCCGTGCTGTTACAGGGGGAACTCGGGTTTGAACCAAGGACCTCTCGATCTGCAGTCGAATGCGAGTTCTCCCTCCTTGTTCCTAGCCGTAATGTCGATTTAACTAAAATAAACGGAATGATCTGTGCTGTTACAGGGGGAACTCGGGTTTGAACCAAGGACCTCTCGATCTGTAGTCGAATGCTCTACCACTGAGCTATCCCCCTTGTTCCTAGCCGCAATGTCGATTTAACTAAAATAAAAGGAATGATCAGTGCTGTTACAGGGGGAACTCGGGTTTGAACCAAGGACCTCTCGATCTGTAGTCGAATGCTCTACCACTGAGCTCTTCCCCCTTGTTCAGAGCCGTAATGTCGATTTAACTAAAATAAACGGAATAATCCGTGCTGTTACAGGGGGAACTCGGGTTTGAACCAAGGACCTCTCGATCTGCAGTCGAATGCTCTACCGCTGAGCTATTCCCCCTTGTTCAAGGCCGTAATGTCGATTTAACTAAAATAAACGGAATGATCCGTGCTGTTACAGGGGGAACTCGGGTTTGAACCAAGGACCTCTCGATCTGCTGTCGAATGCGAGTTATCCCTCCTTGTTCCTAGCCGTAATGTCGATTTAACTAAAATAAAGGGAATAATCCATGCTGTTACAGGGGGAACTCGGGTTTGAACCAAGGACCTCTCGATCTGCAGTCGAATGCGAGTTATCCCTCCTTGTTCCTAGCCGTAATGTCGATTTAACTAAAATAAACGGAATGATCCGTGCTGTTACAGGGGGAACTCGGGTTTGAACCAAGGACCTCTCGATCTGCAGTCGAATGCGAGTTATCTCTCCTTGTTCCTAGCCGTAATGTCGATTTAAATAAAATAAAAGGAATGATCAGTGCTGTTACAGGGGGAACTCGGGTTTGAACCAAGGACCTCTCGATCTGTAGTCGAATGCTCTACCACTGAGCTATCCCCCTTGTTCCTAGCCGTAATGTCGATTTAACTAAAATAAAAGGAATGATCAGTGCTGTTACAGGGGGAACTCGGGTTTGAACCAAGGACCTCTCGATCTGTAGTCGAATGCTCTACCACTGAGCTATCCCCCTTGTTCCTAGCCGTAATGTCGATTTAACTAAAATAAAAGGAATGATCAGTGCTGTTACAGGGGGAACTCGGGTTTGAACCAAGGACCTCTCGATCTGTAGTCGAATGCTCTACTACTGAGCTATCCCCCTTGTTCATAGCCTTAATGTCGATTTAAATAAAATAAACGGAATGATCCGTGCTGTTACAGGGGGAACTCGGGTTTGAACCAAGGACCTCTCGATCTGCAGTCGATTGCGAGTTATCCCTCCTTGTTCCTAGCCGTAATGTCGATTTAACTAAAATAAAGGGAATAATCCGTGCTGTTACAGGGGGAACTCGGGTTTGAACCAAGGACCTCTCGATCTGCAGTCGAATGCGAGTTCTCCCTCCTTGTTCCTAGCCGTAATGTCGATTTAACTAAAATAAACGGAATGATCCGTGCTGTTACAGGGGGAACTCGGGTTTGAACCAAGGACCTTTCGATCTGTAGTCGAATGCTCTACCACTGAGCTATCCCCCTTGTTCCTAGCCGCAATGTCGATTTAACTAAAATAAAAGGAATGATCAGTGCTGTTACAGGGGGAACTCGGGTTTGAACCAAGGACCTCTCGATCTGTAGTCGAATGCTGTACCACTGAGCTCTTCCCCCTTGTTCAGAGCCGTAATGTCGATTTAACTAAAATAAACGGAATAATCCGTGCTGTTACAGGGGGAACTCGGGTTTGAACCAAGGACCTCTCGATCTGCAGTCGAATGCTCTACCGCTGAGCTATTCCCCCTTGTTCAAGGCCGTAATGTCGATTTAACTAAAATAAACGGAATGATCCGTGCTGTTACAGGGGGAACACGGGTTTGAACCAAGGACCTCTCGATCTGCTGTCGAATGCGAGTTATCCCTCCTTGTTCCTAGCCGTAATGTCGATTTAACTAAAATAAAGGGAATAATCCATGCTGTTACAGGGGGAACTCGGGTTTGAACCAAGGACCTCTCGATCTGCAGTCGAATGCGAGTTATCCCTCCTTGTTCCTAGCCGTAATGTCAATTTAACTAAAATAAACGGAATGATCCGTGCTGTTACAGGGGGAACTCGGGTTTGAACCAAGGACCTCTCGATCTGCAGTCGAATGCGAGTTATCTCTCCTTGTTCCTAGCCGTAATGTCGATTTAAATAAAATAAACGGAATGATCCGTGCTGTTACAGGGGGAACTCGGGTTTGTACCAAGGATCTCTCGATCTGCAGTCGAATGCTCTACCACTGAGCTCTTCCCCCTTGTTCAGAGCCGTAATGTCGATTTAACTAAAATAAACGGAATGATGCGTGCTGTTACAGGGGGAACTCGGGTTTGAACCAAGGACCTTTCGATCTGCAGTCGAATGCGAGCTATCCCTCCTTGTTCCTAGCAGTAATGTCGATTTAACTTAAATAAACGGAATAATCCTTGCTGTTACTGGGGGAACTCGGGTTTGAACCAAGGACCTCTCGATCTGTAGTCGAATGCTCTACCACCGAGCTCTTCCCCCTTGTTCAGAGCCGTAATGTCGATTTAACTAAAATAAACGGAATGATCCGTGCTGTTACAGGGGGAATTCTGGTTTGAACCAAGGACCTTTCGATCTGCAGTCGAATGCGATTTATCTCTCCTTGTTCCTAGCAGTAATGTCGATTTAACTAAAATAAAAGGATTGATCAGTGCTGTTACAGGGGAAACTCGGGTTTGAACCAAGGACCTCTCGATCTGTAGTCGAATGCTCTACCACTGAGCTATCCCCCTTGTTCCTAGCCGTAATGTCGATTTAACTAAAATAAAAGGAATGATCAGTGCTGTTACAGGGGGAACTCGGGTTTGAACCAAGGACCTCTCGATCTGTAGTCGAATGCTCTACCACTGAGCTATCCCCCTTGTTCATAGCCTTAATGTCGATTTAAATAAAATAAACGGAATGATCCGTGCTGTTACAGGGGGAACTCGGGTTTGAACCAAGGATCTCTCGATCTGCAGTCGAATGCTCTACAACTGAGCTATTCCCCCTTGTTCAAGGCCGTAATGTCGATTTAACTAAAATAAACGGAATGATCCGTGCTGTTACAGGGGGAACTCGGGTTTGAACCAAGGACCTCTCGATCTGCAGTCGAATGCGAGTTATCCATCCTTGTTCCTAGCCGTAATGTCGATTTAACTAAAATAAAGGGAATAATCCGTGCTGTTACAGGGGGAACTCGGGTTTGAACCAAGGACCTCTCGATCTGCAGTCGAATGCGAGTTCTCCCTCCTTGTTCCTAGCCGTAATGTCGATTTAACTAAAATAAACGGAATGATCCGTGCTGTTACAGGGGGAACTCGGGTTTGAACCAAGGACCTCTCGATCTGTAGTCGAATGCTCTACCACTGAGCTATCCCCCTTGTTCCTAGCCGTAATGTCGATTCAACTAAAATAAAAGGAATGATCAGTGCTGTTACAGGGGGAACTCGGGTTTGAACCAAGGACCTCTCGATCTGCAGTCGAATGCTCTACCACTGAGCTATTCCCCCTTGTTCAAGGCCGTAATGTCGATTTAACTAAAATAAACGGAATGATCCGTGCTGTTACAGGGGGAACTCGGGTTTGAACCAAGGACCTCTCGATCTGCAGTCGAATGCGAGTTATCCCTCCTTGTTCCTAGCCGTAATGTCGATTTAACTAAAATAAAGGGAATAATCCGTGCTGTTACAGGGGGAACTCGGGTTTGAACCAAGGACCTCTCGATCTGCAGTCGAATGCGAGTTCTCCCTCCTTGTTCCTAGCCGTAATGTCGATTTAACTAAAATAAACGGAATGATCCTTGCTGTTACAGGGGGAACTCGGGTTTGTACCAAGGATCTCTCGATCTGCAGTCGAATGCTCTACCACTGAGCTCTTCCCCCTTGTTCAGAGCCGTAATGTCGATTTAACTAAAATAAACGGAATGATGCGTGCTGTTACAGGGGGAACTCGGGTTTGAACCAAGGACCTTTCGATCTGCAGTCGAATGCGAGCTATCCCTCCTTGTTCCTAGCAGTAATGTCGATTTAACTTAAATAAACGGAATAATCCTTGCTGTTACTGGGGGAACTCGGGTTTGAACCAAGGACCTCTCGATCTGTAGTCGAATGCTCTACCACCGAGCTCTTCCCCCTTGTTCAGAGCCGTAATGTCGATTTAACTAAAATAAACGGAATGATCCGTGCTGTTACAGGGGGAATTCTGGTTTGAACCAAGGACCTTTCGATCTGCAGTCGAATGCGATTTATCTCTCCTTGTTCCTAGCAGTAATGTCGATTTAACTAAAATAAAAGGATTGATCAGTGCTGTTACAGGGGAAACTCGGGTTTGAACCAAGGACCTCTCGATCTGTAGTCGAATGCTCTACCACTGAGCTATCCCCCTTGTTCCTAGCCGTAATGTCGATTTAACTAAAATAAAAGGAATGATCAGTGCTGTTACAGGGGGAACTCGGGTTTGAACCAAGGACCTCTCGATCTGTAGTCGAATGCTCTACCACTGAGCTATCCCCCTTGTTCATAGCCTTAATGTCGATTTAAATAAAATAAACGGAATGATCCGTGCTGTTACAGGGGGAACTCGGGTTTGAACCAAGGATCTCTCGATCTGCAGTCGAATGCTCTACAACTGAGCTATTCCCCCTTGTTCAAGGCCGTAATGTCGATTTAACTAAAATAAACGGAATGATCCGTGCTGTTACAGGGGGAACTCGGGTTTGAACCAAGGACCTCTCGATCTGCAGTCGAATGCGAGTTATCCATCCTTGTTCCTAGCCGTAATGTCGATTTAACTAAAATAAAGGGAATAATCCGTGCTGTTACAGGGGGAACTCGGGTTTGAACCAAGGACCTCTCGATCTGCAGTCGAATGCGAGTTCTCCCTCCTTGTTCCTAGCCGTAATGTCGATTTAACTAAAATAAACGGAATGATCCGTGCTGTTACAGGGGGAACTCGGGTTTGAACCAAGGACCTCTCGATCTGTAGTCGAATGCTCTACCACTGAGCTATCCCCCTTGTTCCTAGCCGTAATGTCGATTCAACTAAAATAAAAGGAATGATCAGTGCTGTTACAGGGGGAACTCGGGTTTGAACCAAGGACCTCTCGATCTGCAGTCGAATGCTCTACCACTGAGCTATTCCCCCTTGTTCAAGGCCGTAATGTCGATTTAACTAAAATAAACGGAATGATCCGTGCTGTTACAGGGGGAACTCGGGTTTGAACCAAGGACCTCTCGATCTGCAGTCGAATGCGAGTTATCCCTCCTTGTTCCTAGCCGTAATGTCGATTTAACTAAAATAAAGGGAATAATCCGTGCTGTTACAGGGGGAACTCGGGTTTGAACCAAGGACCTCTCGATCTGCAGTCGAATGCGAGTTCTCCCTCCTTGTTCCTAGCCGTAATGTCGATTTAACTAAAATAAACGGAATGATCCTTGCTGTTACAGGGGGAACTCGGGTTTGAACCAAGGACCTCTCGATCTGTAGTCGAATGCTCTACCACTGAGCTATCCCCCTTGTTCCTAGCCGCAATGTCGATTTAACTAAAATAAAAGGAATGATCAGTGCTGTTACAGGGGGAACTCGGGTTTGAACCAAGGACCTCTCGATCTGTAGTCGAATGCTCTACCACTGAGCTCTTCCCCCTTGTTCAGAGCCGTAATGTCGATTTAACTAAAATAAACGGAATAATCCGTGCTGTTACAGGGGGAACTCGGGTTTGAACCAAGGACCTCTCGATCTGCAGTCGAATGCTCTACCACTGAGCTATTCCCCCTTGTTCATGGCCGTAATGTCGATTTAACTAAAATAAACGGAATGATCCGTGCTGTTACAGGGGGAACTCGGGTTTGAACCAAGGACCTCTCGATCTGCTGTCGAATGCGAGTTATCCCTCCTTGTTCCTAGCCGTAATGTCGATTTAACTAAAATAAAGGGAATAATCCATGCTGTTACAGGGGGAACTCGGGTTTGAACCAAGGACCTCTCGATCTGCAGTCGAATGCGAGTTATCCCTCCTTGTTCCTAGCCGTAATGTCGATTTAACTAAAATAAACGGAATGATCCGTGCTGTTACAGGGGGAACTCGGGTTTGAACCAAGGACCTCTCGATCTGCAGTCGAATGCGAGTTATCTCTCCTTGTTCCTAGCCGTAATGTCGATTTAAATAAAATAAACGGAATGATCCGTGCTGTTACAGGGGGAACTCGGGTTTGAACCAAGGACCTTTCGATCTGCAGTCGAATGCGAGCTATCCCTCCTTGTTCCTAGCAGTAATGTCGATTTAACTTAAATAAACGGAATAATCCTTGCTGTTACAGGGGGAACTCGGGTTTGAACCAAGGACCTCTCGATCTGTAGTCGAATGCTCTACCACCGAGCTCTTCCCCCTTGTTCAGAGCCGTAATGTCGATTTAACTAAAATAAACGGAATGATCCGTGCTGTTACAGGGGGAACTCGGGTTTGAACCAACGACCTTTCGATCTGCAGTCGAATGCGATTTATCTCTCCTTGTTCCTAGCAGTAATGTCGATTTAACTAAAATAAAAGGAATGATCAGTGCTGTTACAGGGGAAACTCGGGTTTGAACCAAGGACCTCTCGATCTGTAGTCGAATGCTCTACTACTGAGCTATCCCCCTTGTTCCTAGCCGTAATGTCGATTTAACTAAAATAAAAGGAATGATCAGTGCTGTTACAGGGGGAACTCGGGTTTGAACCAAGGACCTCTCGATCTGTAGTCGAAAGCTCTACCACTGAGCTATCCCCCTTGTTCATAGCCTTAATGTCGATTTAAATAAAATAAACGGAATGATCCGTGCTGTTACAGGGGGAACTCGGGTTTGAACCAAGGATCTCTCGATCTGCAGTCGAATGCTCTACCACTGAGCTCTTCCCCCTTGTTCAGAGCCGTAATGTCGATTTAACTAAAATAAAGGGAATAATCCGTGCTGTTACAGGGGGAACTCGGGTTTGAACCAAGGACCTCTCGATCTGCAGTCGAATGCGAGTTCTCCCTCCTTGTTCCTAGCCGTAATGTCGATTTAACTAAAATAAACGGAATGATCCTTGCTGTTACAGGGGGAACTCGGGTTTGAACCAAGGACCTCTCGATCTGTAGTCGAATGCTCTACCACTGAGCTATCCCCCTTGTTCCTAGCCGCAATGTCGATTTAACTAAAATAAAAGGAATGATCAGTGCTGTTACAGGGGGAACTCGGGTTTGAACCAAGGACCTCTCGATCTGTAGTCGAATGCTCTACCACTGAGCTCTTCCCCCTTGTTCAGAGCCGTAATGTCGATTTAACTAAAATAAACGGAATAATCCGTGCTGTTACAGGGGGAACTCGGGTTTGAACCAAGGACCTCTCGATCTGCTGTCGAATGCGAGTTATCCCTCCTTGTTCCTAGCCGTAATGTCGATTTAACTAAAATAAAGGGAATAATCCATGCTGTTACAGGGGGAACTCGGGTTTGAACCAAAGACCTCTCGATCTGCAGTCGAATGCGAGTTATCCCTCCTTGTTCCTAGCCGTAATGTCGATTTAACTAAAATAAACGGAATGATCCGTGCTGTTACAGGGGGAACTCGGGTTTGAACCAAGGACCTCTCGATCTGCAGTCGAATGCGAGTTATCTCTCCTTGTTCCTAGCCGTAATGTCGATTTAAATAAAATAAACGGAATGATCCGTGCTGTTACAGGGGGAACTCGGGTTTGAACCAAGGACCTTTCGATCTGCAGTCGAATGCGAGCTATCCCTCCTTGTTCCTAGCAGTAATGTCGATTTAACTTAAATAAACGGTATAATCCTTGCTGTTACAGGGGGAACTCGGGTTTGAACCAAGGACCTCTCGATCTGTAGTCGAATGCTCTACCACCGAGCTCTTCCCCCTTGTTCAGAGCCGTAATGTCGATTTAACTAAAATAAACGGAATGATCCGTGCTGTTACAGGGGGAACTCGGGTTTGAACCAAGGACCTTTCGATCTGCAGTCGAATGCGATTTATCTCTCCTTGTTCCTAGCAGTAATGTCGATTTAACTAAAATAAAAGGAATGATCAGTGCTGTTACAGGGGAAACTCGGGTTTGAACCAAGGACCTCTCGATCTGTAGTCGAATGCTCTACTACTGAGCTATCCCCCTTGTTCCTAGCCGTAATGTCGATTTAACTAAAATAAAAGGAATGATCAGTGCTGTTACAGGGGGAACTCGGGTTTGAACCAAGGACCTCTCGATCTGTAGTCGAAAGCTCTACCACTGAGCTATCCCCCTTGTTCATAGCCTTAATGTCGATTTAAATAAAATAAACGGAATGATCCGTGCTGTTACAGGGGGAACTCGGGTTTGAACCAAGGATCTCTCGATCTGCAGTCGAATGCTCTACAACTGAGCTATTCCCCCTTGTTCAAGGCCGTAATGTCGATTTAACTAAAATAAACGGAATGATCCGTGCTGTTACAGGGGGAACTCGGGTTTGAACCAAGGACCTCTCGATCTGCAGTCGAATGCTCTACCACTGAGCTATTCCCCCTTGTTCATGGCCGTAATGTCGATTTAACTAAAATAAACGGAATGATCCGTGCTGTTACAGGGGGAACTCGGGTTTGAACCAAGGACCTCTCGATCTGCTGTCGAATGCGAGTTATCCCTCCTTGTTCCTAGCCGTAATGTCGATTTAACTAAAATAAAGGGAATAATCCATGCTGTTACAGGGGGAACTCGGGTTTGAACCAAGGACCTCTCGATCTGCAGTCGAATGCGAGTTATCCCTCCTTGTTCCTAGCCGTAATGTCGATTTAACTAAAATAAACGGAATGATCCGTGCTGTTACAGGGGGAACTCGGGTTTGAACCAAGGACCTCTCGATCTGCAGTCGAATGCGAGTTATCTCTCCTTGTTCCTAGCCGTAATGTCGATTTAAATAAAATAAACGGAATGATCCGTGCTGTTACAGGGGGAACTCGGGTTTGAACCAAGGACCTTTCGATCTGCAGTCGAATGCGAGCTATCCCTCCTTGTTCCTAGCAGTAATGTCGATTTAACTTAAATAAACGGAATAATCCTTGCTGTTACAGGGGGAACTCGGGTTTGAACCAAGGACCTCTCGATCTGTAGTCGAATGCTCTACCACCGAGCTCTTCCCCCTTGTTCAGAGCCGTAATGTCGATTTAACTAAAATAAACGGAATGATCCGTGCTGTTACAGGGGGAACTCGGGTTTGAACCAACGACCTTTCGATCTGCAGTCGAATGCGATTTATCTCTCCTTGTTCCTAGCAGTAATGTCGATTTAACTAAAATAAAAGGAATGATCAGTGCTGTTACAGGGGAAACTCGGGTTTGAACCAAGGACCTCTCGATCTGTAGTCGAATGCTCTACTACTGAGCTATCCCCCTTGTTCCTAGCCGTAATGTCGATTTAACTAAAATAAAAGGAATGATCAGTGCTGTTACAGGGGGAACTCGGGTTTGAACCAAGGACCTCTCGATCTGTAGTCGAAAGCTCTACCACTGAGCTATCCCCCTTGTTCATAGCCTTAATGTCGATTTAAATAAAATAAACGGAATGATCCGTGCTGTTACAGGGGGAACTCGGGTTTGAACCAAGGATCTCTCGATCTGCAGTCGAATGCTCTACAACTGAGCTATTCCCCCTTGTTCAAGGCCGTAATGTCGATTTAACTAAAATAAACGGAATGATCCGTGCTGTTACAGGGGGAACTCGGGTTTGAACCAAGGACCTCTCGATCTGCAGTCGAATGCGAGTTATCCCTCCTTGTTCCTAGCCGTAATGTCGATTTAACTAAAATAAAGGGAATAATCCGTGCTGTTACAGGGGGAACTCGGGTTTGAACCAAGGACCTCTCGATCTGCAGTCGAATGCGAGTTCTCCCTCCTTGTTCCTAGCCGTAATGTCGATTTAACTAAAATAAACGGAATGATCCTTGCTGTTACAGGGGGAACTCGGGTTTGAACCAAGGACCTCTCGATCTGTAGTCGAATGCTCTACCACTGAGCTATCCCCCTTGTTCCTAGCCGCAATGTCGATTTAACTAAAATAAAAGGAATGATCAGTGCTGTTACAGGGGGAACTCGGGTTTGAACCAAGGACCTCTCGATCTGTAGTCGAATGCTCTACCACTGAGCTCTTCCCCCTTGTTCAGAGCCGTAATGTCGATTTAACTAAAATAAACGGAATAATCCGTGCTGTTACAGGGGGAACTCGGGTTTGAACCAAGGACCTCTCGATCTGCTGTCGAATGCGAGTTATCCCTCCTTGTTCCTAGCCGTAATGTCGATTTAACTAAAATAAAGGGAATAATCCATGCTGTTACAGGGGGAACTCGGGTTTGAACCAAAGACCTCTCGATCTGCAGTCGAATGCGAGTTATCCCTCCTTGTTCCTAGCCGTAATGTCGATTTAACTAAAATAAACGGAATGATCCGTGCTGTTACAGGGGGAACTCGGGTTTGAACCAAGGACCTCTCGATCTGCAGTCGAATGCGAGTTATCTCTCCTTGTTCCTAGCCGTAATGTCGATTTAAATAAAATAAACGGAATGATCCGTGCTGTTACAGGGGGAACTCGGGTTTGAACCAAGGACCTTTCGATCTGCAGTCGAATGCGAGCTATCCCTCCTTGTTCCTAGCAGTAATGTCGATTTAACTTAAATAAACGGTATAATCCTTGCTGTTACAGGGGGAACTCGGGTTTGAACCAAGGACCTCTCGATCTGTAGTCGAATGCTCTACCACCGAGCTCTTCCCCCTTGTTCAGAGCCGTAATGTCGATTTAACTAAAATAAACGGAATGATCCGTGCTGTTACAGGGGGAACTCGGGTTTGAACCAAGGACCTTTCGATCTGCAGTCGAATGCGATTTATCTCTCCTTGTTCCTAGCAGTAATGTCGATTTAACTAAAATAAAAGGAATGATCAGTGCTGTTACAGGGGAAACTCGGGTTTGAACCAAGGACCTCTCGATCTGTAGTCGAATGCTCTACTACTGAGCTATCCCCCTTGTTCCTAGCCGTAATGTCGATTTAACTAAAATAAAAGGAATGATCAGTGCTGTTACAGGGGGAACTCGGGTTTGAACCAAGGACCTCTCGATCTGTAGTCGAAAGCTCTACCACTGAGCTATCCCCCTTGTTCATAGCCTTAATGTCGATTTAAATAAAATAAACGGAATGATCCGTGCTGTTACAGGGGGAACTCGGGTTTGAACCAAGGATCTCTCGATCTGCAGTCGAATGCTCTACAACTGAGCTATTCCCCCTTGTTCAAGGCCGTAATGTCGATTTAACTAAAATAAACGGAATGATCCGTGCTGTTACAGGGGGAACTCGGGTTTGAACCAAGGACCTCTCGATCTGCAGTCGAATGCGAGTTATCCCTCCTTGTTCCTAGCCGTAATGTCGATTTAACTAAAATAAAGGGAATAATCCGTGCTGTTACAGGGGGAACTCGGGTTTGAACCAAGGACCTCTCGATCTGCAGTCGAATGCGAGTTCTCCCTCCTTGTTCCTAGCCGTAATGTCGATTTAACTAAAATAAACGGAATGATCCGTGCTGTTACAGGGGGAACTCGGGTTTGAACCAAGGACCTCTCGATCTGTAGTCGAATGCTCTACCACTGAGCTATCCCCCTTGTTCCTAGCCGTAATGTCGATTTAACTAAAATAAAAGGAATGATCAGTGCTGTTACAGGGGGAACTCGGGTTTGAACCAAGGACCTCTCGATCTGTAGTCGAATTCTCTACCACTGAGCTCTTCCCCCTTGTTCAGAGCCGTAATGTCGATTTAACTAAAATAAACGGAATAATCCGTGCTGTTACAGGGGAACTCGGGTTTGAACCAAGGACCTCTCGATCTGCAGTCGAATGCTCTACCACTGAGCTATTCCCCCTTGTTCAAGGCCGTAATGTCGATTTAACTAAAATAAACGGAATGATCCGTGCTGTTACAGGGGGAACTCGGGTTTGAACCAAGGATCTCTCGATCTGCAGTCGAATGCTCTACAACTGAGCTATTCCCCTTGTTCAAGGCCGTAATGTCGATTTAACTAAAATAAACGGAATGATCCGTGCTGTTACAGGGGGAACTCGGGTTTGAACCAAGGACCTCTCGATCTGCAGTCGAATGCGAGTTACCCTCCTTGTTCCTAGCCGTAATGTCGATTTAACTAAAATAAAGGGAATAATCCGTGCTGTTACAGGGGGAACTCGGGTTTGAACCAAGGACCTCTCGATCTGCAGTCGAATGCGAGTTCTCCCTCCTTGTTCCTAGCCGTAATGTCGATTTAACTAAAATAAACGGAATGATCCGTGCTGTTACAGGGGGAACTCGGGTTTGAACCAAGGACCTCTCGATCTGTAGTCGAATGCTCTACCACTGAGCTATCCCCCTTGTTCCTAGCCGCAATGTCGATTTAACTAAAATAAAAGGAATGATCAGTGCTGTTACAGGGGGAACTCGGGTTTGAACCAAGGACCTCTCGATCTGTAGTCGAATGCTCTACCACTGAGCTCTTCCCCCTTGTTCAGAGCCGTAATGTCGATTTAACTAAAATAAAGGGAATAATCCATGCTGTTACAGGGGGAACTCGGGTTTGAACCAAGGACCTCTCGATCTGCAGTCGAATGCGAGTTATCCCTCCTTGTTCCTAGCCGTAATGTCGATTTAACTAAAATAAACGGAATGATCCGTGCTGTTACAGGGGGAACTCGGGTTTGAACCAAGGACCTCTCGATCTGCAGTCGAATGCGAGTTATCTCTCCTTGTTCCTAGCCGTAATGTCGATTTAAATAAAATAAACGGAATGATCCGTGCTGTTACAGGGGGAACTCGGGTTTGTACCAAGGATCTCTCGATCTGCAGTCGAATGCTCTACCACTGAGCTCTTCCCCCTTGTTCAGAGCCGTAATGTCGATTTAACTAAAATAAACGGAATGATCCGTGCTGTTACAGGGGGAACTCGGGTTTGAACCAAGGACCTTTCGATCTGCAGTCGAATGCTCCACCACTGAGCTATCCCCCTTGTTCCTAGCCGTAATGTCGATTTAACTAAAATAAAAGGAATGATCAGTGCTGTTACAGGGGGAACTCGAGTTTGAACCAAGGACCTCTCGATCTGTAGTCGAATGCTCTACCACTGAGCTATCCCCCTTGTTCCTAGCCGTAATGTCGATTTAACTAAAATAAAAGGAATGATCAGTGCTGTTACAGGGGGAACTCGGGTTTGAACCAAGGACCTCTCGATCTGCAGTCGAATGCTCTACCACTGAGCTATTCCCCCTTGTTCAAGGCCGTAATGTCGATTTAACTAAAATAAACGGAATGATCCGTGCTGTTACAGGGGGAACTCGGGTTTGAACCAAGGATCTCTCGATCTGCAGTCGAATGCTCTACAACTGAGCTATTCCCCCTTGTTCAAGGCCGTAATGTCGATTTAACTAAAATAAACGGAATGATCCGTGCTGTTACAGGGGGAACTCGGGTTTGAACCAAGGACCTCTCGATCTGCAGTCGAATGCGAGTTATCCCTCCTTGTTCCTAGCCGTAATGTCGATTTAACTAAAATAAAGGGAATAATCCGTGCTGTTACAGGGGGAACTCGGGTTTGAACCAAGGACCTCTCGATCTGCAGTCGAATGCGAGTTCTCCCTCCTTGTTCCTAGCCGTAATGTCGATTTAACTAAAATAAACGGAATGATCCTTGCTGTTACAGGGGGAACTCGGGTTTGAACCAAGGACCTCTCGATCTGTAGTCGAATGCTCTACCACTGAGCTATCCCCCTTGTTCCTAGCCGCAATGTCGATTTAACTAAAATAAAAGGAATGATCAGTGCTGTTACAGGGGGAACTCGGGTTTGAACCAAGGACCTCTCGATCTGTAGTCGAATGCTCTACCACTGAGCTCTTCCCCCTTGTTCAGAGCCGTAATGTCGATTTAACTAAAATAAACGGAATAATCCGTGCTGTTACAGGGGGAACTCGGGTTTGAACCAAGGACCTCTCGATCTGCAGTCGAATGCTCTACCACTGAGCTATTCCCCCTTGTTCAAGGCCGTAATGTCGATTTAACTAAAATAAACGGAATGATCCGTGCTGTTACAGGGGGAACTCGGGTTTGAACCAAGGACCTCTCGATCTGCTGTCGAATGCGAGTTATCCCTCCTTGTTCCTAGCCGTAATGTCGATTTAACTAAAATAAAGGGAATAATCCATGCTGTTACAGGGGGAACTCGGGTTTGAACCAAGGACCTCTCGATCTGCAGTCGAATGCGAGTTATCCCTCCTTGTTCCTAGCCGTAATGTCGATTTAACTAAAATAAACGGAATGATCCGTGCTGTTACAGGGGGAACTCGGGTTTGAACCAAGGACCTCTCGATCTGCAGTCGAATGCGAGTTATCTCTCCTTGTTCCTAGCCGTAATGTCGATTTAAATAAAATAAACGGAATGATCCGTGCTGTTACAGGGGGAACTCGGGTTTGAACCAAGGACCTTTCGATCTGCAGTCGAATGCGAGCTATCCCTCCTTGTTCCTAGCAGTAATGTCGATTTAACTTAAATAAACGGAATAATCCTTGCTGTTACAGGGGGAACTCGGGTTTGAACCAAGGACCTCTCGATCTGTAGTCGAATGCTCTACCACTGAGCTATCCCCCTTGTTCCTAGCCGTAATGTCGATTTAACTAAAATAAAAGGAATGATCAGTGCTGTTACAGGGGGAACTCGGGTTTGAACCAAGGACCTCTCGATCTGTAGTCGAATGCTCTACCACTGAGCTATCCCCCTTGTTCATAGCCTTAATGTCGATTTAAATAAAATAAACGGAATGATCCGTGCTGTTACAGGGGGAACTCGGGTTTGAACCAAGGATCTCTCGATCTGCAGTCGAATGCTCTACAACTGAGCTATTCCCCCTTGTTCAAGGCCGTAATGTCGATTTAACTAAAATAAACGGAATGATCCGTGCTGTTACAGGGGGAACTCGGGTTTGAACCAAGGACCTCTCGATCTGCAGTCGAATGCAAGTTATCCCTCCTTGTTCCTAGCCGTAATGTCGATTTAACTAAAATAAAGGGAATAATCCGTGCTGTTACAGGGGGAACTCGGGTTTGAACCAAGGACCTCTCGATCTGCAGTCGAATGCGAGTTCTCCCTCCTTGTTCCTAGCCGTAATGTCGATTTAACTAAAATAAACGGAATGATCCGTGCTGTTACAGGGGGAACTCGGGTTTGAACCAAGGACCTCTCGATCTGTAGTCGAATGCTCTACCACTGAGCTATCCCCCTTGTTCCTAGCCGTAATGTCGATTTAACTAAAATAAAAGGAATGATCAGTGCTGTTACAGGGGGAACTCGGGTTTGAACCAAGGACCTCTCGATCTGTAGTCGAATTCTCTACCACTGAGCTCTTCCCCCTTGTTCAGAGCCGTAATGTCGATTTAACTAAAATAAACGGAATAATCCGTGCTGTTACAGGGGAACTCGGGTTTGAACCAAGGACCTCTCGATCTGCAGTCGAATGCTCTACCACTGAGCTATTCCCCCTTGTTCAAGGCCGTAATGTCGATTTAACTAAAATAAACGGAATGATCCGTGCTGTTACAGGGGGAACTCGGGTTTGAACCAAGGATCTCTCGATCTGCAGTCGAATGCTCTACAACTGAGCTATTCCCCTTGTTCAAGGCCGTAATGTCGATTTAACTAAAATAAACGGAATGATCCGTGCTGTTACAGGGGGAACTCGGGTTTGAACCAAGGACCTCTCGATCTGCAGTCGAATGCGAGTTACCCTCCTTGTTCCTAGCCGTAATGTCGATTTAACTAAAATAAAGGGAATAATCCGTGCTGTTACAGGGGGAACTCGGGTTTGAACCAAGGACCTCTCGATCTGCAGTCGAATGCGAGTTATCCCTCCTTGTTCCTAGCCGTAATGTCGATTTAACTAAAATAAACGGAATGATCCGTGCTGTTACAGGGGGAACTCGGGTTTGAACCAAGGACCTCTCGATCTGCAGTCGAATGCGAGTTATCTCTCCTTGTTCCTAGCCGTAATGTCGATTTAAATAAAATAAACGGAATGATCCGTGCTGTTACAGGGGGAACTCGGGTTTGTACCAAGGATCTCTCGATCTGCAGTCGAATGCTCTACCACTGAGCTCTTCCCCCTTGTTCAGAGCCGTAATGTCGATTTAACTAAAATAAACGGAATGATCCGTGCTGTTACAGGGGGAACTCGGGTTTGAACCAAGGGCCTTTCGATCTGCAGTCGAATGCTCTACCACTGAGCTATCCCCCTTGTTCCTAGCCGTAATGTCGATTTAACTAAAATAAAAGGAATGATCAGTGCTGTTACAGGGGGAACTCGGGTTTGAACCAAGGACCTCTCGATCTGTAGTCGAATGCTCTACCACTGAGCTATCCCCCTTGTTCATAGCCTTAATGTCGATTTAAATAAAATAAACGGAATGATCCGTGCTGTTACAGGGGGAACTCGGGTTTGAACCAAGGACCTCTCGATCTGTAGTCGAATGCTCTACCACTGAGCTATCCCCCTTGTTCATAGCCTTAATGTCGATTTAAATAAAATAAACGGAATGATCCGTGCTGTTACAGGGGGAACTCGGGTTTGAACCAAGGACCTCTCGATCTGCAGTCGAATGCGAGTTATCCCTCCTTGTTCCTAGCCGTAATGTCGACTTAACTAAAATAAAGGGAATAATCCGTGCTGTTACAGGGGGAACTCGGGTTTGAACCAAGGACCTCTCGATCTGCAGTCGAATGCGAGTTCTCCCTCCTTGTTCCTAGCCGTAATTTCGATTTAACTAAAATAAACGGAATGATCCGTGCTGTTACAGGGGGAACTCGGGTTTGAACCAAGGACCTCTCGATCTGTAGTCGAATGCTCTACCACTGAGCTATCCCCCTTGTTCCTAGCCGCAATGTCGATTTAACTAAAATAAAAGGAATGATCAGTGCTGTTACAGGGGGAACTCGGGTTTGAACCAAGGACCTCTCGATCTGTAGTCGAATGCTCTACCACTGAGCTCTTCCCCCTTGTTCAGAGCCGTAATGTCGATTTAACTAAAATAAACGGAATAATCCGTGCTGTTACAGGGGGAACTCGGGTTTGAACCAAGGACCTCTCGATCTGTAGTCGAATGCTCTACCACTGAGCTCTTCCCCCTTGTTCAGAGCCGTAATGTCGATTTAACTAAAATAAACGGATTGATCCGTGCTGTTACAGGGGGAACTCGGGTTTGAACCAAGGACCTTTCGATCTGCAGTCGAATGCGAGCTATCCCTCCTTGTTCCTAGCAGTAATGTCGATTTAACTTAAATAAACGGAATAATCCTTGCTGTTACAGGGGGAACTCGGGTTTGAACCAAGGACCTCTCGATCTGTAGTCGAATGCTCTACCACCGAGCTCTTCCCCCTTGTTCAGAGCCGTACTGTCGATTTAACTAAAATAAACGGAATGATCCGTGCTGTTACAGGGGGAACTCGGGTTTGAACCAAGGACCTTTCGATCTGCAGTCGAATGCGAGCTATCTCTCCTTGTTCCTAGCAGTAATGTCGATTTAACTAAAATAAAAGGAATGATCAGTGCTGTTACAGGGGAAACTCGGGTTTGAACCAAGGACCTCTCGATCTGTAGTCGAATGCTCTACCACTGAGCTATCCCCCTTGTTCCTAGCCGTAATGTCGATTTAACTAAAATAAAAGGAATGATCAGTGCTGTTACAGGGGGAACTCGGGTTTGAACCAAGGACCTCTCGATTTGTAGTCGAATGCTCTACCACTGAGCTATCCCCCATGTTCATAGCCTTAATGTCGATTTAAATAAAATAAACGGAATGATCCGTGCTGTTACAGGGGGAACTCGGGTTTGAACCAAGGACCTCTCGATCTGCAGTCGAATGCGAGTTATCCCTCCTTGTTCCTAGCCGTAATGTCGACTTAACTAAAATAAAGGGAATAATCCGTGCTGTTACAGGGGGAACTCGGGTTTGAACCAAGGACCTCTCGATCTGTAGTCGAATGCTCTACCACTGAGCTCTTCCCCCTTGTTCAGAGCCGTAATGTCGATTTAACTAAAATAAACGGAATGATCCGTGCTGTTACAGGGGGAACTCGGGTTTGAACCAAGGACCTTTCGATCTGCAGTCGAATGCGAGCTATCCCTCCTTGTTCCTAGCAGTAATGTCGATTTAACTTAAATAAACGGAATAATCCTTGCTGTTACAGGGGGAACTCGGGTTTGAACCAAGGACCTCTCGATCTGTAGTCGAATGCTCTACCACCGAGCTCTTCCCCCTTGTTCAGAGCCGTACTGTCGATTTAACTAAAATAAACGGAATGATCCGTGCTGTTACAGGGGGAACTCGGGTTTGAACCAAGGACCTTTCGATCTGCAGTCGAATGCGAGCTATCTCTCCTTGTTCCTAGCAGTAATGTCGATTTAACTAAAATAAAAGGAATGATCAGTGCTGTTACAGGGGAAACTCGGGTTTGAACCAAGGACCTCTCGATCTGTAGTCGAATGCTCTACCACTGAGCTATCCCCCTTGTTCCTAGCCGTAATGTCGATTTAACTAAAATAAAAGGAATGATCAGTGCTGTTACAGGGGGAACTCGGGTTTGAACCAAGGACCTCTCGATCTGTAGTCGAATGCTCTACCACTGAGCTATCCCCCATGTTCATAGCCTTAATGTCGATTTAAATAAAATAAACGGAATGATCCGTGCTGTTACAGGGGGAACTCGGGTTTGAACCAAGGACCTCTCGATCTGCAGTCGAATGCGAGTTATCCCTCCTTGTTCCTAGCCGTAATGTCGACTTAACTAAAATAAAGGGAATAATCCGTGCTGTTACAGGGGGAACTCGGGTTTGAACCAAGGACCTCTCGATCTGCAGTCGAATGCGAGTTCTCCCTCCTTGTTCCTAGCCGTAATGTCGATTTAACTAAAATAAACGGAATGATCCGTGCTGTTACAGGGGGAACTCGGGTTTGAACCAAGGACCTCTCGATCTGTAGTCGAATGCTCTACCACTGAGCTATCCCCCTTGATCCTAGCCGCAATGTCGATTTAACTAAAATAAAAGGAATGATCAGTGCTGTTACAGGGGGAACTCGGGTTTGAACCAAGGACCTCTCGATCTGTAGTCGAATGCTCTACCACTGAGCTCTTCCCCCTTGTTCAGAGCCGTAATGTCGATTTAACTAAAATAAACGGAATAATCCGTGCTGTTACAGGGGGAACTCGGGTTTGAACCAAGGACCTCTCGATCTGCAGTCGAATGCTCTACCACTGAGCTTTTCCCCCTTGTTCAAGGCCGTAATGTCGATTTAACTAAAATAAACGGAATGATCCGTGCTGTTACAGGGGGAACTCGGGTTTGAACCAAGGACCTCTCGATCTGCTGTCGAATGCGAGTTATCCCTCCTTGTTCCTAGCCGTAATGTCGATTTAACTAAAATAAAGGGAATAATCCATGCTGTTACAGGGGGAACTCGGGTTTGAACCAAGGACCTCTCGATCTGCAGTCGAATGCGAGTTATCCCTCCTTGTTCCTAGCCGTAATGTCGATTTAACTAAAATAAACGGAATGATCCGTGCTGTTACAGGGGGAACTCGGGTTTGAACCAAGGACCTCTCGATGTGCAGTCGAATGCGAGTTATCTCTCCTTGTTCCTAGCCGTAATGTCGATTTAAATAAAATAAACGGAATGATCCGTGCTGTTACAGGGGGAACTCGGGTTTGAACCAAGGACCTCTCGATCTGTAGTCGAATGCTCTACCACCGAGCTCTTCCCCCTTGTTCAGAGCCGTAATGTCGATTTAACTAAAATAAACGGAATGATCCGTGCTGTTACAGGGGGAACTCGGGTTTGAACCAAGGACCTTTCGATCTGCAGTCGAATGCGAGCTATCTCTCCTTGTTCCTAGCAGTAATGTCGATTTAACTAAAATAAAAGGAATGATCAGTGCTGTTACAGGGGAAACTCGGGTTTGAACCAAGGACCTCTCGATCTGTAGTCGAATGCTCTACCACTGAGCTATCCCCCTTGTTCCTAGCCGTAATGTCGATTTAACTAAAATAAAAGGAATGATCAGTGCTGTTACAGGGGGAACTCGGGTTTGAACCAAGGACCTCTCGATCTGTAGTCGAATGCTCTACCACTGAGCTATCCCCCTTGTTCATAGCCTTAATGTCGATTTAAATAAAATAAACGGAATGATCCGTGCTGTTACAGGGGGAACTCGGGTTTGAACCAAGGATCTCTCGATCAGCAGTCGAATGCTCTACAACTGAGCTATTCCCCCTTGTTCAAGGCCGTAATGTCGATTTAACTAAAATAAACGGAATGATCCGTGCTGTTACAGGGGGAACTCGGGTTTGAACCAAGGACCTCTCGATCTGCAGTCGAATGCGAGTTATCCCTCCTTGTTCCTAGCCGTAATGTCGATTTAACTAAAATAAACGGAATGATCCGTGCTGTTACAGGGGGAACTCGGGTTTGAACCAAGGACCTCTCGATCTGTAGTCGAATGCTCTACCACTGAGCTATCCCCTTTGTTCCTAGCCGTAATGTCGATTTAACTAAAATAAAAGGAATGATCAGTGCTGATACAGGGGGAACTCGGGTTTGAACCAAGGACCTCTCGATCTGTTGTCGAATGCTCTACCACTGAGCTCTTTCCCCTTGTTCAGAGCCGTAATGTCAGTTTAACTAAAATAAACGGAATAATCCGTGCTGTTACAGGGGGAACTCGGGTTTGAACCAAGGACCTCTCGATCTGCAGTCGAATGCTCTACCACTGAGCTATTCCCCCTTGTTCAAGGCCGTAATGTCGATTTAACTAAAATAAACGGAATGATCCGTGCTGTTACAGGGGGAACTCGGGTTTGAACCAAGGACCTCTCGATCTGCAGTCGAATGCGAGTTATCTCTCCTTGTTCCTTGCCGTAATGTCGATTTAACTAAAATAATTGGAATGATCCGTGCTGTTAAGGGGGGAACTCGGGTTTAAACCCAGAACCTCTCGATCTGCAGTCGAATGCGAGCTATCCCTCCTTGTTCCTAGCCGTAATGTCGATTTAACTAAAATAAACGGAATAATCCGTGCTGTTACAGGGGGAACTCGGGTTTGAACCAAGGACCTCTCGATCTGCAGTCAAATGCGATACCACTGAGCTCTTCCCCCTTGTTCAGAGCCGTAATGTCGATTTAACTAAAATAAACGGAATGATCCGTGCTGTTACAGGGGGAACTCGGGTTTGAACCAAGGACCTTTCGATCTGCAGTCGAATGCGAGCTATCCCTCCTTGTTCCTAGCAGTAATGTCGATTTAACTTAAATAAACGGAATAATCCTTGCTGTTACAGGGGGAACTCGGGTTTGAACCAAGGACCTCTCGATCTGTAGTCGAATGCTCTACCACCGAGCTCTTCCCACTTGTTCAGAGCCGTAATGTCGATTTAACTAAAATAAACGGAATGATCCGTGCTGTTACAGGGGGAACTCGGGTTTGAACCAAGGACCTTTCGATCTGCAGTCGAATGCGAGCTATCTCTCCTTGTTCCTAGCAGTAATGTCGATTTAACTAAAATAAAAGGAATGATCAGTGCTGTTACAGGGGGAACTCGGGTTTGAACCAAGGACCTCTCGATCTGTAGTCGAATGCTCTACCACTGAGCTATCCCCCTTGTTCATAGCCTTAATGTCGATTTAAATAAAATAAACGGAATGATCCGTGCTGTTACAGGGGGAACTCGGGTTTGAACCAAGGATCTCTCGATCAGCAGTCGAATGCTCTACAACTGAGCTATTCCCCCTTGTTCAAGGCCGTAATGTCGATTTAACTAAAATAAACGGAATGATCCGTGCTGTTACAGGGGGAACTCGGGTTTGAACCAAGGACCTCTCGATCTGCAGTCGAATGCGAGTTATCCCTCCTTGTTCCTAGCCGTAATGTCGATTTAACTAAAATAAACGGTATGATCCGTGCTGTTACAGGGGGAACTCGGGTTTGAACCAAGGACCTCTCGATCTGTAGTCGAATGCTCTACCACTGAGCTATCCCCCTTGTTCCTAGCCGTAATGTCGATTTAACTAAAATAAAAGGAATGATCAGTGCTGTTACAGGGGGAACTCGGGTTTGAACCAAGGACCTCTCGATCTGCAGTCGAATGCGAGTTATTCCTCCTTGTTCCTAGCCGTAATGTCGATTTAACTAAAATAAACGGAATGATCCGTGCTGTTACAGGGGGAACTCGGGTTTGAACCAAGGACCTCTCGATCTGCAGTCGAATGCGAGTTATCTCTCCTTGTTCCTTGCCGTAATGTCGATTTAACTAAAATAATTGGAATGATCCGTGCTGTTAAGGGGGGAACTCGGGTTTAAACCCAGAACCTCTCGATCTGCAGTCGAATGCGAGCTATCCCTCCTTGTTCCTAGCCGTAATGTCGATTTAACTAAAATAAACGGAATAATCCGTGCTGTTACAGGGGGAACTCGGGTTTGAACCAAGGACCTCTCGATCTGCAGTCGAATGCGATACCACTGAGCTATTCCCCCTTGTTCAAGGCCGTAATGTCGATTTACCTAAAATAAACGTAATGATCCGTGCTGTTACAGGGGGAACTCGGGTTTGAACCAAGGACCTCTCGATCTACAGTCGAATGCGAGTTATCCCTCCTTGTTCCTAGCCGTAATGTCGATTTAACTAAAATAAAGGGAATAATCCGTGCTGTTACAGGGGGAACCAAGGACCTCTCGATCTGCAGTCGAATGCTCTACCACTGAGCTATTCCCCCTTGTTCAAGGCCGTAATGTCGATTTAACTAAAATAAACGGAATGATCCGTGCTGTTACAGGGGGAAATCGGGTTTGAACCTAGGACCTCTCGATCTGCAGTCGAATGCTCTACCACTGAGCTATTCCCCCATGTTCAAGGCCGTAATGTCGATTTAACTAAAATAAACGGAATGATCCGTGCTGTTACAGGGGGAACTCGGGTTTGAACCAAGGACCTCTCGATCTGTAGTCGAATGCTCTACCACTGAGCTATCCCCCTTGTTCCTAGCCGTAATGTCGATTTAACTAAAATAAAAGGAATGATCAGTGCTGTTACAGGGGGAACTCGGGTTTGAACCAAGGACCTCTCGATCTGTAGTCGAATGCTCTACCACTGAGCTCTTTCCCCTTGTTCAGAGCCGTAATGTCGGTTTAACTAAAATAAACGGAATAATCCGTGCTGTTACAGGGGGAACTCGGGTTTGAACCAAGGACCTCTCGATCTGCAGTCGAATGCTCTACCACTGAGCTATTCCCCCTTGTTCAAGGCCGTAATGTCGATTTAACTAAAATAAACGGAATGATCCGTGCTGTTACAGGGGGAACTCGGGTTTGAACCAAGGACCTCTCGATCTGCAGTCGAATGCGAGTTATCCCTCCTTGTTCCTAGCCGTAATGTCGATTTAACTAAAATAAAGGGAATAATCCGTGCTGTTACAGGGGGAACTCGGGTTTGAACCAAGGACCTCTCGATCTGCAGTCGAATGCGAGTTATTCCTCCTTGTTCCTAGCCGTAATGTCGATTTAACTAAAATAAACGGAATGATCCGTGCTGTTACAGGGGGAACTCGGGTTTGAACCAAGGACCTCTCGATCTGCAGTCGAATGCGAGTTATCTCTCCTTGTTCCTTGCCGTAATGTCGATTTAACTAAAATAATTGGAATGATCCGTGCTGTTAAGGGGGGAACTCGGGTTTAAACCCAGAACCTCTCGATCTGCAGTCGAATGCGAGCTATCCCTCCTTGTTCCTAGCCGTAATGTCGATTTAACTAAAATAAACGGAATAATCCGTGCTGTTACAGGGGGAACTCGGGTTTGAACCAAGGACCACTCGATCTGCAGTCGAATGCGATACCACTGAGCTATTCCCCCTTGTTCAAGGCCGTAATGTCGATTTACCTAAAATAAACGTAATGATCCGTGCTGTTACAGGGGGAACTCGGGTTTGAACCAAGGACCTCTCGATCTACAGTCGAATGCGAGTTATCCCTCCTTGTTCCTAGCCGTAATGTCGATTTAACTAAAATAAAGGGAATAATCCGTGCTGTTACAGGGGGAACCAAGGACCTCTCGATCTGCAGTCGAATGCTCTACCACTGAGCTATTCCCCCTTGTTCAAGGCCGTAATGTCGATTTATCTAAAATAAACGGAATGATCCGTGCTGTTACAGGGGGAAATCGGGTTTGAACCTAGGACCTCTCGATCTGCAGTCGAATGCTCTACCACTGAGCTATTCCCCCATGTTCAAGGCCGTAATGTCGATTTAACTAAAATAAACGGAATGATCCGTGCTGTTACAGGGGGAACTCGGGTTTGAACCAAGGACCTCTCGATCTCCAGTCGAATGCGAGTTATCCCTCCTTGTTCCTAGCCGTAATGTCGATTAAACTAAAATAAACGGAATGATCCGTGCTGTTACAGGGGGAACTCGGGTTTGGATCCGGTACAAAAGGGCTAAAAAAAATAGGCGATTACCTTAAAAGTCCAAAAAAATTAAGTCCAAAGATTGAAAAGGCGAACTCTTTAAAAAAAATAAAAATCATAATGGCGCAATTAAAAAATGTCTAAAAGTTAATATAAAGCTAAACGGAACCAATTTGAAATTAAAGTGTTTGTCTGTGTTTATTTAATCAGTTATGTTTACGTTGACGCAAAAGGGTAAGCGCTTGCTTACGCATAACGGGTATTCTTACGCATCTAATGTCCTCGGCTCAAGTGAAGGACAAAGAAAACGAAAGAAGACTTTGATCTCGAATAAGAAGCTAAAAATGGTCGTAATGGACTTCCCAAACCGCACGCTGGACAATTACTTCAAGGGAATAGCTGCCAATATTTCCTACCTGGGATTATAATTGTGTTTTAAGCTTAAACGAACTTATTTTTTAACAAACAGTTGTACACAATAATATTTCAAATAATAAATAGAAAAATAGACGTTTTTAATTTTAGCCCATTATTTTATGCGCCTTATCGTTCCGTTGGCCTTAAATTTTATAGCCATCTTAGGTATTCGCCCTTTTTTTTTAGCCGTTTTGTCTGGCATCGCTCGGGTTTGAACCAAGGACCTCTCGATCTGCAGTCGAATGCGATACCACTGAGCTATTCCCCCTTGTTCAAGGCCGTAATGTCGATTTACCTAAAATAAACGGAATGATCCGTGCTGTTACAGGGTGAACTCGGGTTTGAACCAAGGACCTCTCGATCTGTAGTCGAATGCTCTACCACTGAGCTCTTCCCCCTTGTTCAGAGCCGTAATGTCGGTTTAACTAAAATAAACGGAATAATCCGTGCTGTTACAGGGGGAACTCGGGTTTGAACCAAGGACCTCTCGATCTGCAGTCGAATGCTCTACCACTGAGCTATTCCCCCTTGTTCAAGGCCGTAATGTCGATTTAACTAAAATAAACGGAATGATCCGTGCTGTTACAGGGGGAACTCGGGTTTGAACCAAGGACCTCTCGATCTGCAGTCGAATGCGAGTTATCCCTCCTTGTTCCTAGCCGTAATGTCGATTTAACTAAAATAAAGGGAATAATCCGTGCTGTTACAGGGGGAACTCGGGTTTGAACCAAGGACCTCTCGATCTGCAGTCGAATGCGAGTTATTCCTCCTTGTTCCTAGCCGTAATGTCGATTTAACTAAAATAAACGGAATGATCCGTGCTGTTACAGGGGGAACTCGGGTTTGAACCAAGGACCTCTCGATCTGCAGTCGAATGCGAGTTATCTCTCCTTGTTCCTAGCCGTAATGTCGATTTAACTAAAATAATTGGAATGATCCGTGCTGTTAAGGGGGGAACTCGGGTTTAAACCCAGAACCTCTCGATCTGCAGTCGAATGCGAGCTATCCCTCCTTGTTCCTAGCCGTAATGTCGATTTAACTAAAATAAACGGAATAATCCGTGCTGTTACAGGGGGAACTTGGGTTTGAACCAAGGACCTCTCGATCTGCAGTCGAATGCGATACCACTGAATCGCGACTATAATAGGATACTTGACGAATGAAGAAGTTAAACTGTGCTATGGTAACAATAACTAAGCTTTATTAAAAACTGGAACACCCGTTACATTGTTATTTCAGAAACCACTCAAAACACAACTGATTGATTAATATTATTGCTTCCCCTTATATACTAGTGAATTCATAGTCATTAAAACATCTTTAGATAAAAAATATAATCACATAGAGAACTATTAGATCAAAAAACAAGATTGTCCAAACATTCCGGTGTCCTTAAAATATTAAGATTTTAACATTGTAAATTGCGTCAATTAATCCAATGGTAACAAGCAAAGTTTGGTAACAGGCCGTTTAAGTATACGGTCCGCAGTTTTTACAGATGCTACTCGTACGCAGCCGTCAGCTCCTGGGTGGACATCCTGCACTCGTCCCATTTTCCATTTTGTTGGTGGCAAATCCTCTTCTTTCAGGATCACGAGGTCCCCAACTTCAAGATTTCGTTTCTGAGAGACCCATTTCGGACGCTGTTGGAGACGTGTTAAGTACTCATTTCGCCATCTTCGCCAGAAATGCTGCAGTAATTGTTGGCCTCGCTGCCATCGGGACAATCGATTGGTGTTTAGGTTGGTAAGATCTGCTTCAGGGACTGCGGTCAGTGCATCGCCAATTAGAAAATGTCCAGGTGTGAGGGTAGCCAAGCTTTCGGGATCCGTTGTTAAAGCGGACAGAGGCCTAGAATTTAAACAAGCCTCGATTTGACATAATAACGTGGACATCTCTTCATATGATAACGTCGCCAGTGCTACTACTCGTTTAAGATGGTGTTTCATTGACTTTACTCCTGCTTCCCATAGTCCACCAAAGTGTGGTGCCGAAGGCGGGATGAAATGCCACTGAATTCCCTCATCCGTGGTCCATCTCGTGATTGAAGCATTGTTGGCTGACGAGGACATGAATTTGAGAAATTCTCGCAACTCTCTGCTGGCACCGACAAAATTAGAGCCACAGTCACTATATATATCGGAGCTCTTCCCTCGTCTTGCAATAAAACGTTTCAGTGCGGCCAAAAACGCATCGGTGGTCATATCACTAACGACTTCCAAATGAATAGCTCTAGTGGTGAAACATACGAATAATGCTACATACGCCTTGAAAGTCCGTTGGCCACGACCCTTTATGGCTTTGAGGAAAAATGGTCCAGCATAGTCTACCCCACATTTCAAAAACGCTCTGGCTGGATTCACTCGTGCGGCGGGTAAGTCTCCCATTTGTTGTTGAAGCATTGTCGCTTTCTGTCTTGTACATGGGATGCATCGTCTGATATGGAACCTCACTGCGTCGCGTATTCCAACAATCCAAAAACGCCGTTGAAGGACCGTGATTAATAGTTGACTTCCAGCATGGAGATGTTTCAGGTGCTCATAATTAATTAGTAAGTCGACCAGTTTGCTGTGTCTTGGCAAAATGATGGGATGGATTTGATCCGTGTTGAGATTAGATTTCCGGATGCGACCTCCTACCCTCAATAGCCCTTCAGCGTCTACGAAGGGGTTTAATGAAAGTAGTTTGCTCCTTGTTGATAGTTGACTCTTGTTATTAAGACAACAAATCTCTTCATTAAAGGCTTGCTGCTGGACGGCTTTTATCCAGTGTTTCAATGCCGCGTCGATCTCTATTACGGACAATGGTCCGCTAGTTTTGTTCGATTTGCCGCGGGCATTCTTGGTAAACCGTTGGATGTAGGCAGTGACACGGAGTAGCTTCGTAAACGATGAATATATATCCAGTAAGGTAAGATCTATCCTCCCATGCATTGAAGTTTGAGGGATCGGACGAGCTTCCAGGAGGAAGTCTTCGGTCTCCGTAAGGATGGTTCGCTCCTTGGAATGTGACCAGTTGATGAGCCATCGTGGTCCTTCCCACCATAATGGATGCGTCAATAACTCGGCTGCTGAGACCCCACGTGATGCGCAATCAGCTGGATTATCTTCTCCCTTAACGTGATGCCATTGTGCTTCAGGAATTGTATCTTGAATTTCCGAAATTCTATTTGCAATGAACGTCTTCCATCTTTGCGGTTGCGACGCCAGCCAGCCTAAGACCGTCATAGAGTCCGTCCAACAATGTACTTCCAAGGCAGTGATCTTCAAGGCCTCCCGGACTAACTTGACCAACCGGGCGAGGAGAACAGCACCGCACAGTTCGAGTTTTGGCAAAGAGACTTGTTTAAGCGGTGCCACCTTGGTCTTAGCAGCTATTAGGCGTATTTGAACGTTACCAGTTGGAGCTGTTGTTTTCAAGTATATGGCAGCAGCGTAGGCTTTTTCGGACGCATCAGAAAATCCTTGGAGACTGATTTGGTGGGCGTGTCGCTGAGACATGTGTCGTGGAATAGTTATGGATTCAACTAACGGTAGGTTAGCTTGGAATGTTCTCCATCTGTGTGCCAGTGTCGCGGGCAATTCATCATCCCAGTCTATCTTGACCTTCCACAAATCTTGAAGCAAGAGTTTGGCTTGTATAATGACTGGCGACAGTAATCCGAGTGGATCGAAAACCTTCGCAGTTTCCGAGAGAATCCTTCGTTTTGTTATCAAGTCAGTCCCGGTTGGTCTGCTGACCAAAAACGAGAAGTAGTCAGCGGCCGGTGTCCATAAGAGTCCAAGGGTTTTAATAGATTCGTCATTGTCGAAACTTAGAGGGGTTTGAATTTCTCGCATATCCGCAGGTAGGGAACTCAGTAGAGCTGGGTCGTTGGACACCCATTTTCTCAGCTGGAAACCTCCTTCATTGGTGGCTTGCAGAAGTTCGGCTTGCAATTGTCTAGCCTTCTTAGTGGAATCTGTCCCAGTCATTAGGTCATCCATATAGAAATCATTTCGCAAGGCCTGAGCAGCCTTCGGATATTTGTGGGCAACATCCGCGGCTAACTGTTTAAGGACCCTGGTGGCTTGAAATGGCGCCGAGGCTGTTCCATAGGTGACCGTGAGTAGCTGGTAATCGAGTATTGGTTCTGATGGATTGCTTCGCCATACAATTCGCTGAAGATTGATGTCTTCTTGGTTTACCATGATCTGTCTGTACATCTTGGCGATGTCGGCAGTCATGGCTACTGCATGCAATCTGAAGCGAAGTAATAACGCTATCAGGTCATCTTGTATCTTCGGCCCAACCAGCAGACAATCGTTAAGTGACACTCCAGTAGTTGACTTGGCCGACGCGTCGAAGACGACCCTAAGTTTAGTAGTACTACTGCTCTCCTTTATTACGGGATGATGTGGAAGGTAGAATGAATTGGCCTTGAGATCTTCATCTTCCGGTACAGGTACCATGTGTCCTAGGTCGAGGTAGTCATCCATAAATGACCGATACTGCTCGAACAGGCTAGGATTGGTATGTAATCGCTTCTCCATATGAAGGAATCTTCTAATCGCCATCTTCCTTGAGTCGCCTAGTTTACTTTCTTGTTTAAGTGGTAGGCGTACGACGTATCTCCCCGACCCGTCTCGTTTAAAGGTGTTGCGAAAATGATCTTCACATTCTTGCTCAATCCTGGTTAGAGCTCTTTTCGGAGAGATTTCTTCTAGCTCCCAGAACCTTGCCAGCTGTTCTTCTATGGTGACGAAATGAGCTCTAACATCGGGCAAAGGCTTCATCAAGGTTGGTAAGTCAGCTGGCCCACAGATCGCCCAACCGAAAACAGTTTTGAAAGCTCCTGCTGTGCCTGGTCGTCCCGTACAAACACCATCACGTATTAGGTATAGGTAGATGTCTGCTCCCAACAATACGTCAATTGAGCCAGGCTGGTCAAAGGTTGAGTCCGCCAGTGTCAATCCCTTGATATGATCCCAGGTTTCAGTGTTGATAGGAAATCTTGGAAGGTCTTCGGTAATGCTTCGCAGAATTAAGGCGTTAACCTCAAGAGGACAGCCATCCCTTGAATTTATGTTTAGCTGAACACTGCCACGAGAGGTGCCGACGTCTATTTCACCAAGTCCTCCAACAGTAACTGTGAACCGTTTTCTTTTCAGTTGTAGACTCTTGTAACATCTTTCGGTGATGAAGCTAGCTTGGGAACCGGAGTCTAAGAGTGCTCGTACGGACTGAAGTTCTCCCGTTGATAACTCAACCTGAATCATGGCGGTGGCTAGTATGACTTGAGATGATGGTCGATCTCCTCTGGATAGTAGACAGTTGGGTCCAGTTGCATTTGTTGATGTAGATTCTTCCTCTCTTATGTCTTGATGTAATAAGGTATTGTGTTTGGACGGACATTTCCGGCAATTTCCAGACTTGCACGTAGAGGTGCGGTGGTCGGACCGCAAACAGTTATAACATAGCGAGTGTTTTTTTACCATTTTCCATCGGTCTTCTACCTTGGCTTTCAGGAGGGTCTCACACCGGTATATGTTGTGGGCTTCATTACAGATGTTGCAACGATCTCTAACAGCACCGTGATGAGTGAGTGTGTTCTTGCGAGGATATGTGATAGGCTTGGCTCTCTGTGAATGATTCATTGGCTGCGCGGCTGTAAGCGCTCGAGCTCGTTGCTCCAGGAATGACGTTTGTTCTTGGAATGTTGGTCTGTTGGACCCCGCTAAGGATAATTCCCATTGCCGACGGGAATCAGGATCTAGTTTCTCCTTGACGATATGCACCAGGATAGAGTCCCAATATTCGACTGGTTCCTTTAGGATCTTTAATGATCGTATGCATTCGGTAGTAGTGTCTATCAGGCATCGGATGGCAGAGGCAGATTCTTCCTTGCTCGCTGGTTGGTTAAACAATCTCTTGAGGTGTGCGTCTATTATTTCCCTGGTGTTGTTATAGCGGTTTATGAGAATGTTCCAAGCTTCAGCATAATTGTCGTCAGTTATCAGGAAGGATTTGATGAGTAAAGCGGCTTCTCCTCTCAGCGATGACTTCAAATACTGTAGTTTTTGCGCCCCAGACAAGGTCGAATTGTGAACCATGGCAGTAAATAGATCATAGAAGGTGAACCATTCGACGTAGCTTCCGCTGAAGATTGGCAGTTCCATTTTAGGAAGTTTAATGTCTGCAGTCGTTTGAGGTGTGTTCAATTGTTGTGCGCTTGCTTGGCGTTGGCACAGAAGATCGTTAAAAAATATGCTGAGAGTTTCAGCTCGTCCAATTAGTTGATTAAAGGTGGCTTCATAGGCGTCAAAGTTAGCTTCTGTACTCGCCTGGATGATGGCTTCTTGTAAGTTTTCCAGTTTTACCACGATTTTGTCTGCTTTCTCCTGGTAGGTCTTCACGGCGATGTCTACCAGTGGCTGCGTAGCGTGTCCAGTGACTATGTTCTCGAGCCTTGTTATTTGTCCTTTGATGGCACGTCGTTTATTCAGTAAGGTGTCCATGATGTGGTGCTTCCCTTTCTGGCTCCTTCCAAGTTCCAATTACTTCAACGCGAAATTTGTTGAATCCCTTCAATTGAGTTGTAAGTTCAACTGAAATGTTGAGATCCGGCTCGACGGACCAAAATGAATCGCGACTATAATAGGATACTTGACGAATGAAGAAGTTAAACTGTGCTATGGTAACAATAACTAAGCTTTATTAAAAACTGGAACACCCGTTACATTGTTATTTCAGAAACCACTCAAAACACAACTGATTGATTAATATTATTGCTTCCCCTTATATACTAGTGAATTCATAGTCATTAAAACATCTATAGATAAAAAATATAATCACATAGAGAACTATTAGATCAAAAAACAAGATTGTCCAAACAACCACTGAGCTATTCCCCCTTGTTCAAGGCCGTAATGTCGATTTACCTAAAATAAACGGAATGATCCGTGCTGTTACAGGGGGAACTCGGGTTTGAACCAAGGACCTCTCGATCTGCAGTCGAATGCTCTACCACTAAGCTATTCCCCCTTGTTCAAGGCCGTAATGTCGATTTAACTAAAATAAACGGAATGATCCGTGCTGTTACAGGGGGAAATCGGGTTTGAACCAAGGACCTCTCGATCTGCAGTCGAATGCTCTACCACTGAGCTATTCCCCCATGTTCAAGGCCGTAATGTCGATTTAACAAAAATAAACGGAATGATCCGTGCTGTTACAGGAGGAACTCGGGTTTGAACCAAGGACCTCTCGATCTGCAGTCGAATGCGAGTTATCCCTCCTTGTTCCTAGCCGTAATGTCGATTTAACTAAATTAAAGGGAATAATCCGTGCTGTTACAGGGGGAACTCGGGTTTGAACCAAGGACCTCTCGATCTGCAGTCGAATGCGAGTTATCCCTCCTTGTTCCTAGCCGTAATGTCGATTAAACTAAAATAAACGGAATGATCCGTGCTGTTACAGGGGGAACTCGGGTTTGAACCAAGGACCTCTCGATCTGTAGTCGAATGCTCTACCACTGAGCTATCCCCCTTGTTCCTAGCCGTAATGTCGATTTAACTAAAATAAAAGGAATGATCAGTGCTGTTACAGGGGGAACTCGGGTTTGAACCAAGGACCTCTCGATCTGCAGTCGAATGCGAGTTATCCCTCCTTGTTCCTAGCCGTAATGTCGATTTAACTAAAATAAAGGGAATAATCCGTGCTGTTACAGGGGGAACTCGGGTTTGAACCAAGGACCTCTCGATCTGCAGTCGAATGCGAGTTATTCCTCCTTGTTCCTAGCCGTAATGTCGATTTAACTAAAATAATTGGAATGATCCGTGCTGTTAAGGGGGGAACTCGGGTTTAAACCCAGAACCTCTCGATCTGCCGTCGAATGCGAGCTATCCCTCCTTGTTCCTAGCCGTAATGTCGATTTAACTAAAATAAACGGAATAATCCGTGCTGTTACAGGGGGAACTCGGGTTTGAACCAAGGACCTCTCGATCTGCAGTCGAATGCGATACCACTGAGCTATTCCCCCTTGTTCAAGGCCGTAATGTCGATTTACCTAAAATAAACGGAATGATCCGTGCTGTTACAGGGGGAACTCGGGTTTGAACCAAGGACCTCTCGATCTACAGTCGAATGCGAGTTATCCCTCCTTGTTCCTAGCCGTAATGTCGATTTAACTAAAATAAAGGGAATAATCCGTGCTGTTACAGGGGGAACCAAGGACCTCTCGATCTGCAGTCGAATGCTCTACCACTGAGCTATTCCCCCTTGTTCAAAGCCGTAATGTCGATTTAAATAAAATAAACGGAATGATCCGTGCTGTTACAGGGGGAACTCGGGTTTGAACCAAGGACCTCTCGATCTGCAGTCGAATGCTCTACCACTAAGCTATTCCCCCTTGTTCAAGGCCGTAATGTCGATTTAACTAAAATAAACGGAATGATCCGTGCTGTTACAGGGGGAAATCGGGTTTGAACCAAGGACCTCTCGATCTGCAGTCGAATGCTCTACCACTGAGCTATTCCCCCATGTTCAAGGCCGTAATGTCGATTTAACTAAAATAAACGGAATGATCCGTGCTGTTACAGGAGGAACTCGGGTTTAAACCAAGGACCTCTCGATCTGCAGTCGAATGCGAGTTATCCCTCCTTGTTCCTAGCCGTAATGTCGATTTAACTAAATTAAAGGGAATAATCCGTGCTGTTACAGGGGGAACTCGGGTTTGAACCAAGGACCTCTCGATCTGCAGTCGAATGCGAGTTATCCCTCCTTGTTCCTAGCCGTAATGTCGATTTAACTAAAATAAACGGAATGATCCGTGCTGTTAACGGGGGAACTCGGGTTTGAACCAAGGACCTCTCGATCTGTAGTCGAATGCTCTACCACTGAGCTATCCCCCTTGTTCCTAGCCGTAATGTCGATTTAACTAAAATAAAAGGAATGATCAGTGCTGTTACAGGGGGAACTCGGGTTTGAACCAAGGACCTCTCGATCTGTAGTCGAATGCTCTACCACTGAGCTCTTCCCCCTTGTTCAGAGCCGTAATGTCGATTTAACTAAAATAAACGGAATAATCCGTGCTGTTACAGGGGGAACTCGGGTTTGAACCAAGGACCTCTCGATCTGCAGTCGAATGTTCTACCACTGAGCTATTCCCCCTTGTTCAAGGCCGTAATGTCGATTTAACTAAAATAAACGGAATGATCCGTGCTGTTACATTGAGAACTCGGGTTTGAACCAAGGACCTCTCGATCTGCAGTCGAATGCGAGTTATCCCTCCTTGTTCCTAGCCGTAATGTCGATTTAACTAAAATAAAGGGAATAATCCGTGCTGTTAC
This sequence comes from Phalangium opilio, assembly GCF_054372755.1. Lineage (NCBI taxonomy): Eukaryota > Metazoa > Arthropoda > Arachnida > Opiliones > Phalangiidae > Phalangium > Phalangium opilio. The sequence goes on from NW_028324154.1 coordinate 4,542,879, forward strand.
AGGGGGAACTCGGGTTTGAACCAAGGACCTCTCGATCTGCAGTCGAATGCGAGCTATTCCTCCTTGTTCCTAGCCGTAATGTTGATTTAACTAAAATAAACGGAATGATCCGTGCTGTTACAGGGGGAACTCGGGTTTGAACCAAGGACCTCTCGATCTGCAGTCGAATGCGAGTTATCTCTCCTTGTTCCTAGCCGTAATGTCGATTTAACTAAAATAATTGGAATGATCCGTGCTGTTAAGGGGGGAACTCGGGTTTAAACCCAGAACCTCTCGATCTGCAGTCGAATGCGAGCTATCCCTCCTTGTTCCTAGCCGTAATGTCGATTTAATTAAAATAAACGGAATAATCCGTGCTGTTACAGGGGGAACTCGGGTTTGAACCAAGGACCTCTCGATCTGCAGTCGAATGCTCTACCACTGAGCTATTCCCCCTTGTTCAAGGCCGTAATGTCGATTTAATTAAAATAAACGGAATAATCCGTGCTGTTACAGGGGGAACTCGGGTTTGAACCAAGGACCTCTCGATCTGCAGTCGAATGCTCTACCACTGAGCTATTCCCGCTTGTTCAACGCCGTAATGTCGATTTAACTAAAATAAACGGAATGATCCGTGCTGTTACAGGGGGAACTCGGGTTTGAACCAAGGACCTCTCGATCTGCAGTCGAATGCTCTACCACTAAGCTATTCCCCCTTGTTCAAGGCCGTAATGTCGATTTAACTAAAATAAACGGAATGATCCGTGCTGTTACAGGGGGAACTCGGGTTTGAACCAAGGACCTCTCGATCTGCAGTCGAAAGCTCTACCACTGAGCTATTCCCCCTTGTTCAAGGCCGTAATGTCGATTTAACTAAAATAAACGGAATGATCCGTGCTGTTACAGGGGGAACTCGGGTTTAAACCCAGAACCTCTCGATCTGCAGTCGAATGCGAGCTATCCCTCCTTGTTCCTAGCCGTAATGTCGATTTAACTAAAATAAACGGAGTAATCCGTGCTGTTACAGGGGGAACTCGGGTTTGAACCAAGGACCTCTCGATCTGCAGTCGAATGCTCTACCACTGAGCTATTCCCCCATGTTCAAGGCCGTAATGTCGATTTAACTAAAATAAACGGAATGATCCGTGCTGTTACAGGAGGAACTCGGGTTTAAACCAAGGACCTCTCGATCTGCAGTCGAATGCGAGTTATCCCTCCTTGTTCCTAGCCGTAATGTCGATTTAACTAAATTAAAGGGAATAATCCGTGCTGTTACAGGGGGAACTCGGGTTTGAACCAAGGACCTCTCGATCTGCAGTCGAATGCGAGTTATCCCTCCTTGTTCCTAGCCGTAATGTCGATTTAACTAAAATAAACGGAATGATCCGTGCTGTTACAGGGGGAACTCGGGTTTGAACCAAGGACCTCTCGATCTGCAGTCGAATGCGAGTTATCTCTCCTTGTTCCTAGCCGTAATGTCGATTTAACTAAAATAATTGGAATGATCCGTGCTGTTAAGGGGGGAACCAAGGACCTCTCGATCTGCAGTCGAATGCTCTACCACTGAGCTATTCCCCCTTGTTCAAGGCCGTAATGTCGATTTACCTAAAATAAACGGAATGATCCGTGCTGTTACAGGGGGAACTCGGGTTTGAACCAAGGACCTCTCGATCTACAGTCGAATGCGAGTTATCCCTCCTTGTTCCTAGCCGTAATGTCGATTTAACTAAAATAAAGGGAATAATCCGTGCTGTTACAGGGGGAACTCGGGTTTGAACCAAGGACCTCTCGATCTGCAGTCGAATGCGAGCTATTCCTCCTTGTTCCTAGCCGTAATGTTGATTTAACTAAAATAAACGGAATGATCCGTGCTGTTACAGGGGGAACTCGGGTTTGAACCAAGGACCTCTCGATCTGCAGTCGAATGCGAGTTATCTCTCCTTGTTCCTAGCCGTAATGTCGATTTAACTAAAATAATTGGAATGATCCGTGCTGTTAAGGGGGGAACTCGGGTTTAAACCCAGAACCTCTCGATCTGCAGTCGAATGCGAGCTATCCCTCCTTGTTCCTAGCCGTAATGTCGATTTAATTAAAATAAACGGAATAATCCGTGCTGTTACAGGGGGAACTCGGGTTTGAACCAAGGACCTCTCGATCTGCAGTCGAATGCTCTACCACTGAGCTATTCCCGCTTGTTCAACGCCGTAATGTCGATTTAACTAAAATAAACGGAATGATCCGTGCTGTTACAGGGGGAACTCGGGTTTGAACCAAGGACCTCTCGATCTGCAGTCGAATGCTCTACCACTAAGCTATTCCCCCTTGTTCAAGGCCGTAATGTCGATTTAACTAAAATAAACGGAATGATCCGTGCTGTTACAGGGGGAACTCGGGTTTGAACCAAGGACCTCTCGATCTGCAGTCGAATGCTCTACCACTGAGCTATTCCCCCTTGTTCAAGGCCGTAATGTCGATTTAACTAAAATAAACGGAATGATCCGTGCTGTTACAGGGGGAACTCGGGCTTGAACCAAGGACCTCTCGATCTACAGTCGAATGCGAGTTATCCCTCCTTGTTCCTAGCCGTAATGTCGATTTAACTAAAATAAAGGGAGTAATCCGTGCTGTTACAGGGGGAACTCGGGTTTGAACCAAGGACCTCTCGATCTGCAGTCGAATGCTCTACCACTAGGCTATTCCCCCTTGTTCAAGGCCGTAATGTCGATTTAACTAAAATAAACGGAATGATCCGTGCTGTTAAGGGGGGAACTCGGGTTTAAACCCAGAACCTCTCGATCTGCAGTCGAATGCGAGCTATCCCTCCTTGTTCCTAGCCGTAATGTCGATTTAACTAAAATAAACGGAGTAATCCGTGCTGTTACAGGGGGAACTCGGGTTTGAACCAAGGACCTCTCGATCTGCAGTCGAATGCTCTACCACTGAGCTATTCCCCCATGTTCAAGGCCGTAATGTCGATTTAACTAAAATAAACGGAATGATCCGTGCTGTTACAGGAGGAACTCGGGTTTAAACCAAGGACCTCTCGATCTGCAGTCGAATGCGAGTTATCCCTCCTTGTTCCTAGCCGTAATGTCGATTTAACTAAATTAAAGGGAATAATCCGTGCTGTTACAGGGGGAACTCGGGTTTGAACCAAGGACCTCTCGATCTGCAGTCGAATGCGAGTTATCCCTCCTTGTTCCTAGCCGTAATGTCGATTTAACTAAAATAAACGGAATGATCCGTGCTGTTACAGGGGGAACTCGGGTTTGAACCAAGGACCTCTCGATCTGCAGTCGAATGCGAGTTATCTCTCCTTGTTCCTAGCCGTAATGTCGATTTAACTAAAATAATTGGAATGATCCGTGCTGTTAAGGGGGGAACCAAGGACCTCTCGATCTGCAGTCGAATGCTCTACCACTGAGCTATTCCCCCTTGTTCAAGGCCGTAATGTCGATTTACCTAAAATAAACGGAATGATCCGTGCTGTTACAGGGGGAACTCGGGTTTGAACCAAGGACCTCTCGATCTACAGTCGAATGCGAGTTATCCCTCCTTGTTCCTAGCCGTAATGTCGATTTAACTAAAATAAAGGGAATAATCCGTGCTGTTACAGGGGGAACCAAGGACCTCTCGATCTGCAGTCGAATGCTCTACCACTGAGCTATTCCCCCTTGTTCAAGGCCGTAATGTCGATTTAACTAAAATAAACGGAATGATCCGTGCTGTTACAGGGGGAACTCGGGTTTAACCAAGGACCTCTCGATCTGCAGTCGAATGCTCTACCACTAAGCTATTCCCCCTTGTTCAAGGCCGTAATGTCGATTTAACTAAAATAAAGGGAATAATCCGTGCTGTTACAGGGGGAACTCGGGTTTGAACCAAGGACCTCTCGATCTGCAGTCGAATGCTCTACCACTGAGCTATTCCCCCTTGTTCATAGCCGTAATGTCGATTTAAATAAAATAATCGGAATGATCCGTGCTGTTACAGGGGGAACTCGGGTTTGAACCAAGGATCTCTCGATCTGCAGTCGAATGCTCTACCACTGAGCTCTTCCCCCTTGTTCAGAGCCGTAATGTCGATTTAACTAAAATAAACGGAATGATCCGTGCTGTTACAGGAGGAACTCGGGTTTAAACCAAGGACCTCTCGATCTGCAGTCGAATGCGAGTTATCCCTCCTTGTTCCTAGCCGTAATGTCGATTTAACTAAATTAAAGGGAATAATCCGTGCTGTTACAGGGGGAACCAAGGACCTCTCGATCTGCAGTCGAATGCTCTACCACTGAGCTATTCCCCCTTGTTCAAGGCCGTAATGTCGATTTAACTAAAATAAACGGAATGATCCGTGCTGTTACAGGGGGAACTCGGGTTTAACCAAGGACCTCTCGATCTGCAGTCGAATGCTCTACCACTAAGCTATTCCCCCTTGTTCAAGGCCGTAATGTCGATTTAACTAAAATAAAGGGAATAATCCGTGCTGTTACAGGGGGAACTCGGGTTTGAACCAAGGACCTCTCGATCTGCAGTCGAATGCTCTACCACTGAGCTATTCTCCCTTGTTCATAGCCGTAATGTCGATTTAAATAAAATAATCGGAATGATCCGTGCTGTTACAGGGGGAAATCGGGTTTGAACCAAGGACCTCTCGATCTGCAGTCGAATGCTCTACCACTGAGCTCTTCCCCCTTGTTCAGAGCCGTAATGTCGATTTAACTAAAATAAACGGAATAATCCGTGCTGTTACAGGGGGAACCAAGGACCTCTCGATCTGCAGTCGAATGCTCTACCACTGAGCTATTCCCCCTTGTTCAAGGCCGTAATGTCGATTTAACTAAAATAAACGGAATGATCCGTGCTGTTACAGGGGGAACTCGGGTTTGAACCAAGGACCTCTCGATCTGCAGTCGAATGCTCTACCACTAAGCTATTCCCCCTTGTTCATGGCCGTAATGTCGATTTAACTAAAATAAACGGAATGATCCGTGCTGTTACAGGGGGTAATCGGGTTTGAACCAAGGACCTCTCGATCTGCAGTCGAATGCTCTACCACTGAGCTATTCCCCCATGTTCAAGGCCGTAATGTCGATTTAACTAAAATAAACGGAATGATCCGTGCTGTTACAGGAGGAACTCGGGTTTGAACCAAGGACCTCTCGATCTGCAGTCGAATGCGAGTTATCCCTCCTTGTTCCTAGCCGTAATGTCGATTTAACTAAAATAAAGGGAATAATCCGTGCTGTTACAGGGGGAACTCGGGTTTGAACCAAGGACCTCTCGATCTGCAGTCGAATGCTCTACCACTAGGCTATTCCCCCTTGTTCAAGGCCGTAATGTCGATTTACCTAAAATAAACGGAATGATCCGTGCTGTTACAGGGGGAGTTCGGGTTTGAACCAAGGACCTTTCAATCTGCAGTCGAATGCTCTACCACTAAGATATTCCCCCTTGTTCAAGGCCGTAATGTCGATTTAACTAAAATAAACGGAATGATCCGTGCTGTTACAGGGGGAACTCGGGTTTAAACCCAGAACCTCTCGATCTGCAGTCGAATGCGAGCTATCCCTCCTTGTTCCTAGCCGTAATGTCGATTTAACTAAAATAAAGGGAGTAATCCGTGCTGTTACAGGGGGAACTCGGGTTTGAACCAAGGACCTCTCGATCTGCAGTCGAATGCGAGTTATCCCTCCATGTTCCTAGCCGTAATGTCGATTTAACTAAAATAAACGGAATGATCCGTGCTGTTACAGGGGGAACTCGGGTTTGAACCAAGGACTTCTCGATCTGCAGTCGAATGCGAGTTATCTCTCCTTGTTCCTAGCCGTAATGTCGATTTAACTAAAATAATTGGAATGATCCGTGCTGTTAAGGGGGGAACCAAGGACCTCTCGATCTGCAGTCGAATGCTCTACCACTGAGCTATTCCCCCTTGTTCAAGGCCGTAATGTCGATTTACCTAAAATAAACGGAATGATCCGTGCTGTTACAGGGGGAACTCGGGTTTGAACCAAGGACCTCTCGATCTACAGTCGAATGCGAGTTATCCCTCCTTGTTCCTAGCCGTAATGTCGATTTAACTAAAATAAAGGGAATAATCCGTGCTGTTACAGGGGGAACCAAGGACCTCTCGATCTGCAGTCGAATGCTCTACCACTGAGCTATTCCCCCTTGTTCAAGGCCGTAATGTCGATTTAACTAAAATAAACGGAATGATCCGTGCTGTTACAGGGGGAACTCGGGTTTGAACCAAGGACCTCTCGATCTGCAGTCGAATGCTCTACCACTAAGCTATTCCCCCTTGTTCATGGCCGTAATGTCGATTTAACTAAAATAAACGGAATGATCCGTGCTGTTACAGGGGGAAATCGGGTTTGAACCAAGGACCTCTCGATCTGCAGTCGAATGCTCTACCACTGAGCTATTCCCCCATGTTCAAGGCCGTAATGTCGATTTAACTAAAATAAACGGAATGATCCGTGCTGTTACAGGAGGAACTCGGGTTTGAACCAAGGACCTCTCGATCTGCAGTCGAATGCGAGTTATCCCTCCTTGTTCCTAGCCGTAATGTCGATTTAACTAAAATAAAGGGAATAATCCGTGCTGTTACAGGGGGAACTCGGGTTTGAACCAAGGACCTCTCGATCTGCAGTCGAATGCTCTACCACTAGGCTATTCCCCCTTGTTCAAGGCCGTAATGTCGATTTACCTAAAATAAACGGAATGATCCGTGCTGTTACAGGGGGAGTTCGGGTTTGAACCAAGGACCTTTCAATCTGCAGTCGAATGCTCTACCACTAAGATATTCCCCCTTGTTCAAGGCCGTAATGTCGATTTAACTAAAATAAACGGAATGATCCGTGCTGTTACAGGGGGAACTCGGGTTTAAACCCAGAACCTCTCGATCTGCAGTCGAATGCGAGCTATCCCTCCTTGTTCCTAGCCGTAATGTCGATTTAACTAAAATAAAGGGAGTAATCCGTGCTGTTACAGGGGGAACTCGGGTTTGAACCAAGGACCTCTCGATCTGCAGTCGAATGCTCTACCACTAGGCTATTCCCCCTTGTTCAAGGCCGTAATGTCGATTTAACTAAAATAAACGGAATGATCCGTGCTGTTAAGGGGGGAACTCGGGTTTAAACCCAGAACCTCTCGATCTGCAGTCGAATGCGAGCTATCCCTCCTTGTTCCTAGCCGTAATGTCGATTTAACTAAAATAAACGGAGTAATCCGTGCTGTTACAGGGGGAACTCGGGTTTGAACCAAGGACCTCTCGATCTGCAGTCGAATGCTCTACCACTGAGCTATTCCCCCATGTTCAAGGCCGTAATGTCGATTTAACTAAAATAAACGGAATGATCCGTGCTGTTACAGGAGGAACTCGGGTTTAAACCAAGGACCTCTCGATCTGCAGTCGAATGCGAGTTATCCCTCCTTGTTCCTAGCCGTAATGTCGATTTAACTAAATTAAAGGGAATAATCCGTGCTGTTACAGGGGGAACTCGGGTTTGAACCAAGGACCTCTCGATCTGCAGTCGAATGCGAGTTATCCCTCCATGTTCCTAGCCGTAATGTCGATTTAACTAAAATAAACGGAATGATCCGTGCTGTTACAGGGGGAACTCGGGTTTGAACCAAGGACTTCTCGATCTGCAGTCGAATGCGAGTTATCTCTCCTTGTTCCTAGCCGTAATGTCGATTTAACTAAAATAATTGGAATGATCCGTGCTGTTAAGGGGGGAACCAAGGACCTCTCGATCTGCAGTCGAATGCTCTACCACTGAGCTATTCCCCCTTGTTCAAGGCCGTAATGTCGATTTACCTAAAATAAACGGAATGATCCGTGCTGTTACAGGGGGAACTCGGGTTTGAACCAAGGACCTCTCGATCTACAGTCGAATGCGAGTTATCCCTCCTTGTTCCTAGCCGTAATGTCGATTTAACTAAAATAAAGGGAATAATCCGTGCTGTTACAGGGGGAACCAAGGACCTCTCGATCTGCAGTCGAATGCTCTACCACTGAGCTATTCCCCCTTGTTCAAGGCCGTAATGTCGATTTAACTAAAATAAACGGAATGATCCGTGCTGTTACAGGGGGAACTCGGGTTTAACCAAGGACCTCTCGATCTGCAGTCGAATGCTCTACCACTAAGCTATTCCCCCTTGTTCAAGGCCGTAATGTCGATTTAACTAAAATAAAGGGAATAATCCGTGCTGTTACAGGGGGAACTCGGGTTTGAACCAAGGACCTCTCGATCTGCAGTCGAATGCTCTACCACTGAGCTATTCCCCCTTGTTCATAGCCGTAATGTCGATTTAAATAAAATAATCGGAATGATCCGTGCTGTTACAGGGGGAACTCGGGTTTGAACCAAGGATCTCTCGATCTGCAGTCGAATGCTCTACCACTGAGCTCTTCCCCCTTGTTCAGAGCCGTAATGTCGATTTAACTAAAATAAACGGAATGATCCGTGCTGTTACAGGAGGAACTCGGGTTTAAACCAAGGACCTCTCGATCTGCAGTCGAATGCGAGTTATCCCTCCTTGTTCCTAGCCGTAATGTCGATTTAACTAAATTAAAGGGAATAATCCGTGCTGTTACAGGGGGAACTCGGGTTTGAACCAAGGACCTCTCGATCTGCAGTCGAATGCGAGTTATCCCTCCATGTTCCTAGCCGTAATGTCGATTTAACTAAAATAAACGGAATGATCCGTGCTGTTACAGGGGGAACTCGGGTTTGAACCAAGGACTTCTCGATCTGCAGTCGAATGCGAGTTATCTCTCCTTGTTCCTAGCCGTAATGTCGATTTAACTAAAATAATTGGAATGATCCGTGCTGTTAAGGGGGGAACCAAGGACCTCTCGATCTGCAGTCGAATGCTCTACCACTGAGCTATTCCCCCTTGTTCAAGGCCGTAATGTCGATTTACCTAAAATAAACGGAATGATCCGTGCTGTTACAGGGGGAACTCGGGTTTGAACCAAGGACCTCTCGATCTACAGTCGAATGCGAGTTATCCCTCCTTGTTCCTAGCCGTAATGTCGATTTAACTAAAATAAAGGGAATAATCCGTGCTGTTACAGGGGGAACCAAGGACCTCTCGATCTGCAGTCGAATGCTCTACCACTGAGCTATTCCCCCTTGTTCAAGGCCGTAATGTCGATTTAACTAAAATAAACGGAATGATCCGTGCTGTTACAGGGGGAACTCGGGTTTAACCAAGGACCTCTCGATCTGCAGTCGAATGCTCTACCACTAAGCTATTCCCCCTTGTTCAAGGCCGTAATGTCGATTTAACTAAAATAAAGGGAATAATCCGTGCTGTTACAGGGGGAACTCGGGTTTGAACCAAGGACCTCTCGATCTGCAGTCGAATGCTCTACCACTGAGCTATTCCCCCTTGTTCATAGCCGTAATGTCGATTTAAATAAAATAATCGGAATGATCCGTGCTGTTACAGGGGGAAATCGGGTTTGAACCAAGGACCTCTCGATCTGCAGTCGAATGCTCTACCACTGAGCTCTTCCCCCTTGTTCAGAGCCGTAATGTCGATTTAACTAAAATAAACGGAATAATCCGTGCTGTTACAGGGGGAACCAAGGACCTCTCGATCTGCAGTCGAATGCTCTACCACTGAGCTATTCCCCCTTGTTCAAGGCCGTAATGTCGATTTAACTAAAATAAACGGAATGATCCGTGCTGTTACAGGGGGAACTCGGGTTTGAACCAAGGACCTCTCGATCTGCAGTCGAATGCTCTACCACTAAGCTATTCCCCCTTGTTCATGGCCGTAATGTCGATTTAACTAAAATAAACGGAATGATCCGTGCTGTTACAGGGGGAAATCGGGTTTGAACCAAGGACCTCTCGATCTGCAGTCGAATGCTCTACCACTGAGCTATTCCCCCATGTTCAAGGCCGTAATGTCGATTTAACTAAAATAAACGGAATGATCCGTGCTGTTACAGGAGGAACTCGGGTTTGAACCAAGGACCTCTCGATCTGCAGTCGAATGCGAGTTATCCCTCCTTGTTCCTAGCCGTAATGTCGATTTAACTAAAATAAAGGGAATAATCCGTGCTGTTACAGGGGGAACTCGGGTTTGAACCAAGGACCTCTCGATCTGCAGTCGAATGCTCTACCACTAGGCTATTCCCCCTTGTTCAAGGCCGTAATGTCGATTTACCTAAAATAAACGGAATGATCCGTGCTGTTACAGGGGGAGTTCGGGTTTGAACCAAGGACCTTTCAATCTGCAGTCGAATGCTCTACCACTAAGATATTCCCCCTTGTTCAAGGCCGTAATGTCGATTTAACTAAAATAAACGGAATGATCCGTGCTGTTACAGGGGGAACTCGGGCCTGAACCAAGGACCTCTCGATCTGCAGTCGAATGCTCTACCACTGAGCTATTCCCCCTTGTTCAAGGCCGTAATGTCGATTTAACTAAAATAAACGGAATGATCCGTGCTGTTACAAGGGGAACTCGGGTTTGAACCTAGGACCTCTCGATCTTCAGTCGAATGCTCTACCACTGAGCTAACCCCCTTGTTCATAGCCTTAATGTCGATTTAAAAAAAATAAACGGAATGATCCGTGCTGTTACAGGGGGAACTCGGGTTTGAACCAAAGATCTCTCGATCTGCAGTCGAATGCTCTACAACTGAGCTATTCCCCCTTGTTCAAGGCCGTAATGTCGATTTAACTAAAATAAACGGAATGATCCGTGCTGTTACAGGGGGAACTCGGGTTTGAACCAAGGATCTCTCGATCTGCAGTCGAATGCTCTACAACTGAGCTATTCCCCCTTGTTCAAGGCCGTAATGTCGATTTAACTAAAATAAACGGAATGATCCGTGCTGTTACAGGGGGAACTCGGGTTTGAACCAAGGACCTCTCGATCTGCAGTCGAATGCGAGTTATCCCTCCATGTTCCTAGCCGTTATGTCGATTTAACTAAAATAAAGGGAATAATCCGTGCTGTTACAGGGGGAACTCGGGTTTAAACCAAGGACCTCTCGATCTGCAGTCGAATGCGAGTTATCCCTCCTTGTTCCTAGCCGTAATGTCGATTTAACTAAATTAAAGGGAATAATCCGTGCTGTTACAGGGGGAACTCGGGTTTGAACCAAGGACCTCTCGATCTGCAGTCGAATGCGAGTTATCCCTCCTTGTTCCTAGCCGTAATGTCGATTTAACTAAAATAAACGGAATGATCCGTGCTGTTACAGGGGGAACTCGGGTTTGAACCAAGGACCTCTCGATCTGCAGTCGAATGCGAGTTATCTCTCCTTGTTCCTAGCCGTAATGTCGATTTAACTAAAATAATTGGAATGATCCGTGCTGTTAAGGGGGGAACCAAGGACCTCTCGATCTGCAGTCGAATGCTCTACCACTGAGCTATTCCCCCTTGTTCAAGGCCGTAATGTCGATTTACCTAAAATAAACGGAATGATCCGTGCTGTTACAGGGGGAACTCGGGTTTGAACCAAGGACCTCTCGATCTACAGTCGAATGCGAGTTATCCCTCCTTGTTCCTAGCCGTAATGTCGATTTAACTAAAATAAAGGGAATAATCCGTGCTGTTACAGGGGGAACCAAGGACCTCTCGATCTGCAGTCGAATGCTCTACCACTGAGCTATCCCCCTTGTTCATAGCCTTAATGTCGATTTAAAAAAAATAAACGGAATGATCCGTGCTGTTACAGGGGGAACTCGGGTTTGAACCAAGGATCTCTCGATCTGCAGTCGAATGCTCTACAACTGAGCTATTCCCCCTTGTTCAAGGCCGTAATGTCGATTTAACTAAAATAAACGGAATGCTCCGTGCTGTTACAGGGGGAACTCGGGTTTGAACCAAGGACCTCTCGATCTGCAGTCGAATGCGAGTTATCCCTCCTTGTTCCTAGCCGTAATGTCGATTTAACTAAAATAAAGGGAATAATCCGTGCTGTTACAGGGGGAACTCGGGTTTGAACCAAGGACCTCTCGATCTGCAGTCGAATGCGAGTTCTCCCTCCTTGTTCCTAGCCGTAATGTCGATTTAACTAAAATAATTGGAATGATCCGTGCTGTTAAGGGGGGAACTCGGGTTTAAACCCAGAACCTCTCGATCTGCAGTCGAATGCGAGCTATCCCTCCTTGTTCCTAGCCGTAATGTCGATTTAACTAAAATAAACGGAATAATCCGTGCTGTTACAGGGGGAACTCTGGTTTGAACCAAGGACCTCTCGATCTGCAGTCGAATGCTCTACCACTGAGCTATTCCCCCTTGTTCATAGCCGTAATGTCGATTTAAATAAAATAATCGGAATGATCCGTGCTGTTACAGGGGGAACTCGGGTTTGAACCAAGGATCTCTCGATCTGCAGTCGAATGCTCTACCACTGAGCTCTTCCCCCTTGTTCAGAGCCGTAATGTCGATTTAACTAAAATAAACGGAATAATCCGTGCTGTTACAGGGGGAACCAAGGACCTCTCGATCTGCAGTCGAATGCTCTACCACTGAGCTATTCCCCCTTGTTCAAGGCCGTAATGTCGATTTAACTAAAATAAACGGAATGATCCGTGCTGTTACAGGGGGAACTCGGGTTTGAACCAAGGACCTCTCGATCTGCAGTCAAATGCTCTACCACTAAGCTATTCCCCCTTGTTCATGGCCGTAATGTCGATTTAACTAAAATAAACGGAATGATCCGTGCTGTTACAGGGGGAAATCGGGTTTGAACCAAGGACCTCTCGATCTGCAGTCGAATGCTCTACCACTGAGCTATTCCCCCATGTTCAAGGCCGTAATGTCGATTTAACTAAAATAAACGGAATGATCCGTGCTGTTACAGGAGGAACTCGGGTTTGAACCAAGGACCTCTCGATCTGCAGTCGAATGCGAGTTATCCCTCCTTGTTCCTAGCCGTAATGTCGATTTAACTAAAATAAAGGGAATAATCCGTGCTGTTACAGGGGGAACTCGGGTTTGAACCAAGGACCTCTCGATCTGCAGTCGAATGCTCTACAACTGAGCTATTCCCCCTTGTTCAAGGCCGTAATGTCGATTTAACTAAAATAAACGGAATGATCCGTGCTGTTACAGGGGGAACTCGGGTTTGAACCAAGGACCTCTCGATCTGCAGTCGAATGCGAGTTATCCCTCCTTGTTCCTAGCCGTAATGTCGATTTAACTAAAATAAAGGGAATAATCCGTGCTGTTACAGGGGGAACTCGGGTTTGAACCAAGGACCTCTCGATCTGCAGTCGAATGCGAGTTCTCCCTCCTTGTTCCTAGCCGTAATGTCGATTTAACTAAAATAATTGGAATGATCCGTGCTGTTAAGGGGGGAACTCGGGTTTAAACCCAGAACCTCTCGATCTGCAGTCGAATGCGAGCTATCCCTCCTTGTTCCTAGCCGTAATGTCGATTTAACTAAAATAAACGAAATAATCCGTGCTGTTACAGGGGGAACTCGGGTTTGAACCAAGGACCTCTCGATCTGCAGTCGAATGCTCTACCACTGAACTATTCCCCCTTGTTCATAGCCGTAATGTCGATTTAAATAAAATAATCGGAATGATCCGTGCTGTTACAGGGGGAACTCGGGTTTGAACCAAGGATCTCTCGATCTGCAGTCGAATGCTCTACCACTGAGCTCTTCCCCCTTGTTCAGAGCCGTAATGTCGATTTAACTAAAATAAACGGAATAATCCGTGCTGTTACAGGGGGAACCAAGGACCTCTCGATCTGCAGTCGAATGCTCTACCACTGAGCTATTCCCCCTTGTTCAAGGCCGTAATGTCGATTTAACTAAAATAAACGGAATGATCCGTGCTGTTACAGGGGGAACTCGGGTTTGAACCAAGGACCTCTCGATCTGCAGTCGAATGCTCTACCACTAAGCTATTCCCCCTTGTTCATGGCCGTAATGTCGATTTAACTAAAATAAACGGAATGATCCGTGCTGTTACAGGGGGAAATCGGGTTTGAACCAAGGACCTCTCGATCTGCAGTCGAATGCTCTACCACTGAGCTATTCCCCCATGTTCAAGGCCGTAATGTCGATTTAACTAAAATAAACGGAATGATCCGTGCTGTTACAGGAGGAACTCGGGTTTGAACCAAGGACCTCTCGATCTGCAGTCGAATGCGAGTTATCCCTCCTTGTTCCTAGCCGTAATGTCGATTTAACTAAAATAAAGGGAATAATCCGTGCTGTTACAGGGGGAACTCGGGTTTGAACCAAGGACCTCTCGATCTGCAGTCGAATGCTCTACGACTGAGCTATTCCCCCTTGTTCAAGGCCGTAATGTCGATTTAACTAAAATAAACGGAATGATCCGTGCTGTTACAGGGGGAACTCGGGTTTGAACCAAGGACCTCTCGATCTGCAGTCGAATGCTCTACCACTAGGCTATTCCCCCTTGTTCAAGGCCGTAATGTCGATTTAACTAAAATAAACGGAATGATCCGTGCTGTTACAGGGGGAAATCGGGTTTGAACCAAGGACCTCACGATCTGCAGTCGAATGCTCTACCACTGAGCTATTCCCCCTTGTTCAAGGCCGTAATGTCGATTTAACTAAAATAAACGGAATGATCCGTGCTGTTAAGGGGGGAACTCGGGTTTAAACCCAGAACCTCTCGATCTGCAGTCGAATGCGAGCTATCCCTCCTTGTTCCTAGCCGTAATGTCGATTTAACTAAAATAAACGGAGTAATCCGTGCTGTTACAGGGGGAACTCGGGTTTGAACCAAGGACCTCTCGATCTGCAGTCGAATGCGATACCACTGAGCTATTCCCCCTTGTTCAAGGCCGTAATGTCGATTTACCTAAAATAAACGGAATGATCCGTGCTGTTACAGGGGGAGTTCGGGTTTGAACCAAGGACCTTTCAATCTGCAGTCGAATGCTCTACCACTAAGATATTCCCCCTTGTTCAAGGCCGTAATGTCGATTTAACTAAAATAAACGGAATGATCCGTGCTGTTACAGGGGGAACTCGGGCCTGAACCAAGGACCTCTCGATCTGCAGTCGAATGCTCTACCACTGAGCTATTCCCCCTTGTTCAAGGCCGTAATGTCGATTTAACTAAAATAAACGGAATGATCCGTGCTGTTACAAGGGGAACTCGGGTTTGAACCTAGGACCTCTCGATCTGCAGTCGAATGCTCTACCACTGAGCTATCCCCCTTGTTCATAGCCTTAATGTCGATTTAAAAAAAATAAACGGAATGATCCGTGCTGTTACAGGGGGAACTCGGGTTTGAACCAAGGACCTCTCGATCTGCAGTCGAATGCGAGTTATCTCTCCTTGTTCCTAGCCGTAATGTCGATTTAACTAAAATAATTGGAATGATCCGTGCTGTTAAGGGGGGAACTCGGGTTTAAACCCAGAACCTCTCGATCTGCAGTCGAATGCGAGCTATCCCTCCTTGTTCCTAGCCGTAATGTCGATTTAACTAAAATAAACGGAACAATCCGTGCTGTTACAGGGGGAACTCGGGTTTGAACCAAGGACCTCTCGATCTGCAGTCGAATGCGATACCACTGAGCTATTCCCCCTTGTTCAAGGCCGTAATGTCGATTTACCTAAAATAAACGGAATGATCCGTGCTGTTACAGGGGGAACTCGGGTTTGAACCAAGGACCTCTCGATCTACAGTCGAATGCGAGTTATCCCTCCTTGTTCCTAGCCGTAATGTCGATTTAACTAAAATAAAGGGAATAATCCGTGCTGTTACAGGGGGAACCAAGGACCTCTCGATCTGCAGTCGAATGCTCTACCACTGAGCTATTCCCCCTTGTTCAAGGCCGTAATGTCGATTTAACTAAAATAAACGGAATGATCCGTGTTGTTACAGGGGGAACTCGGGTTTGAACCAAGGACCTCTCGATCTGCAGTCGAATGCTCTACCACTAAGCTATTCCCCCTTGTTCAAGGCCGTAATGTCGATTTAACTAAAATAAAGGGAATAATCCGTGCTGTTACAGGGGGAACTCGGGTTTTAACCAAGGACCTCTCGATCTGCAGTCGAATGCTCTACCACTGAGCTATTCCCCCTTGTTCATAGCCGTAATGTCGATTTAAATAAAATAATCGGAATGATACGTGCTGTTACAGGGGGAACCAAGGACCTCTCGATCTGCAGTCGAATGCTCTACCACTGAGCTATTCCCCCTTGTTCAAGGCCGTAATGTCGATTTAACTAAAATAAACGGAATGATCCGTGCTGTTACAGGGGGAACTCGGGTTTGAACCAAGGACCTCTCGATCTGCAGTCGAATGCTCTACCACTAAGCTATTCCCCCTTGTTCAAGGCCGTAATGTCGATTTAACTAAAATAAACGGAATGATCCGTGCTGTTACAGGGGGAAATCGGGTTTGAACCAAGGACCTCTCGATCTGCAGTCGAATGCTCTACCACTGAGCTATTCCCCCATGTTCAAGGCCGTAATGTCGATTTAACTAAAATAAACGGAATGATCCGTGCTGTTACAGGAGGAACTCGGGTTTGAACCAAGGACCTCTCGATCTGCAGTCGAATGCGAGTTATCCCTCCTTGTTCCTAGCCGTAATGTCGATTTAACTAAAATAAAGGGAATAATCCGTGCTGTTACAGGGGGAACTCGGGTTTGAACCAAGGACCTCTCGATCTGCAGTCGAATGCTCTACGACTGAGCTATTCCCCCTTGTTCAAGGCCGTAATGTCGATTTAACTAAAATAAACGGAATGATCCGTGCTGTTACAGGGGGAACTCGGGTTTGAACCAAGGACCTCTCGATCTGCAGTCGAATGCTCTACCACTAGGCTATTCCCCCTTGTTCAAGGCCGTAATGTCGATTTAACTAAAATAAACGGAATGATCCGTGCTGTTACAGGGGGAAATCGGGTTTGAACCAAGGACCTCTCGATCTGCAGTCGAATGCTCTACCACTGAGCTATTCCCCCTTGTTCAAGGCCGTAATGTCGATTTAACTAAAATAAACGCAATGATCCGTGCTGTTAAGGGGGGAACTCGGGTTTAAACCCAGAACCTCTCGATCTGCAGTCGAATGCGAGCTATCCCTCCTTGTTCCTAGCCGTAATGTCGATTTAACTAAAATAAACGGAGTAATCCGTGCTGTTACAGGGGGAACTCGGGTTTGAACCAAGGACCTCTCGATCTGCAGTCGAATGCGATACCACTGAGCTATTCCCCCTTGTTCAAGGCCGTAATGTCGATTTACCTAAAATAAACGGAATGATCCGTGCTGTTACAGGGGGAGTTCGGGTTTGAACCAAGGACCTTTCAATCTTCAGTCGAATGCTCTACCACTAAGATATTCCCCCTTGTTCAAGGCCGTAATGTCGATTTAACTAAAATAAACGGAATGATCCGTGCTGTTACAGGGGGAACTCGGGCTTGAACCAAGGACCTCTCGATCTGCAGTCGAATGCTCTACCACTGAGCCATTCCCCCTTGTTCAAGGCCGTAATGTCGATTTAACTAAAATAAACGGAATGATCCGTGCTGTTACAAGGGGAACTCGGGTTTGAACCTAGGACCTCTCGATCTGCAGTCGAATGCTCTACCACTGAGCTATCCCCCTTGTTCATAGCCTTAATGTCGATTTAAAAAAAATAAACGGAATGATCCGTGCTGTTACAGGGGGAACTCGGGTTTGAACCAAGGATCTCTCGATCTGCAGTCGAATGCTCTACAACTGAGCTATTCCCCCTTGTTCAAGGCCGTAATGTCGATTTAACTAAAATAAACGGAATGATCCGTGCTGTTACAGGGGGAACTCGGGTTTGAACCAAGGACCTCTCGATCTGCAGTCGAATGCGAGTTATCCCTCCTTGTTCCTAGCCGTAATGTCGATTTAACTAAAATAAAGGGAATAATCCGTGCTGTTACAGGGGGAACTCGGGTTTGAACCAAGGACCTCTCGATCTGCAGTCGAATGCGAGTTATCTCTCCTTGTTCCTAGCCGTAATGTCGATTTAACTAAAATAATTGGAATGATCCGTGCTGTTAAGGGGGGAACTCGGGTTTAAACCCAGAACCTCTCGATCTGCAGTCGAATGCGAGCTATCCCTCCTTGTTCCTAGCCGTAATGTCGATTTAACTAAAATAAACGGAACAATCCGTGCTGTTACAGGGGGAACTCGGGTTTGAACCAAGGACCTCTCGATCTGCAGTCGAATGCGATACCACTGAGCTATTCCCCCTTGTTCAAGGCCGTAATGTCGATTTACCTAAAATAAACGGAATGATCCGTGCTGTTACAGGGGGAACTCGGGTTTGAACCAAGGACCTCTCGATCTACAGTCGAATGCGAGTTATCCCTCCTTGTTCCTAGCCGTAATGTCGATTTAACTAAAATAAAGGGAATAATCCGTGCTGTTACAGGGGGAACCAAGGACCTCTCGATCTGCAGTCGAATGCTCTACCACTGAGCTATTCCCCCTTGTTCAAGGCCGTAATGTCGATTTAACTAAAATAAACGGAATGATCCGTGTTGTTACAGGGGGAACTCGGGTTTGAACCAAGGACCTCTCGATCTGCAGTCGAATGCTCTACCACTAAGCTATTCCCCCTTGTTCAAGGCCGTAATGTCGATTTAACTAAAATAAAGGGAATAATCCGTGCTGTTACAGGGGGAACTCGGGTTTTAACCAAGGACCTCTCGATCTGCAGTCGAATGCTCTACCACTGAGCTATTCCCCCTTGTTCATAGCCGTAATGTCGATTTAAATAAAATAATCGGAATGATACGTGCTGTTACAGGGGGAACCAAGGACCTCTCGATCTGCAGTCGAATGCTCTACCACTGAGCTATTCCCCCTTGTTCAAGGCCGTAATGTCGATTTAACTAAAATAAACGGAATGATCCGTGCTGTTACAGGGGGAACTCGGGTTTGAACCAAGGACCTCTCGATCTGCAGTCGAATGCTCTACCACTAAGCTATTCCCCCTTGTTCAAGGCCGTAATGTCGATTTAACTAAAATAAACGGAATGATCCGTGCTGTTACAGGGGGAAATCGGGTTTGAACCAAGGACCTCTCGATCTGCAGTCGAATGCTCTACCACTGAGCTATTCCCCCATGTTCAAGGCCGTAATGTCGATTTAACTAAAATAAACGGAATGATCCGTGCTGTTACAGGAGGAACTCGGGTTTGAACCAAGGACCTCTCGATCTGCAGTCGAATGCGAGTTATCCCTCCTTGTTCCTAGCCGTAATGTCGATTTAACTAAAATAAAGGGAATAATCCGTGCTGTTACAGGGGGAACTCGGGTTTGAACCAAGGACCTCTCGATCTGCAGTCGAATGCTCTACGACTGAGCTATTCCCCCTTGTTCAAGGCCGTAATGTCGATTTAACTAAAATAAACGGAATGATCCGTGCTGTTACAGGGGGAACTCGGGTTTGAACCAAGGACCTCTCGATCTGCAGTCGAATGCTCTACCACTAGGCTATTCCCCCTTGTTCAAGGCCGTAATGTCGATTTAACTAAAATAAACGGAATGATCCGTGCTGTTACAGGGGGAAATCGGGTTTGAACCAAGGACCTCTCGATCTGCAGTCGAATGCTCTACCACTGAGCTATTCCCCCTTGTTCAAGGCCGTAATGTCGATTTAACTAAAATAAACGCAATGATCCGTGCTGTTAAGGGGGGAACTCGGGTTTAAACCCAGAACCTCTCGATCTGCAGTCGAATGCGAGCTATCCCTCCTTGTTCCTAGCCGTAATGTCGATTTAACTAAAATAAACGGAGTAATCCGTGCTGTTACAGGGGGAACTCGGGTTTGAACCAAGGACCTCTCGATCTGCAGTCGAATGCGATACCACTGAGCTATTCCCCCTTGTTCAAGGCCGTAATGTCGATTTACCTAAAATAAACGGAATGATCCGTGCTGTTACAGGGGGAGTTCGGGTTTGAACCAAGGACCTTTCAATCTTCAGTCGAATGCTCTACCACTAAGATATTCCCCCTTGTTCAAGGCCGTAATGTCGATTTAACTAAAATAAACGGAATGATCCGTGCTGTTACAGGGGGAACTCGGGCTTGAACCAAGGACCTCTCGATCTGCAGTCGAATGCTCTACCACTGAGCCATTCCCCCTTGTTCAAGGCCGTAATGTCGATTTAAATAAAATAAACGGAATGATCCGTGCTGTTACAAGGGGAACTCGGGTTTGAACCTAGGACCTCTCGATCTGTAGTCGAATGCTCTACCACTGAGCTATCCCCCTTGTTCATAGCCTTAATGTCGATTTAAATAAAATAAACGGAATGATCCGTGCTGTTACAGGGGGAACTCGGGTTTGAACCAAGGATCTCTCGATCTGCAGTCGAATGCTCTACAACTGAGCTATTCCCCCTTGTTCAAGGCCGTAATGTCGATTTAACTAAAATAAACGGAATGATCCGTGCTGTTACAGGGGGAACTCGGGTTTGAACCAAGGACCTCTCGATCTGCAGTCGAATGCGAGTTATCCCTCCTTGTTCCTAGCCGTAATGTCGATTTAACTAAAATAAAGGGAATAATCCGTGCTGTTACAGGGGGAACTCGGGTTTGAACCAAGGACCTCTCGATCTGCAGTCGAATGCGAGATATCCCTCCTTGTTCCTAGCCGTAATGTCGATTTAACTAAAATAAACGGAATGATCCGTGCTGTTACAGGGGGAACTCGGGTTTGAACCAAGGACCTCTCGATCTGCAGTCGAATGCGAGTTATCTCTCCTTGTTCCTAGCCGTAATGTCGATTTAACTAAAATAATTGGAATGATCCGTGCTGTTAAGGGGGGAACTCGGGTTTAAACCCAGAACCTCTCGATCTGCAGTCGAATGCGAGCTATCCCTCCTTGTTCCTAGCCGTAATGTCGATTTAACTAAAATAAACGGAATAATCCGTGCTGTTACAGGGGGAACTCGGGTTTGAACCAAGGACCTCTCGATCTGCAGTCAAATGCGATACCACTGAGCTATTCCCCCTTGTTCAAGGCCGTAATGTCGATTTACCTAAAATAAACGGAATCATCCGTGCTGTTACAGGGGGAACTCGGGTTTGAACCAAGGACCTCTCGATCTGCAGTCGAATGCTCTACCACTGAGCTATTCCCCCTTGTTCAAGGGCGTAATGTCGATTTAACTAAAATAAACGGAATGATCCGTGCTGTTACAAGGGGAACTCGGGTTTGAACCTAGGACCTCTCGATCTGCAGTCGAATGCTCTACCACTGAGCTATCCCCCTTGTTCATAGCCTTAATGTCGATTTAAATAAAATAAACGGAATGATCCGTGCTGTTACAGGGGGAACTCGGGTTTGAACCAAGGACCTCTCGATCTGCAGTCGAATGCGAGTTATCCCTCCTTGTTCCTAGCCGTAATGTCGATTTAACTAAAATAAAGGGAATAATCCGTGCTGTTACAGGGGGAACTCGGGTTTGAACTAAGGACCTCTCGATCTGCAGTCGAATGCGAGTTATCCCTCCTTGTTCCTAGCCGTAATGTCGATTTAACTAAAATAAACGGAATGATCCGTGCTGTTACAGGGGGAACTCGGGTTTGAACCAAGGACCTCTCGATCTGTAGTCGAATGCTCTACCACTGAGCTATCCCCCTTGTTCCTAGCCGTAATGTCGATTTAACTAAAATAAAAGGAATGATCAGTGCTGTTACAGGGGGAACTCGGGTTTGAACCAAGGACCTCTCGATCTGTAGTCGAATGCTCTACCACTGAGCTCTTCCCCCTTGTTCAGAGCCGTAATGTCGATTTAACTAAAATAAACGGAATAATCCGTGCTGTTACAGGGGGAACTCGGGTTTGAACCAAGGACCTCTCGATCTGCAGTCGAATGCTCTACCACTGAGCTATTCCCCCTTGTTCAAGGCCGTAATGTCGATTTAACTAAAATAAACGGAATGATCCGTGCTGTTACAGGGGGAACTCGGGTTTGAACCAAGGACCTCTCGATCTTCAGTCGAATGCTAGTCATCCCTCCTTGTTCCTAGCCGTAATGTCGATTTAACTAAAATAAAGGGAATAATCCGTGCTGTTACAGGGGGAACTCGGGATTGAACCAAGGACCTCTCGATCTGCAGTCGAATGCGAGTTATTCCTCCTTGTTCCTAGCCGTAATGTCGATTTAACTAAAATAAACGGAATGATCCGTGCTGTTACAGGGGGAACTCGGGTTTGAACCAAGGACCTCTCGATCTGCAGTCGAATGCGAGTTATCTCTCCTTGTTCCTAGCCGTAATGTCGATTTAACTAAAATAATTGGAATGATCCGTGCTGTTAAGGGGGGAACTCGGGTTTAAACCCAGAACCTCTCGATCTGCAGTCGAATGCGAGCTATCCCTCCTTGTTCCTAGCCGTAATGTCGATTTAACTAAAATAAACGGAATAATCCGTGCTGTTACAGGGGGAACTCGGGTTTGAATCAAGGACCTCTCGATCTGCAGTCAAATGCGATACCACTGAGCTATTCCCCCTTGTTCAAGGCCGTAATGTCGATTTACCTAAAATAAACGGAATGATCCGTGCTGTTACAGGGGGAACTCGGGTTTGAACCAAGGACCTCTCGATCTACAGTCGAATGCGAGTTATCCCTCCTTGTTCCTAGCCGTAATGTCGATTTAACTAAAATAAAGGGAATAATCCGTGCTGTTACAGGGGGAACTCGGGTTTGAACCAAGGACCTCTCGATCTGCAGTCGAATGCTCTACCACTGAGCTATTCCCCCTTGTTCAAGGCCGTAATGTCGATTTAACTAAAATAAACGGAATGATCCGTGCTGTTACAGGGGGAACTCGGGTTTGAACCAAGGACCTCTCGATCTGCAGTCGAATGCTCTACCACTAAGCTATTCCCCCTTGTTCATGGCCGTAATGTCGATTTAACTAAAATAAACGGAATGATCCGTGCTGTTACAGGGGGAAATCGGGTTTGAACCAAGGACCTCTCGATCTGCAGTCGAATGCTCTACCACTGAGCTATTCCCCCTTGTTCAAGGGCGTAATGTCGATTTAACTAAAATAAACGGAATGATCCGTGCTGTTAAGGGGGGAACTCGGGTTTAAACCCAGAACCTCTCGATCTGCAGTCGAATGCGAGCTATCCCTCCTTGTTCCTAGCCGTAATGTCGATTTAACTAAAATAAACGGAGAAATCCGTGCTGTTACAGGGGGAACTCGGGTTTGAACGAAGGACTTCTCGATCTGCAGTCGAATGCGAGTTATCCCTCCTTGTTCCTAGCCGTAATGTCGATTTAACTAAAATAAACGGAATGATCCGTGCTGTTACAGGGGGAACTCGGGTTTGAACCAAGGACCTCTCGATCTGTAGTCGAATGCGAGTTATCCCTCCTTGTTCCTAGCCGTAATGTCGATTTAACTAAAATAAAGGGAATAATCCGTGCTGTTACAGGGGGAACTCGGGTTTGAACCAAGGACCTCTCGATCTGCAGTCGAATGCGAGTTATCCCTCCTTGTTCCTAGCCGTAATGTCGATTTAACTAAAATAAACGGAATGATCAGTGCTGTTACAGGGGGAACTCGGGTTTGAACCAAGGACCTCTCGATCTGTAGTCGAATGCTCTACCACTGAGCTATCCCCCTTGTTCCTAGCCGTAATGTCGATTTAACTAAAATAAAAGGAATGATCAGTGCTGTTACAGGGGGAACTCGGGTTTGAACCAAGGACCTCTCGATCTGTAGTCGAATGCTCTACCACTGAGCTCTTCCCCCTTGTTCAGAGCCGTAATGTCGATTTAACTAAAATAAACGGAATAATCCGTGCTGTTACAGGGGGAACTCGGGTTTGAACCAAGGACCTCTCGATCTGCAGTCGAATGCTCTACCACTGAGCTATTCCCCCTTGTTCAAGGCCGTAATGTCGATTTAACTAAAATAAACGGAATGATCCGTGCTGTTACAGGGGGAACTCGGGTTTGAACCAAGGACCTCTCGATCTTCAGTCGAATGCGAGTCATCCCTCCTTGTTCCTAGCCGTAATGTCGATTTAACTAAAATAAAGGGGATAATCCGTGCTGTTACAGGGGGAACTCGGGATTGAACCAAGGACCTCTCGATCTGCAGTCGAATGCGAGTTATTCCTCCTTGTTCCTAGCCGTAATGTCGATTTAACTAAAATAAACGGAATGATCCGTGCTGTTACAGGGGGAACTCGGGTTTGAACCAAGGACCTCTCGATCTGCAGTCGAATGCGAGTTATCTCTCCTTGTTCCTAGCCGTAATGTCGATTTAACTAAAATAATTGGAATGATCCGTGCTGTTAAGGGGGGAACTCGGGTTTAAACCCAGAACCTCTCGATCTGCAGTCGAATGCGAGCTATCCCTCCTTGTTCCTAGCCGTAATGTCGATTTAACTAAAATAAACGGAATAATCCGTGCTGTTACAGGGGGAACTCGGGTTTGAATCAAGGACCTCTCGATCTGCAGTCAAATGCGATACCACTGAGCTATTCCCCCTTGTTCAAGGCCGTAATGTCGATTTACCTAAAATAAACGGAATGATCCGTGCTGTTACAGGGGGAACTCGGGTTTGAACCAAGGACCTCTCGATCTACAGTCGAATGCGAGTTATCCCTCCTTGTTCCTAGCCGTAATGTCGATTTAACTAAAATAAAGGGAATAATCCGTGCTGTTACAGGGGGAACTCGGGTTTGAACCAAGGACCTCTCGATCTGCAGTCGAATGCTCTACCACTGAGCTATTCCCCCTTGTTCAAGGCCGTAATGTCGATTTAACTAAAATAAACGGAATGATCCGTGCTGTTACAGGGGGAACTCGGGTTTGAACCAAGGACCTCTCGATCTGCAGTCGAATGCTCTACCACTAAGCTATTCCCCCTTGTTCAAGGCCGTAATGTCGATTTAACTAAAATAAACGGAATGATCCGTGCTGTTACAGGGGGAAATCGGGTTTGAACCAAGGACCTCTCGATCTGCAGTCGAATGCTCTACCACTGAGCTATTCCCCCTTGTTCAAGGGCGTAATGTCGATTTAACTAAAATAAACGGAATGATCCGTGCTGTTAAGGGGGGAACTCGGGTTTAAACCCAGAACCTCTCGATCTGCAGTCGAATGCGAGCTATCCCTCCTTGTTCCTAGCCGTAATGTCGATTTAACTAAAATAAACGGAGTAATCCGTGCTGTTACAGGGGGAACTCGGGATTGAACCAAGGACCTCTCGATCTGCAGTCGAATGCGAGTTATTCCTCCTTGTTCCTAGCCGTAATGTCGATTTAACTAAAATAAACGGAATGATCCGTGCTGTTACAGGGGGAACTCGGGTTTGAACCAAGGACCTCTCGATCTGCAGTCGAATGCGAGTTATCTCTCCTTGTTCCTAGCCGTAATGTCGATTTAACTAAAATAATTGGAATGATCCGTGCTGTTAAGGGGGGAACTCGGGTTTAAACCCAGAACCTCTCGATCTGCAGTCGAATGCGAGCTATCCCTCCTTGTTCCTAGCCGTTATGTCGATTTAACTAAAATAAACGGAATAATCCGTGCTGTTACAGGGGGAACTCGGGTTTGAATCAAGGACCTCTCGATCTGCAGTCAAATGCGATACCACTGAGCTATTCCCCCTTGTTCAAGGCCGTAATGTCGATTTACCTAAAATAAACGGAATGATCCGTGCTGTTACAGGGGGAACTCGGGTTTGAACCAAGGACCTCTCGATCTACAGTCGAATGCGAGTTATCCCTCCTTGTTCCTAGCCGTAATGTCGATTTAACTAAAATAAAGGGAATAATCCGTGCTGTTACAGGGGGAACTCGGGTTTGAACCAAGGACCTCTCGATCTGCAGTCGAATGCTCTACCACTGAGCTATTCCCCCTTGTTCAAGGCCGTAATGTCGATTTAACTAAAATAAACGGAATGATCCGTGCTGTTACAGGGGGAACTCGGGTTTGAACCAAGGACCTCTCGATCTGCAGTCGAATGCTCTACCACTAAGCTATTCCCCCTTGTTCATGGCCGTAATGTCGATTTAACTAAAATAAACGGAATGATCCGTGCTGTTACAGGGGGAAATCGGGTTTGAACCAAGGACCTCTCGATCTGCAGTCGAATGCTCTACCACTGAGCTATTCCCCCTTGTTCAAGGGCGTAATGTCGATTTAACTAAAATAAACGGAATGATCCGTGCTGTTAAGGGGGGAACTCGGGTTTAAACCCAGAACCTCTCGATCTGCAGTCGAATGCGAGCTATCCCTCCTTGTTCCTAGCCGTAATGTCGATTTAACTAAAATAAACGGAGAAATCCGTGCTGTTACAGGGGGAACTCGGGTTTGAACCAAGGACCTCTCGATCTGCAGTCGAATGCGAGTTATCCCTCCTTGTTCCTAGCCGTAATGTCGATTTAACTAAAATAAACGGAATGATCCGTGCTGTTACAGGGGGAACTCGGGTTTGAACCAAGGACCTCTCGATCTGTAGTCGAATGCGAGTTATCCCTCCTTGTTCCTAGCCGTAATGTCGATTTAACTAAAATAAAGGGAATAATCCGTGCTGTTACAGGGGGAACTCGGGTTTGAACCAAGGACCTCTCGATCTGCAGTCGAATGCGAGTTATCCCTCCTTGTTCCTAGCCGTAATGTCGATTTAACTAAAATAAACGGAATGATCAGTGCTGTTACAGGGGGAACTCGGGTTTGAACCAAGGACCTCTCGATCTGTAGTCGAATGCTCTACCACTGAGCTATCCCCCTTGTTCCTAGCCGTAATGTCGATTTAACTAAAATAAAAGGAATGATCAGTGCTGTTACAGGGGGAACTCGGGTTTGAACCAAGGACCTCTCGATCTGTAGTCGAATGCTCTACCACTGAGCTCTTCCCCCTTGTTCAGAGCCGTAATGTCGATTTAACTAAAATAAACGGAATAATCCGTGCTGTTACAGGGGGAACTCGGGTTTGAACCAAGGACCTCTCGATCTGCAGTCGAATGCTCTACCACTGAGCTATTCCCCCTTGTTCAAGGCCGTAATGTCGATTTAACTAAAATAAACGGAATGATCCGTGCTGTTACAGGGGGAACTCGGGTTTGAACCAAGGACCTCTCGATCTTCAGTCGAATGCGAGTCATCCCTCCTTGTTCCTAGCCGTAATGTCGATTTAACTAAAATAAAGGGGATAATCCGTGCTGTTACAGGGGGAACTCGGGATTGAACCAAGGACCTCTCGATCTGCAGTCGAATGCGAGTTATTCCTCCTTGTTCCTAGCCGTAATGTCGATTTAACTAAAATAAACGGAATGATCCGTGCTGTTACAGGGGGAACTCGGGTTTGAACCAAGGACCTCTCGATCTGCAGTCGAATGCGAGTTATCTCTCCTTGTTCCTAGCCGTAATGTCGATTTAACTAAAATAATTGGAATGATCCGTGCTGTTAAGGGGGGAACTCGGGTTTAAACCCAGAACCTCTCGATCTGCAGTCGAATGCGAGCTATCCCTCCTTGTTCCTAGCCGTAATGTCGATTTAACTAAAATAAACGGAATAATCCGTGCTGTTACAGGGGGAACTCGGGTTTGAATCAAGGACCTCTCGATCTGCAGTCAAATGCGATACCACTGAGCTATTCCCCCTTGTTCAAGGCCGTAATGTCGATTTACCTAAAATAAACGGAATGATCCGTGCTGTTACAGGGGGAACTCGGGTTTGAACCAAGGACCTCTCGATCTACAGTCGAATGCGAGTTATCCCTCCTTGTTCCTAGCCGTAATGTCGATTTAACTAAAATAAAGGGAATAATCCGTGCTGTTACAGGGGGAACTCGGGTTTGAACCAAGGACCTCTCGATCTGCAGTCGAATGCTCTACCACTGAGCTATTCCCCCTTGTTCAAGGCCGTAATGTCGATTTAACTAAAATAAACGGAATGATCCGTGCTGTTACAGGGGGAACTCGGGTTTGAACCAAGGACCTCTCGATCTGCAGTCGAATGCTCTACCACTAAGCTATTCCCCCTTGTTCAAGGCCGTAATGTCGATTTAACTAAAATAAACGGAATGATCCGTGCTGTTACAGGGGGAAATCGGGTTTGAACCAAGGACCTCTCGATCTGCAGTCGAATGCTCTACCACTGAGCTATTCCCCCTTGTTCAAGGGCGTAATGTCGATTTAACTAAAATAAACGGAATGATCCGTGCTGTTAAGGGGGGAACTCGGGTTTAAACCCAGAACCTCTCGATCTGCAGTCGAATGCGAGCTATCCCTCCTTGTTCCTAGCCGTAATGTCGATTTAACTAAAATAAACGGAGTAATCCGTGCTGTTACAGGGGGAACTCGGGTTTGAACCAAGGACCTCTCGATCTGCAGTCGAATGCGATACCACTGAGCTATTCCCCCATGGTCAAGGCCGTAATGTCGATTTACCTAAAATAAACGGAATGATCCGTGCTGTTTCAGGGGGATTTCGGGTTTGAACCAAGGACCTTTCAATCTGCAGTCGAATGCTCTACCACTAAGCTATTCCCCCTTGTTCAAGGCCGTAATGTCGATTTAACTAAAATAAACGGAATGATCCGTGCTGTTACAAGGGGAACTCGGGTTTGAACCTAGGACCTCTCGATCTTCAGTCGAATGCGAGTCATCCCTCCTTGTTCCTAGCCGTAATGTCGATTTAACTAAAATAAAGGGGATAATCCGTGCTGTTACAGGGGGAACTCGGGATTGAACCAAGGACCTCTCGATCTGCAGTCGAATGCGAGTTATTCCTCCTTGTTCCTAGCCGTAATGTCGATTTAACTAAAATAAACGGAATGATCCGTGCTGTTACAGGGGGAACTCGGGTTTGAACCAAGGACCTCTCGATCTGCAGTCGAATGCGAGTTATCTCTCCTTGTTCCTAGCCGTAATGTCGATTTAACTAAAATAATTGGAATGATCCGTGCTGTTAAGGGGGGAACTCGGGTTTAAACCCAGAACCTCTCGATCTGCAGTCGAATGCGAGCTATCCCTCCTTGTTCCTAGCCGTAATGTCGATTTAACTAAAATAAACGGAATAATCCGTGCTGTTACAGGGGGAACTCGGGTTTGAATCAAGGACCTCTCGATCTGCAGTCAAATGCGATACCACTGAGCTATTCCCCCTTGTTCAAGGCCGTAATGTCGATTTACCTAAAATAAACGGAATGATCCGTGCTGTTACAGGGGGAACTCGGGTTTGAACCAAGGACCTCTCGATCTACAGTCGAATGCGAGTTATCCCTCCTTGTTCCTAGCCGTAATGTCGATTTAACTAAAATAAAGGGAATAATCCGTGCTGTTACAGGGGGAACTCGGGTTTGAACCAAGGACCTCTCGATCTGCAGTCGAATGCTCTACCACTGAGCTATTCCCCCTTGTTCAAGGCCGTAATGTCGATTTAACTAAAATAAACGGAATGATCCGTGCTGTTACAGGGGGAACTCGGGTTTGAACCAAGGACCTCTCGATCTGCAGTCGAATGCTCTACCACTAAGCTATTCCCCCTTGTTCAAGGCCGTAATGTCGATTTAACTAAAATAAACGGAATGATCCGTGCTGTTACAGGAGGAAATCGGGTTTGAACCAAGGACCTCTCGATCTGCAGTCGAATGCTCTACCACTGAGCTATTCCCCCTTGTTCAAGGGCGTAATGTCGATTTAACTAAAATAAACGGAATGATCCGTGCTGTTAAGGGGGGAACTCGGGTTTAAACCCAGAACCTCTCGATCTGCAGTCGAATGCGAGCTATCCCTCCTTGTTCCTAGCCGTAATGTCGATTTAACTAAAATAAACGGAGTAATCCGTGCTGTTACAGGGGGAACTCGGGTTTGAACCAAGGACCTCTCGATCTGCAGTCGAATGCGATACCACTGAGCTATTCCCCCATGGTCAAGGCCGTAATGTCGATTTACCTAAAATAAACGGAATGATCCGTGCTGTTTCAGGGGGAGTTCGGGTTTGAACCAAGGACCTTTCAATCTGCAGTCGAATGCTCTACCACTAAGCTATTCCCCCTTGTTCAAGGCCGTAATGTCGATTTAACTAAAATAAACGGAATGATCCGTGCTGTTACAAGGGGAACTCGGGTTTGAACCTAGGACCTCTCGATCTGCAGTCGAATGCTCTACCACTGAGCTATCCCCCTTGTTCATAGCCTTAATGTCGATTTAAATAAAATAAACGGAATGATCCGTGCTGTTACAGGGGGATCTCGGGTTTGAACCAAGGACCTCTCGATCTGCAGTCGAATGCGAGTTATCCCTCCTTGTTCCTAGCCGTAATGTCGATTTAACTAAAATAAAGGGAATAATCCGTGCTGTTACAGGGGGAACTCGGGTTTGAACCAAGGACCTCTCGATCTGCAGTCGAATGCGAGTTATCCCTCCTTGTTCCTAGCCGTAATGTCGATTTAACTAAAATAAACGGAATGATCCGTGCTGTTACAGGGGGAACTCGGGTTTGAACCAAGGACCTCTCGATCTGTAGTCGAATGCTCTACCACTGAGCTATCCCCCTTGTTCCTAGCCGTAATGTCGATTTAACTAAAATAAAAGGAATGATCAGTGCTGTTACAGGGGGAACTCTGGTTTGAACCAAGGACCTCTCGATCTGTAGTCGAATGCTCTACCACTGAGCTCTTCCCCCTTGTTCAGAGCCGTAATGTCGATTTAACTAAAATAAACGGAATAATCCGTGCTGTTACAGGGGGAACTCGGGTTTGAACCAAGGACCTCTCGATCTGCAGTCGAATGCTCTACCACTGAGCTATTCCCCCTTGTTCAAGGCCGTAATGTCGATTTAACTAAAATAAACGGAATGATCCGTGCTGTTACAGGGGGAACTCGGGTTTGAACCAAGGACCTCTCGATCTTCAGTCGAATGCGAGTCATCCCTCCTTGTTCCTAGCCGTAATGTCGATTTAACTAAAATAAAGGGAATAATCCGTGCTGTTACAGGGGGAACTCGGGATTGAACCAAGGACCTCTCGATCTGCAGTCGAATGCGAGTTATTCCTCCTTGTTCCTAGCCGTAATGTCGATTTAACTAAAATAATTGGAATGATCCGTGCTGTTAAGGGGGGAACTCGGGTTTAAACCCAGAACCTCTCGATCTGCAGTCGAATGCGAGCTATCCCTCCTTGTTCCTAGCCGTAATGTCGATTTAACTAAAATAAACGGAATAATCCGTGCTGTTACAGGGGGAACTCGGGTTTGAATCAAGGACCTCTCGATCTGCAGTCAAATGCGATACCACTGAGCTATTCCCCCTTGTTCAAGGCCGTAATGTCGATTTACCTAAAATAAACGGAATGATCCGTGCTGTTACAGGGGGAACTCGGGTTTGAACCAAGGACCTCTCGATCTACAGTCGAATGCGAGTTATCCCTCCTTGTTCCTAGCCGTAATGTCGATTTAACTAAAATAAAGGGAATAATCCGTGCTGTTACAGGGGGAACTCGGGTTTGAACCAAGGACCTCTCGATCTGCAGTCGAATGCTCTACCACTGAGCTATTCCCCCTTGTTCAAGGCCGTAATGTCGATTTAACTAAAATAAACGGAATGATCCGTGCTGTTACAGGGGGAACTCGGGTTTGAACCAAGGACCTCTCGATCTGCAGTCGAATGCTCTACCACTAAGCTATTCCCCCTTGTTCAAGGCCGTAATGTCGATTTAACTAAAATAAACGGAATGATCCGTGCTGTTACAGGGGGAAATCGGGTTTGAACCAAGGACCTCTCGATCTGCAGTCGAATGCTCTACCACTAAGCTATTCCCCCTTGTTCAAGGCCGTAATGTCGATTTAACTAAAATAAACGGAATGATCCGTGCTGTTACAGGGGGAAATCGGGTTTGAACCAAGGACCTCTCGATCTGCAGTCGAATGCTCTACCACTGAGCTATTCCCCCTTGTTCAAGGGCGTAATGTCGATTTAACTAAAATAAACGGAATGATCCGTGCTGTTAAGGGGGGAACTCGGGTTTAAACCCAGAACCTCTCGATCTGCAGTCGAATGCGAGCTATCCCTCCTTGTTCCTAGCCGTAATGTCGATTTAACTAAAATAAACGGAGTAATCCGTGCTGTTACAGGGGGAACTCGGGTTTGAACCAAGGACCTCTCGATCTGCAGTCGAATGCGATACCACTGAGCTATTCCCCCATGGTCAAGGCCGTAATGTCGATTTACCTAAAATAAACGGAATGATCCGTGCTGTTTCAGGGGGAGTTCGGGTTTGAACCAAGGACCTTTCAATCTGCAGTCGAATGCTCTACCACTAAGCTATTCCCCCTTGTTCAAGGCCGTAATGTCGATTTAACTAAAATAAACGGAATGATCCGTGCTGTTACAAGGGGAACTCGGGTTTGAACCTAGGACCTCTCGATCTGCAGTCGAATGCTCTACCACTGAGCTATCCCCCTTGTTCATAGCCTTAATGTCGATTTAAATAAAATAAACGGAATGATCCGTGCTGTTACAGGGGGAACTCGGGTTTGAACCAAGGACCTCTCGATCTGCAGTCGAATGCGAGTTATCCCTCCTTGTTCCTAGCCGTAATGTCGATTTAACTAAAATAAAGGGAATAATCCGTGCTGTTACAGGGGGAACTCGGGTTTGAACCAAGGACCTCTCGATCTGCAGTCGAATGCGAGTTATCCCTCCTTGTTCCTAGCCGTAATGTCGATTTAACTAAAATAAACGGAATGATCCGTGCTGTTACAGGGGGAACTCGGGTTTGAACCAAGGACCTCTCGATCTGTAGTCGAATGCTCTACCACTGAGCTATCCCCCTTGTTCCTAGCCGTAATGTCGATTTAACTAAAATAAAAGGAATGATCAGTGCTGTTACAGGGGGAACTCTGGTTTGAACCAAGGACCTCTCGATCTGTAGTCGAATGCTCTACCACTGAGCTCTTCCCCCTTGTTCAGAGCCGTAATGTCGATTTAACTAAAATAAACGGAATAATCCGTGCTGTTACAGGGGGAACTCGGGTTTGAACCAAGGACCTCTCGATCTGCAGTCGAATGCTCTACCACTGAGCTATTCCCCCTTGTTCAAGGCCGTAATGTCGATTTAACTAAAATAAACGGAATGATCCGTGCTGTTACAGGGGGAACTCGGGTTTGAACCAAGGACCTCTCGATCTTCAGTCGAATGCGAGTCATCCCTCCTTGTTCCTAGCCGTAATGTCGATTTAACTAAAATAAAGGGAATAATCCGTGCTGTTACAGGGGGAACTCGGGATTGAACCAAGGACCTCTCGATCTGCAGTCGAATGCGAGTTATTCCTCCTTGTTCCTAGCCGTAATGTCGATTTAACTAAAATAATTGGAATGATCCGTGCTGTTAAGGGGGGAACTCGGGTTTAAACCCAGAACCTCTCGATCTGCAGTCGAATGCGAGCTATCCCTCCTTGTTCCTAGCCGTAATGTCGATTTAACTAAAATAAACGGAATAATCCGTGCTGTTACAGGGGGAACTCGGGTTTGAATCAAGGACCTCTCGATCTGCAGTCAAATGCGATACCACTGAGCTATTCCCCCTTGTTCAAGGCCGTAATGTCGATTTACCTAAAATAAACGGAATGATCCGTGCTGTTACAGGGGGAACTCGGGTTTGAACCAAGGACCTCTCGATCTACAGTCGAATGCGAGTTATCCCTCCTTGTTCCTAGCCGTAATGTCGATTTAACTAAAATAAAGGGAATAATCCGTGCTGTTACAGGGGGAACTCGGGTTTGAACCAAGGACCTCTCGATCTGCAGTCGAATGCTCTACCACTGAGCTATTCCCCCTTGTTCAAGGCCGTAATGTCGATTTAACTAAAATAAACGGAATGATCCGTGCTGTTACAGGGGGAACTCGGGTTTGAACCAAGGACCTCTCGATCTGCAGTCGAATGCTCTACCACTAAGCTATTCCCCCTTGTTCAAGGCCGTAATGTCGATTTAACTAAAATAAACGGAATGATCCGTGCTGTTACAGGGGGAAATCGGGTTTGAACCAAGGACCTCTCGATCTGCAGTCGAATGCTCTACCACTGAGCTATTCCCCCTTGTTCAAGGTCGTAATGTCGATTTAACTAAAATAAACGGAATGATCCGTGCTGTTTAGGGGGGAACTCGGGTTTAAACCCAGAACCTCTCGATCTGCAGTCGAATGCGAGCTATCCCTCCTTGTTCCTAGCCGTAATGTCGATTTAACTAAAATAAACGGAGTAATCCGTGCTGTTACAGGGGGAACTCGGGTTTGAACCAAGGACCTCTCGATCTGCAGTCGAATGCGATACCACTGAGCTATTCCCCCTTGTTCAAGGCCGTAATGTCGATTTACCTAAAATAAACGGAATGATCCGTGCTGTTACAGGGGGAGTTCGGGTTTGAACCAAGGACCTTTCAATCTGCAGTCGAATGCTCTACCACTAAGCTATTCCCCCTTGTTCAAGGCCGTAATGTCGATTTAACTAAAATAAACGGAATGATCCGTGCTGTTACAGGGGGAACTCGGGCTTGGACCAAGGACCTCTCGATCTACAGTCGAATGCGAGTTATCCCTCCTTGTTCCTAGCCGTAATGTCGATTTAACTAAAATAAAGGGAATAATCCGTGCTGTTACAGGGGGAACTCGGGTTTGAACCAAGGACCTCTCGATCTGCAGTCGAATGCTCTACCACTGAGCTATTCCCCCTTGTTCAAGGCCGTAATGTCGATTTAACTAAAATAAACGGAATGATCCGTGCTGTTACAGGGGGAACTCGGGTTTGAACCAAGGACCTCTCGATCTGCAGTCGAATGCTCTACCACTAAGCTATTCCCCCTTGTTCAAGGCCGTAATGTCGATTTAACTAAAATAAACGGAATGATCCGTGCTGTTACAGGGGGAAATCGGGTTTGAACCAAGGACCTCTCGATCTGCAGTCGAATGCTCTACCACTGAGCTATTCCCCCTTGTTCAAGGCCGTAATGTCGATTTAACTAAAATAAACGGAATGATCCGTGCTGTTACAGGGGGAGTTCGGGTTTGAACCAAGGACCTTTCAATCTGCAGTCGAATGCGAGCTATCCCTCCTTGTTCCTAGCCGTAATGTCGATTTAACTAAAATAAACGGAGTAATCCGTGCTGTTACAGGGGGAACTCGGGTTTGAACCAAGGACCTCTCGATCTGCAGTCGAATGCGATACCACTGAGCTATTCCCCCTTGTTCAAGGCCGTAATGTCGTTTTACCTAAAATAAACGGAATGATCCGTGCTGTTACAGGGGGAGTTCGGGTTTGAACCAAGGACCTTTCAATCTGCAGTCGAATGCGAGCTATCCCTCCTTGTTCCTAGCCGTAATGTCGATTTAACTAAAATAAAGGGAATAATCCGTGCTGTTACAGGGGGAACCAAGGACCTCTCGACCTGCAGTCGAATGCTCTACCACTGAGCTATTCCCCCTTGTTCAAGGCCGTAATGTCGATTTAACTAAAATAAACGGAATGATCCGTGCTGTTACAGGGGGAACTCGGGTTTGAACCAAGAACCTCTCGATCTGCAGTCGAATGCTCTACCACTAAGCTATTCCCCCTTGTTCAAGGCCGTAATGTCGATTTAACTAAAATAAACGGAATGATCCGTGCTGTTACAGGGGGAAATCGGGTTTGAACCAAGGACCTCTCGATCTGCAGTCGAATGCTCTACCACTGAGCTATTCCTCCATGTTCAAGGCCGTAATGTCGATTTAACTAAAATAAACGGAATGATCCGTGCTGTTACAGGGGGAACTCGGGTTTGAACCAAGGACCTCTCGATCTGCAGTCGAATGCGAGTTATCCCTCCTTGTTCCTAGCCGTAATGTCGATTTAACTAA
The DNA here is from genome assembly GCF_054372755.1 of Phalangium opilio. Lineage (NCBI taxonomy): Eukaryota > Metazoa > Arthropoda > Arachnida > Opiliones > Phalangiidae > Phalangium > Phalangium opilio. Next base: position 4,578,692 of record NW_028324154.1, read on the forward strand.
AATAAAGGGAATAATCCGTGCTGTTACAGGGGGAACTCGGGTTTGAACCAAGGACCTCTCGATCTGCAGTCGAATGCTCTACCACTGAGCTATTCCCCCTTGTTCAAGGCCGTAATGTCGATTTATCTAAAATAAACGGAATTATCCGTGCTGTTACAGGGGGAACTCGGGTTTGAACCAAGGACCTCTCGATCTGCAGTCGAATGCTCTACCACTAAGCTATTCCCCCTTGTTCAAGGCCGTAATGTCGATTTAACTAAAATAAACGGAATGATCCGTGCTGTTACAGGGGGAAATCGGGTTTGAACCAAGGACCTCTCGATCTGCAGTCGAATGCTCTACCACTGAGCTATTCCCCCTTGTTCAAGGCCGTAATGTCGATTTAACTAAAATAAACGGAATGATCCGTGCTGTTAAGGGGGGAACTCGGGTTTAAACCCAGAACCTCTCGATCTGCAGTCGAATGCGAGCTATCCCTCCTTGTTCCTAGCCGTAATGTCGATTTAACTAAAATAAAGGGAATAATCCGTGCTGTTACAGGGGGAACCAAGGACCTCTCGATCTGCAGTCAAATGCTCTACCACTGAGCTATTCCCCCTTGTTCAAGGCCGTAATGTCGATTTAACTAAAATAAACGGAATGATCCGTGCTGTTACAGGGGGAACTCGGGTTTGAACCAAGGACCTCTCGATCCACAGTCGAATGCGAGTTATCCCTCCTTGTTCCTAGCCGTAATGTCGATTTAACTAAAATAAAGGGAATAATCCGCGCTGTTACAGGGGGAACCAAGGACCTCTCGACCTGCAGTCGAATGCTCTACCACTGAGCTATTCCCCCTTGTTCAAGGCCGTAATGTCGATTTAACTAAAATAAACGGAATGATCCGTGCTGTTACAGGGGGAAATCGGGTTTGAACCAAGGACCTCTCGATCTGCAGTCGAATGCTCTACCACTGAGCTATTCCTCCATGTTCAAGGCCGTAATGTCGATTTAACTAAAATAAACGGAATGATCCGTGCTGTTACAGGGGGAACTCGGGTTTGAACCAAGGACCTCTCGATCTGCAGTCGAATGCGAGTTATCCCTCCTTGTTCCTAGCCGTAATGTCGATTTAACTAAAATAAAGGGAATAATCCGTGCTGTTACAGGGGGAACTCGGGTTTGAACCAAGGACCTCTCGATCTGCAGTCGAATGCTCTACCACTGAGCTATTCCCCCTTGTTCAAGGCCGTAATGTCGATTTAACTAAAATAAACGGAATGATCCGTGCTGTTACAGGGGGAACTCGGGTTTGAACCAAGGACCTCTCGATCTGCAGTCGAATGCTCTACCACTAAGCTATTCCCCCTTGTTCAAGGCCGTAATGTCGATTTAACTAAAATAAACGGAATGATCCGTGCTGTTACAGGGGATAATCGGGTTTGAACCAAGGACCTCTCGATCTGCAGTCGAATGCTCTACCACTGAGCTATTCCCCCTTGTTCAAGGCCGTAATGTCGATTTAACTAAAATAAACGGAATGATCCGTGCTGTTAAGGGGGGAACTCGGGTTTAAACCCAGAACCTCTCGATCTGCAGTCGAATGCGAGCTATCCCTCCTTGTTCCTAGCCGTAATGTCGATTTAACTAAAATAAACGAAGTAATCCGTGCTGTTACAGGGGGAACTCGGGTTTGAACCAAGGACCTCTCGATCTGCAGTCGAATGCGATACCACTGAGCTATTCCCCCTTGTTCAAGGCCGTAATGTCGATTTACCTAAAATAAACGGAATGATCCGTGCTGTTACAGGGGGAACTCGGGTTTGAACCAAGGACCTTTCAATCTGCAGTCGAATGCTCTACCACTAAGCTATTCCCCTTGTTCAAGGCCGTAATGTCGATTTAACTAAAATAAACGGAATGATCCGTGCTGTTACAGGGGGAACTCGGGCTTGAACCAAGGACCTCTCGATCTACAGTCGAATGCGAGTTATCCCTCCTTGTTCCTAGCCGTAATGTCGATTTAACTAAAATAAAGGGAATAATCCGTGCTGTTACAGGGGGAATTCGGGTTTGAACCAAGGACCTCTCGATCTGCAGTCGAATGCTCTACCACTGAGCTATTCCCCCTTGTTCAAGGCCGTAATGTCGATTTAACTAAAATAAACGGAATGATCCGTGCTGTTACAGGGGGAACTCGGGTTTGAACCAAGGACCTCTCGATCTGCAGTCGAATGCTCTACCACTAAGCTATTCCCCCTTGTTCAAGGCCGTAATGTCGATTTAACTAAAATAAACGGAATGATCCGTGCTGTTACAGGGGGAAATCGGGTTTGAACCAAGGACCTCTCGATCTGCAGTCGAATGCTCTACCACTGAGCTATTCCCCCTTGTTCAAGGCCGTAATGTCGATTTAACTAAAATAAACGGAATGATCCGTGCTGTTAAGGGGGGAACTCGGGTTTAAACCCAGAACCTCTCGATCTGCAGTCGAATGCGAGCTATCCCTCCTTGTTCCTAGCCGTAATGTCAATTTAACTAAAATAAACGGAGTAATCCGTGCTGTTACAGGGGGAACTCGGGTTTGAACCAAGGACCTCTCGATCTGCAGTCGAATGCGATACCACTGAGCTATTCCCCCTTGGTCAAGGCCGTAATGTCGATTTACCTAAAATAAACGGAATGATCCGTGCTGTTTCAGGGGGAGTTCGGGTTTGAACCAAGGACCTTTCAATCTGCAGTCGAATGCTCTACCACTAAGCTATTCCCCCTTGTTCAAGGCCGTTCTGTCGATTTAACTAAAATAAACGGAATGATCCGTGCTGTTACAGGGGGAACTCGGGCTTGAACCAAGGACCTCTCGATCTACAGTCGAATGCGAGTTATCCCTCCTTGTTCCTAGCCGTAATGTCGATTTAACTAAAATAAAGGGAATAATCCGTGCTGTTACAGGGGGAACTCGGGTTTGAACCAAGGACCTCTCGATCTGCAGTCGAATGCTCTACCACTGAGCTATTCCCCCTTGTTCAAGGCCGTAATGTCGATTTAACTAAAATAAACGGAATGATCCGTGCTGTTACAGGGGGAACTCGGGTTTGAACCAAGGACCTCTCGATCTGCAGTCGAATGCTCTACCACTAAGCTATTCCCCCTTGTTCAAGGCCGTAATGTCGATTTAACTAAAATAAACGGAATGATCCGTGCTGTTACAGGGGGAAATCGGGTTTGAACCAAGGACCTCTCGATCTGCAGTCGAATGCTCTACCACTGAGCTATTCCCCCTTGTTCAAGGCCGTAATGTCGATTTAACTAAAATAAACGGAATGATCCGTGCTGTTACAGGGGGAGTTCGGGTTTGAACCAAGGACCTTTCAATCTGCAGTCGAATGCGAGCTATCCCTCCTTGTTCCTAGCCGTAATGTCGATTTAACTAAAATAAACGGAGTAATCCGTGCTGTTACAGGGGGAACTCGGGTTTGAACCAAGGACCTCTCGATCTGCAGTCGAATGCGATACCACTGAGCTATTCCCCCTTGTTCAAGGCCGTAATGTCGTTTTACCTAAAATAAACGGAATGATCCGTGCTGTTACAGGGGGAGTTCGGGTTTGAACCAAGGACCTTTCAATCTGCAGTCGAATGCGAGCTATCCCTCCTTGTTCCTAGCCGTAATGTCGATTTAACTAAAATAAAAGGAATGATCAGTGCTGTTACAGGGGAAACTCGGGTTTGAACCAAGGACCTCTCGATCTGTAGTCGAATGCTCTACCACTGAGCTCTTCCCCCTTGTTCAGAGCCGTAATGTCGATTTAACTAAAATAAACGGAATGATCCGTGCTGTTACAGGGGGAACTCGGGTTTGAACCAAGGACCTTTCGATCTGCAGTCGAATGCGAGCTATCCCTCCTTGTTCCTAGCAGTAATGTCGATTTAACTAAAATAAACGGAATAATTCGTGCTGTTACAGGGGGAACTCGGGTTTGAACCAAGGACCTCTCGATCTGCAGTCGAATGCTCTACCACTGAGCTATTCCCCCTTGTTCAAGGCCGTAATGTCGATTTAACTAAAATAAACGGAATGATCCGTGCTGTTACAGGGGGAACTCGGGTTTGAACCAAGGACCTCTCGATCTACAGTCGAATGCGAGTTATCCCTCCTTGTTCCTAGCCGTAATGTCGATTTAACTAAAATAAAGGGAATAATCCGTGCTGTTACAGGGGGAACCAAGGACCTCTCGACCTGCAGTCGAATGCTCTACCACTGAGCTATTCCCCCTTGTTCAAGGCCGTAATGTCGATTTAACTAAAATAAACGGAATGATCCGTGCTGTTACAGGGGGAACTCGGGTTTGAACCAAGAACCTCTCGATCTGCAGTCGAATGCTCTACCACTAAGCTATTCCCCCTTGTTCAAGGCCGTAATGTCGATTTAACTAAAATAAACGGAATGATCCGTGCTGTTACAGGGGGAAATCGGGTTTGAACCAAGGACCTCTCGATCTGCAGTCGAATGCTCTACCACTGAGCTATTCCTCCATGTTCAAGGCCGTAATGTCGATTTAACTAAAATAAACGGAATGATCCGTGCTGTTACAGGGGGAACTCGGGTTTGAACCAAGGACCTCTCGATCTGCAGTCGAATGCGAGTTATCCCTCCTTGTTCCTAGCCGTAATGTCGATTTAACTAAAATAAAGGGAATAATCCGTGCTGTTACAGGGGGAACTCGGGTTTGAACCAAGGACCTCTCGATCTGCAGTCGAATGCTCTACCACTGAGCTATTCCCCCTTGTTCAAGGCCGTAATGTCGATTTATCTAAAATAAACGGAATTATCCGTGCTGTTACAGGGGGAACTCGGGTTTGAACCAAGGACCTCTCGATCTGCAGTCGAATGCTCTACCACTAAGCTATTCCCCCTTGTTCAAGGCCGTAATGTCGATTTAACTAAAATAAACGGAATGATCCGTGCTGTTACAGGGGGAAATCGGGTTTGAACCAAGGACCTCTCGATCTGCAGTCGAATGCTCTACCACTGAGCTATTCCCCCTTGTTCAAGGCCGTAATGTCGATTTAACTAAAATAAACGGAATGATCCGTGCTGTTAAGGGGGGAACTCGGGTTTAAACCCAGAACCTCTCGATCTGCAGTCGAATGCGAGCTATCCCTCCTTGTTCCTAGCCGTAATGTCGATTTAACTAAAATAAAGGGAATAATCCGTGCTGTTACAGGGGGAACCAAGGACCTCTCGATCTGCAGTCAAATGCTCTACCACTGAGCTATTCCCCCTTGTTCAAGGCCGTAATGTCGATTTAACTAAAATAAACGGAATGATCCGTGCTGTTACAGGGGGAACTCGGGTTTGAACCAAGGACCTCTCGATCCACAGTCGAATGCGAGTTATCCCTCCTTGTTCCTAGCCGTAATGTCGATTTAACTAAAATAAAGGGAATAATCCGCGCTGTTACAGGGGGAACCAAGGACCTCTCGACCTGCAGTCGAATGCTCTACCACTGAGCTATTCCCCCTTGTTCAAGGCCGTAATGTCGATTTAACTAAAATAAACGGAATGATCCGTGCTGTTACAGGGGGAAATCGGGTTTGAACCAAGGACCTCTCGATCTGCAGTCGAATGCTCTACCACTGAGCTATTCCTCCATGTTCAAGGCCGTAATGTCGATTTAACTAAAATAAACGGAATGATCCGTGCTGTTACAGGGGGAACTCGGGTTTGAACCAAGGACCTCTCGATCTGCAGTCGAATGCGAGTTATCCCTCCTTGTTCCTAGCCGTAATGTCGATTTAACTAAAATAAAGGGAATAATCCGTGCTGTTACAGGGGGAACTCGGGTTTGAACCAAGGACCTCTCGATCTGCAGTCGAATGCTCTACCACTGAGCTATTCCCCCTTGTTCAAGGCCGTAATGTCGATTTAACTAAAATAAACGGAATGATCCGTGCTGTTACAGGGGGAACTCGGGTTTGAACCAAGGACCTCTCGATCTGCAGTCGAATGCTCTACCACTAAGCTATTCCCCCTTGTTCAAGGCCGTAATGTCGATTTAACTAAAATAAACGGAATGATCCGTGCTGTTACAGGGGGAAATCGGGTTTGAACCAAGGACCTCTCGATCTGCAGTCGAATGCTCTACCACTGAGCTATTCCCCCTTGTTCAAGGCCGTAATGTCGATTTAACTAAAATAAACGGAATGATCCGTGCTGTTAAGGGGGGAACTCGGGTTTAAACCCAGAACCTCTCGATCTGCAGTCGAATGCGAGCTATCCCTCCTTGTTCCTAGCCGTAATGTCGATTTAACTAAAATAAACGAAGTAATCCGTGCTGTTACAGGGGCAACTCGGGTTTGAACCAAGGACCTCTCGATCTGCAGTCGAATGCGATACCACTGAGCTATTCCCCCTTGTTCAAGGCCGTAATGTCGATTTACCTAAAATAAACGGAATGATCCGTGCTGTTACAGGGGGAACTCGGGTTTGAACCAAGGACCTTTCAATCTGCAGTCGAATGCTCTACCACTAAGCTATTCCCCTTGTTCAAGGCCGTAATGTCGATTTAACTAAAATAAACGGAATGATCCGTGCTGTTACAGGGGGAACTCGGGCTTGAACCAAGGACCTCTCGATCTACAGTCGAATGCGAGTTATCCCTCCTTGTTCCTAGCCGTAATGTCGATTTAACTAAAATAAAGGGAATAATCCGTGCTGTTACAGGGGGAATTCGGGTTTGAACCAAGGACCTCTCGATCTGCAGTCGAATGCTCTACCACTGAGCTATTCCCCCTTGTTCAAGGCCGTAATGTCGATTTAACTAAAATAAACGGAATGATCCGTGCTGTTACAGGGGGAACTCGGGTTTGAACCAAGGACCTCTCGATCTGCAGTCGAATGCTCTACCACTAAGCTATTCCCCCTTGTTCAAGGCCGTAATGTCGATTTAACTAAAATAAACGGAATGATCCGTGCTGTTACAGGGGGAAATCGGGTTTGAACCAAGGACCTCTCGATCTGCAGTCGAATGCTCTACCACTGAGCTATTCCCCCTTGTTCAAGGCCGTAATGTCGATTTAACTAAAATAAACGGAATGATCCGTGCTGTTAAGGGGGGAACTCGGGTTTAAACCCAGAACCTCTCGATCTGCAGTCGAATGCGAGCTATCCCTCCTTGTTCCTAGCCGTAATGTCAATTTAACTAAAATAAACGGAGTAATCCGTGCTGTTACAGGGGGAACTCGGGTTTGAACCAAGGACCTCTCGATCTGCAGTCGAATGCGATACCACTGAGCTATTCCCCCTTGGTCAAGGCCGTAATGTCGATTTACCTAAAATAAACGGAATGATCCGTGCTGTTTCAGGGGGAGTTCGGGTTTGAACCAAGGACCTTTCAATCTGCAGTCGAATGCTCTACCACTAAGCTATTCCCCCTTGTTCAAGGCCGTAATGTCGATTTAACTAAAATAAACGGAATGATCCGTGCTGTTACAGGGGGAACTCGGGCTTGAACCAAGGACCTCTCGATCTACAGTCGAATGCGAGTTATCCCTCCTTGTTCCTAGCCGTAATGTCGATTTAACTAAAATAAAGGGAATAATCCGTGCTGTTACAGGGGGAACTCGGGTTTGAACCAAGGACCTCTCGATCTGCAGTCGAATGCTCTACCACTGAGCTATTCCCCCTTGTTCAAGGCCGTAATGTCGATTTAACTAAAATAAACGGAATGATCCGTGCTGTTACAGGGGGAACTCGGGTTTGAACCAAGGACCTCTCGATCTGCAGTCGAATGCTCTACCACTAAGCTATTCCCCCTTGTTCAAGGTCGTAATGTCGATTTAACTAAAATAAACGGAATGATCCGTGCTGTTACAGGGGGAAATCGGGTTTGAACCAAGGACCTCTCGATCTGCAGTCGAATGCTCTACCACTGAGCTATTCCCCCTTGTTCAAGGCCGTAATGTCGATTTAACTAAAATAAACGGAATGATCCGTGCTGTTAAGGGGGGAACTCGGGTTTAAACCCAGAACCTCTCGATCTGCAGTCGAATGCGAGCTATCCCTCCTTTTTCCTAGCCGTAATGTCGATTTAACTAAAATAAGCGGAGTAATCCGTGCTGTTACAGGGGGAACTCGGGTTTGAACCAAGGACCTCTCGATCTGCAGTCGAATGCGATACCACTGAGCTATTCCCCCTTGTTCAAGGCCGTAATGTCGATTTACCTAAAATAAACGGAATGATCCGTGCTGTTCCAGGGGAATTCGGGTTTGAACCAAGGACCTTTCAATCTGCAGTCGAATGCGAGCTATCCCTCCTTGTTCCTAGCCGTAATGTCGATTTAACTAAAATAAAAGGAATGATCAGTGCTGTTACAGGGGAAACTCGGGTTTGAACCAAGGACCTCTCGATCTGTAGTCGAATGCTCTACCACTGAGCTATCCCCCTTGTTCATAGCCGTAATGTCGATTTAAATAAAATAAACGGAATGATCCGTGCTGTTACAGGGGGAACTCGGGTTTGTACCAAGGATCTCTCGATCTGCAGTCGAATGCTCTACCACTGAGCTCTTCCCCCTTGTTCAGAGCCGTAATGTCGATTTAACTAAAATAAACGGAATGATCCGTGCTGTTACAGGGGGAACTCGGGTTTGAACCAAGGACCTTTCGATCTGCAGTCGAATGCGAGCTATCCCTCCTTGTTCCTAGCAGTAATGTCGATTTAACTAAAATAAACGGAATAATTCGTGCTGTTACAGGGGGAACTCGGGTTTGAACCAAGGACCTCTCGATCTGCAGTCGAATGCTCTACCACTGAGCTATTCCCCCTTGTTCAAGGCCGTAATGTCGATTTAACTAAAATAAACGGAATGATCCGTGCTGTTACAGGGGGAACTCGGGTTTGAACCAAGGACCTCTCGATCTACAGTCGAATGCCAGTTATCCCTCCTTGTTCCTAGCCGTAATGTCGATTTAACTAAAATAAAGGGAATAATCCGTGCTGTTACAGGGGGAACCAAGGACCTCTCGACCTGCAGTCGAATGCTCTACCACTGAGCTATTCCCCCTTGTTCAAGGCCGTAATGTCGATTTAACTAAAATAAACGGAATGATCCGTGCTGTTACAGGGGGAACTCGGGTTTGAACCAAGAACCTCTCGATCTGCAGTCGAATGCTCTACCACTAAGCTATTCCCCCTTGTTCAAGGCCGTAATGTCGATTTAACTAAAATAAACGGAATGATCCGTGCTGTTACAGGGGGAAATCGGGTTTGAACCAAGGACCTCTCGATCTGCAGTCGAATGCTCTACCACTGAGCTATTCCCCCATGTTCAAGGCCGTAATGTCGATTTAACTAAAATAAACGGAATGATCCGTGCTGTTACAGGGGGAACTCGGGTTTGAACCAAGGACCTCTCGATCTGCAGTCGAATGCGAGTTATCCCTCCTTGTTCCTAGCCGTAATGTCGATTTAACTAAAATAAAGGGAATAATCCGTGCTGTTACAGGGGGAACTCGGGTTTGAACCAAGGACCTCTCGATCTGCAGTCGAATGCTCTACCACTGAGCTATTCCCCCTTGTTCAAGGCCGTAATGTCGATTTAAATAAAATAATCGGAATGATCCGTGCTGTTACAGGGGGAAATCGGGTTTGAACCAAGGACCTCTCGATCTGCAGTCGAATGCTCTACCACTGAGCTATTCCCCCTTGTTCAAGGCCGTAATGTCGATTTAACTAAAATAAACGGAATGATCCGTGCTGTTACAGGGGGAACTCGGGCTTGAACCAAGGACCTCTCGATCTACAGTCGAATGCGAGTTATCCCTCCTTGTTCCTAGCCGTAATGTCGATTTAACTAAAATAAAGGGAATAATCCGTGCTGTTACAGGGGGAACTCGGGTTTGAACCAAGGACCTCTCGATCTGCAGTCAAATGCTCTACCACTGAGCTATTCCCCCTTGTTCAAGGCCGTAATGTCGATTTAACTAAAATAAACGGAATGATCCGTGCTGTTACAGGGGGAACTCGGGTTTGAACCAAGGACCTCTCGATCTGCAGTCGAATGCTCTACCACTAAGCTATTCCCCCTTGTTCAAGGTCGTAATGTCGATTTAACTAAAATAAACGGAATGATCCGTGCTGTTACAGGGGGAAATCGGGTTTGAACCAAGGACCTCTCGATCTGCAGTCGAATGCTCTACCACTGAGCTATTCCCCCTTGTTCAAGGCCGTAATGTCGATTTAACTTAAATAAACGGAATGATCCGTGCTGTTAAGGGGGGAACTCGGGTTTAAACCCAGAACCTCTCGATCTGCAGTCGAATGCGAGCTATCCCTCCTTGTTCCTAGCCGTAATGTCGATTTAACTAAAATAAACGGAGTAATCCGTGCTGTTACAGGGGGAACTCGGGTTTGAACCAAGGACCTCTCGATCTGCAGTCGAATGCGATACCACTGAGCTATTCCCCCTTGTTCAAGGCCGTAATGTCGATTTACCTAAAATAAACGGAATGATCCGTGCTGTTCCAGGGGAATTCGGGTTTGAACCAAGGACCTTTCAATCTGCAGTCGAATGCGAGCTATCCCTCCTTGTTCCTAGCCGTAATGTCGATTTAACTAAAATAAAAGGAATGATCAGTGCTGTTACAGGGGAAACTCGGGTTTGAACCAAGGACCTCTCGATCTGTAGTCGAATGCTCTACCACTGAGCTATCCCCCTTGTTCATAGCCGTAATGTCGATTTAAATAAAATAAACGGAATGATCCGTGCTGTTACAGGGGGAACTCGGGTTTGTACCAAGGATCTCTCGATCTGCAGTCGAATGCTCTACCACTGAGCTCTTCCCCCTTGTTCAGAGCCGTAATGTCGATTTAACTAAAATAAACGGAATGATCCGTGCTGTTACAGGGGGAAATCGGGTTTGAACCAAGGACCTCTCGATCTGCAGTCGAATGCTCTACCACTGAGCTATTCCCCCTTGTTCAAGGCCGTAATGTCGATTTAACTTAAATAAACGGAATGATCCGTGCTGTTAAGGGGGGAACTCGGGTTTAAACCCAGAACCTCTCGATCTGCAGTCGAATGCGAGCTATCCCTCCTTGTTCCTAGCCGTAATGTCGATTTAACTAAAATAAAAGGAATGATCAGTGCTGTTACAGGGGAAACTCGGGTTTGAACCAAGGACCTCTCGGCCTGCAGTCGAATGCTCTACCACTGAGCTATTCCCCCTTGTTCAAGGCCGTAATGTCGATTTAACTAAAATAAACGGAATGATCCGTGCTGTTACAGGGGGAACTCGGGTTTGAACCAAGAACCTCTCGATCTGCAGTCGAATGCTCTACCACTAAGCTATTCCCCCTTGTTCAAGGCCGTAGTGTCGATTTAACTAAAATAAACGGAATGATCCGTGCTGTTACAGGGGGAAATCGGGTTTGAACCAAGGACCTCTCGATCTGCAGTCGAATGCTCTACCACTGAGCTATTCCCCCATGTTCAAGGCCGTAATGTCGATTTAACTAAAATAAACGGAATGATCCGTGCTGTTACAGGGGGAACTCGGGTTTGAACCAAGGACCTCTCGATCTGCAGTCGAATGCGAGTTATCCCTCCTTGTTCCTAGCCGTAATGTCGATTTAACTAAAATAAAGGGAATAATCCGTGCTGTTACAGGGGGAACTCGGGTTTGAACCAAGGACCTCTCGATCTGCAGTCGAATGCTCTACCACTGAGCTATTCCCCCTTGTTCATAGCTGTAATGTCGATTTAAATAAAATAATCGGAATGATCCGTGCTGTTACAGGGGGAACTCGGGTTTGAACCAAGGACCTCTCGATCTGCAGTCGAATGCTCTACCACTAAGCTATTCCCCCTTGTTGAAGGCCGTAATGTCGATTTAACTAAAATAAACGGAATGATCAGTGCTGTTACAGGGGGAACTCGGGTTTGAACCAAGGACCTCTCGATCTACAGTCGAATGCGAGTTATCCCTCCTTGTTCCTAGCCGTAATATCGATTTAACTAAAATAAAGGGAATAATCCGTGCTGTTACAGGGGGAACTCGGATTTGAACCAAGGACCTCTCGATCTGCAGTCGAATGCTCTACCACTGAACTATTCCCCCTTGTTCAAGGCCGTAATGTCGATTTAACTAAAATAAACGGAATGATCCGTGCTGTTACAGGGGGAACTCGGGTTTGAACCAAGGACCTCTCGATCTGCAGTCGAATGCTCTACCACTAAGCTATTCCCCCTTGTTCAAGGCCGTAATGTCGATTTAACTAAAATAAACGAAATGATCCGTGCTGTAACAGGGGGAAATCGGGTTTGAACCAAGGACCTCTCGGCCTGCAGTCGAATGCTCTACCACTGAGCTATTCCCCCTTGTTCAAGGCCGTAATGTCGATTTAACTAAAATAAACGGAATGATCCGTGCTGTTACAGGGGGAACTCGGGTTTGAACCAAGAACCTCTCGATCTGCAGTCGAATGCTCTACCACTAAGCTATTCCCCCTTGTTCAAGGCCGTAGTGTCGATTTAACTAAAATAAACGGAATGATCCGTGCTGTTACAGGGGGAAATCGGGTTTGAACCAAGGACCTCTCGATCTGCAGTCGAATGCTCTACCACTGAGCTATTCCCCCATGTTCAAGGCCGTAATGTCGATTTAACTAAAATAAACGGAATGATCCGTGCTGTTACAGGGGGAACTCGGGTTTGAACCAAGGACCTCTCGATCTGCAGTCGAATGCGAGTTATCCCTCCTTGTTCCTAGCCGTAATGTCGATTTAACTAAAATAAAGGGAATAATCCGTGCTGTTACAGGGGGAACTCGGGTTTGAACCAAGGACCTCTCGATCTGCAGTCGAATGCTCTACCACTGAGCTATTCCCCCTTGTTCATAGCTGTAATGTCGATTTAAATAAAATAATCGGAATGATCCGTGCTGTTACAGGGGGAACTCGGGTTTGAACCAAGGACCTCTCGATCTGCAGTCGAATGCTCTACCACTAAGCTATTCCCCCTTGTTGAAGGCCGTAATGTCGATTTAACTAAAATAAACGGAATGATCAGTGCTGTTACAGGGGGAACTCGGGTTTGAACCAAGGACCTCTCGATCTACAGTCGAATGCGAGTTATCCCTCCTTGTTCCTAGCCGTAATATCGATTTAACTAAAATAAAGGGAATAATCCGTGCTGTTACAGGGGGAACTCGGATTTGAACCAAGGACCTCTCGATCTGCAGTCGAATGCTCTACCACTGAACTATTCCCCCTTGTTCAAGGCCGTAATGTCGATTTAACTAAAATAAACGGAATGATCCGTGCTGTTACAGGGGGAACTCGGGTTTGAACCAAGGACCTCTCGATCTGCAGTCGAATGCTCTACCACTAAGCTATTCCCCCTTGTTCAAGGCCGTAATGTCGATTTAACTAAAATAAACGAAATGATCCGTGCTGTAACAGGGGGAAATCGGGTTTGAACCAAGGACCTCTCGATCTGCAGTCGAATGCTCTACCACTGAGCTATTCCCCCTTGATCAAGGCCGTAATGTCGATTTAACTAAAATAAACGGAATGATCCGTGCTGTTACAGGGGGAACTCGGGTTTGAACCCAGAACCTCTCGATCTGCAGTCGAATGCGAGCTATCCCTCCTTGTTCCTAGCCGTAATATCGATTTAACTAAAATAAACAGAGTAATCCGTGCTGTTACAGGGGGAACTCGGGTTTGAACCAAGGACATCTCGATCTGCAGTCGAATGCGATACCACTGAGCTATTCCCCCTTGTTCAAGGCCGTAATGTCGATTTACCTAAAATAAACGGAATGATCCGTGCTGTTACAGGGGGAGTTCGGGTTTGAACCAAGGACCTTTCAATCTGCAGTCGAATGCGAGCTATCCCTCCTTGTTCCTAGCCGTAATGTCGATTTAACTAAAATAAAAGGAATGATCAGTGCTGTTACAGGTGAAACTCGGGTTTGAACCCAGGACCTCTCGATCTGTAGTCGAATGCTCTACCACTGAGCTATCCCCCTTGTTCATAGCCGTAATGTCGATTTAAATAAAATAAACGGAATGATCCGTGCTGTTACAGGGGGAACTCGGGTTTGTACCAAGGATCTCTCGATCTGCAGTCGAATGCTCTACCACTGAACTCTTCCCCCTTGTTCAGAGCCGTAATGTCGATTTAACTAAAATAAACGGAATGATCCGTGCTGTTACAGGGGGAACTCGGATTTGAACCAAGGACCTCTCGATCTGCAGTCGAATGCTCTACCACTAAGCTATTCCCCCTTGTTCAAGGCCGTAATGTCGATTTAACTAAAATAAACGGAATGATCCGTGCTGTTACAGGGGGAAATCGGGTTTGAACCAAGGACCTCTCGATCTGCAGTCGAATGCTCTACCACTGAGCTATTCCCCCTTGTTCAAGGCCGTAATGTCGATTTAACTAAAAAAAACGGAATGATCCGTGCTGTTAAGGGGGGAACTCGGGTTTAAACCCAGAACCTCTCGATCTGCAGTCGAATGCGAGCTATCCCTCCTTGTTCCTAGCCGTAATGTCGATTTAACTAAAATAAACAGAGTAATCCGTGCTGTTACAGGGGAAACTCGGGTTTGAACCCAGGACCTCTCGATCTGTAGTCGAATGCTCTACCACTGAGCTATCCCCCTTGTTCATAGCCGTAATGTCGATTTAAATAAAATAAACGGAATGATCCGTGCTGTTACAGGGGGAACTCGGGTTTGTACCAAGGATCTCTCGATCTGCAGTCGAATGCTCTACCACTGAGCTCTTCCCCCTTGTTCAGAGCCGTAATGTCGATTTAACTAAAATAAACGGAATGATCCGTGCTGTTACAGGGGGAACTCGGGTTTGAACCAAGGACCTTTCGATCTGCAGTCGAATGCGAGCTATCCCTCCTTGTTCCTAGCAGTAATGTCGATTTAACTTAAATAAACGGAATAATCCTTGCTGTTACAGGGGGAACTCGGGTTTGAACCAAGGACCTCTCGATCTGTAGTCGAATGCTCTACCACCGAGCTCTTCCCCCTTGTTCAGAGCCGTAATGTCGATTTAACTAAAATAAACGGAATAAACCGTGCTGTTACAGGGGGAACTCGGGTTTGAACCAAGGACCTCTCGATCTGCAGTCGAATGCTCTACCACTGAGCTATTCCCCCTTGTTCAAGGCCGTAATGTCGATTTAACTAAAATAAACGGAATGATCCGTGCTGTTACAGGGGGAACTCGGGTTTGAACCAAGGACCTCTCGATCTACAGTCGAATGCGAGTTATCCCTCCTTGTTCCTAGCCGTAATGTCGATTTAACTAAAATAAAGGGAATAATCCGTGCTGTTACAGGGGGAACCAAGGACCTCTCGACCTGCAGTCGAATGCTCTACCACTGAGCTATTCCCCCTTGTTCAAGGCCGTAATGTCGATTTAACTAAAATAAACGGAATGATCCGTGCTGTTACAGGGGGAACTCGGGTTTGAACCAAGGACCTCTCGATCTGCAGTCGAATGCTCTACCACTAAGCTATTCCCCCTTGTTCAAGGCCGTAATGTCGATTTAACTAAAATAAACGGAATGATCCGTGCTGTTTCAGGGGGAAATCGGGTTTGAACCAAGGACCTCTCGATCTGCAGTCGAATGCTCTACCACTGAGCTATTCCCCCATGTTCAAGGCCGTAATGTCGATTTAACTAAAATAAACGGAATGATCCGTGCTGTTACAGGGGGAACTCGGGTTTGAACCAAGGACCTCTCGATCTGCAGTCGAATGCGAGTTATCCCTCCTTGTTCCTAGCCGTAATGTCGATTTAACTAAAATAAAGGGAATAATCCGTGCTGTTACAGGGGGAACTCGGGTTTGAACTAAGGACCTCTCGATCTGCAGTCGAATGCTCTACCACTGAGCTATTCCCCCTTGTTCATAGCCGTAATGTCGATTTAAATAAAATAATCGGAATGATCCGTGCTGTTACAGGGGGAACTCGGGTTTGAACCAAGGATCTCTCGGTCTGCAGTCGAATGCTCTACCACTGAGCTCTTCCCCCTTGTTCAGAGCCGTAATGTCGATTTAACTAAAATAAACGGAATGATCCGTGCTGTTACAGGGGGAACTCGGGTTTGAACCAAGGACCTTTCGATCTGCAGTCGAATGCGAGCTATCCCTCCTTGTTCCTAGCAGTAATGTCGATTTAACTAAAATAAACGGAATAATCCGTGCTGTTACAGGGGGAACACGGGTTTGAACCAAGGACCTCTCGATCTGCAGTCGAATGCTCTACCACTGAGCTATTCCCCCTTGTTCAAGGCCGTAATGTCGATTTAACTAAAATAAACGGAATGATCCGTGCTGTTAAGGGGGGAACTCGGGTTTAAACCCAGAACCTCTCGATCTGCAGTCGAATGCGAGTTATCCCTCCTTGTTCCTAGCCGTAATGTCGATTTAACTAAAATAAACGGAGTAATCCGTGCTGTTACAGGGGGAACTCGGGTTTGAACCAAGGACCTCTCGATCTGCAGTCGAATGCGATACCACTGAGCTATTCCCCCTTGTTCAAGGCCGTAATGTCGATTTACCTAAAATAAACGGAATGATCCGTGCTGTTACAGGGGGAGTTCGGGTTTGAACCAAGGACCTTTCAATCTGCAGTCGAATGCGAGCTATCCCTCCTTGTTCCTAGCCGTAATGTCGATTTAACTAAAATAAAAGGAATGATCAGTGCTGTTACAGGGGAAACTCGGGTTTGAACCAAGGACCTCTCGATCTGTAGTCGAATGCTCTACCACTGAGCTATCCCCCTTGTTCATAGCCGTAATGTCGATTTAAATAAAATAAACGGAATGATCCGTGCTGTTACAGGGGGAACACGGGTTTGTACCAAGGATCTCTCGATCTGCAGTCGAATGCTCTACCACTGAGCTCTTCCCCCTTGTTCAGAGCCGTAATGTCGATTTAACTAAAATAAACGGAATGATCCGTGCTGTTACAGGGGGAACTCGGGTTTGAACCAAGGACCTCTCGATCTACAGTCGAATGCGACTTATCCCTCCTTGTTCCTAGCCGTAATGTCGATTTAACTAAAATAAAGGGAATAATCCGTGCTGTTACAGGGGGAACCAAGGACCTCTCGACCTGCAGTCGAATGCTCTACCACTGAGCTATTCCCCCTTGTTCCTAGCCGTAATGTCGATTTAACTAAAATAAACGGAATGATCCGTGCTGTTACAGGGGGAAATCGGGTTTGAACCAAGGACCCCTCGATCTGCAGTCGAATGCGATTTATCTCTCCTTGTTCCTAGCAGTAATGTCGATTTAACTAAAATAAAAGGAATGATCCTTGCTGTTAAGGGGGGAACCAAGGACCTCTCGATCTGCAGTCGAATGCTCTACCACTGAGCTATTCCCCCTTGTTCATAGCCGTAATGTCGATTTAAATAAAATAAACGGAATGATCCGTGCTGTTACAGGGGGAACTCGGGTTTGTACCAAGGATCTCTCGATCTGCAGTCGAATGCTCTACCACTGAGCTCTTCCCCCTTGTTCAGAGCCGTAATGTCGATTTAACTAAAATAAACGGAATGATCCGTGCTGTTACAGGGGGAACTCGGGTTTGAACCAAGGACCTTTCGATCTGCAGTCGAATGCGAGCTATCCCTCCTTGTTCCTAGCAGTAATGTCGATTTAACTTAAATAAACGGAATAATCCTTGCTGTTACAGGGGGAACTCGGGTTTGAACCAAGGACCTCTCGATCTGTAGTCGAATGCTCTACCACCGAGCTCTTCCCCCTTGTTCAGAGCCGTAATGTCGATTTAACTAAAATAAACGGAATAAACCGTGCTGTTACAGGGGGAACTCGGGTTTGAACCAAGGACCTCTCGATCTGCAGTCGAATGCTCTACCACTGAGCTATTCACCCTTGTTCAAGGCCGTAATGTCGATTTAACTAAAATAAACGGAATGATCCGTGCTGTTACAGGGGGAACTCGGGTTTGAACCAAGGACCTCTCGATCTACAGTCGAATGCGAGTTATCCCTCCTTGTTCCTAGCCGTAATGTCGATTTAACTAAAATAAAGGGAATAATCCGTGCTGTTACAGGGGGAACCAAGGACCTCTCGACCTGCAGTCGAATGCTCTACCACTGAGCTATTCCCCCTTGTTCAAGGCCGTAATGTCGATTTAACTAAAATAAACGGAATGATCCGTGCTGTTACAGGGGGAACTCGGGTTTGAACCAAGGACCTCTCGATCTGCAGTCGAATGCTCTACCACTAAGCTATTCCCCCTTGTTCAAGGCCGTAATGTCGATTTAACTAAAATAAACGGAATGATCCGTGCTGTTACAGGGGGAAATCGGGTTTGAACCAAGGACCTCTCGATCTGCAGTCGAATGCTCTACCACTGAGCTATTCCCCCATGTTCAAGGCCGTAATGTCGATTTAACTAAAATAAACGGAATGATCCGTGCTGTTACAGGGGGAACTCGGGTTTGAACCAAGGACCTCTCGATCTGCAGTCGAATGCGAGTTATCCCTCCTTGTTCCTAGCCGTAATGTCGATTTAACTAAAATAAAGGGAATAATCCGTGCTGTTACAGGGGGAACTCGGGTTTGAACTAAGGACCTCTCGATCTGCAGTCGAATGCTCTACCACTGAGCTATTCCCCCTTGTTCATAGCCGTAATGTCGATTTAAATAAAATAATCGGAATGATCCGTGCTGTTACAGGGGGAACTCGGGTTTGAACCAAGGATCTCTCGGTCTGCAGTCGAATGCTCTACCACTGAGCTCTTCCCCCTTGTTCAGAGCCGTAATGTCGATTTAACTAAAATAAACGGAATGATCCGTGCTGTTACAGGGGGAACTCGGGTTTGAACCAAGGACCTTTCGATCTGCAGTCGAATGCGAGCTATCCCTCCTTGTTCCTAGCAGTAATGTCGATTTAACTAAAATAAACGGAATAATCCGTGCTGTTACAGGGGGAACACGGGTTTGAACCAAGGACCTCTCGATCTGCAGTCGAATGCTCTACCACTGAGCTATTCCCCCTTGTTCAAGGCCGTAATGTCGATTTAACTAAAATAAACGGAATGATCCGTGCTGTTAAGGGGGGAACTCGGGTTTAAACCCAGAACCTCTCGATCTGCAGTCGAATGCGAGTTATCCCTCCTTGTTCCTAGCCGTAATGTCGATTTAACTAAAATAAACGGAGTAATCCGTGCTGTTACAGGGGGAACTCGGGTTTGAACCAAGGACCTCTCGATCTGCAGTCGAATGCGATACCACTGAGCTATTCCCCCTTGTTCAAGGCCGTAATGTCGATTTACCTAAAATAAACGGAATGATCCGTGCTGTTACAGGGGGAGTTCGGGTTTGAACCAAGGACCTTTCAATCTGCAGTCGAATGCGAGCTATCCCTCCTTGTTCCTAGCCGTAATGTCGATTTAACTAAAATAAAAGGAATGATCAGTGCTGTTACAGGGGAAACTCGGGTTTGAACCAAGGACCTCTCGATCTGTAGTCGAATGCTCTACCACTGAGCTATCCCCCTTGTTCATAGCCGTAATGTCGATTTAAATAAAATAAACGGAATGATCCGTGCTGTTACAGGGGGAACACGGGTTTGTACCAAGGATCTCTCGATCTGCAGTCGAATGCTCTACCACTGAGCTCTTCCCCCTTGTTCAGAGCCGTAATGTCGATTTAACTAAAATAAACGGAATGATCCGTGCTGTTACAGGGGGAACTCGGGTTTGAACCAAGGACCTCTCGATCTACAGTCGAATGCGACTTATCCCTCCTTGTTCCTAGCCGTAATGTCGATTTAACTAAAATAAAGGGAATAATCCGTGCTGTTACAGGGGGAACCAAGGACCTCTCGACCTGCAGTCGAATGCTCTACCACTGAGCTATTCCCCCTTGTTCCTAGCCGTAATGTCGATTTAACTAAAATAAACGGAATGATCCGTGCTGTTACAGGGGGAAATCGGGTTTGAACCAAGGACCTCTCGATCTGCAGTCGAATGCGATTTATCTCTCCTTGTTCCTAGCAGTAATGTCGATTTAACTAAAATAAAAGGAATGATCCTTGCTGTTAAGGGGGGAACCAAGGACCTCTCGATCTGCAGTCGAATGCTCTACCACTGAGCTATTCCCCCTTGTTCATAGCCGTAATGTCGATTTAAATAAAATAATCGGAATGATCCGTGCTGTTACAGGGGGAACTCGGGTTTGAACCAAGGATCTCTCGATCTGCAGTCGAATGCTCTACCACTGAGCTATTCCCCCATGTTCAAGGCCGTAATGTCGATTTAACTAAAATAAACGGAATGATCCGTGCTGTTACAGGGGGAACTCGGGTTTGAACCAAGGACCTCTCGATCTGCAGTCGAATGCGAGTTATCCCTCCTTGTTCCTAGCCGTATTGTCGATTTAACTAAAATAAAGGGAATAATCCGTGCTGTTACAGCGGGAACTCGGGTTTGAACCAAGGACCTCTCGATCTGCAGTCGAATGCTCTACCACTGAGCTATTCCCCCTTGTTCATAGCCGTAATGTCGATTTAAATAAAATAATCGGAATGATCCGTGCTGTTACAGGGGGAACTCGGGTTTGAACCAAGGATCTCTCGATCTGCAGTCGAATGCTCTACCACTGAGCTATTCCCCCTTGTTCAGAGCCGTAATGTCGATTTAACTAAAATAAAGGGAATAATCCGTGCTGTTACAGGGGGAACCAAGGACCTCTCGACCTGCAGTCGAATGCTCTACCACTGAGCTATTCCCCCTTGTTCAAGGCCGTAATGTCGATTTAACTAAAATAAACGGAATGATCCGTGCTGTTACAGGGGGAACTCGGGTTTGAACCAAGGACCTTTCGATCTGCAGTCGAATGCGAGCTATCCCTCCTTGTTCCTAGCAGTAATGTCGATTTAACTAAAATAAACGGAATAATCCGTGCTGTTACAGGGGGAACTCGGGTTTGAACCAAGGACCTCTCGATCTGCAGTCGAATGCGAGTTATCCCTCCTTGTTCCTAGCCGTAATGTCGATTTAACTAAAATAAAGGGAATAATCCGTGCTGTTACAGGGGGAACTCGGGTTTGAACCAAGGACCTCTCGATCTGCAGTCGAATGCTCTACCACTGAGCTCTTCCCCCTTGTTCAGAGCCGTAATGTCGATTTAACTAAAATAAACGGAATGATCCGTGCTGTTACAGGGGGAACTCGGGTTTGAACCAAGGAGCTTTCGATCTGCAGTCGAATGCGAGCTATCCCTCCTTGTTCCTAGCAGTAATGTCGATTTAACTAAAATAAATGGAATAATCCGTGCTGTTACAGGGGGAACTCGGGTTTGAACCAAGGACCTCTCGATCTGCAGTCGAATGCTCTACCACTGAGCTATTACCCCTTGTTCAAGGCCGTAATGTCGATTTAACTAAAATAAACGGAATGATCCGTGCTGTTAAGGGGGGAACTCGGGTTTAAACCATAACCTCTCGATCTGCAGTCGAATGCGAGCTATCCCTCCTTGTTCCTAGCCGTAATGTCGATTTAACTAAAATAAACGGAGTAATCCGTGCTGTTACAGGGGGAACTCGGGTTTGAACCAAGGACCTCTCGATCTGCAGTCGAATGCGATACCACTGAGCTATTCCCCCTTGTTCAAGGCCGTAATGTCGATTTACCTAAATTAAACGGAATGATCCGTGCTGTTACAGGGGGAGTTCGGGTTTGAACCAAGGACCTTTCAATCTGCAGTCGAATGCGAGCTACCCCTCCTTGTTCCTAGCCGTAATGTCGATTTAACTGAAATAAAAGGAATGATCAGTGCTGTTACAGGGGAAACTCGGGTTTGAACCAAGGACCTCTCGATCTGTAGTCGAATGCTCTACCACTGAGCTATCCCCCTTGTTCATAGCCGTAATGTCGATTTAAATAAAATAAACGGAATGATCCGTGCTGTTACAGGGGGAACACGGGTTTGTACCAAGGATCTCTCGATCTGCAGTCGAATGCTCTACCACTGAGCTCTTCCCCCTTGTTCAGAGCCGTAATGTCGATTTAACTAAAATAAACGGAATGATCCGTGCTGTTACAGGGGGAACTCGGGTTTGAACCAAGGACCTCTCGATCTACAGTCGAATGCGAGCTATCCCTCCTTGTTCCTAGCAGTAATGTCGATTTAACTAAAATAAAGGGAATAATCCGTGCTGTTACAGGGGGAACCAAGGACCTCTCGACCTGCAGTCGAATGCTCTACCACTAAGCTATTCCCCCTTGTTCCTAGCCGTAATGTCGATTTAACTAAAATAAACGGAATGATCCGTGCTGTTACAGGGGGAAATCGGGTTTGAACCAAGGACCTCTCGATCTGCAGTCGAATGCGATTTATCTCTCCTTGTTCCTAGCAGTTATGTCGATTTAACTAAAATAAAAGGAATGATCCTTGCTGTTAAGGGGGGAACCAAGGACCTCTCGATCTGCAGTCGAATGCTCTACCACTGAGCTATTCCCCCTTGTTCATAGCCGTAATGTCGATTTAAATAAAATAATCGGAATGATCCGTGCTGTTACAGGGGGAACTCGGGTTTGAACCAAGGATCTCTCGATCTGCAGTCGAATGCTCTACCACTGAGCTATTCCCCCATGTTCAAGGACGTAATGTCGATTTAACTAAAATAAACGGAATGATCCGTGCTGTTACAGGGGGAACTCGGGTTTGAACCAAGGACCTCTCGATCTGCAGTCGAATGCGAGTTATCCCTCCTTGTTCCTAGCCGTATTGTCGATTTAACTAAAATAAAGGGAATAATCCGTGCTGTTACAGCGGGAACTCGGGTTTGAACCAAGGACCTCTCGATCTGCAGTCGAATGCTCTACCACTGAGCTATTCCCCCTTGTTCATAGCCGTAATGTCGATTTAAATAAAATAATCGGAATGATCCGTGCTGTTACAGGGGGAACTCGGGTTTGAACCAAGGATCTCTCGATCTGCAGTCGAATGCTCTACCACTGAGCTATTCCCCCTTGTTCAGAGCCGTAATGTCGATTTAACTAAAATAAAGGGAATAATCCGTGCTGTTACAGGGGGAACCAAGGACCTCTCGACCTGCAGTCGAATGCTCTACCACTGAGCTATTCCCCCTTGTTCAAGGCCGTAATGTCGATTTAACTAAAATAAACGGAATGATCCGTGCTGTTACAGGGGGAACTCGGGTTTGAACCAAGGACCTTTCGATCTGCAGTCGAATGCGAGCTATCCCTCCTTGTTCCTAGCAGTAATGTCGATTTAACTAAAATAAACGGAATAATCCGTGCTGTTACAGGGGGAACTCGGGTTTGAACCAAGGACCTCTCGATCTGCAGTCGAATGCGAGTTATCCCTCCTTGTTCCTAGCCGTAATGTCGATTTAACTAAAATAAAGGGAATAATCCGTGCTGTTACAGGGGGAACTCGGGTTTGAACCAAGGACCTCTCGATCTGCAGTCGAATGCTCTACCACTGAGCTCTTCCCCCTTGTTCAGAGCCGTAATGTCGATTTAACTAAAATAAACGGAATGATCCGTGCTGTTACAGGGGGAACTCGGGTTTGAACCAAGGAGCTTTCGATCTGCAGTCGAATGCGAGCTATCCCTCCTTGTTCCTAGCAGTAATGTCGATTTAACTAAAATAAACGGAATAATCCGTGCTGTTACAGGGGGAACTCGGGTTTGAACCAAGGACCTCTCGATCTGCAGTCGAATGCTCTACCACTGAGCTATTACCCCTTGTTCAAGGCCGTAATGTCGATTTAACTAAAATAAACGGAATGATCCGTGCTGTTAAGGGGGGAACTCGGGTTTAAACCCAGAACCTCTCGATCTGCAGTCGAATGCGAGCTATCCCTCCTTGTTCCTAGCCGTAATGTCGATTTAACTAAAATAAACGGAGTAATCCGTGCTGTTACAGGGGGAACTTGGGTTTGAACCAAGGACCTCTCGATCTGCAGTCGAATGCGATACCACTGAGCTATTCCCCCTTGTTCAAGGCCGTAATGTCGATTTACCTAAATTAAACGGAATGATCCGTGCTGTTACAGGGGGAGTTCGGGTTTGAACCAAGGACCTTTCAATCTGCAGTCGAATGCGAGCTACCCCTCCTTGTTCCTAGCCGTAATGTCGATTTAACTGAAATAAAAGGAATGATCAGTGCTGTTACAGGGGAAACTCGGGTTTGAACCAAGGACCTCTCGATCTGTAGTCGAATGCTCTACCACTGAGCTATCCCCCTTGTTCATAGCCGTAATGTCGATTTAAATAAAATAAACGGAATGATCCGTGCTGTTACAGGGGGAACACGGGTTTGTACCAAGGATCTCTCGATCTGCAGTCGAATGCTCTACCACTGAGCTCTTCCCCCTTGTTCAGAGCCGTAATGTCGATTTAACTAAAATAAACGGAATGATCCGTGCTGTTACAGGGGGAACTCGGGTTTGAACCAAGGACCTTTCGATCTGCAGTCGAATGCGAGCTATCCCTCCTTGTTCCTAGCAGTAATGTCGATTTAACTAAAATAAACGGAATAATCCGTGCTGTTACAGGGGGAACTCGGGTTTGAACCAAGGACCTCTCGATCTGCATTCGAATGCTCTACCACTGAGCTATTCCCCCTTGTTCAAGGTCGTAATGTCGATTTAACTAAAATAAACGGAATGATCCGTGCTGTTACAGGGGGAACTCGGGTTTGAACCAAGGACCTCTCGATCTACAGTCGAATGCGAGTTATCCCTCCTTGTTCCTAGCCGTAATGTCGATTTAACTAAAATAAAGGTAATAATCCGTGCTGTTACAGGGGGAACCAAGGACCTCTCGACCTGCAGTCGAATGCTCTACCACTGAGCTATTCCCCGTTGTTCAAGGCCGTAATGTCGATTTAACTAAAATAAACGGAATGATCCGTGCTGTTACAGGGGGAACTCGGGTTTGAACCAAGGACCTCTCGATCTGCAGTCGAATGCTCTACCACTAAGCTATTCCCCCTTGTTCAAGGCCGTAATGTCGATTTAACTAAAATAAACGGAATGATCCGTGCTGTTACAGGGGGAAATCGGGTTTGAACCAAGGACCTCTCGATCTGCAGTCGAATGCGAGTTATCCCTCCTTGTTCCTAGCCGTAATGTCGATTTAACTAAAATAAAGGGAATAATCCGTGCTGTTACAGGGGGAACTCGGGTTTGAACCAAGGACCTCTCGATCTGCAGTCGAATGCTCTACCACTGAGCTATTCCCCCTTGTTCATAGCCGTAATGTCGATTTAAATAAAATAATCGGAATGATCCGTGCTGTTACAGGGGGAACTCGGGTTTGAACCAAGGATCTCTCGATCTGCAGTCGAATGCTCTACCACTGAGCTCTTCCCCCTTGTTCAGAGCCGTAATGTCGATTTAACTAAAATAAACGGAATGATCCGTGCTGTTACAGGGGGAACTCGGGTTTGAACCAAGGACCTTTCAATCTGCAGTCGAATGCGAGCTATCCCTCCTTGTTCCTAGCAGTAATGTCGATTTAACTAAAATAAAGGGAATAATCCGTGCTGTTACAGGGGGAACTCGGGTTTGAACCAAGGACCTCTCGATCTGCAGTCGAATGCTCTACCACTGAGCTATTCCCCCTTGTTCAAGGCCGTAATGTTGATTTAACTAAAATAAACGGAATGATCCGTACTGTTACAGGGGGAACTCGGGTTTGAACCAAGGACCTCTCGATCTACAGTCGAATGCGAGTTATCCCTCCTTGTTCCTAGGCGTAATGTCGATTTAACTAAAATAAAGGGAATAATCCGTGCTGTTACAGGGGGAACTCGGGTTTGAACCAAGGACCTCTCGATCTGCAGTCGAATGCTCTACCACTGAGCTATTCCCCCTTGTTCAAGGCCGTAATGTCGATTTAACTAAAATAAACGGAATGATCCGTGCTGTTACAGGGGGAACTCGGGTTTGAACCAAGGACCTCTCGATCTGCAGTCGAATGCTCTACCACTAAGCTATTCCCCCTTGTTCAAGGCCGTAATGTCGATTTAACTAAAATAAACGGAATGATCCGTGCTGTTACAGGGGGAAATCGGGTTTGAACCAAGGACCTCTCGATCTGCAGTCGAATGCTCTACCACTGAGCTATTCCCCCTTGCTCAAGGCCGTAATGTCGATTTAACTAAAATAAACGGAATGATCCGTGCTGTTAAGGGGGGAACTCGGGTTTAAACCCAGAACCTCTCGATCTGCAGTCGAATGCGAGCTATCCCTCCTTGTTCCTAGCCGTAATGTCGATTTAACTAAAATAAACGGAATAATCCGTGCTGTTACAGGGGGAACTCGGGTTTGAACCAAGGACCTCTCGATCTGCAGTCGAATGCTCTACCACTGAGCTATTCCCCCATGTTCAAGGCCGTAATGTCGATTTAACTAAAATAAACGGAATGATCCGTGCTGTTACAGGGGGAACTCGGGTTTGAACCAAGGACCTCTCGATCTGCAGTCGAATGCGAGTTATCCCTCCTTGTTCCTAGCCGTAATGTCGATTTAACTAAAATAAAGGGAATAATCCGTGCTGTTACAGGGGGAACTCGGGTTTGAACCAAGGACCTCTCGATCTGCAGTCGAATGCTCTACCACTGAGCTATTCCCCCTTGTTCATAGCCGTAATGTCGATTTAAATAAAATAATCGGAATGATCCGTGCTGTTACAGGGGGAACTCGGGTTTGAACCAAGGATCTCTCGATCTGCAGTCGAATGCTCTACCACTGAGCTCTTCCCCCTTGTTCAGAGCCGTAATGTCGATTTAACTAAAATAAACGGAATGATCCGTGCTGTTACAGGGGGAACTCGGGTTTGAACCAAGGACCTTTCGATCTGCAGTCGAATGCGAGCTATCCCTCCTTGTTCCTAGCAGTAATGTCGATTTAACTAAAATAAACGGAATAATCCGTGCTGTTACAGGGGGAACTCGGGTTTGAACCAAGGACCTCTCGACCTGCAGTCGAATGCTCTACCACTGAGCTATTCCCCCTTGTTCAAGGCCGTAATGTCGATTTAACTAAAATAAACGGAATGATCCGTGCTGTTAAGGGGGGAACTCGGGTTTAAACCCAGAACCTCTCGATCTGCAGTCGAATGCGAGCTATCCCTCCTTGTTCCTAGCCGTAATGTCGATTTAACTAAAATAAACGGAGTAATCCGTGCTGTTACAGGGGGAACTCGGGTTTGAACCAAGGACCTCTCGATCTGCAGTCGAATGCGATACCACTGAGCTATTCCCCCTTGTTCAAGGCCGTAATGTCGATTTACCTAAAATAAACGGAATGATCCGTGCTGTTACAGGGCGAGTTCGGGTTTGAACCAAGGACCTTTCAATCTGCAGTCGAATGCGAGCTACCCCTCCTTGTTCCTAGCCGTAGTGTCGATTTAACTAAAATAAAAGGAATGATCAGTGCTGTTACAGGGGAAACTCGGGTTTGAACCAAAGACCTCTCGATCTGTAGTCGAATGCTCTACCACTGTGCTATCCCCCTTGTTCATAGCCGTAATGTCGATTTAAATAAAATAAACGGAATGATCTGTGCTGTTACAGGGGGAACACGGGTTTGTACCAAGGATCTCTCGATCTGCAGTCGAATGCTCTACCACTGAGCTCTTCCCCCTTGTTCAGAGCCGTAATGTCGATTTAACTAAAATAGTCGGAATGATCCGTGCTGTTACAGGGGGAACTCGGGTTTGAACCAAGGACCTTTCGATCTGCAGTCGAATGCGAGCTATCCCTCCTTGTTCCTAGCAGTAATGTCGATTTAACTATAAATAAACGGAATAATCCGTGCTGTTACAGGGGGAACTCGGGTTTGAACCAAGGACCTCCCGATCTGCAGTCAAATGCTCTACCACTGAGCTATTCCCCCTTGTTCAAGGCCGTAATGTCGATTTAACTAAAATAAACGGAATGATCCGTGCTGTTATTGGGGGAACTCGGGTTTGAACCAAGGACCTCTCGATCTACAGTCGAATGCGAGTTATCCCTCCTTGTTCCTAGCCGTAATGTCGATTTAACTAAAATAAAGGTAATAATCCGTGCTGTTACAGGGGGAACCAAGGACCTCTCGACCTGCAGTCGAATGCTCTACCACTGAGCTATTCCCCGTTGTTCAAGGCCGTAATGTCGATTTAACTAAAATAAACGGAATGATCCGTGCTGTTACAGGGGGAACTCGGGTTTGAACCAAGGACCTCTCGATCTGCAGTCGAATGCTCTACCACTAAGCTATTCCCCCTTGTTCAAGGCCGTAATGTCGATTTAACTAAAATAAACGGAATGATCTGTGCTGTTACAGGGGGAACACGGGTTTGTACCAAGGATCTCTCGATCTGCAGTCGAATGCTCTACCACTGAGCTCTTCCCCCTTGTTCAGAGCCGTAATGTCGATTTAACTAAAATAATCGGAATGATCCGTGCTGTTACAGGGGGAACTCGGGTTTGAACCAAGGACCTTTCGATCTGCAGTCGAATGCGAGCTATCCCTCCTTGTTCCTAGCAGTAATGTCGATTTAACTAAAATAAACGGAATAATCCGTGCTGTTACAGGGGGAACTCGGGTTTGAACCAAGGACCTCCCGATCTGCAGTCAAATGCTCTACCACTGAGCTATTCCCCCTTGTTCAAGGCCGTAATGTCGATTTAACTAAAATAAACGGAATGATCCGTGCTGTTATTGGGGGAACTCGGGTTTGAACCAAGGACCTCTCGATCTACAGTCGAATGCGAGTTATCCCTCCTTGTTCCTAGCCGTAATGTCGATTTAACTAAAATAAAGGTAATAATCCGTGCTGTTACAGGGGGAACCAAGGACCTCTCGACCTGCAGTCGAATGCTCTACCACTGAGCTATTCCCCGTTGTTCAAGGCCGTAATGTCGATTTAACTAAAATAAACGGAATGATCCGTGCTGTTACAGGGGGAACTCGGGTTTGAACCAAGGACCTCTCGATCTGCAGTCGAATGCTCTACCACTAAGCTATTCCCCCTTGTTCAAGGCCGTAATGTCGATTTAACTAAAATAAACGGAATGATCCGTGCTGTTACAGGGGGAAATCGGGTTTGAACCAAGGACCTCTCGATCTGCAGTCGAATGCTCTACCACTGAGCTATTCCCCCATGTTCCAGGCCGTAATGTCGATTTAACTAAAATAAACGGAATGATCCGTGCTGTTACAGGGGGAACTCGGGTTTGAACCAAGGACCTCTCGATCTGCAGTCGAATGCGAGTTATCCCTCCTTGTTCCTAGCCGTAATGTCGATTTAACTAAAATAAAGGGAATAATCCGTGCTGTTACAGGGGGAACTCGGGTTTGAACCAAGGACCTCTCGATCTGCAGTCGAATGCGATACCACTGAGCTATTCCCCCTTGTTCAAGGCCGTAATGTCGATTTACCTAAAATAAACGGAATGATCCGTGCTGTTACAGGGCGAGTTCGGGTTTGAACCAAGGACCTTTCAATCTGCAGTCGAATGCGAGCTACCCCTCCTTGTTCCTAGCCGTAATGTCGATTTAACTAAAATAAAAGGAATGATCAGTGCTGTTACAGGGGAAACTCGGGCTTGAACCAAAGACCTCTCGATCTGTAGTCGAATGCTCTACCACTGTGCTATCCCCCTTGTTCATAGCCGTAATGTCGATTTAAATAAAATAAACGGAATGATCTGTGCTGTTACAGGGGGAACACGGGTTTGTACCAAGGATCTCTCGATCTGCAGTCGAATGCTCTACCACTGAGCTCTTCCCCCTTGTTCAGAGCCGTAATGTCGATTTAACTAAAATAATCGGAATGATCCGTGCTGTTACAGGGGGAACTCGGGTTTGAACCAAGGACCTTTCGATCTGCAGTCGAATGCGAGCTATCCCTCCTTGTTCCTAGCAGTAATGTCGATTTAACTAAAATAAACGGAATAATCCGTGCTGTTACAGGGGGAACTCGGGTTTGAACCAAGGACCTCCCGATCTGCAGTCAAATGCTCTACCACTGAGCTATTCCCCCTTGTTCAAGGCCGTAATGTCGATTTAACTAAAATAAACGGAATGATCCGTGCTGTTATTGGGGGAACTCGGGTTTGAACCAAGGACCTCTCGATCTACAGTCGAATGCGAGTTATCCCTCCTTGTTCCTAGCCGTAATGTCGATTTAACTAAAATAAAGGTAATAATCCGTGCTGTTACAGGGGGAACCAAGGACCTCTCGACCTGCAGTCGAATGCTCTACCACTGAGCTATTCCCCGTTGTTCAAGGCCGTAATGTCGATTTAACTAAAATAAACGGAATGATCCGTGCTGTTACAGGGGGAACTCGGGTTTGAACCAAGGACCTCTCGATCTGCAGTCGAATGCTCTACCACTAAGCTATTCCCCCTTGTTCAAGGCCGTAATGTCGATTTAACTAAAATAAACGGAATGATCCGTGCTGTTACAGGGGGAAATCGGGTTTGAACCAAGGACCTCTCGATCTGCAGTCGAATGCTCTACCACTGAGCTATTCCCCCATGTTCCAGGCCGTAATGTCGATTTAACTAAAATAAACGGAATGATCCGTGCTGTTACAGGGGGAACTCGGGTTTGAACCAAGGACCTCTCGATCTGCAGTCGAATGCGAGTTATCCCTCCTTGTTCCTAGCCGTAATGTCGATTTAACTAAAATAAAGGGAATAATCCGTGCTGTTACAGGGGGAACTCGGGTTTGAACCAAGGACCTCTCGATCTGCAGTCGAATGCGATACCACTGAGCTATTCCCCCTTGTTCAAGGCCGTAATGTCGATTTACCTAAAATAAACGGAATGATCCGTGCTGTTACAGGGCGAGTTCGGGTTTGAACCAAGGACCTTTCAATCTGCAGTCGAATGCGAGCTACCCCTCCTTGTTCCTAGCCGTAATGTCGATTTAACTAAAATAAAAGGAATGATCAGTGCTGTTACAGGGGAAACTCGGGTTTGAACCAAAGACCTCTCGATCTGTAGTCGAATGCTCTACCACTGTGCTATCCCCCTTGTTCATAGCCGTAATGTCGATTTAAATAAAATAAACGGAATGATCTGTGCTGTTACAGGGGGAACACGGGTTTGTACCAAGGATCTCTCGATCTGCAGTCGAATGCTCTACCACTGAGCTCTTCCCCCTTGTTCAGAGCCGTAATGTCGATTTAACTAAAATAATCGGAATGATCCGTGCTGTTACAGGGGGAACTCGTGTTTGAACCAAGGACCTTTCGATCTGCAGTCGAATGCGAGCTATCCCTCCTTGTTCCTAGCAGTAATGTCGATTTAACTAAAATAAACGGAATAATCCGTGCTGTTACAGGGGGAACTCGGGTTTGAACCAAGGACCTCCCGATCTGCAGTCAAATGCTCTACCACTGAGCTATTCCCCCTTGTTCAAGGCCGTAATGTCGATTTAACTAAAATAAACGGAATGATCCGTGCTGTTATTGGGGGAACTCGGGTTTGAACCAAGGACCTCTCGATCTACAGTCGAATGCGAGTTATCCCTCCTTGTTCCTAGCCGTAATGTCGATTTAACTAAAATAAAGGTAATAATCCGCGCTGTTACAGGGGGAACCAAGGACCTCTCGACCTGCAGTCGAATGCTCTACCACTGAGCTATTCCCCGTTGTTCAAGGCCGTAATGTCGATTTAACTAAAATAAACGGAATGATCCGTGCTGTTACAGGGGGAACTCGGGTTTGAACCAAGGAGCTCTCGATCTGCAGTCGAATGCTCTACCACTAAGCTATTCCCCCTTGTTCAAGGCCGTAATGTCGATTTAACTAAAATAAACGGAATGATCCGTGCTGTTACAGGGGGAAATCGGGTTTGAACCAAGGACCTCTCGATCTGCAGTCGAATGCTCTACCACTGAGCTATTCCCCCATGTTCCAGGCCGTAATGTCGATTTAACTAAAATAAACGGAATGATCCGTGCTGTTACAGGGGGAACTCGGGTTTGAACCAAGGACCTCTCGATCTGCAGTCGAATGCGAGTTATCCCTCCTTGTTCCTAGCCGTAATGTCGATTTAACTAAAATAAAGGGAATAATCCGTGCTGTTACAGGGGGAACTCGGGTTTGAACCAAGGACCTCTCGATCTGCAGTCGAATGCTCTACCACTGAGCTCTTCCCCCTTGTTCAGAGCCGTAATGTCGATTTAACTAAAATAAACGGAATGATCCGTGCTGTTACAGGGGGAACTCGGGTTTGAACCAAGGACCTTTCAATCTGCAGTCGAATGCGAGCTATCCCTCCTTGTTCCTAGCAGTAATGTCGATTTAACTAAAATAAAGGGAATAATCCGTGCTGTTACAGGGGGAACTCGGGTTTGAACCAAGGACCTCTCGATCTGCAGTCGAATGCTCTACCACTGAGCTATTCCCCCTTGTTCAAGGCCGTAATGTCGATTTAACTAAAATAAACGGAATGATCCGTGCTGTTACAGGGGGAACTCGGGTTTGAACCAAGGACCTCTCGGTCTACAGTCGAATGCGAGTTATCCCTCCTTGTTCCTAGGCGTAATGTCGATTTAACTAAAATAAAGGGAATAATCCGAGCTGTTACAGGGGGAACTCGGGTTTGAACCAAGGACCTCTTGATCTGCAGTCGAATGCTCTACCACTGAGCTATTCCCCCTTGTTCAAGGCCGTAATGTCGATTTAACTAAAATAAACGGAATGATCCGTGCTGTTACAGGGTGAACTCGGGTTTGAACCAAGGACCTCTCGATCTGCAGTCGAATGCTCTACCACTAAGCTATTCCCCCTTGTTCAAGGCCGTAATGTCGATTTAACTAAAATAAACGGAATGATCCGTGCTGTTACAGGGGGAAATCGGGTTTGAACCAAGGACCTCTCGATCTGCAGTCGAATGCTCTACCACTGAGCTATTCCCCCTTGTTCAAGGCCGTAATGTCGATTTAACTAAAATAAACGGAATGATCCGTGCTGTTAAGGGGGGAACTCGGGTTTAAACCCAGAACCTCTCGATCTGCAGTCGAATGCGAGCTATCCCTCCTTGTTCCTAGCCGTAATGTCGATTTAACTAAAATAAACGGAATAATCCGTGCTGTTACAGGGGGAACTCGGGTTTGAACCAAGGACCTCTCGATCTGCAGTCGAATGCTCTACCACTGAGCTATTCCGCTTGTTCATAACCGTAATGTCGTTTTAACTAAAATAAACGGAATGATCCGTGCTGTTAAGGGGGGAACTCGGGTTTAAACCCAGAACCTCTCGATCTGCAGTCGAATGCGAGCTATCCCTCCTTGTTCCTAGCCGTAATGTCGATTTAACTAAAATAAACGGAATAATCCGTGCTGTTACAGGGGGAACTCGGGTTTGAACCAAGGATCTCTCGATCTGCAGTCGAATGCTCTACCACTGAGCTCTTCCCCCTTGTTCAGAGCCGTAATGTCGATTTAACTAAAATAAACGGAATGATCCGTGCTGTTACAGGGGGAACTCGGGCTTGAACCAAGGACCTCTCGATCTGTAGTCGAATGCTCTACCACAGAGCTATCCCCCTTGTTCATAGCCGTAATGTCGATTTAAATAAAATAATCGGAATGATCCGTGCTGTTACAGGGGGAACTCGGGTTTGAACCAAGGATCTCTCGATCTGCAGTCGAATGCTCTACCACTGAGCTCTTCCCCCTTGTTCAGAGCCGTAATGTCGATTTAACTAAAATAAACGGAATGATCCGTGCTGTTACAGGGGGAACTCGGGTTTGAACCAAGGACCTCTCGATCTGTAGTCGAATGCTCTACCACAGAGCTATCCCCCTTGTTCATAGCCGTAATGTCGATTTAAATAAAATAATCGGAATGATCCGTGCTGTTACAGGGGGAACTCGGGTTTGAACCAAGGACCTTTCGATCTGCAGTCGAATGCGAGCTATCCCTCCTTGTTCCTAGCCGTAATGTCGATTTAACTAAAATAAACGGAATGATCCGTGCTGTTACAGGGGGAACTCGGGTTTGTACCAAGGATCTCTCGATCTGCAGTCGAATGCTCTACCACTGAGCTCTTCCCCCTTGTTCTGAGCCGTAATGTCGATTTAACTAAAATAAACGGAATGATCCGTGCTGTTACAGGGGGAACTCAGGTTTGAACCAAGGACCTTTCGATCTGCAGTCGAATGCGAGCTATCCCTCCTTGTTCCTAGCAGTAATGTGTATTTAACTAAAATAAACGGAATAATCCGTGCTGTTACAGGGGGAACTCGGGTTCGAACCAAGGACCTC
This sequence comes from Phalangium opilio, assembly GCF_054372755.1. Lineage (NCBI taxonomy): Eukaryota > Metazoa > Arthropoda > Arachnida > Opiliones > Phalangiidae > Phalangium > Phalangium opilio. The sequence goes on from NW_028324154.1 coordinate 4,612,994, forward strand.
TCGATCTGCAGTCGAATGCTCTACCACTGAGCTATTCCCCCTTGTTCAAGGCCGTAATGTCGATTTAACTAAAATAAAGGGAATAATCCGTGCTGTTACAGGGGGAACTCGGGTTTGAACCAAGGACCTCTCGATCTGCAGTCGAATGCTCTACCACTAAGCTATTCCCCCTTGTTCAAGGCCGTAATGTCGATTTAACTAAAATAAACGGAATGATCCGTGCTGTTACAGGGGGAAATCGGGTTTGAACCAAGGACCTCTCGATCTGCAGTCGAATGCTCTACCACTGAGCTATTCCGCTTGTTCATAACCGTAATGTCGTTTTAACTAAAATAAACGGAATGATCCGTGCTGTTAAGGGGGGAACTCGGGTTTAAACCCAGAACCTCTCGATCTGCAGTCGAATGCGAGCTATCCCTCCTTGTTCCTAGCCGTAATGTCGATTTAACTAAAATAAACGGAATAATCCGTGCTGTTACAGGGGGAACTCGGGTTTGAACCAAGGACCTCTCGATCTGTAGTCGAATGCTCTACCACAGAGCTATCCCCCTTGTTCATAGCCGTAATGTCGATTTAAATAAAATAATCGGAATGATCCGTGCTGTTACAGGGGGAACTCGGGTTTGAACCAAGGATCTCTCGATCTGCAGTCGAATGCTCTACCACTGAGCTCTTCCCCCTTGTTCAGAGCCGTAATGTCGATTTAACTAAAATAAACGGAATGATCCGTGCTGTTACAGGGGGAACTCGGGTTTGAACGAAGGACCTTTCGATCTGCAGTCGAATGCGAGCTATCCCTCCTTGTTTCTAGCCGTAATGTCGATTTAACTAAAATAAACGGAATGATCCGTGCTGTTACAGGGGGAACTCGGGTTTGTACCAAGGATCTCTCGATCTGCAGTCGAATGCTCTACCACTGAGCTCTTCCCCCTTGTTCTGAGCCGTAATGTCGATTTAACTAAAATAAACGGAATGATCCGTGCTGTTACAGGGGGAACTCAGGTTTGAACCAAGGACCTTTCGATCTGCAGTCGAATGCGAGCTATCCCTCCTTGTTCCTAGCAGTAATGTCGATTTAACTAAAATAAACGGAATAATCCGTGCTGTTACAGGGGGAACTCGGGTTTGAACCAAGGACCTCTCGATCTGCAGTCGAATGCTCTACCACTGAGCTATTCCCCCTTGTTCAAGGCCGTAATGTCGATTTAACTAAAATAAACGGAATGATCCGTGCTGTTACAGGGGGAACTTGGGTTTGAACCAAGGACCTCTCGATCTGCAGTCGAATGCTCTACCACTAAGCTATTCCCCCTTGTTCAAGGCCGTAATGACGATTTAACTAAAATAAACGGAATGATCCGTGCTGTTACAGGGGGAACTCGGGTTTGAACCAAGGACCTCTCGATCTGCAGTCGAATGCGAGTTATCCCTCCTTGTTCCTAGCCGTAAGGTCGATTTAACTAAAATGAAGGGAATAATCCGTACTGTTACAGGGGGAACTCGGGTTTGAACCAAGGACCTCTCGATCTGCAGTCGAATGCTCTACCACTGAGCTTTTCCCCTTGTTCAAGGCCGTAATGTCGATTTAACTAAAATAAACGGAATGATCCGTGCTGTTACAGGGGGAACTCGGGTTTGAATCAAGAACCTCTCTATCTGCAGTCGAATGCGAGCTATCCCTCCTTGTTCCTAGCCGTAATGTCGATTTAACTAAAATTAAAGGAATGATCAGTGCTGTTACAGGGGGAACTCGGGTTTGAACCAAGGACCTCTCGATCTGTAGTCGAATGCTCTACCACTGAGCTATCCCCCTTGTTCATAGCCGTAATGTCGATTTAAATAAAATAATCGGAATGATCCGTGCTGTTACAGGGGGAACTCGGGTTTGAACCAAGGATCTCTCGATCTGCAGTCGAATGCTCTACCACTGAGCTCTTCCCCCTTGTTCAGAGCCGTAATGTCGATTTAAATAAAATAAACGGAATGATCCGTGCTGTTACAGGGGGAACTCGGGTTTGAACCAGGACCTTTCGATCTGCAGTCGAATGCGAGTTATCCCTCCTTGTTCCTAGCCGTAATGTCGATTTAACTAAAATAAAGGGAATAATCCGTGCTGTTACAGGGGGAACTCGGGTTTGAACCAAGAACCTCTCGATCTGCGGTCGAATGCTCTACCACTGAGCTATACCCCTTGTTCATAACCGTAATTTCGATTTAACTAAAATAAACGGAATGATCCGTGCTGTTACAGGGGGAACTCGGGTTTGAACCAAAGATCTCTCGATCTGCAGTCGAATGCGAGCTATCCCTCCTTGTTCCTAGCCGTAATGTCGATTTAACTAAAATAATTGGAATGATCCGTGCTGTTACAGGGGGAACTCGGGTTTGAACCAAGAACCTCTCGATTTGTAGTCGAATGCTCTACCACTGAGCTATCCCCCTTGTTCCTAGCCGTAATGTCGATTTAACTAAAATAAACGGAATGATCCGTGCTGTTACAGGGGGAACTCGGGTTTGAACCAAGGACCTCTCAACCTGCAGTCGAATGCTCTACCACTGAGCTATTCCCCCTTGTTTAAGGCCGTAATGTCGATTTAACTAAAATAAACGGAATGATCCGTGCTGTTACAGGGGGAACTCGGGTTTGAACCAAGGACCTCTCGATCTACAGTCGAATGCGAGTTATCCCTCCTTGTTCCTAGCCGTAATGTCGATTTAACTAAAATAAAGGGAATAATCCGTGCTGTTACAGGGGGAACTCGGGTTTGAACCAAGGACCTCTCGATCTGCAGTCGAATGCTCTACCACTGAGCTATTCCCCCTTGTTCAAGGCCGTAATGTCGATTTAACTAAAATAAACGGAATGATCCGTGCTGTTACAGGGGGAACTCGGGTTTGAACCAAGGACCTCTCGATCTGCAGTCGAATGCTCTAGCACTAAGCTATTCCCCCTTGTTCAAGGCCGTAATGTCGATTTAACTAAAATAAACGGAATGATCCGTGCTGTTACAGGGGGAAATCGGGTTTGAACCAAGGACCTCTCGATCTGCAGTCGAATGCTCTACCACTGAGCTATTCCCCCTTGTTCAAGGCCGTAATGTCGATTTAACTAAAATAAACGGAATGATCCGTGCTGTTACAGGGGGAACTCGGGTTTGAACCAAGAACCTCTCGATCTGCAGTCGAATGCGAGCTATCCCTCCTTGTTCCTTGCCGTAATGTCGATTTAACTAAAATAAACGGAATGATCCGTGCTGTTACAGGGGGAACTCGGGTTTGAACCAAGGACCTTTCGATCTGCAGTCGAATGCGAGCTATCCCTCCTTGTTCCTAGCCGTAATGTCGATTTAACTAAAATAAACGGAATGATCCGTGCTGTTACAGGGGGAACTCAGGTTTGAACCAAGGACCTTTCGATCTGCAGTCGAATGCGAGCTATCCCTCCTTGTTCCTAGCAGTAATGTCGATTTAACTAAAATAAACGGAATAATCCGTGCTGTTACAGGGGGAACTCGGGTTTGAACCAAGGACCTCTCGATCTGCAGTCGAATGCTCTACCACTGAGCTATTCCCCCTTGTTCAAGGCCGTAATGTCGATTTAACTAAAATAAACGGAATTATCCGTGCTGTTACAGGGGGAACTTGGGTTTGAACCAAGGACCTCTCGATCTGCAGTCGAATGCTCTACCACTAAGCTATTCCCCCTTGTTCAAGGCCGTAATGACGATTTAACTAAAATAAACGGAATGATCCGTGCTGTTACAGGGGGAACTCGGGTTTGAACCAAGGACCACTCGATCTGCAGTCGAATGCGAGTTATCCCTCCTTGTTCCTAGCCGTAAGGTCGATTTAACTAAAATGAAGGGAATAATCCGTACTGTTACAGGGGGAACTCGGGTTTGAACCAAGGACCTCTCGATCTGCAGTCGAATGCTCTACCACTGAGCTATTCCCCCTTGTTCAAGGCCGTAATGTCGATTTAACTAAAATAAACGGAATGATCCGTGCTGTTACAGGGGGAACTCGGGTTTGAACCAAGAACCTCTCGATCTGCAGTCGAATGCGATACCACTGAGCTATTCCCCCTTGTTCAAGGCCGTAATGTCGATTTAACTAAAATAAACGGAATGATCCGTGCTGTTACAGGGGGAACTCGGGTTTGAATCAAGAACCTCTCGATCTGCAGTCGAATGCGAGCTATCCCTCCTTGTTCCTAGCCGTAATGTCGATTTAACTAAAATAAAAGGAATGATCAGTGCTGTTACAGGGGGAACTCGGGTTTGAACCAAGGACCTCTCGATCTGTAGTCGAATGCTCTACCACTGAGCTATCCCCCTTGTTCATAGCCGTAATGTCGATTTAAATAAAATAATCGGACTGATCCGTGCTGTTACAGGGGGAACTCGGGTTTGAACCAAGGATCTCTCGATCTGCAGTCGAATGCTCTACCACTGAGCTCTTCCCCCTTGTTCAGAGCCGTAATGTCGATTTAACTAAAATAAACGGAATGATCCGTGCTGTTACAGGGGGAACTCGGGTTTGAACCAGGACCTTTCGATCTGTAGTCGAATGCGAGTTATCCCTCCTTGTTCCTAGCCGTAATGTCGATTTAACTAAAATAAAGGGAATAATCCGTGCTGTTACAGGGGGAACTCGGGTTTGAACCAAGGTCCTCTCGATCTGCAGTCGAATGCTCTACCACTGAGCTATTCCCCCTTGTTCAAGGCCGTAATGTCAATTTAACTAAAATAAACGGAATGATCCGTGCTGTTACAGGGGGAACTCGGTTTTGAACCAAGAACCTCTCGATCTGCGGTCGAATGCTCTACCACTGAGCTATACCCCTTGTTCATAACCGTAATTTCGATTTAACTAAAATAAACGGAATGATCCGTGCTGTTACAGGGGGAACTCGGGTTTGAACCAAAGATCTCTCGATCTGCAGTCGAATGCGAGCTATCCCTCCTTGTTCCTAGCCGTAATGTCGATTTAACTAAAATAATTGGAATGATCCGTGCTGTTACAGGGGGAACTCGGGTTTGAACCAAGAACCTCTCGATTTGTAGTCGAATGCTCTACCACTGAGCTATCCCCCTTGTTCCTAGCCGTAATGTCGATTTAACTAAAATAAACGGAATGATCCGTGCTGTTACAGGGGGAACTCGGGTTTGAATCAAGGACCTCTCGATCTGCAGTCGAATGCTCTACCACTGAGCTATTCCCCCTTGTTCAAGGCCGTAATGTCGATTTAACTAAAATAAACGGAATGATCCGTGCTGTTACAGGGGGAAATCGGGTTTGAACCAAGGACCTCTCGATCTGCAGTCGAATGCTCTACCACTGAGCTATTCCCCCTTGTTCAAGGCCGTATTTCGATTTAACTAAAATAAACGGAATGATCCGTGCTGTTACAGGGGGAACTCGGGTTTGAACAAAGAACCTCTCGATCTGCGGTCGAAGGCTCTACCACTGAGCTATCCCCCTTGTTCATAACCGTAATTTCGATTTAACTAAAATAAACGGAATGATCCGTGCTGTTACAGGGGGAACTCGGGTTTGAACAAAGAACCTCTCGATCTGCGGTCGAAGGCTCTACCACTGAGCTATCCCCCTTGTTCATAGCCGTAATGTCGATTTAACTAAAATAATTGGAATGATCCGTGCTGTTACAGGGGGAACTCGAGTTTGAACCAAGAACCTCTCGATTTGTAGTCGAATGCTCCACCACTGAGCTATCCCCCTTGTTCCTAGCCGTAATGTCGATTTAACTAAAATAAACGGAATGATCCGTGCTGTTACAGGGGGAACTCGGGTTTGAACCAAGGACCTCTCAATCTGCAGTCGAATGCTCTACCACTGAGCTATTCCCCCTTGTTCAAGGCCGTAATGTCGATTTAACTAAAATAAACGGAATGATCCGTGCTGTTACAGGGGGAACTCGGGTTTGAACCAAGGACCTCTCGATCTGCAGTCGAATGCTCTAGCACTAAGCTATTCCCCCTTGTTCAAGGCCGTAATGTCGATTTAACTAAAATAAAGGGAATAATCCGTGCTGTTACAGGGGGAACTCGGGTTTGAACCAAGGTCCTCTCGATCTGCAGTCGAATGCTCTACCACTGAGCTATTCCCCCTTGTTCAAGGCCGTAATGTCGATTTAACTAAAATAAACGGAATGATCCGTGCTGTTACAGGGGGAACTCGGGTTTGAACCAAGAACCTCTCGATCTGCGGTCGAATGCTCTACCACTGAGCTATACCCCTTGTTCATAACCGTAATTTCGATTTAACTAAAATAAACGGAATGATCCGTGCTGTTACAGGGGGAACTCGGGTTTGAACCAAAGATCTCTCGATCTGCAGTCGAATGCGAGCTATCCCTCCTTGTTCCTAGCCGTAATGTCGATTTAACTAAAATAATTGGAATGATCCGTGCTGTTACAGGGGGAACTCGGGTTTGAACCAAGAACCTCTCGATTTGTAGTCGAATGCTCTACCACTGAGCTATCCCCCTTGTTCCTAGCCGTAATGTCGATTTAACTAAAATAAACGGAATGATCCGTGCTGTTACAGGGGGAACTCGGGTTTGAACCAAGGACCTCTCAACCTGCAGTCGAATGCTCTACCACTGAGCTATTCCCCCTTGTTCAAGGCCGTAATGTCGATTTAACTAAAATAAACGGAATGATCCGTGCTGTTACAGGGGGAACTCGGGTTTGAACCAAGGACCTCTCGATCTACAGTCGAATGCGAGTTATCCCTCCTTGTTCCTAGCCGTAATGTCGATTTAACTAAAATAAAGGGAATAATCCGTGCTGTTACAGGGGGAACTCGGGTTTGAATCAAGGACCTCTCGATCTGCAGTCGAATGCTCTACCACTGAGCTATTCCCCCTTGTTCAAGGCCGTAATGTCGATTTAACTAAAATAAACGGAGTGATCCGTGCTGTTACAGGGGGAAATCGGGTTTGAACCAAGGACCTCTCGATCTGCAGTCGAATGCTCTACCACTGAGCTATTCCCCCTTGTTCAAGGCCGTATTTCGATTTAACTAAAATAAACGGAATGATCCGTGCTGTTACAGGGGGAACTCGGGTTTGAACAAAGAACCTCTCGATCTGCGGTCGAAGGCTCTACCACTGAGCTATCCCCCTTGTTCATAACCGTAATTTCGATTTAACTAAAATAAACGGAATGATCCGTGCTGTTACAGGGGGAACTCGGGTTTGAACAAAGAACCTCTCGATCTGCGGTCGAAGGCTCTACCACTGAGCTATCCCCCTTGTTCATAGCCGTAATGTCGATTTAACTAAAATAATTGGAATGATCCGTGCTGTTACAGGGGGAACTCGAGTTTGAACCAAGAACCTCTCGATTTGTAGTCGAATGCTCCACCACTGAGCTATCCCCCTTGTTCCTAGCCGTAATGTCGATTTAACTAAAATAAACGGAATGATCCGTGCTGTTACAGGGGGAACTCGGGTTTGAACCAAGGACCTCTCAATCTGCAGTCGAATGCTCTACCACTGAGCTATTCCCCCTTGTTCAAGGCCGTAATGTCGATTTAACTAAAATAAACGGAATGATCCGTGCTGTTACAGGGGGAACTCGGGTTTGAACCAAGGACCTCTCGATCTGCAGTCGAATGCTCTACCACTGAGCTATTCCCCCTTGTTCAAGGCCGTAATGTCGATTTAACTAAAATAAACGGAATGATCCGTGCTGTTACAGGGGGAACTCGGGTTTGAACCAAGAACCTCTCGATCTGCAGTCGAATGCGAGCTATCCCTCCTTGTTCCTTGCCGTAATGTCGATTTAACTAAAATAAACGGAATGATCCGTGCTGTTACAGGGGGAACTCGGGTTTGAACCAAGGACCTTTCGATCTGCAGTCGAATGCGAGCTATCCCTCCTTGTTCCTAGCCGTAATGTCGATTTAACTAAAATAAACGGAATGATCCGTGCTGTTACAGGGGGAACTCAGGTTTGAACCAAGGACCTTTCGATCTGCAGTCGAATGCGAGCTATCCCTCCTTGTTCCTAGCAGTAATGTCGATTTAACTAAAATAAACGGAATAATCCGTGCTGTTACAGGGGGAACTCGGGTTTGAACCAAGGACCTCTCGATCTGCAGTCGAATGCTCTACCACTGAGCTATTCCCCCTTGTTCAAGGCCGTAATGTCGATTTAACTAAAATAAACGGAATTATCCGTGCTGTTACAGGGGGAACTTGGGTTTGAACCAAGGACCTCTCGATCTGCAGTCGAATGCTCTACCACTAAGCTATTCCCCCTTGTTCAAGGCCGTAATGACGATTTAACTAAAATAAACGGAATGATCCGTGCTGTTACAGGGGGAACTCGGGTTTGAACCAAGGACCACTCGATCTGCAGTCGAATGCGAGTTATCCCTCCTTGTTCCTAGCCGTAAGGTCGATTTAACTAAAATGAAGGGAATAATCCGTACTGTTACAGGGGGAACTCGGGTTTGAACCAAGGACCTCTCGATCTGCAGTCGAATGCTCTACCACTGAGCTATTCCCCCTTGTTCAAGGCCGTAATGTCGATTTAACTAAAATAAACGGAATGATCCGTGCTGTTACAGGGGGAACTCGGGTTTGAACCAAGAACCTCTCGATCTGCAGTCGAATGCGATACCACTGAGCTATTCCCCCTTGTTCAAGGCCGTAATGTCGATTTAACTAAAATAAACGGAATGATCCGTGCTGTTACAGGGGGAACTCGGGTTTGAATCAAGAACCTCTCGATCTGCAGTCGAATGCGAGCTATCCCTCCTTGTTCCTAGCCGTAATGTCGATTTAACTAAAATAAAAGGAATGATCAGTGCTGTTACAGGGGGAACTCGGGTTTGAACCAAGGACCTCTCGATCTGTAGTCGAATGCTCTACCACTGAGCTATCCCCCTTGTTCATAGCCGTAATGTCGATTTAAATAAAATAATCGGACTGATCCGTGCTGTTACAGGGGGAACTCGGGTTTGAACCAAGGATCTCTCGATCTGCAGTCGAATGCTCTACCACTGAGCTCTTCCCCCTTGTTCAGAGCCGTAATGTCGATTTAACTAAAATAAACGGAATGATCCGTGCTGTTACAGGGGGAACTCGGGTTTGAACCAGGACCTTTCGATCTGTAGTCGAATGCGAGTTATCCCTCCTTGTTCCTAGCCGTAATGTCGATTTAACTAAAATAAAGGGAATAATCCGTGCTGTTACAGGGGGAACTCGGGTTTGAACCAAGGTCCTCTCGATCTGCAGTCGAATGCTCTACCACTGAGCTATTCCCCCTTGTTCAAGGCCGTAATGTCGATTTAACTAAAATAAACGGAATGATCCGTGCTGTTACAGGGGGAACTCGGTTTTGAACCAAGAACCTCTCGATCTGCGGTCGAATGCTCTACCACTGAGCTATACCCCTTGTTCATAACCGTAATTTCGATTTAACTAAAATAAACGGAATGATCCGTGCTGTTACAGGGGGAACTCGGGTTTGAACCAAAGATCTCTCGATCTGCAGTCGAATGCGAGCTATCCCTCCTTGTTCCTAGCCGTAATGTCGATTTAACTAAAATAATTGGAATGATCCGTGCTGTTACAGGGGGAACTCGGGTTTGAACCAAGAACCTCTCGATTTGTAGTCGAATGCTCTACCACTGAGCTATCCCCCTTGTTCCTAGCCGTAATGTCGATTTAACTAAAATAAACGGAATGATCCGTGCTGTTACAGGGGGAACTCGGGTTTGAATCAAGGACCTCTCGATCTGCAGTCGAATGCTCTACCACTGAGCTATTCCCCCTTGTTCAAGGCCGTAATGTCGATTTAACTAAAATAAACGGAATGATCCGTGCTGTTACAGGGGGAAATCGGGTTTGAACCAAGGACCTCTCGATCTGCAGTCGAATGCTCTACCACTGAGCTATTCCCCCTTGTTCAAGGCCGTATTTCGATTTAACTAAAATAAACGGAATGATCCGTGCTGTTACAGGGGGAACTCGGGTTTGAACAAAGAACCTCTCGATCTGCGGTCGAAGGCTCTACCACTGAGCTATCCCCCTTGTTCATAACCGTAATTTCGATTTAACTAAAATAAACGGAATGATCCGTGCTGTTACAGGGGGAACTCGGGTTTGAACAAAGAACCTCTCGATCTGCGGTCGAAGGCTCTACCACTGAGCTATCCCCCTTGTTCATAGCCGTAATGTCGATTTAACTAAAATAATTGGAATGATCCGTGCTGTTACAGGGGGAACTCGAGTTTGAACCAAGAACCTCTCGATTTGTAGTCGAATGCTCCACCACTGAGCTATCCCCCTTGTTCCTAGCCGTAATGTCGATTTAACTAAAATAAACGGAATGATCCGTGCTGTTACAGGGGGAACTCGGGTTTGAACCAAGGACCTCTCAATCTGCAGTCGAATGCTCTACCACTGAGCTATTCCCCCTTGTTCAAGGCCGTAATGTCGATTTAACTAAAATAAACGGAATGATCCGTGCTGTTACAGGGGGAACTCGGGTTTGAACCAAGGACCTCTCGATCTGCAGTCGAATGCTCTAGCACTAAGCTATTCCCCCTTGTTCAAGGCCGTAATGTCGATTTAACTAAAATAAAGGGAATAATCCGTGCTGTTACAGGGGGAACTCGGGTTTGAACCAAGGTCCTCTCGATCTGCAGTCGAATGCTCTACCACTGAGCTATTCCCCCTTGTTCAAGGCCGTAATGTCGATTTAACTAAAATAAACGGAATGATCCGTGCTGTTACAGGGGGAACTCGGGTTTGAACCAAGAACCTCTCGATCTGCGGTCGAATGCTCTACCACTGAGCTATACCCCTTGTTCATAACCGTAATTTCGATTTAACTAAAATAAACGGAATGATCCGTGCTGTTACAGGGGGAACTCGGGTTTGAACCAAAGATCTCTCGATCTGCAGTCGAATGCGAGCTATCCCTCCTTGTTCCTAGCCGTAATGTCGATTTAACTAAAATAATTGGAATGATCCGTGCTGTTACAGGGGGAACTCGGGTTTGAACCAAGAACCTCTCGATTTGTAGTCGAATGCTCTACCACTGAGCTATCCCCCTTGTTCCTAGCCGTAATGTCGATTTAACTAAAATAAACGGAATGATCCGTGCTGTTACAGGGGGAACTCGGGTTTGAACCAAGGACCTCTCAACCTGCAGTCGAATGCTCTACCACTGAGCTATTCCCCCTTGTTCAAGGCCGTAATGTCGATTTAACTAAAATAAACGGAATGATCCGTGCTGTTACAGGGGGAACTCGGGTTTGAACCAAGGACCTCTCGATCTACAGTCGAATGCGAGTTATCCCTCCTTGTTCCTAGCCGTAATGTCGATTTAACTAAAATAAAGGGAATAATCCGTGCTGTTACAGGGGGAACTCGGGTTTGAATCAAGGACCTCTCGATCTGCAGTCGAATGCTCTACCACTGAGCTATTCCCCCTTGTTCAAGGCCGTAATGTCGATTTAACTAAAATAAACGGAGTGATCCGTGCTGTTACAGGGGGAAATCGGGTTTGAACCAAGGACCTCTCGATCTGCAGTCGAATGCTCTACCACTGAGCTATTCCCCCTTGTTCAAGGCCGTATTTCGATTTAACTAAAATAAACGGAATGATCCGTGCTGTTACAGGGGGAACTCGGGTTTGAACAAAGAACCTCTCGATCTGCGGTCGAAGGCTCTACCACTGAGCTATCCCCCTTGTTCATAACCGTAATTTCGATTTAACTAAAATAAACGGAATGATCCGTGCTGTTACAGGGGGAACTCGGGTTTGAACAAAGAACCTCTCGATCTGCGGTCGAAGGCTCTACCACTGAGCTATCCCCCTTGTTCATAGCCGTAATGTCGATTTAACTAAAATAATTGGAATGATCCGTGCTGTTACAGGGGGAACTCGAGTTTGAACCAAGAACCTCTCGATTTGTAGTCGAATGCTCCACCACTGAGCTATCCCCCTTGTTCCTAGCCGTAATGTCGATTTAACTAAAATAAACGGAATGATCCGTGCTGTTACAGGGGGAACTCGGGTTTGAACCAAGGACCTCTCAATCTGCAGTCGAATGCTCTACCACTGAGCTATTCCCCCTTGTTCAAGGCCGTAATGTCGATTTAACTAAAATAAACGGAATGATCCGTGCTGTTACAGGGGGAACTCGGGTTTGAACCAAGGACCTCTCGATCTGCAGTCGAATGCTCTAGCACTAAGCTATTCCCCCTTGTTCAAGGCCGTAATGTCGATTTAACTAAAATAAAGGGAATAATCCGTGCTGTTACAGGGGGAACTCGGGTTTGAACCAAGGACCTCTCGATCTGCAGTCGAATGCTCTACCACTGAGCTATTCCCCCTTGTTCAAGGCCGTAATGTCGATTTAACTAAAATAAACGGAATGATCCGTGCTGTTACAGGGGGAACTCGGGTTTGAACCAAGAACCTCTCGATCTGCGGTCGAATGCTCTACCACTGAGCTATCCCCCTTGTTCATAACCGTAATTTCGATTTAACTAAAATAAACGGAATGATCCGTGCTGTTACAGGGGGAACTCGGGTTTGAACCAAAGATCTCTCGATCTGCAGTCGAATGCGAGCTATCCCTCCTTGTTCCTAGCCGTAATGTCGATTTAACTAAAATAATTGGAATGATCCGTGCTGTTACAGGGGGAACTCGGGTTTGAACCAAGAACCTCTCGATTTGTAGTCGAATGCTCTACCACTGAGCTATCCCCCTTGTTCCTAGCCGTAATGTCGATTTAACTAAAATAAACGGAATGATCCGTGCTGTTACAGGGGGAACTCGGGTTTGAACCAAGGACCTCTCAATCTGCAGTCGAATGCTCTACCACTGAGCTATTCCCCCTTGTTCAAGGCCGTAATGTCGATTTAACTAAAATAAACGGAATGATCCGTGCTGTTACAGGGGGAACTCGGGTTTGAACCAAGGACCTCTCGATCTACAGTCGAATGCGAGTTATCCCTCCTTGTTCCTAGCCGTAATGTCGATTTAACTAAAATAAAGGGAATAATCCGTGCTGTTACAGGGGGAACTCGGGTTTGAATCAAGGACCTCTCGATCTGCAGTCGAATGCTCTACCACTGAGCTATTCCCCCTTGTTCAAGGCCGTAATGTCGATTTAACTAAAATAAACGGAATGATCCGTGCTGTTACAGGGGGAACTCGGGTTTGAACCAAGAACCTCTCGATCTGCGGTCGAATGCTCTACCACTGAGCTATCCACCTTGTTCATAACCGTAATTTCGATTTAACTAAAATAAACGGAATGATCCGTGCTGTTACAGGGGGAACTCGGGTTTGAACCAAAGATCTCTCGATCTGCAGTCGAATGCGAGCTATCCCTCCTTGTTCCTAGCCGTAATGTCGATTTAACTAAAATAATTGGAATGATCCGTGCTGTTACAGGGGGAACTCGGGTTTGAACCAAGAACCTCTCGATTTGTAGTCGAATGCTCTACCACTGAGCTATCCCCCTTGTTCCTAGCCGTAATGTCGATTTAACTAAAATAAACGGAATGATCCGTGCTGTTACAGGGGGAACTCGGGTTTGAACCAAGGACCTCTCAATCTGCAGTCGAATGCTCTACCACTGAGCTATTCCCCCTTGTTCAAGGCCGTAATGTCGATTTAACTAAAATAAACGGAATGATCCGTGCTGTTACAGGGGGAACTCGGGTTTGAACCAAGGACCTCTCGATCTACAGTCGAATGCGAGTTATCCCTCCTTGTTCCTAGCCGTAATGTCGATTTAACTAAAATAAAGGGAATAATCCGTGCTGTTACAGGGGGAACTCGGGTTTGAACCAAGGACCTCTCGATCTGCAGTCGAATGCTCTACCACTGAGCTATTCCCCCTTGTTCAAGGCGTAATGTCGATTTAACTAAAATAAACGGAATGATCCGTGCTGTTACAGGGGGAACTCGGGTTTGAACCAAGGACCTTTCGATCTGCAGTCGAATGCGAGCTATCCCTCCTTGTTCCTAGCCGTAATGTCGATTTAACTAAAATAAACGGAATAATCCGTGCTGTTACACGGGGAACTCGGGTTTGAACCAAGGACCTCTCGATCTGCATTCGAAGGCTCTACCACTGAGCTATTCCCCCTTGTTCAAGGCCGTAATGTCGATTTAACTAAAATAAACGGAATGATCCGTGCTGTTACAGGGGGAACTCGGGTTTGAACCAAGGACCTCTCGATCTGCAGTCGAATGCGAGTTATCCCTCCTTGTTCCTAGCCGTAATGTCGATTTAACTAAAATAAAGGGAACAATCCGTGCTGTTTCAGGGGGAACTCGGGTTTGAACCAAGGACCTCTCGATCTGCAGTCGAATGCGAGTTATCCCTCCTTGTTCCTAGCCGTAATGTCGATTTAACTAAAATAAACGGAATGATCCGTGCTGTTACAGGGGGAACTCGGGTTTGAACCAAGGACCTCTCGATCTGCAGTCGAATGCTCTACCACTGAGCTATCCCCCTTGTTCATAGCCGTAATGTCGATTTAAATAAAATAAACGGAATGATCCGTGCTGTTACAGGGGGAACTCGGGTTTGAACCAAGGACCTCTCGATCTGCAGTCGAATGCACTACCACTGAGCTATCCCCCTTGTTCATAACCGTAATGTCGACTTAAATAAAATAAACGGAATGATCCGTGCTGTTACAGGGGGAACTCGGGTTTGAACCAAGGACCTCTCGATCTGTAGTCGAATGCACTACCACTGAGCTATCCCCCTTGTTCATAACCGTAATTTCGATTTAACTAAAATAAACGGAATGATCCGTGCTGTTACAGGGGGAACTCGGGTTTGAACCAAAGATCTCTCGATCTGCAGTCGAATGCGAGCTATCCCTCCTTGTTCCTAGCCGTAATGTCGATTTAACTAAAATAATTGGAATGATCCGTGCTGTTACAGGGGGAACTCGGGTTTGAACCAAGAACCTCTCGATTTGTAGTCGAATGCTCTACCACTGAGCTATCCCCCTTGTTCCTAGCCGTAATGTCGATTTAACTAAAATAAACGGAATAATCCGTGCTGTTACAGGGGGAACTCGGGTTTGAACCAAGGGCCTCTCGATCTGCAGTCGAAGGCTCTACCACTGAGCTATTCCCCCTTGTTCAAGGCCGTAATGTTGATTTAACTAAAATAAACGGAATGATCCGTGCTGTTACAGGGGGAACTCGGGTTTGAACCAAGGACCTCTCGATCTACAGTCGAATGCGAGTTATCCCTCCTTGTTCCTAGCCGTAATGTCGATTTAACTAAAATAAAGGGAATAATCCGTGCTGTTACAGGGGGAACTCGGGTTTGAACCAAGGACCTCTCGATCTGCAGTCGAATGCTCTACCACTGAGCTATCCCCCTTGTTCATAGCCGTAATGTCGATTTAAATAAAATAAACGGAATGATCCGTGCTGTTACAGGGGGAACTCGGGTTTGAACCAAGGACCTCTCGATCTGCAGTCGAATGCACTACCACTGAGCTATCCCCCTTGTTCATAACCGTAATTTCGATTTAACTAAAATAAACGGAATGATCCGTGCTGTTACAGGGGGAACTCGGGTTTGAACCAAAGATCTCTCGATCTGCAGTCGAATGCGAGCTATCCCTCCTTGTTCCTAGCCGTAATGTCGATTTAACTAAAATAATTGGAATGATCCGTGCTGTTACAGGGGGAACTCGGGTTTGAACCAAGAACCTCTCGATTTGTAGTCGAATGCTCTACCACTGAGCTATCCCCCTTGTTCCTAGCCGTAATGTCGATTTAACTAAAATAAACGGAATAATCCGTGCTGTTACAGGGGGAACTCGGGTTTGAACCAAGGACCTCTCGATCTGCAGTCGAAGGCTCTACCACTGAGCTATTCCCCCTTGTTCAAGGCCGTAATGTCGATTTAACTAAAATAAACGGAATGATCCGTGCTGTTACAGGGGGAACTCGGGTTTGAACCAAGGACCTCTCGATCTACAGTCGAATGCGAGTTATCCCTCCTTGTTCCTAGCCGTAATGTCGATTTAACTAAAATAAAGGGAATAATCCGTGCTGTTACAGGGGAAACTCGGGTTTGAACCAAGGACCTCTCGATCTGCAGTCGAATGCTCTACCACTGAGCTATTCCCCCTTGTTCAAGGCCGTAATGTCGATTTAACTAAAATAAACGGAATGATCCGTGCTGTTACAGGGGGAACTCGGGTTTGAACCAAGGACCCCTCGATCTGCAGTCGAATGCTCTAGCACTAAGCTATTCCCCCTTGTTCAAGGCCGTAATGTCGATTTAACTAAAATAAACGGAAAGATCCGTGCTGTTACAGGGGGAACTCGGGTTTGAACCAAGGACCTCTCGATCTGCAGTCGAATGCTCTACCACTGAGCTATTCCCCCTTGTTCAAGGCCGTAATGTCGATTTAACTAAAATAAACGGAATGATCCGTGCTGTTACAGGGGGAACTCGGGTTTGAACCAAGAACCTCTCGATCTGCAGTCGAATGCGAGCTATCCCTCCTTGTTCCTTGCCGTAATGTCGATTTAACTAAAATAAAAGGAATGATCAGTGCTGTTACAGGGGGAACTCGGGTTTGAACCAAGGACATCTCGATCTGTAGTCGAATGCTCTACCACTGAGCTATCCCCCTTGTTCATAGCCGTAATGTCGATTTAAATAAAATAATCGGAATGATCCGTGCTGTTACAGGGGGAACTCGGGTTTGAACCAAGGATCTCTCGATCTGCAGTCGAATGCTCTACCACTGAGCTCTTCCCCCTTGTTCAGAGCCGTAATGTCGATTTAACTAAAATAAACGGAATGATCCGTGCTGTTACAGGGGGAACTCGGGTTTGAACCAAGGACCTTTCGATCTGCAGTCGAATGCGAGCTATCCCTCCTTGTTCCTAGCCGTAATGTCGATTTAACTAAAATAAACGGAATGATCCGTGCTGTTGCAGGGGGAACTCGGGTTTGAACCAAAGATCTCTCGATCTGCAGTCGAATGCGAGCTATCCCTCCTTGTTCCTAGCCGTAATGTCGATTTAACTAAAATAAACGGAATAATCCGTGCTGTTACAGGGGGAACTCGGGTTTGAACCAAGGACCTCTCGATCTGCAGTCGAAGGCTCTACCACTGAGCTATTCCCCCTTGTTCAAGGCCGTAATGTCGATTTAACTAAAATAAACGGAATGATCCGTGCTGTTACAGGGGGAAATCGGGTTTGAACCAAGGACCTCTCGATCTGCAGTCGAATGCTCTACCACTGAGCTATTCCCCCTTGTTCAAGGCCGTAATGTCGATTTAACTAAAATAAACGGAATGATCCGTGCTGTTACAGGGGGAACTCGGGTTTGAACCAAGAACCTCTCGATCTGCAGTCGAATGCGAGCTATCCCTCCTTGTTCCTTGCCGTAATGTCGATTTAACTAAAATAAAAGGAATGATCAGTGCTGTTACAGGGGGAACTCGGGTTTGAACCAAGGACATCTCGATCTGTAGTCGAATGCTCTACCACTGAGCTATCCCCCTTGTTCATAGCCGTAATGTCGATTTAAATAAAATAATCGGAATGATCCGTGCTGTTACAGGGGGAACTCGGGTTTGAACCAAGGATCTCTCGATCTGCAGTCGAATGCTCTACCACTGAGCTCTTCCCCCTTGTTCAGAGCCGTAATGTCGATTTAACTAAAATAAACGGAATGATCCGTGCTGTTACAGGGGGAACTCGGGTTTGAACCAAGGACCTTTCGATCTGCAGTCGAATGCGAGCTATCCCTCCTTGTTCCTAGCCGTAATGTCGATTTAACTAAAATAAACGGAATGATCCGTGCTGTTACAGGGGGAACTCGGGTTTGAACCAAGAACCTCTCGATCTGCAGTCGAAGGCTCTACCACTGAGCTATTCCCCCTTGTTCAAGGCCGTAATGTCGATTTAACTAAAATAAACGGAATGAACCGTGCTGTTACAGGGGGAACTCGGGTTTGAACCAAGGACCTCTCGATCTGTAGTCGAATGCTCTACCACTGAGCTATCCCCCTTGTTCATAGCCGTAATGTCGATTTAAATAAAATAAACGGAATGATCCGTGCTGTTACAGGGGGAACTCGGGTTTGAACCAAGGACCTCTCGATCTGCAGTCGAATGCACTACCACTGAGCTATCCCCCTTGTTCATAACCGTAATGTCGACTTAAATAAAATAAACGGAATGATCCATGCGGTTACATGGGGAACTCGGGTTTGAACCAAGGACCTCTCGATCTGCAGTCGAATGCACTACCACTGAGCTATCCCCCTTGTTCATAACCGTAATTTCGATTTAACTAAAATAAACGGAATGATCCGTGCTGTTGCAGGGGGAACTCGGGTTTGAACCAAAGATCTCTCGATCTGCAGTCGAATGCGAGCTATCCCTCCTTGTTCCTAGCCGTAATGTCGATTTAACTAAAATAAACGGAATAATCCGTGCTGTTACAGGGGGAACTCGGGTTTGAACCAAGGACCCCTCGATCTGCAGTCGAATGCTCTAGCACTAAGCTATTCCCCCTTGTTCAAGGCCGTAATGTCGATTTAACTAAAATAAACGGAAAGATCCGTGCTGTTACAGGGGGAACTCGGGTTTGAACCAAGGACCTCTCGATCTGCAGTCGAATGCTCTACCACTGAGCTATTCCCCCTTGTTCAAGGCCGTAATGTCGATTTAACTAAAATAAACGGAATGATCCGTGCTGTTACAGGGGGAACTCGGGTTTGAACCAAGAACCTCTCGATCTGCAGTCGAATGCGAGCTATCCCTCCTTGTTCCTTGCCGTAATGTCGATTTAACTAAAATAAAAGGAATGATCAGTGCTGTTACAGGGGGAACTCGGGTTTGAACCAAGGACATCTCGATCTGTAGTCGAATGCTCTACCACTGAGCTATCCCCCTTGTTCATAGCCGTAATGTCGATTTAAATAAAATAATCGGAATGATCCGTGCTGTTACAGGGGGAACTCGGGTTTGAACCAAGGATCTCTCGATCTGCAGTCGAATGCTCTACCACTGAGCTCTTCCCCCTTGTTCAGAGCCGTAATGTCGATTTAACTAAAATAAACGGAATGATCCGTGCTGTTACAGGGGGAACTCGGGTTTGAACCAAGGACCTTTCGATCTGCAGTCGAATGCGAGCTATCCCTCCTTGTTCCTAGCCGTAATGTCGATTTAACTAAAATAAACGGAATGATCCGTGCTGTTACAGGGGGAACTCGGGTTTGAACCAAGAACCTCTCGATCTGCAGTCGAAGGCTCTACCACTGAGCTATTCCCCCTTGTTCAAGGCCGTAATGTCGATTTAACTAAAATAAACGGAATGAACCGTGCTGTTACAGGGGGAACTCGGGTTTGAACCAAGGACCTCTCGATCTGTAGTCGAATGCTCTACCACTGAGCTATCCCCCTTGTTCATAGCCGTAATGTCGATTTAAATAAAATAAACGGAATGATCCGTGCTGTTACAGGGGGAACTCGGGTTTGAACCAAGGACCTCTCGATCTGCAGTCGAATGCACTACCACTGAGCTATCCCCCTTGTTCATAACCGTAATGTCGACTTAAATAAAATAAACGGAATGATCCATGCGGTTACATGGGGAACTCGGGTTTGAACCAAGGACCTCTCGATCTGCAGTCGAATGCACTACCACTGAGCTATCCCCCTTGTTCATAACCGTAATTTCGATTTAACTAAAATAAACGGAATGATCCGTGCTGTTGCAGGGGGAACTCGGGTTTGAACCAAAGATCTCTCGATCTGCAGTCGAATGCGAGCTATCCCTCCTTGTTCCTAGCCGTAATGTCGATTTAACTAAAATAAACGGAATAATCCGTGCTGTTACAGGGGGAACTCGGGTTTGAACCAAGGACCTCTCGATCTGCAGTCGAAGGCTCTACCACTGAGCTATTCCCCCTTGTTCAAGGCCGTAATGTCGATTTAACTAAAATAAACGGAATGATCCGTGCTGTTACAGGGGGAACTCGGGTTTGAACCAAGGACCTCTCGATCTGCAGTCGAATGCGAGCTATCCCTCCTTGTTCCTAGCCGTAATGTCGATTTAACTAAAATAGAAGGAATGATCAGTGCTGTTACAGGGGGAACTCGGGTTTGAACCAAGGACTTCTCGATCTGTATCCGAATGCTCTACTACTGAGCTATCCCCCTTGTTCATAGCCGTAATGTCGATTTAAATAAAATAATCGGAATGATCCGTGCTGATACAGGGGGAACTCGGGTTTGAACCAAGAACCTCTCGATTTGTAGTCGAATGCTCTACCACTGAGCTATCCCCCTTGTTCCTAGCCGTAATGTCGATTTAACTAAAATAAACGGAATAATCCGTGCTGTTACAGGGGGAACTCGGGTTTGAACCAAGGACCTCTCGATCTGCAGTCGAAGGCTCTACCACTGAGCTATTCCCCCTTGTTCAAGGCCGTAATGTCGATTTAACTAAAATAGAAGGAATGATCAGTGCTGTTACAGGGGGAACTCGGGTTTGAACCAAGGACTTCTCGATCTGTAGTCGAATGCTCTACTACTGAGCTATCCCCCTTGTTCATAGCCGTAATGTCGATTTAAATAAAATAATCGGAATGATCCGTGCTGTTACAGGGGGAACTCGGGTTTGAACTAAGGATCTCTCGATCTGCAGTCGAATGCTCTACCACTGAGCTCTTCCCCCTTGTTCAGAGCCGTAATGTCGATTTAACTAAAATAAACGGAATGATCCGTGCTGTTACAGGGGGAACTCGGGTTTGAACCAAGGACCTCTCGATCTGCAGTCGAAGGCTCTACCACTGAGCTATTCCCCCTTGTTAAAGGCCGTAATGTCGATTTAACTAAAATAAACGGAATGATCCGTGCTGTTACAGGGGGAACTCGGGTTTGAACCAAGGACCTCTCGATCTGCAGTCGAATGCGAGTTATCCCTCCTTGTTCCTAGCCGTAATGTCGATTTAACTAAAATAAAGGGAACAATCCGTGCTGTTACAGGGGGAACTCGGGTTTGAACGAAGGACCTCTCGATCTGCAGTCGAATGCGAGTTATCCCTCCTTGTTCCTAGAAGTAATGTCGATTTAACTAACTACAGGGTAGGCCTATGAGTAGAGCATGTTGCAGTTTCATACATGGTCCGTTGGTCTAGGGGTATGATACTCGCTTAGGGTGCGAATGGTCTCGGGTTCAAATCCCGGACGGACCCGAGTTTTTGCAGAGGTAATTTAGTGACTATTTAAATGCAACTAACTACAGGGTAGGTCTATGAGTTGAGCATGTTTTATTTCATACATGGTCCGTTAGTCTAGGGGTATGAGACTCGCTTTGGGTGCGAGTGGTCCCGGGTTCAAATCTCGGACGGACCCGAGTTTTGCAGAAGTAATTTGGTGACTATTTAAATGCAACGAGTTAAATTGTAGGACTACGAGTTGAACATGTTTCAGTGTCATACTTCGTCCGTTGGTCTAGGGGTATGATACTCGCTTAGTGTGCGAGTGGTCCCGGGTTCAAATCCCGGACGGACCCGAGTTTTTGCAGAAGTAATTTAGTGACAATTTAAATGCAACTAACTACAGGGTAGGCCTATGAGTACAGCATGTTTCAGTTTCATACATGGTCCGTTGGTCTACGGGTATGATACTCGCTTAGGGTGCGAATGGTCCCGGGTTCAAATCCCGGACGGACCCGAGTTTTTGCAGAGGTAATTTAGTGACTTTTTAAATGTAACTAACTACAGGGTAGGCCTATGAGTTGAGCATGTTTTATTTCATACATGGTCCGTTGGTCTAGGGGTATGATACTCGCTTTGGGTGCGAGTGGTCCCGGGTTCAAATCCGGGACGGACCCGAGTATTGCAGAAGCAAATTGGTGACTATTTAAATGCAACTAACTACAGGGTAGGCCTATGAGTAGAGCATGTTTTAGGTTCATACATGGTCCTTTGGTCTAGGGGTATGATACTTGCTTAGGGTGCGAGTGGTCCCGGGTTCGAATCCCGGACGGACCCGAGTTTTTGCAGAGGTAATTTAGTGACTATTTAAATGCAACTATCTACAGGGTAGGCCTATGAGTTGAGCATGTTTTATTACATACATGGTCCGTTGGTCTAGGGGTATGATACTCGCTTTGGGTGCGAGTGGTCCCGGGTTCAAATCCCGGACGGACCCGGGTTTTGCAGAAGTAAATTGGTGACTATTTAAATGCAACTATTTAAATTGTAGGACTACGAGGTGAGCATGTCTCGCTTTCATACATGATCTGTTGGTTTAGGGGTATGATACTCGCTTAGGGTGCGAGTGGTCCCGGGTTCAAATCCCGGACGGACCCGAGTTTTTGCAGAGGTAATTTAGTGACTATTTAAATGCAACTAACTACAGGGTAAGCCTATGAGTAGAGCATGTTTCAGTGTCATACTTCGTCCGTTGGTCTAGGGGTATGATACTCGCTTAGGGTGCGAGTGGTCCCGGGTTAAAATCCCGGACGGACCCGAGTTTTTGCAGAAGTAATTTAGTGACTATTTAAATGCAACTAACTACAGGGTAGGCCTATGAGTAGAGCATGTTTCAGTTTCATACATGGTCCGTTGGTCTAGGGGTATGATACTCGCTTAGGGTGCGAGTGGTCCCGGGTTAAAATCCCGGACGGACCCGAGTTTTTGCAGAAGTAATTTAGTGACTATTTAAATGCAACTAACTACAGGGTAGGCCTATGAGTAGAGCATGTTTCAGTTTCATACATGGTCCGTTGGTGTAGGGGTATGATACTCGCTTAGGGTGTGAATGGTCCCGGGTTCAAATCCCGGACGGACCCGAGTTTTGCAGAAGTAAATTGGTGGCTATTTAAATGCAACTATCTACAGGGTAGGCCTATGAGTTGAGCATGTTTTATTACATACATCGTCCGTTGGTCTACGGGTATGATACTCGCTTTGGGTGCGAGTGGTCCCGGGTTCAAATCCCGGACGGACCCGAGTTTTGCAGAAGTAATTTGGTGACTATTTAAATGCAACGAGTTAAATTGTAGGACTACGAGTTGAGCATGTTTCAGTGTCATATTTCGTCCGTTGGTCTAGGGGTATGATACTCGCTTAGGGTGCGAGTGGTCCCGGGTTAAAATCCCGGACGGACCCGAGTTTTTGCAGAAGTAATTTAGTGACTATTTAAATGCAACTAACTACAGGGTAGGCCTATGAGTAGAGCATGTTTCAGTTTCATACATGGTCCGTTGGTCTAGGGGTATGATACTCGCTTAGGGTGCGAATGGTCCCGGGTTCAAATCCCGGACGGACCCTAGTTTTTGCAGAGGTAATTTAGTGACTATTTAAATGCAACTAACTACAGGGTAGGACTATGAGTAGAGCATGTTTTAGTTTCATACATGGTCCGTTGGTCTAGGGGTATGATACTCGCTTAGGGTGCGAGTGGTCCCGGGTTAAAATCCCGGACGGACCCGAGATTTTGCAGAAGTAATTTAGTGACTATTTAAATGCAACTAACTACAGGGTAGGACTATGAGTAGAGCATGTTTTAGTTTCATACATGGTCCGTTGGTCTAGGGGTATGATACTCGCTTAGGGTGCGAGTGGTCCCGGGTTCAAATCCCGGACGGACCCGAGTTTTTGCAGAAGTAAATTGGTGACTATTTAAATGCAACTAACTACAGGGTAGGCCTATGAGTTGAGCATGTTTTGTTTCATACATGGTCCGTTGGTCTAGGGGTATGATACTCGCTTTGGGTGCGAGTGGTCCCGGGTCCAAATCCCGGACGGACCCGAGTTTTGCAGAAGTAATTTGGTGACTATTTAAATGCAACGAGTTAAATTGTAGGACTACGAGTTGAGCATGTTTCAGTGTCATACTTCGTCCGTTGGTCTAGGGGTATGATACTCGCTTAGGGTGCGAGTGGTCCCGGGTTCAAATCCCGGACGGACCCGAGTTTTTGCAGAAGTAAATTGGTGACTATTTAAATGCAACTAACTACAGGGTAGGCCTATGAGTAGAGCATGTTTTAGTTTCATACATGGTCCTTTGGTCTAGGGGTATGATACTTGCTTAGGGTGCGAGTGGTCCCGGGTTCGAATCCCGGACGGACCCGAGTTTTTGCAGAGGTAATTTAGTGACTATTTAAATGCAACTATCTACAGGGTAGGCCTATGAGTTGAGCATGTTTTATAACATACATGGTCCGTTGGTCTAGGGGTATGAAACTCGCTTTGGGTGCTAGTGGTCCCGGGTTCAAATCCCGGACGGACCCGAGTTTTTGCAGAGGTAATTTAGTGACTATTTAAATGCAACTAACTACAGGGTAGGACTATGAGTAGAGCATGTTTTAGTTTCATACATGGTCCGTTGGTCTAGGGGTATGATACTCGCTTAGGGTAAGAGTGGTCCCGGGTTCAAATCCCGGACGGAACCGAGTTTTTGCAGAGGTAATTTAGTGACTATTTAAATACAACTAACTACAGGGTAGGCCTATGAGTTGAGCATGTTTTGTTTCATACATGGTCCGTTGGTCTAGGGGTATGATACTCGCTTTGGGTGCGAGTGGTCCCGGGTTCAAATCCCGGACGGACCCGAGTTTTGCAGATGTAAATTGGTGACTATTTAAATGCAACTAACTACAGGGTAGGCCTATGAGTTGAGCATGTTTTATTACATACATGGTCCGTTGGTCTAGGGGTATGATACTCGCTTAGGGTAAGAGTGGTCCCGGGTTCAAATCCCGGACGGAACCGAGTTTTTGCAGAGGTAATTTAGTGACTATTTAAATACAACTAACTACAGGGTAGGCCTATGAGTTGAGCATGTTTTGTTTCATACATGGTCCGTTGGTCTAGGGGTATGACACTCGCTTTGGGTGCGAGTGGTCCCGGGTTCAAATCCCGGACGGACCCGAGTTTTGCAGATGTAAATTGGTGACTATTTAAATGCAACTAACTACAGGGTAGGCCTATGAGTAGAGCATGTTTTAGTTTCATACATGGTCCCTTGGTCTAGGGGTATGATACTTGCTTAGGGTGCGAGTGGTCCCGGGTTCGAATCCAGGACGGACGCGAGTTTTTGCAGAGGTAATTTAGTGACTATTTAAATGCAACTAACTACAGGGTAAGCCTATGAGTAGAGCATGTTTTAGTTTCATACATGGTCCTTTGGTCTAGGGGTATGATACTTGCTTAGGGTGCGAGTGGTCCCGGGTTCGAATCCCGGACGGACTTGAGTTTTTGCAGAGGTAATTTAGTGACTATTTAAATGAAACTATCTACAGGGTAGGCCTATGAGTTGAGCATGTTTTATTACATACATGGTCCGTTGGTCTAGGGGTATGAAACTCGCTTTGGGTGCGAGTGGTCCCGGGTTCAAATCCCGGACGGACCCGAGTTTTTGCAGAGGTAATTTAGTGACTATTTAAATGCAACTAACTACAGGGTAGGACTATGAGTAGAGCATGTTTTAGTTTCATACATGGTCCGTTGGTCTAGGGGTATGATACTCGCTTAGGGTAAGAGTGGTCCCGGGTTCAAATCCCGGACGGAACCGAGTTTTTGCAGAGGTAATTTAGTGACTATTTAAATACAACTAACTACAGGGTAGGCCTATGAGTTGAGCATGTTTTGTTTCATACATGGTCCGTTGGTCTAGGGGTATGATACTCGCTTTGGGTGCGAGTGGTCCCGGGTTCAAATCCCGGACGGACCCGAGTTTTGCAGATGTAAATTGGTGACTATTTAAATGCAACTAACTACAGGGTAGGCCTATGAGTTGAGCATGTTTTATTACATACATGGTCCGTTGGTCTAGGGGTATGATACTCGCTTAGGGTAAGAGTGGTCCCGGGTTCAAATCCCGGACGGAACCGAGTTTTTGCAGAGGTAATTTAGTGACTATTTAAATACAACTAACTACAGGGTAGGCCTATGAGTTGAGCATGTTTTGTTTCATACATGGTCCGTTGGTCTAGGGGTATGACACTCGCTTTGGGTGCGAGTGGTCCCGGGTTCAAATCCCGGACGGACCCGAGTTTTGCAGATGTAAATTGGTGACTATTTAAATGCAACTAACTACAGGGTAGGCCTATGAGTAGAGCATGTTTTAGTTTCATACATGGTCCCTTGGTCTAGGGGTATGATACTTGCTTAGGGTGCGAGTGGTCCCGGGTTCGAATCCAGGACGGACGCGAGTTTTTGCAGAGGTAATTTAGTGACTATTTAAATGCAACTAACTACAGGGTAAGCCTATGAGTAGAGCATGTTTTAGTTTCATACATGGTCCTTTGGTCTAGGGGTATGATACTTGCTTAGGGTGCGAGTGGTCCCGGGTTCGAATCCCGGACGGACCCGAGTTTTTGCAGAGGTAATTTAGTGACTATTTAAATGCAACTATCTACAGGGTAGGCCTATGAGTTGAGCATGTTTTATTACATACATGGTCCGTTGGTCTAGGGGTATGAAACTCGCTTTGGGTGCGAGTGGTCCCGGGTTCAAATCCCGGACGGACCCGAGTTTTTGCAGAGGTAATTTAGTGACTATTTAAATGCAACTAACTACAGGGTAGGACTATGAGTAGAGCATGTTTTAGTTTCATACATGGTCCGTTGGTCTAGGGGTATGATACTCGCTTAGGGTAAGAGTGGTCCCGGGTTCAAATCCCGGACGGAACCGAGTTTTTGCAGAGGTAATTTAGTGACTATTTAAATACAACTAACTACAGGGTAGGCCTATGAGTTGAGCATGTTTTGTTTCATACATGGTCCGTTGGTCTAGGGGTATGATACTCGCTTTGGGTGCGAGTGGTCCCGGGTTCAAATCCCGGACGGACCCGAGTTTTGCAGATGTAAATTGGTGACTATTTAAATGCAACTAACTACAGGGTAGGCCTATGAGTTGAGCATGTTTTATTACATACATGGTCCGTTGGTCTAGGGGTATGATACTCGCTTAGGGTAAGAGTGGTCCCGGGTTCAAATCCCGGACGGAACCGAGTTTTTGCAGAGGTAATTTAGTGACTATTTAAATACAACTAACTACAGGGTAGGCCTATGAGTTGAGCATGTTTTGTTTCATACATGGTCCGTTGGTCTAGGGGTATGACACTCGCTTTGGGTGCGAGTGGTCCCGGGTTCAAATCCCGGACGGACCCGAGTTTTGCAGATGTAAATTGGTGACTATTTAAATGCAACTAACTACAGGGTAGGCCTATGAGTAGAGCATGTTTTAGTTTCATACATGGTCCCTTGGTCTAGGGGTATGATACTTGCTTAGGGTGCGAGTGGTCCCGGGTTCGAATCCAGGACGGACGCGAGTTTTTGCAGAGGTAATTTAGTGACTATTTAAATGCAACTAACTACAGGGTAAGCCTATGAGTAGAGCATGTTTTAGTTTCATAGATGGTCCGTTAGTCAAGGGGTATGATACTCGCTTTGGGTGCGAGTGGTCCCGGGTTCAAATCCCGGACGGACCCTAGTTTTAGCAGAGGTAATTTAGTGACTATTTAAATGCAACTAACTACAGGGTAGGACTATGAGTAGAGCATGTTTTAGTTTTATACATGGTCCGTTGATCTAGGGTATGATACTCGCTTAGGGTGCGAGTGGTCCCGGGTTCAAATCCCGGACGGACCCGAGTTTTTGCAGAGGTAATTTAGTGACTATTTAAATACAACTAACTACAGGGTAGGACTATGAGTAGAGCATGTTTTAGTTTCATACATGGTCCGTTGGTCTAGGGGTATGATACTCGCTTAGGGTAAGAGTGGTCCCGGGTTCAAATCCCGGACGGAACCGAGTTTTTGCAGAGGTAATTTAGTGACTATTTAAATACAACTAACTACAGGGTAGGCCTATGAGTTGAGCATGTTTTGTTTCATACATGGTCCGTTGGTCTAGGGGTATGATACTCGCTTTGGGTGCGAGTGGTCCCGGGTTCAAATCCCGGACGGACCCGAGTTTTGCAGATGTAAATTGGTGACTATTTAAATGCAACTAACTACAGGGTAGGCCTATGAGTTGAGCATGTTTTAGTTTCATACATGGTCCCTTGGTCTAGGGGTATGATACTTGCTTAGGGTGCGAGTGGTCCCGGGTTCGAATCCAGGACGGACGCGAGTTTTTGCAGAGGTAATTTAGTGACTATTTAAATGCAACTAACTACAGGGTAAGCCTATGAGTAGAGCATGTTTTAGTTTCATAGATGGTCCGTTAGTCAAGGGGTATGAGACTCGCTTTGGGTGCGAGTGGTCCCAGGTTCAAATCCCGGTCGGACCCGAGTTTTGCAGAAGTAATTTGGTGACTATTTAAATGCAATCGCTTCGGGTTTGAGTGGTCCCGGGTTCAAATCCCGGTCGGACCCGAGTTTTGCAGAAGTAATTTGGTGACTATTTAAATGCAATCGCTTCGGGTTTGAGTGGTCCCGGGTTCAAATCCCGGACGGACCCTAGTTTTTGCAGAGGTAATTTAGTGACTATTTAAATGCAACTAACTACAGGGTAGGACTATGAGTAGAGCATGTTTTAGTTTCATACATGGTCCGTTGGTCTAGGGGTATGATACTCGCTTAGGGTGCGAGTGGTCCCGGGTTCAAATCCCGGACGGACCCGAGTTTTTGCAGAAGTAAACTGGTGACTATTTAAATGCAACTAACTACAGGGTAGGCCTATGAGCTGAGCATGTTTTGTTTCATACATGGTCCGTTGGTCTAGGGGTATGATTCTCGCTTTGGGTGCGAGTGGTTCCGGGTTCAAATCCCGGACGGACCCGAGTTTTGCAGAAGTAATTTGGTGACTATTTAAATGCAACGAGTTAAATTGTAGGACTACGAGTTGAGCTTGTTTCAGTGTCATACTTCGTCCGTTGGTCTAGGGGTATGATACTCGCTTCGGGTTTGAGTGGTCCCGGGTTCAAATCCCGGACGGACCCTAGTTTTTGCAGAGGTAATTTAGTGACTATTTAAATGCAACTAACTACAGGGTAGGACTATGAGTTGAGCATGTTTTAGTTTCATACATGGTCCGTTGGTCTAGGGGTATGATACTCGCTTAGGGTGCGAGTGGTCCCGGGTTCAAATCCCGGAAGGACCCGAGTTTTTGCAGAAGTAAATTGGTGACTATTTAAATGCAACTAACTACAGGGTAGGCCTATGAGTTGAGCACGTTTTGTTTCATACATGGTCCGTTGGTCTAGGGGTATGATACTCGCTTTGGGTGCGAGTGGTTCCGGGTTCAAATCCCGGACGGACCCGAGTTTTTGCAGAGGTAATTTAGTGACTATTAAAATGCAACTATCTACAGGGTAGGCCTATGAGTTGAGCATGTTTTTTTACATACATGGTCCGTTGGTCTAGGGGTATGATACTCGCTTTGGGTGCGAGTGGTCCCGGGTTCAAATCCCGGACGGACCATAGTTTTAGCAGAGGTAATTTAGTGACTATTTAAATGCAACTAACTACAGGGTAGGACTATGAGTAGAGCATGTTTTAGTTTCATACATGGTCCGTTGATCTAGGGTATGATACTCGCTTAGGGTGCGAGTGGTCCCGGGTTCAAATCCCGGACGGACCCGAGTTTTTGCAGAGGTAATTTAGTGACTATTTAAATACAACTAACTACAGGGTAGGACTATGAGTAGAGCATGTTTTAGTTTCATACATGGTCCGTTGGTCTAGGGGTATGATACTCGCTTAGGGTAAGAGTGGTCCCGGGTTCAAATCCCGGACGGAACCGAGTTTTTGCAGAGGTAATTTAGTGACTATTTAAATACAACTAACTACAGGGTAGGCCTATGAGTTGAGCATGTTTTGTTTCATACATGGTCCGTTGGTCTAGGGGTATGATACTCGCTTTGGGTGCGAGTGGTTCCGGGTTCAAATCCCGGACGGACCCGAGTTTTGCAGAAGTAATTTGGTGACTATTTAAATGCAACTAACTACAGAGTAGGCCTATGAGTTGAGCATGTTTTGTTTCATACATGGTCCGTTGGTCTAGGGGTATGATACTCGCTTTGGGTGCGAGTGGTCCCGGGTCCAAATCCCGGACGGACCCGAGTTTTGCAGAAGTAAATTGGTGACTATTTAAATGCAACTAACTACAGGGTAGGCCTATGAGTTGAGCATGTTTTATTACATACATGGTCCGTTGGTCTAGGGGTATGATACTCGCTTTGGGTGCGAGTGGTCCCGGGTTCAAATCCCGGACGGACCCTAGTTTTAGCAGAGGTAATTTAGTGACTATTTAAATGCAACTAACTACAGGGTAGGACTATGAGTAGAGCATGTTTTAGTTTCATACATGGTCCGTTGGTCTAGGGGTATGATACTCGCTTACGGTGCGAGTGGTCCCGGGTTCAAATCCCGGACGGACCCGAGTTTTTGCAGAAGTAAATTGGTGACTATTTAAATGCAACTAACTACAGAGTAGGCCTATGAGTTGAGCATGTTTTGTTTCATACATGGTCCGTTGGTCTAGGGGTATGATACTCGCTTTGGGTGCGAGTGGTCCCGGGTCCAAATCCCGGACGGACCCGAGTTTTGCAGAAGTAAATTGGTGACTATTTAAATGCAACTAACTACAGGGTAGGCCTATGAGTAGAGCATGTTTTAGTTTCATACATGGTCCTTTGGTCTAGGGGTATTATACTTGCTTAGGGTGCGAGTGGTCCCGGGTTCGAATCCCGGACGGACCCGAGTTTTTGCAGAGGTTATTTAGTGACTATTTAAATGCAACTAACTACAGGGTAGGCCTATGAGTTGAGCATGTTTTATTACATACATGGTCCGTTGGTCTAGGGGTATGATACTCGCTTTGGGTGCGAGTGGTCCCGGGTTCAAATCCCGGACGGACCCTAGTTTTAGCAGAGGTAATTTAGTGACTATTTAAATGCAACTAACTACAGGGTAGGACTATGAGTAGAGCATGTTTTAGTTTCATACATGGTCCGTTGGTCTAGGGGTATGATACTCGCTTACGGTGCGAGTGGTCCCGGGTTCAAATTCTGGACGGACCCGAGTTTTTGCAGAAGTAAACTGGTGACTATTTAAATGCAACTAACTACAGGGTAGGCCTATGAGTTGAGCATGTTTTGTTTCATACATGGTCCGTTGGTCTAGGGGTATGATACTCGCTTTGGGTGCGAGTGGTTCCGGGTTCAAATCCCGGACGGACCCGAGTTTTGCAGAAGTAATTTGGTGACTATTTAAATGCAACGAGTTAAATTGTAGGACTACGAGTTGAGCTTGTTTCAGTGTCATACTTCGTCCGTTGGTCTAGGGGTATGATACTAGCTTCGGGTTTGAGTGGTCCCGGGTTCAAATCCCGGACGGACCCTAGTTTTTGTAGAGGTAATTTAGTGACTATTTAAATGCAACTAACTACAGGGTAGGACTATGAGTAGAGCATGTTTTAGTTTCATACATGGTCCGTTGGTCTAGGGGTATGATACTCGCTTAGGGTGCGAGTGGTCCCGGGTTCAAATCCCGGACGGACCCGAGTTTTTGCAGAAGTAAATTGGTGACTATTTAAATGCAACTAACTACAGGGTAGGCCTATGAGTTGAGCATGTTTTGTTTCATACATGGTCCGTTGGTCTAGGGGTATGATACTCGCTTTGGGTGCGAGTGGTCCCGGGTCCAAATCCCGGACGGACCCGAGTTTTGCAGAAGTAAATTGGTGACTATTTAAATGCAACTAACTACAGGGTAGGCCTATGAGTAGAGCATGTTTTAGTTTCATACATGGTCCTTTGGTCTAGGGGTATTATACTTGCTTAGGGTGCGAGTGGTCACGGGTTCGAATCCCGGACGGACCCGAGTTTTTGCAGAGGTTATTTAGTGACTATTTAAATGCAACTAACTACAGGGTAGGCCTATGAGTTGAGCATGTTTTATTACATACATGGTCCGTTGGTCTAGGGGTATGATACTCGCTTTGGGTGCGAGTGGTCCCGGGTTCAAATCCCGGACGGACCCTAGTTTTAGCAGAGGTAATTTAGTGACTATTTAAATGCAACTAACTACAGGGTAGGACTATGAGTAGAGCATGTTTTAGTTTCATACATGGTCCGTTGGTCTAGGGGTATGATACTCGCTTACGGTGCGAGTGGTCCCGGGTTCAAATTCTGGACGGACCCGAGTTTTTGCAGAAGTAAACTGGTGACTATTTAAATGCAACTAACTAAAGGGTAGGCCTATGAGTTGAGCATGTTTTGTTTCATACATGGTCCGTTGGTCTAGGGGTATGATACTCGCTTTGGGTGCGAGTGGTTCCGGGTTCAAATCCCGGACGGACCCGAGTTTTGCAGAAGTAATTTGGTGACTATTTAAATGCAACGAGTTAAATTGTAGGACTACGAGTTGAGCTTGTTTCAGTGTCATACTTCGTCCGTTGGTCTAGGGGTATGATACTAGCTTCGGGTTTGAGTGGTCCCGGGTTCAAATCCCGGACGGACCCTAGTTTTTGCAGAGGTAATTTAGTGACTATTTAAATACAACTAACTACAGGGTAGGACTTTGAGTAGAGCATGTTTTAGTTTCATACATGGTCCGTTGGTCTAGGGGTATGATACTCGCTTAGGGTGCGAGTGGTCCCGGGTTCAAATCCCGGACGGACCCGAGTTTTTGCAGAAGTAAATTGGTGACTATTTAAATGCAACTAACTACAGGGTAGGCCTATGAGTTGAGCATGTTTTGTTTCATACATGGTCCGTTGGTCTAGGGGTATGATACTCGCTTTGGGTGCGAGTGGTCCCGGGTCCAAATCCCGGACGGACCCGAGTTTTGCAGAAGTAAATTGGTGACTATTTAAATGCAGCTAACTACAGGGTAGGCCTATGAGTAGAGCATGTTTTAGTTTCATACATGGTCCTTTGGTCTAGGGGTATGATACTCGCTTAGGGTGCGAGTGGTCCCGGGTTCAAATCCCGGACGGACCCGAGTTTTTGCAGAAGTAAATTGGTGACTATTTAAATGCAACTAACTACAGAGTAGGCCTATGAGTTGAGCATGTTTTGTTTCATACATGGTCCGTTGGTCTAGGGGTATGATACTCGCTTTGGGTGCGAGTGGTCCCGGGTCCAAATCCCGGACGGACCCGAGTTTTGCAGAAGTAAATTGGTGACTATTTAAATGCAACTAACTACAGGGTAGGCCTATGAGTAGAGCATGTTTTAGTTTCATACATGGTCCTTTGGTCTAGGGGTATTATTCTTGCTTAGGGTGCGAGTGGTCCCGGGTTCGAATCCCGGACGGACCCGAGTTTTTGCAGAGGTTATTTAGTGACTATTTAAATGCAACTAACTACAGGGTAGGCCTATGAGTTGAGCATGTTTTATTACATACATGGTCCGTTGGTCTAGGGGTATGATACTCGCTTTGGGTGCGAGTGGTCCCTTGTTCAAATCCCGGACGGACCCTAGTTTTAGCAGAGGTAATTTAGTGACTATTTAAATGCAACTAACTACAGGGTAGGACTATGAGTAGAGCATGTTTTAGTTTCATACATGGTCCGTTGGTCTAGGGGTATGATACTCGCTTACGGTGCGAGTGGTCCCGGGTTCAAATTCTGGACGGACCCGAGTTTTTGCAGAAGTAAACTGGTGACTATTTAAATGCAACTAACTACAGGGTAGGCCTATGAGTTGAGCATGTTTTGTTTCATACATGGTCCGTTGGTCTAGGGGTATGATACTCGCTTTGGGTGCGAGTGGTTCCGGGTTCAAATCCCGGACGGACCCGAGTTTTGCAGAAGTAATTTGGTGACTATTTAAATGCAACGAGTTAAATTGTAGGACTACGAGTTGAGCTTGTTTCAGTGTCATACTTCGTCCGTTGGTCTAGGGGTATGATACTAGCTTCGGGTTTGAGTGGTCCCGGGTTCAAATCCCGGACGGACCCTAGTTTTTGCAGAGGTAATTTAGTGACTATTTAAATGCAACTAACTACAGGGTAGGACTATGAGTAGAGCATGTTTTAGTTTCATACATGGTCCGTTGGTCTAGGGGTATGATACTCGCTTAGGGTGCGAGTATTCCCGGGTTCAAATCCCGGACGGACCCGAGTTTTTGCAGAAGTAAACTGGTGACTATTTAAATGCAACTAACTACAGGGTAGGCCTATGAGTTGAGCATGTTTTGTTTCATACATGGTCCGTTGGTCTAGGGGTATGATACTCGCTTTGGGTGCGAGTGGTTCCGGGTTCAAATCCCGGACGGACCCGAGTTTTGCAGAAGTAATTTGGTGACTATTTAAATGCAACGAGTTAAATTGTAGGACTACGAGTTGAGCTTGTTTCAGTGTCATACTTCGTCCGTTGGTCTAGGGGTATGATACTCGCTTCGGGTTTGAGTGGTCCCGGGTTCAAATCCCGGACGGACCCTTTTTTTGCAGAGGTAATTTAGTGACTATTTAAATGCAACTAACTACAGGGTAGGACTATGAGTAGAGCATGTTTTAGTTTCATACATGGTCCGTTGGTCTAGGGG
Organism: Phalangium opilio; assembly: GCF_054372755.1. Lineage (NCBI taxonomy): Eukaryota > Metazoa > Arthropoda > Arachnida > Opiliones > Phalangiidae > Phalangium > Phalangium opilio. The sequence continues at coordinate 4,647,519 of NW_028324154.1, forward strand.
TATTATACTCGCTTAGGGTGCGAGTGGTCCCGGGTTCAAATCCCGGACGGACCCGAGTTTTTGCAGAAGTAAATTGGTGACTATTTAAATGCAACTAACTACAGAGTAGGCCTATGAGTTGAGCATGTTTTGTTTCATACATGGTCCGTTGGTCTAGGGGTATGATACTCGCTTTGGGTGCGAGTGGTCCCGGGTCCAAATCCCGGACGGACCCGAGTTTTGCAGAAGTAAATTGGTGACTATTTAAATGCAACTAACTACAGGGTAGGCCTATGAGTAGAGCATGTTTTAGTTTCATACATGGTCCTTTGGTCTAGGGGTATTATACTTGCTTAGGGTGCGAGTGGTCCCGGGTTCGAATCCCGGACGGACCCGAGTTTTTGCAGAGGTTATTTAGTGACTATTTAAATGCAACTAACTACAGGGTAGGCCTATGAGTTGAGCATGTTTTATTACATACATGGTCCGTTGGTCTAGGGGTATGATACTCGCTTTGGGTGCGAGTGGTCCCGGGTTCAAATCCCGGACGGACCCTAGTTTTAGCAGAGGTAATTTAGTGACTATTTAAATGCAACTAACTACAGGGTAGGACTATGAGTAGAGCATGTTTTAGTTTCATACATGGTCCGTTGGTCTAGGGGTATGATACTCGCTTACGGTGCGAGTGGTCCCGGGTTCAAATTCTGGACGGACCCGAGTTTTTGCAGAAGTAAACTGGTGACTATTTAAATGCAACTAACTACAGGGTAGGCCTATGAGTTGAGCATGTTTTGTTTCATACATGGTCCGTTGGTCTAGGGGTATGATACTCGCTTTGGGTGCGAGTGGTTCCGGGTTCAAATCCCGGACGGACCCGAGTTTTGCAGAAGTAATTTGGTGACTATTTAAATGCAACGAGTTAAATTGTAGGACTACGAGTTGAGCTTGTTTCAGTGTCATACTTCGTCCGTTGGTCTAGGGGTATGATACTAGCTTCGGGTTTGAGTGGTCCCGGGTTCAAATCCCGGACGGACCCTAGTTTTTGTAGAGGTAATTTAGTGACTATTTAAATGCAACTAACTACAGGGTAGGACTATGAGTAGAGCATGTTTTAGTTTCATACATGGTCCGTTGGTCTAGGGGTATGATACTCGCTTAGGGTGCGAGTGGTCCCGGGTTCAAATCCCGGACGGACCCGAGTTTTTGCAGAAGTAAATTGGTGACTATTTAAATGCAACTAACTACAGGGTAGGCCTATGAGTTGAGCATGTTTTGTTTCATACATGGTCCGTTGGTCTAGGGGTATGATACTCGCTTTGGGTGCGAGTGGTCCCGGGTCCAAATCCCGGACGGACCCGAGTTTTGCAGAAGTAAATTGGTGACTATTTAAATGCAACTAACTACAGGGTAGGCCTATGAGTAGAGCATGTTTTAGTTTCATAAATGGTCCTTTGGTCTAGGGGTATTATACTTGCTTAGGGTGCGAGTGGTCACGGGTTCGAATCCCGGACGGACCCGAGTTTTTGCAGAGGTTATTTAGTGACTATTTAAATGCAACTAACTACAGGGTAGGCCTATGAGTTGAGCATGTTTTATTACATACATGGTCCGTTGGTCTAGGGGTATGATACTCGCTTTGGGTGCGAGTGGTCCCGGGTTCAAATCCCGGACGGACCCTAGTTTTAGCAGAGGTAATTTAGTGACTATTTAAATGCAACTAACTACAGGGTAGGACTATGAGTAGAGCATGTTTTAGTTTCATACATGGTCCGTTGGTCTAGGGGTATGATACTCGCTTACGGTGCGAGTGGTCCCGGGTTCAAATTCTGGACGGACCCGAGTTTTTGCAGAAGTAAACTGGTGACTATTTAAATGCAACTAACTACAGGGTAGGCCTATGAGTTGAGCATGTTTTGTTTCATACATGGTCCGTTGGTCTAGGGGTATGATACTCGCTTTGGGTGCGAGTGGTTGCGGGTTCAAATCCCGGACGGACCCGAGTTTTGCAGAAGTAATTTGGTGACTATTTAAATGCAACGAGTTAAATTGTAGGACTACGAGTTGAGCTTGTTTCAGTGTCATACTTCGTCCGTTGGTCTAGGGGTATGATACTAGCTTCGGGTTTGAGTGGTCCCGGGTTCAAATCCCGGACGGACCCTAGTTTTTGCAGAGGTAATTTAGTGACTATTTAAATACAACTAACTACAGGGTAGGACTTTGAGTAGAGCATGTTTTAGTTTCATACATGGTCCGTTGGTCTAGGGGTATGATACTCGCTTAGGGTGCGAGTGGTCCCGGGTTCAAATCCCGGACGGACCCGAGTTTTTGCAGAAGTAAATTGGTGACTATTTAAATGCAACTAACTACAGGGTAGGCCTATGAGTTGAGCATGTTTTGTTTCATACATGGTCCGTTGGTCTAGGGGTATGATACTCGCTTTGGGTGCGAGTGGTCCCGGGTCCAAATCCCGGACGGACCCGAGTTTTGCAGAAGTAAATTGGTGACTATTTAAATGCAGCTAACTACAGGGTAGGCCTATGAGTAGAGCATGTTTTAGTTTCATACATGGTCCTTTGGTCTAGGGGTATGATACTTGCTTAGGGTGCGAGTGGTCCCGGGTTCGAATCCCGGACGGACCCGAGTTTTTGCAGAGGTAATTTAGTGACTATTTAAATGCAACTATCTACAGGGTAGGACTATGAGTAGAGCATGTTTTAGTTTCATACATGGTCCGTTGGTCTAGGGGTATGATACTCGCTTAGGGTGCGAGTGGTCCCGGGTTCAAATCCCGGACGGACCCGAGTTTTTGCAGAAGTAAATTGGTGACTATTTAAATGCAACTAACTACAGGGTAGGCCTATGAGTTGAGCATGTTTTGTTTCATACATGGTCCGTTGGTCTAGGGGTATGATACTCGCTTTGGGTGCGAGTGGTCCCGGGTCCAAATCCCGGACGGACCCGAGTTTTGCAGAAGTAAATTGGTGACTATTTAAATGCAACTAACTATAGGGTAGGCCTATGAGTAGAGCATGTTTTAGTTTCATACATGGTCCTTTGGTCTAGGGGTATGATACTTGCTTAGGGTGCGAGTGGTCCCGGGTTCGAATCCCGGACGGACCCGAGTTTTTGCAGAGGTAATTTAGTGACTATTTAAATGCAACTATCTACAGGGTAGGACTATGAGTAGAGCATGTTTTAGTTTCATACATGGGCCGTTGGTCTAGGGGTATGATACTCGCTTAGGGTGCGAGTGGTCCCGGGTTCAAATCCCGGACGGACCCGAGTTTTTGCAGAAGTAAATTGGTGACTATTTAAATGCAACTAACTACAGGGTAGGCCTATGAGTTGAGCATGTTTTGTTTCATACATGGTCCGTTGGTCTAGGGGTATGATACTCGCTTTGGGTGCGAGTGGTCCCGGGTCCAAATCCCGGACGGACCCGAGTTTTGCAGAAGTAAATTGGTGACTATTTAAATGCAACTAACTACAGAGTAGGCCAATGAGGAGAGCATGTTTTATTACATACATGGTCCGTTGGTCTAGGGGTATGATACTCGCTTTGGGTGCGAGTGGTCCCGGGTTCAAATCCCGGACGGACCCTAGTTTTAGCAGAGGTAATTTAGTGACTATTTAAATGCAACTAACTACAGGGTAGGACTATGAGTAGAGCATGTTTTAGTTTCATACATGGTCCGTTGGTCTAGGGGTATGATACTCGCTTAGGGTGCGAGTGGTCCCGGGTTCAAATTCCGGACGGACCCGAGTTTTTGCAGAAGTAAACTGGTGACTATTTAAATGCAACTAACTACAGGGTAGGCCTATGAGTTGAGCATGTTTTGTTTCATACATGGTCCGTTGGTCTAGGGGTATGATACTCGCTTTGGGTGCGAGTGGTTCCGGGTTCAAATCCCGGACGGACCCGAGTTTTGCAGAAGTAATTTGGTGACTATTTAAATGCAACGAGTTAAATTGTAGGACTACGAGTTGAGCTTGATTCAGTGTCATGCTTCGTCCGTTGGTCTAGGGGTATGATACTCGCTTCGGGTTTGAGTGGTCCCGGGTTCAAATCCCGGACGGACCCTAGTTTTTGCAGAGGTAATTTAGTGACTATTTAAATGCAACTAACTACAGGGTAGGACTATGAGTAGAGCATGTTTTAGTTTCATACATGGTCCGTTGGTCTAGGGGTATGATACTCGCTTAGGGTGCGAATGGTCCCAAGTTCAAATCCCGGACGGACCCGAGTTTTTGCAGAGGTAATTTAGTGACTATTTAAATGCAACTATCTACAGGGTAGGACTATGAGTAGAGCATGTTTTAGTTTCATACATGGTCCGTTGGTCTAGGGGTATGATAGTCGCTTAGGGTGCGAGTGGTCCCGGGTTCAAATCCCGGACGGACCCGAGTTTTTGCAGAAGTAAATTGGTGACTATTTAAATGCAACTAACTACAGGGTAGGCCTATGAGTTGAGCATGTTTTGTTTCATACATGGTCCGTTGGTCTAGGGGTATGATACTCGCTTTGGGTGCGAGTGGTCCCGGGTCCAAATCCCGGACGGACCCGAGTTTTGCAGAAGTAAATTGGTGACTATTTAAATGCAACTAACTACAGGGTAGGCCTATGAGTAGAGCATGTTTTAGTTTCATACATGGTCCTTTGGTCTAGGGGTATGATACTTGCTTAGGGTGCGAGTGGTCCCGGGTTCGAATCCCGGACGGACCCGAGTTTTTGCAGAGGTAATTTAGTGACTATTTAAATGCAACTATCTACAGGGTAGGACTATGAGTAGAGCATGTTTTAGTTTCATACATGGTCCGTTGGTCTAGGGGTATGATACTCGCTTAGGGTGCGAGTGGTCCCGGGTTCAAATCCCGGACGGACCCGAGTTTTTGCAGAAGTAAATTGGTGACTATTTAAATGCAACTAACTACAGGGTAGGCCTATGAGTTGAGCATGTTTTGTTTCATACATGGTCCGTTGGTCTAGGGGTATGATACTCGCTTTGGGTGCGAGTGGTCCCGGGTCCAAATCCCGGACGGACCCGAGTTTTGCAGAAGTAAATTGGTGACTATTTAAATGCAACTAACTACAGAGTAGGCCAATGAGGAGAGCATGTTTTATTACATACATGGTCCGTTGGTCTAGGGGTATGATACTCGCTTCGGGTGCGAGTGGTCCCGGGTTCAAATCCCGGACGGACCCTAGTTTTAGCAGAGGTAATTTAGTGACTATTTAAATGCAACTAACTACAGGGTAGGACTATGAGTAGAGCATGTTTTAGTTTCATACATGGTCCGTTGGTCTAGGGGTATGATACTCGCTTAGGGTGCGAGTGGTCCCGGGTTCAAATTCCGGACGGACCCGAGTTTTTGCAGAAGTAAACTGGTGACTATTTAAATGCAACTAACTACAGGGTAGGCCTATGAGTTGAGCATGTTTTGTTTCATACATGGTCCGTTGGTCTAGGGGTATGATACTCGCTTTGGGTGCGAGTGGTTCCGGGTTCAAATCCCGGACGGACCCGAGTTTTGCAGAAGTAATTTGGTGACTATTTAAATGCAACGAGTTAAATTGTAGGACTACGAGTTGAGCTTGATTCAGTGTCATACTTCGTCCGTTGGTCTAGGGGTATGATACTCGCTTAGGGTGCGAATGGTCCCAAGTTCAAATCCCGGACGGACCCGAGTTTTTGCAGAGGTAATTTAGTGACTATTTAAATGCAACTAACTACAGGGTAGGCCTATGAGTTGAGCATGTTTTGTTTCATACATGGTCCGTTGGTCTAGGGGTATGATACTCGCTTTGGGTGCGAGTGGTCCCGGGTCCAAATCCCGGACGGACCCGAGTTTTGCAGAAGTAAATTGGTGACTATTTAAATGCAACTAACTACAGAGTAGGCCAATGAGGAGAGCATGTTTTATTACATACATGGTCCGTTGGTCTAGGGGTATGATACTCGCTTTGGGTGCGAGTGGTCCCGGGTTCAAGTCCCGGACGGACCCTAGTTTTAGCAGAGGTAATTTAGTGACTATTTAAATGCAACTAACTACAGGGTAGGACTATGAGTAGAGCATGTTTTAGTTTCATACATGGTCCGTTGGTCTAGGGGTATGATACTCGCTTAGGGTGCGAATGGTCCCAAGTTCAAATCCCGGACGGACCCGAGTTTTTGCAGAGGTAATTTAGTGACTATTTAAATGCAACTAACTACAGGGTAGGCCTATGAGTAGAGCATGTTTTAGTTTCATACATGGTCCTTTGGTCTAGGGGTATGTGACTTGCTTAGGGTGCGAGTGGTCCCGGGTTCGAATCCAGGACGGACCCGAGTTTTTGCAGAGGCAATTTAGTGACTATTTAAATGCAACTATCTACAGGGTAGGCCTAAGAGTCGAGCATGTTTTATTACATACATGGTCCGTTGGTCTAGGGGTATGATACTCGCTTTGGGTGCGAGTGGTCCCGGGTTCAAATCCCGGACGGACCCGAGTTTTGCAGAAGTAATTTGGTGACTATTTAAATGCAACTAACTACAGGGTAGGCCTATGAGTTGAGCATGTTTTGTTTCATACATGGTCCGTTGGTCTAGGGGTATGATACTCGCTTTGGGTGCGAGTGGTTCCGGGTTCAAATCCCGGACGGACCCGAGTTTTGTAGAAGTAATTTGGTGACTATTTAAATGCAACGAGTTAAATTGTAGGACTACGAGTTGAGCTTGATTCAGTGTCATACTTCGTCCGTTGGTCTAGGGGTATGATACTCGCTTCGGGTTTGAGTGGTCCCGGGTTCAAATCCCGGACGGACCCTAGTTTTTGCAGAGGTAATTTAGTGACTATTTAAATGCAACTAACTACAGGGTAGGACTATGAGTAGAGCATGTTTTAGTTTCATACATGGTCCGTTGGTCTAGGGGTATGATACTCGCTTAGGGTGCGAATGGTCCCAAGTTCAAATCCCGGACGGACCCGAGTTTTTGCAGAGGTAATTTAGTGACTATTTAAATGCAACTAACTACAGGGTAGGCCTATGAGTTGAGCATGTTTTGTTTCATACATGGTCCGTTGGTCTAGGGGTATGATACTCGCTTTGGGTGCGAGTGGTCCCGGGTCCAAATCCCGGACGGACCCGAGTTTTGCAGAAGTAAATTGGTGACTATTTAAATGCAACTAACTACAGAGTAGGCCAATGAGGAGAGCATGTTTTATTACATACATGGTCCGTTGGTCTAGGGGTATGATACTCGCTTTGGGTGCGAGTGGTCCCGGGTTCAAGTCCCGGACGGACCCTAGTTTTAGCAGAGGTAATTTAGTGACTATTTAAATGCAACTAACTACAGGGTAGGACTATGAGTAGAGCATGTTTTAGTTTCATACATGGTCCGTTGGTCTAGGGGTATGATACTCGCTTAGGGTGCGAATGGTCCCAAGTTCAAATCCCGGACGGACCCGAGTTTTTGCAGAGGTAATTTAGTGACTATTTAAATGCAACTAACTACAGGGTAGGCCTATGAGTAGAGCATGTTTTAGTTTCATACATGGTCCTTTGGTCTAGGGGTATGTGACTTGCTTAGGGTGCGAGTGGTCCCGGGTTCGAATCCAGGACGGACCCGAGTTTTTGCAGAGGCAATTTAGTGACTATTTAAATGCAACTATCTACAGGGTAGGCCTAAGAGTTGAGCATGTTTTATTACATACATGGTCCGTTGGTCTAGGGGTATGATACTCGCTTTGGGTGCGAGTGGTCCCGGGTTCAAATCCCGGACGGACCCGAGTTTTGCAGAAGTAATTTGGTGACTATTTAAATGCAACGAGTTAAATTGTAGGACTACGAGTTGAGCATGTTTCAGTGTCATACTTCGTCCGTTGGTCTAGGGGTATGATACTCGCTTCGGGTTTGAGTGGTCCCGGGTTGAAATCCCGGACGGACCCTAGTTTTTGCAGAGGTAATTTAGTGACTATTTAAATGCAACTAACTACAGGGTAGGCCTATGAGTTGAGCATGTTTTGTTTCATACATGGTCCGTTGGTCTAGGGGTATGATACTCGCTTTGGGTGCGAGTGGTCCCGGGTCCAAATCCCGGACGGACCCGAGTTTTGCAGAAGTAAATTGGTGACTATTTAAATGCAACTAACTACAGAGTAGGCCAATGAGGAGAGCATGTTTTATTACATACATGGTCCGTTGGTCTAGGGGTATGATACTCGCTTTGGGTGCGAGTGGTCCCGGGTTCAAATCCCGGACGGACCCTAGTTTTAGCAGAGGTAATTTAGTGACTATTTAAATGCAACTAACTACAGGGTAGGACTATGAGTAGAGCATGTTTTAGTTTCATACATGGTCCGTTGGTCTAGGGGTATGATACTCGCTTAGGGTGCGAGTGGTCCCGGGTTCAAATTCCGGACGGACCCGAGTTTTTGCAGAAGTAAACTGGTGACTATTTAAATGCAACTAACTACAGGGTAGGCCTATGAGTTGAGCATGTTTTGTTTCATACATGGTCCGTTGTCCTAGGGGTATGATACTCGCTTTGGGTGCGAGTGGTTCCGGGTTCAAATCCCGGACGGACCCGAGTTTTGCAGAAGTAATTTGGTGACTATTTAAATGCAACGAGTTAAATTGTAGGACTACGAGTTGAGCTTGTTTCAGTGTCATACTTCGTCCGTTGGTCTAGGGGTATGATACTCGCTTCGGGTTTGAGTGGTCCCGGGTTCAAATCCCGGACGGACCCTAGTTTTTGCAGAGGTAATTTAGTGACTATTTAAATGCAACTAACTACAGGGTAGGACTATGAGTAGAGCATGTTTTAGTTTCATAAATGGTCCGTTGGTCTAGGGGTATGATACTCGCTTAGGGTGCGAGTGGTCCCGGGTTCAAATCCCGGACGGACCCGAGTTTTTGCAGAAGTAAATTGGTGACTATTTAAATGCAACTAACTACAGGGTAGGCCCATGAGTTGAGCATGTTTTGTTTCATACATGGTCCGTTGGTCTAGGGGTATGATACTCGCTTTGGGTGCGAGTGGTTCCGGGTTCAAATCCCGGGCGGACCCGAGTTTTGCAGAAGTAATTTGGTGACTATTTAAATGCAACGAGTTAAATTGTAGGACTACGAGTTGAGCTTGTTTCAGTGTCATACTTCGTCCGTTGGTCTAGGGGTATTATACTCGCTTCGGGTTTGAGTGGTCCCGGGTTCAAATCCCGGACGGACCCTAGTTTTTGCAGAGGTAATTTAGTGACTATTTAAATGCAACTAACTACAGGGTAGGACTATGAGTAGAGCATGTTTTAGTTTCATACATGGTCCGTTGGTAAAGGGGTATGATACTCGCTTAGGGTGCGAATGGTCCCAAGTTCAAATCCCGGACGGACCCGAGTTTTTGCAGAGGTAATTTAGTGACTATTTAAATGCAACTAACTACAGGGTAGGCCTATGAGTAGAGCATGTTTTAGTTTCATACATGGTCCTTTGGTCTAGGGGTATGTGACTTGCTTAGGGTGCGAGTGGTCCCGGGTTCGAATCCAGGACGGACCCGAGTTTTTGCAGAGGTAATTTAGTGACTATTTAAATGCAACTATCTACAGGGTAGGCCTAAGAGTTGAGCATGTTTTATTACATACATGGTCCGTTGGTCTAGGGGTATGATACTCGCTTTGGGTGCGAGTGGTCCCGGGTTCAAATCCCGGACGGACCCGAGTTTTGCAGAAGTAATTTGGTGACTATTTAAATGCAACGAGTTAAATTGTAGGACTACGAGTTGAGCATGTTTCAGTGTCATACTTCGTCCGTTGGTCTAGGGGTATGATACTCGCTTCGGGTTTGAGTGGTCCCGGGTTGAAATCCCGGACGGACCCTAGTTTTTGCAGAGGTAATTTAGTGACTATTTAAATGCAACTAACTACAGGGTAGGACTATGAGTAGAGCATGTTTTAGCTTCATACATGGCCCGTTGGTTTAGGGGTATGATACTCGCTTAGGGTGCGAGTGGTCCCTGGTTCAAATCCCGGACGGACGCGAGTTTTTGCAGAGGTAATTTAGTGACTATTTAAATGCAACTAACCACAGGGTAGGCCTATGAGTTGAGCATGTTTTGTTTCATACATGGTCCATTGGTCTAGGGGTATGATACTCGCTTTGGGTGCGAGTGGTCCCGGGTTCAAATCCCGGACGGACCCGAGTTTTGCAGATGTAAATTGGTGACTATTTAAATGCAACTAACTACAGGGTAGGCCTATGACTAGAGCATGTTTTAGTTTCATACATGGTCCTTTGGTCTAGGGGTATGATACTTGCTTAGGGTGCGAGTGGTCCCGGGTTAAAATCCCGGACGGACCCGAGTTTTTGCAGAAGTAATTTAGTGACTATTTAAATGCAACTAACTACAGGGTAGGCCTATGAGTAGAGCATGTTTTAGTTTCATAGATGGTCCGTTAGTCAATGAGTATGAGACTCGCTTTGGGTGCGAGTGGTCCCGGGTTCAAATCCCGGTCGGACCCGAGTTTTTGCAGAAGTAATTTGGTGACTATTTAAATGCAACGAGTTAAATTGTAGGACTACGAGTTGAGCATGTTTCAGTGTCATACTTCGTCCGTTGGTCAAGGGGTATGATACTCGCTTAGGGTGCGAGTGGTCCCGGGTTAAAATCCCGGACGGACCCGAGTTTTTGCAGAAGTAATTTAGTGACTATTTAAATGCAACTAACTACAGGGTAGGCCTATGAGTAGTGCATGTTTCAGTTGCATACATGGTCCGTTGATCTAGGGTATGATACTCGCTTAGGGTGCGAGTGGTCCCGGGTTCAAATCCCGGACGGACCCGAGTTTTGCAGAAGTAAATTGGTGACTATTTAAATGCAACTAACTACAGGGTAGGCCTATGAGTAGAGCATGTTTTAGTTTCATACATGGTCCTTTGGTCTAGGGGTATGATACTTGCTTAGGGTGCGAGTGGTCCCGGGTTCGAATCCAGGACGGACCCGAGTTTTTGCAGAGGTAATTTAGTGACTATTTAAATGCAACTATCTACAGGGTAGGACTATGAGTAGAGCATGTTTTAGTTTCATACATGGTCCGTTGGTCTAGGGGTATGATACTCGCTTAGGGTGCGAGTGGTCCCGGGTTCAAATCCCGGACGGACCCGAGTTTTTGCAGAAGTAAATTGGTGACTATTTAAATGCAACTAACTACAGGGTAGGCCTATGAGTTGAGCATGTTTTGTTTCATACATGGTCCGTTGGTCTAGGGGTATGATACTCGCTTTGGGTGCGAGTGGTCCCGGGTCCAAATCCCGGACGGACCCGAGTTTTGCAGAAGTAAATTGGTGACTATTTAAATGCAACTAACTACAGGGTAGGCCTATGAGTAGAGCATGTTTTAGTTTCATACATGGTCCTTTGGTCTAGGGGTATGATACTTGCTTAGGGTGCGAGTGGTCCCGGGTTCGAATCCCGGACGGACCCGAGTTTTTGCAGAGGTAATTTAGTGACTATTTAAATGCAACTAACTACAGGGTAGGCCTATGAGTAGTGCATGTTTCAGTTGCATACATGGTCCGTTGATCTAGGGTATGATACTCGCTTAGGGTGCGAGTGGTCCCGGGTTCAAATCCCGGACGGACCCGAGTTTTGCAGAAGTAAATTGGTGACTATTTAAATGCAACTAACTACAGGGTAGGCCTATGAGTAGAGCATGTTTTAGTTTCATACATGGTCCTTTGGTCTAGGGGTATGATACTTGCTTAGGGTGCGAGTGGTCCCGGGTTCGAATCCAGGACGGACCCGAGTTTTTGCAGAGGTAATTTAGTGACTATTTAAATGCAACTATCTACAGGGTAGGACTATGAGTAGAGCATGTTTTAGTTTCATACATGGTCCGTTGGTCTAGGGGTATGATACTCGCTTAGGGTGCGAGTGGTCCCGGGTTCAAATTCCGGACGGACCCGAGTTTTTGCAGAAGTAAACTGGTGACTATTTAAATGCAACTAACTACAGGGTAGGCCTATGAGTTGAGCATGTTTTGTTTCATACATGGTCCGTTGGTCTAGGGGTATGATACTCGCTTTGGGTGCGAGTGGTTCCGGGTTCAAATCCCGGACGGACCCGAGTTTTGCAGAAGTAATTTGGTGACTATTTAAATGCAACGAGTTAAATTGTAGGACTACGAGTTGAGCTTGTTTCAGTGTCATACTTCGTCCGTTGGTCTAGGGGTATGATACTCGCTTCGGGTTTGAGTGGTCCCGGGTTCAAATCCCGGACGGACCCTAGTTTTTGCAGAGGTAATTTAGTGACTATTTAAATGCAACTAACTACAGGGTAGGACTATGAGTAGAGCATGTTTTAGTTTCATAAATGGTCCGTTGGTCTAGGGGTATGATACTCGCTTAGGGTGCGAGTGGTCCCGGGTTCAAATCCCGGACGGACCCGAGTTTTTGCAGAAGTAAATTGGTGACTATTTAAATGCAACTAACTACAGGGTAGGCCCATGAGTTGAGCATGTTTTGTTTCATACATGGTCCGTTGGTCTAGGGGTATGATACTCGCTTTGGGTGCGAGTGGTTCCGGGTTCAAATCCCGGACGGACCCGAGTTTTGCAGAAGTAATTTGGTGACTATTTAAATGCAACGAGTTAAATTGTAGGACTACGAGTTGAGCTTGTTTCAGTGTCATACTTCGTCCGTTGGTCTAGGGGTATGATACTCGCTTCGGGTTTGAGTGGTCCCGGGTTCAAATCCCGGACGGACCCTAGTTTTTGCAGAGGTAATTTAGTGACTATTTAAATGCAACTAACTACAGGGTAGGACTATGAGTAGAGCATGTTTTAGTTTCATACATGGTCCGTTGGTCTAGGGGTATGATACTCGCTTAGGGTGCGAATGGTCCCAAGTTCAAATCCCGGACGGACCCGAGTTTTTGCAGAGGTAATTTAGTGACTATTTAAATGCAACTAACTACAGGGTAGGCCTATAAGTAGAGCATGTTTTAGTTTCATACATGGTCCGTTGGTCTAGGGGTATGATACTCGCTTAGGGTGCGAGTGGTCCCGGGTTCAAATCCCGGACGGACCCGAGTTTTTGCAGAGGTAATTTAGTGACTATTTAAATGCAACTATCTACAGGGTAGGCCTAAGAGTTGAGCATGTTTTATTACATACATGGTCCGTTGGTCTAGGGGTATGATACTCGCTTTGGGTGCGAGTGGTCCCGGGTTCAAATCCCGGACGGACCCGAGTTTTTGCAGAAGTAAATTGGTGACTATTTAAATGCAACTAACTACAGGGTAGGCCTATGAGTTGAGCATGTTTTGTTTCATACATGGTCCGTTGGTCTAGGGGTATGATACTCGCTTTGGGTGCGAGTGGTCCCGGGTCCAAATCCCGGACGGACCCGAGTTTTGCAGAAGTAAATTGGTGACTATTTAAATGCAACTAACTACAGAGTAGGCCAATGAGGAGAGCATGTTTTATTACATACATGGTCCGTTGGTCTAGGGGTATGATACTCGCTTTGGGTGCGAGTGGTCCCGGGTTCAAATCCCGGACGGACCCTAGTTTTAGCAGAGGTAATTTAGTGACTATTTAAATGCAACTAACTACAGGGTAGGACTATGAGTAGAGCATGTTTTAGTTTCATACATGGTCCGTTGGTCTAGGGGTATGATACTCGCTTAGGGTGCGAGTGGTCCCGGGTTCAAATTCCGGACGGACCCGAGTTTTTGCAGAAGTAAACTGGTGACTATTTAAATGCAACTAACTACAGGGTAGGCCTATGAGTTGAGCATGTTTTGTTTCATACATGGTCCGTTGGTCTAGGGGTATGATACTCGCTTTGGGTGCGAGTGGTTCCGGGTTCAAATCCCAGACGGACCCGAGTTTTGCAGAAGTAATTTGGTGACTATTTAAATGCAACGAGTTAAATTGTAGGACTACGAGTTGAGCTTGTTTCAGTGTCATACTTCGTCCGTTGGTCTAGGGGTATGATACTCGCTTCGGGTTTGAGTGGTCCCGGGTTCAAATCCCGGACGGACCCTAGTTTTTGCAGAGGTAATTTAGTGACTATTTAAATGCAACTAACTACAGGGTAGGACTATGAGTAGAGCATGTTTTAGTTTCATAAATGGTCCGTTGGTCTAGGGGTATGATACTCGCTTAGGGTGCGAGTGGTCCCGGGTTCATATCCCGGACGGACCCGAGTTTTTGCAGAAGTAAATTGGTGACTATTTAAATGCAACTAACTACAGGGTAGGCCCATGAGTTGAGCATGTTTTGTTTCATACATGGTCCGTTGGTCTAGGGGTGTGATACTCGCTTTGGGTGCGAGTGGTTCCGGGTTCAAATCCCGGACGGACCCGAGTTTTGCAGAAGTAATTTGGTGACTATTTAAATGCAACGAGTTAAATTGTAGGACTACGAGTTGAGCTTGTTTCAGTGTCATACTTCGTCCGTTGGTCTAGGGGTATGATACTCGCTTCGGGTTTGAGTGGTCCCGGGTTCAAATCCCGGACGGACCCGAGTTTTTGCAGAGGTAATTTAGTGACTATTTAAATGCAACTAACTACAGGGTAGGCCTATAAGTAGAGCATGTTTTAGTTTCATACATGGTCCTTTGGTCTAGGGGTATGTGACTTGCTTAGGGTGCGAGTGGTCCCGGGTTCGAATCCAGGACGGACCCGAGTTTTTGCAGAGGTAATTTAGTGACTATTTAAATGCAACTATCTACAGGGTAGGCCTAAGAGTTGAGCATGTTTTATTACATACATGGTCCGTTGGTCTAGGGGTATGATACTCGCTTTGGGTGCGAGTGGTCCCGGGTTCAAATCCCGGACGGACCCGAGTTTTGCATAAGTAATTTGGTGACTATTTAAATGCAACGAGTTAAATTGTAGGACTACGAGTTGAGCATGTTTCAGTGTCATACTTCGTCCGTTGGTCTAGGGGTATGATACTCGCTTCGGGTTTGAGTGGTCCCGGGTTGAAATCCCGGACGGACCCTAGTTTTTGCAGAGGTAATTTAGTGACTATTTAAATGCAACTAACTACAGGGTAGGACTATGAGTAGAGCATGTTTTAGCTTCATACATGGCCCGTTGGTTTAGGGGTATGATACTCGCTTAGGGTGCGAGTGGTCCCTGGTTCAAATCCCGGACGGACGCGAGTTTTTGCAGAGGTAATTTAGTGACTATTTAAATGCAACTAACCATAGGGTAGGCCTATGAGTTGAGCATGTTTTGTTTCATACATGGTGCATTGGTCTAGGGGTATGATACTCGCTTTGGGTGCGAGTGGTCCCGGGTTCAAATCCCGGACGGACCCGAGTTTTGCAGATGTAAATTGGTGACTATTTAAATGCAACTAACTACAGGGTAGGCCTATGACTAGAGCATGTTTTAGTTTCATACATGGTCCTTTGGTCTAGGGGTATGATACTTGCTTAGGGTGCGAGTGGTCCCGGGTTAAAATCCCGGACGGACCCGAGTTTTTGCAGAAGTAATTTAGTGACTATTTAAATGCAACTAACTACAGGGTAGGCCTATGAGTAGAGCATGTTTTAGTTTCATAGATGGTCCGTTAGTCAAGGAGTATGAGACTCGCTTTGGGTGCGAGTGGTCCCGGGTTCAAATCCCGGTCGGACCCGAGTTTTGCAGAAGTAATTTGGTGACTATTTAAATGCAACGAGTTAAATTGTAGGACTACGAGTTGAGCTTGTTTCAGTGTCATACTTCGTCCGTTGGTCTAGGGGTATGATACTCGCTTCGGGTTTGAGTGGTCCCGGGTTCAAATCCCGGACGGACCCTAGTTTTTGCAGAGGTAATTTAGTGACTATTTAAATGCAACTAACTACAGGGTAGGACTATGAGTAGAGCATGTTTTAGTTTCATAAATGGTCCGTTGGTCTAGGGGTATGATACTCGCTTAGGGTGCGAGTGGTCCCGGGTTCATATCCCGGACGGACCCGAGTTTTTGCAGAAGTAAATTGGTGACTATTTAAATGCAACTAACTACAGGGTAGGCCCATGAGTTGAGCATGTTTTGTTTCATACATGGTCCGTTGGTCTAGGGGTATGATACTCGCTTTGGGTGCGAGTGGTTCCGGGTTCAAATCCCGGACGGACCCGAGTTTTGCAGAAGTAATTTGGTGACTATTTAAATGCAACGAGTTAAATTGTAGGACTACGAGTTGAGCTTGTTTCAGTGTCATACTTCGTCCGTTGGTCTAGGGGTATGATACTCGCTTCGGGTTTGAGTGGTCCCGGGTTCAAATCCCGGACGGACCCTAGTTTTTGCAGAGGTAATTTAGTGACTATTTAAATGCAACTAACTACAGGGTAGGACTATGAGTAGAGCATGTTTTAGTTTCATACATGGTCCGTTGGTCTAGGGGTATGATACTCGCTTAGGGTGCGAATGGTCCCAAGTTCAAATCCCGGACGGACCCGAGTTTTTGCAGAGGTAATTTAGTGACTATTTAAATGCAACTAACTACAGGGTAGGCCTATAAGTAGAGCATGTTTTAGTTTCATACATGGTCCTTTGGTCTAGGGGTATGTGACTTGCTTAGGGTGCGAGTGGTCCCGGGTTCGAATCCAGGACGGACCCGAGTTTTTGCAGAGGTAATTTAGTGACTATTTAAATGCAACTATCTACAGGGTAGGCCTAAGAGTTGAGCATGTTTTATTACATACATGGTCCGTTGGTCTAGGGGTATGATACTCGCTTTGGGTGCGAGTGGTCCCGGGTTCAAATCCCGGACGGACCCGAGTTTTGCATAAGTAATTTGGTGACTATTTAAATGCAACGAGTTAAATTGTAGGACTACGAGTTGAGCATGTTTCAGTGTCATACTTCGTCCGTTGGTCTAGGGGTATGATACTCGCTTCGGGTTTGAGTGGTCCCGGGTTGAAATCCCGGACGGACCCTAGTTTTTGCAGAGGTAATTTAGTGACTATTTAAATGCAACTAACTACAGGGTAGGACTATGAGTAGAGCATGTTTTAGCTTCATACATGGCCCGTTGGTTTAGGGGTATGATACTCGCTTAGGGTGCGAGTGGTCCCTGGTTCAAATCCCGGACGGACGCGAGTTTTTGCAGAGGTAATTTAGTGACTATTTAAATGCAACTAACCATAGGGTAGGCCTATGAGTTGAGCATGTTTTGTTTCATACATGGTGCATTGGTCTAGGGGTATGATACTCGCTTTGGGTGCGAGTGGTCCCGGGTTCAAATCCCGGACGGACCCGAGTTTTGCAGATGTAAATTGGTGACTATTTAAATGCAACTAACTACAGGGTAGGCCTATGACTAGAGCATGTTTTAGTTTCATACATGGTCCTTTGGTCTAGGGGTATGATACTTGCTTAGGGTGCGAGTGGTCCCGGGTTAAAATCCCGGACGGACCCGAGTTTTTGCAGAAGTAATTTAGTGACTATTTAAATGCAACTAACTACAGGGTAGGCCTATGAGTAGAGCATGTTTTAGTTTCATAGATGGTCCGTTAGTCAAGGAGTATGAGACTCGCTTTGGGTGCGAGTGGTCCCGGGTTCAAATCCCGGTCGGACCCGAGTTTTGCAGAAGTAATTTGGTGACTATTTAAATGCAACGAGTTAAATTGTAGGACTACGAGTTGAGCATGTTTCAGTGTCATACTTCGTCCGTTGGTCAAGGGGTATGATACTCGCTTAGGGTGCGAGTGGTCCCGGGTTAAAATCCCGGACGGACCCGAGTTTTTGCAGAAGTAATTTAGTGACTATTTAAATGCAACTAACTACAGGGTAGGCCTATGAGTAGTGCATGTTTCAGTTGCATACATGGTCCGTTGATCTAGGGTATGATACTCGCTTAGGGTGCGAGTGGTCCCGGGTTCAAATCCCGGACGGACCCGAGTTTTTGCAGAGGTAATTTAGTGACTATTTAAATACAACTAACTACAGGGTAGGACTATGAGTAGAGCATGTTTTAGTTTCATACATGGTGCGTTGGTCTAGGGGTATGATACTCGCTTTGGGTGCGAGTGGTCCCGGGTTCAAATCCCGGACGGACCCGAGTTTTGCAGAAGTAAATTGGTGACTATTTAAATGCAACTAACTACAGGGTAGGCCTATGAGTAGAGCATGTTTTAGTTTCATACATGGTCTTTTGGTCTAGGGGTATGATACTTGCTTAGGGTGCGAGTGGTCCCGGGTTCGAATCCAGGACGGACCCGAGTTTTTGCAGAGGTAATTTAGTGACTATTTAAATGCAACTATCTACAGGGTAGGCCTAAGAGTTGAGCATGTTTTATTACATACATGGTCCGTTGGTCTAGGGGTATGATACTCGCTTTGGGTGCGAGTGGTCCCGGGTTCAAATCCCGGACGGACCCGAGTTTTGCAGAAGTAATTTGGTGACTATTTAAATGCAACGAGTTAAATTGTAGGACTACGAGTTGAGCATGTTTCAGTGTCATACTTCGTCCGTTGGTCTAGGGGTATGATACTCGCTTCGGGTTTGAGTGGTCCCGGGTTTAAATCCCGGACGGACCCTAGTTTTTGCAGAGGTAATTTAGTGACTATTTAAATGCAACTAACTACAGGGAAGGACTATGAGTAGAGCATGTTTTAGCTTCATACATGGCCCGTTGGTTTAGGGGTATGATAGTCGCTTAGGGTGCGAGTGGTCCCTGGTTCAAATCCCGGACGGACGCGAGTTTTTGCAGAGGTAATTTAGTGACTATTTAAATGAAACTAACTACAGGGTAAGCCTATGAGTAGAGCATGTTTTAGTTACATAGATGGTCCGTTAGTCAAGGGGTATGAGACTCGCTTTGGGTGCGAGTGGTCCCGGGTTCAAATCCCGGTCGGACCCGAGTTTTGCAGAAGTAATTTGGTGACTATTTAAATGCAACGAGTTAAATTGTAGGACTACGAGTTGAGCATGTTTCAGTGTCATACTTCGTCCGTTGGTCAAGGGGTATGATACTCGCTTAGGGTGCGAGTGGTCCCGGGTTCAAATCCCGGACGGACCCGAGTTTTTGCAGAGGTAATTTAGTGACTATTTAAATACAACTAACTACAGGGTAGGACTTTGAGTAGAGCATGTTTTAGTTTCATACATGGTCCGTTGGTCTAGGGGTATGATACTCGCTTAGGGTGCGAGTGGTCCCGGGTTCGAATCCAGGACGGACCCGAGTTTTTGCAGAGGTAATTTAGTGACTATTTAAATGCAACTATCTACAGGGTAGGCCTAAGAGTTGAGCATGTTTTATTACATACATGGTCCGTTGGTCTAGGGGTATGATACTCGCTTTGGGTGCGAGTGGTCCCGGGTTCAAATCCCGGACGGACCCGAGTTTTGCATAAGTAATTTGGTGACTATTTAAATGCAACGAGTTAAATTGTAGGACTACGAGTTGAGCATGTTTCAGTGTCATACTTCGTCCGTTGGTCTAGGGGTATGATACTCGCTTCGGGTTTGAGTGGTCCCGGGTTGAAATCCCGGACGGACCCTAGTTTTTGCAGAGGTAATTTAGTGACTATTTAAATGCAACTAACTACAGGGTAGGACTATGAGTAGAGCATGTTTTAGCTTCATACATGGCCCGTTGGTTTAGGGGTATGATACTCGCTTAGGGTGCGAGTGGTCCCTGGTTCAAATCCCGGACGGACGCGAGTTTTTGCAGAGGTAATTTAGTGACTATTTAAATGCAACTAACCATAGGGTAGGCCTATGAGTTGAGCATGTTTTGTTTCATACATGGTCCATTGGTCTAGGGGTATGATACTCGCTTTGGGTGCGAGTGGTCCCGGGTTCAAATCCCGGACGGACCCGAGTTTTGCAGATGTAAATTGGTGACTATTTAAATGCAACTAACTACAGGGTAGGCCTATGACTAGAGCATGTTTTAGTTTCATACATGGTCCTTTGGTCTAGGGGTATGATACTTGCTTAGGGTGCGAGTGGTCCCGGGTTAAAATCCCGGACGGACCCGAGTTTTTGCAGAAGTAATTTAGTGACTATTTAAATGCAACTAACTACAGGGTAGGCCTATGAGTAGAGCATGTTTTAGTTTCATAGATGGTCCGTTAGTCAAGGAGTATGAGACTCGCTTTGGGTGCGAGTGGTCCCGGGTTCAAATCCCGGTCGGACCCGAGTTTTGCAGAAGTAATTTGGTGACTATTTAAATGCAACGAGTTAAATTGTAGGACTACGAGTTGAGCATGTTTCAGTGTCATACTTCGTCCGTTGGTCAAGGGGTATGATACTCGCTTAGGGTGCGAGTGGTCCCGGGTTAAAATCCCGGACGGACCCGAGTTTTTGCAGAAGTAATTTAGTGACTATTTAAATGCAACTAACTACAGGGTAGGCCTATGAGTAGTGCATGTTTCAGTTGCATACATGGTCCGTTGATCTAGGGTATGATACTCGCTTTGGGTGCGAGTGGTCCCGGGTTCAAATCCCGGACGGACCCGAGTTTTGCAGAAGTAAATTGGTGACTATTTAAATGCAACTAACTACAGGGTAGGCCTATGAGTAGAGCATGTTTTAGTTTCATACATGGTCTTTTGGTCTAGGGGTATGATACTTGCTTAGGGTGCGAGTGGTCCCGGGTTCGAATCCAGGACGGACCCGAGTTTTTGCAGAGGTAATTTAGTGACTATTTAAATGCAACTATCTACAGGGTAGGCCTAAGAGTTGAGCATGTTTTATTACATACATGGTCCGTTGGTCTAGGGGTATGATACTCGCTTTGGGTGCGAGTGGTCCCGGGTTCAAATCCCGGACGGACCCGAGTTTTGCAGAAGTAATTTGGTGACTATTTAAATGCAACGAGTTAAATTGTAGGACTACGAGTTGAGCATGTTTCAGTGTCATACTTCCTCCGTTGGTCTAGGGGTATGATACTCGCTTCGGGTTTGAGTGGTCCCGGGTTCAAATCCCGGACGGACCCTAGTTTTTGCAGAGGTAATTTAGTGACTATTTAAATGCAACTAACTACAGGGAAGGACTATGAGTAGAGCATGTTTTAGCTTCATACATGGCCCGTTGGTTTAGGGGTATGATAGTCGCTTAGGGTGCGAGTGGTCCCTGGTTCAAATCCCGGACGGACGCGAGTTTTTGCAGAGGTAATTTAGTGACTATTTAAATGAAACTAACTACAGGGTAAGCCTATGAGTAGAGCATGTTTTAGTTACATAGATGGTCCGTTAGTCAAGGGGTATGAGACTCGCTTTGGGTGCGAGTGGTCCCGGGTTCAAATCCCGGTCGGACCCGAGTTTTGCAGAAGTAATTTGGTGACTATTTAAATGCAACGAGTTAAATTGTAGGACTACGAGTTGAGCATGTTTCAGTGTCATACTTCGTCCGTTGGTCAAGGGGTATGATACTCGCTTAGGGTGCGAGTGGTCCCGGGTTCAAATCCCGGACGGACCCGAGTTTTTGCAGAGGTAATTTAGTGACTATTTAAATACAACTAACTACAGGGTAGGACTTTGAGTAGAGCATGTTTTAGTTTCATACATGGTCCGTTGGTCTAGGGGTATGATACTCGCTTAGGGTGCGAATGGTCCCAAGTTCAAATCCCGGACGGACCCGAGTTTTTGCAGAGGTAATTTAGTGACTATTTAAATGCAACTAACTACAGGGTAGGCCTATGAGTAGAGCATGTTTTAGTTTCATACATGGTCCTTTGGTCTAGGGGTATGTGACTTGCTTAGGGTGCGAGTGGTCCCGGGTTCGAATCCAGGACGGACCCGAGTTTTTGCAGAGGTAATTTAGTGACTATTTAAATGCAACTATCTACAGGGTAGGCCTAAGAGTTGAGCATGTTTTATTACATACATGGTCCGTTGGTCTAGGGGTATGATACTCGCTTTGGGTGCGAGTGGTCCCGGGTTCAAATCCCGGACGGACCCGAGTTTTGCATAAGTAATTTGGTGACTATTTAAATGCAACGAGTTAAATTGTAGGACTACGAGTTGAGCATGTTTCAGTGTCATACTTCGTCCGTTGGTCTAGGGGTATGATACTCGCTTCGGGTTTGAGTGGTCCCGGGTTGAAATCCCGGACGGACCCTAGTTTTTGCAGAGGTAATTTAGTGACTATTTAAATGCAACTAACTACAGGGTAGGACTATGAGTAGAGCATGTTTTAGCTTCATACATGGCCCGTTGGTTAAGGGGTATGATACTCGCTTAGGGTGCGAGTGGTCCCTGGTTCAAATCCCGGACGGACGCGAGTTTTTGCAGAGGTAATTTAGTGACTATTTAAATGCAACTAACCATAGGGTAGGCCTATGAGTTGAGCATGTTTTGTTTCATACATGGTCCATTGGTCTAGGGGTATGATACTCGCTTTGGGTGCGAGTGGTCCCGGGTTCAAATCCCGGACGGACCCGAGTTTTGCAGATGTAAATTGGTGACTATTTAAATGCAACTAACTACAGGGTAGGCCTATGACTAGAGCATGTTTTAGTTTCATACATGGTCCTTTGGTCTAGGGGTATGATACTTGCTTAGGGTGCGAGTGGTCCCGGGTTAAAATCCCGGACGGACCCGAGTTTTTGCAGAAGTAATTTAGTGACTATTTAAATGCAACTAACTACAGGGTAGGCCTATGAGTAGAGCATGTTTTAGTTTCATAGATGGTCCGTTAGTCAAGGAGTATGAGACTCGCTTTGGGTGCGAGTGGTCCCGGGTTCAAATCCCGGTCGGACCCGAGTTTTGCAGAAGTAATTTGGTGACTATTTAAATGCAACGAGTTAAATTGTAGGACTACGAGTTGAGCATGTTTCAGTGTCATACTTCGTCCGTTGGTCAAGGGGTATGATACTCGCTTAGGGTGCGAGTGGTCCCGGGTTAAAATCCCGGACGGACCCGAGTTTTTGCAGAAGTAATTTAGTGACTATTTAAATGCAACTAACTACAGGGTAGGCCTATGAGTAGTGCATGTTTCAGTTGCATACATGGTCCGTTGATCTAGGGTATGATACTCGCTTAGGGTGCGAGTGGTCCCGGGTTCAAATCCCGGACGGACCCGAGTTTTTGCAGAGGTAATTTAGTGACTATTTAAATACAACTAACTACAGGGTAGGACTATGAGTAGAGCATGTTTTAGTTTCATACATGGCCCGTTGGTTTAGGGGTATGATACTCGCTTTGGGTGCGAGTGGTCCCGGGTTCAAATCCCGGACGGACCCGAGTTTTGCAGAAGTAATTTGGTGACTATTTAAATGCAACGAGTTAAATTGTAGGACTACGAGTTGAGCATGTTTCAGTGTCATACTTCGTCCGTTGGTCTAGGGGTATGATACTCGCTTCGGGTTTGAGTGGTCCCGGGTTCAAATCCCGGACGGACCCTAGTTTTTGCAGAGGTAATTTAGTGACTATTTAAATGCAACTAACTACAGGGAAGGACTATGAGTAGAGCATGTTTTAGCTTCATACATGGCCCGTTGGTTTAGGGGTATGATAGTCGCTTAGTTTGCGAGTGGTCCCTGGTTCAAATCCCGGACGGAAGCGAGTTTTTGCAGAGGTAATTTAGTGACTATTTAAATGAAACTAACTACAGGGTAAGCCTATGAGTAGAGCATGTTTTAGTTACATAGATGGTCCGTTAGTCAAGGGGTATGAGACTCGCTTTGGGTGCGAGTGGTCCCGGGTTCAAATCCCGGTCGGACCCGAGTTTTGCAGAAGTAATTTGGTGACTATTTAAATGCAACGAGTTAAATTGTAGGACTACGAGTTGAGCATGTTTCAGTGTCATACTTCGTCCGTTGGTCAAGGGGTATGATACTTGCTTAGGGTGCGAGTGTTCCCGGGTTCAAATCCCGGACGGACCCGAGTTTTTGCAGAGGTAATTTAGTGACTATTTAAATACAACTAACTACAGGGTAGGACTTTGAGTAGAGCATGTTTTAGTTTCATACATAGTCCGTTGGTCTAGGGGTATGATACTCGCTTAGGGTGCGAATGGTCCCAAGTTCAAATCCCGGACGGACCCGAGTTTTTGCAGAGGTAATTTAGTGACTATTTAAATGCAACTAACTACGGGGTAGGCTTATGAGTTGAGCATGTTTTATTTCATACATGGTCCGTTGGTCTAGGGGTATGATACTCGCTTTGGGTGCGAGTGGTCCCGGGTTCAAATCCCGGACGGACCCGAGTTTTGCAGAAGTAAATTGGTGACTATTTAAATGCAACTAACTACAGGGTAGGCCTATGAGTAGAGCATGTTTTAGTTTCATACATGGTCCTTTGGTCTAGGGGTATGATACTTGCTTAGGGTGCGAGTGGTCCCGGGTTCGAATCCAGGACGGACCCGAGTTTTTGCAGAGGTAATTTAGTGACTATTTAAATGCAACTATCTACAGGGTAGGCCTAAGAGTTGAGCATGTTTTATTACATACGTGGTCCGTTGGTCTAGGGGTATGATACTCGCTTTGGGTGCGAGTGGTCCCGGGTTCAAATCCCGGACGGACCCGAGTTTTGCAGAAGTAATTTGGTGACTATTTAAATGCAACGAGTTAAATTGTAGGACTACGAGTTGAGCATTTTTCAGTGTCATACTTCGTCCGTTGGTCTAGGGGTATGATACTCGCTTCGGGTTTGAGTGGTCCCGGGTTCAGATTCCGGACGGACCCTAGTTTTTGCAGAGGTAATTTAGTGACTATTTAAATGCAACTAACTACAGGGTAGGACTATGAGTAGAGCATGTTTTAGCTTCATACATGGCCCGTTGGTTTAGGGGTATGATACTCGCTTAGGGTGCGAGTGGTCCCTGGTTCAAATCCCGGACGGACGCGAGTTTTTGCAGAGGTAATTTAGTGACTATTTAAATGAAACTAACTACAGGGTAAGCCTATGAGTAGAGCATGTTTTAGTTTCATAGATGGTCCGTTAGTCAAGGGGTATGAGACTCGCTTTGGGTGCGAGTGGTCCCGGGTTCAAATCCCGGTCGGACCCGAGTTTTGCAGAAATAATTTGGTGACTATTTAAATGCAACGAGTTAAATTGTAGGACTACGAGTTGAGCATGTTTCAGTGTCATACTTCGTCCGTTGGTCAAGGGGTATGATACTCGCTTAGGGTGCGAGTGGTCCCGGGTTCAAATCCCGGACGGACCCGAGTTTTTGCAGAGGTAATTTAGTGACTATTTAAATACAACTAACTACAGGGTAGGACTTTGAGTAGAGCATGTTTTAGTTTCATACATGGTCCGTTGGTCTAGGGGTATGATACTCGCTTAGGGTGCGAATGGTCCCAAGTTCAAATCCCGGACGGACCCGAGTTTTTGCAGAGGTAATTTAGTGACTATTTAAATGCAACTAACTACGGGGTAGGCTTATGAGTTGAGCATGTTTTATTTCATACATGGTCCGTTGGTCTAGGGGTATGATACTCGCTTTGGGTGCGAGTGGTCCCGGGTTCAAATCCCGGACGGACCCGAGTTTTGCAGAAGTAAATTGGTGACTATTTAAATGCAACTAACTACAGGGTAGGCCTATGAGTAGAGCATGTTTTAGTTTCATACATGGTCCTTTGGTCTAGGGGTATGATACTTGCTTAGGGTGCGAGTGGTCCCGGGTTCGAATCCAGGACGGACCCGAGTTTTTGCAGAGGTAATTTAGTGACTATTTAAATACAACTATCTACAGGGTAGGCCAAAGAGTTGAGCATGTTTTATTACATACGTGGTCCGTTGGTCTAGGGGTATGATACTCGCTTTGGGTGCGAGTGGTCCCGGGTTCAAATCCCGGACGGACCCGAGTTTTGCAGAAGTAATTTGGTGACTATTTAAATGCAACGAGTTAAATTGTAGGACTACGAGTTGAGCATTTTTCAGTGTCATACTTCGTCCGTTGGTCTAGGGGTATGATACTCGCTTCGGGTTTGAGTGGTCCCGGGTTCAAATTCCGGACGGACCCTAGTTTTTGCAGAGGTAATTTAGTGACTATTTAAATGCAACTAAACAGGGTAGGACTATGAGTAGAGCATGTTTTAGCTTCATACATGGCCCGTTGGTTTAGGGGTATGATACTCGCTTAGGGTGCGAGTGGTCCCTGGTTCAAATCCCGGACGGACGCGAGTTTTTGCAGAGGTAATTTAGTGACTATTTAAATGAAACTAACTACAAGGTAAGCCTATGAGTAGAGCATGTTTTAGTTTCATAGATGGTCCGTTAGTCAAGGGGTATGAGACTCGCTTTGGGTGCGAGTGGTTCCGGGTTCAAATCCCGGTCGGACCCGAGTTTTGCAGAAGTAATTTGGTGACTATTTAAATGCAACTAACTACAGGGTAGGCCTATGAGTAGTGCATGTTTCAGTTTCATACATGGTCCGTTGATCTAGGGTATGATACTCGCTTAGGGTGCGAGTGGTCCCGGGTTCAAATGCCGGACGGACCCGAGTTTTTGCAGAGGTAATTTAGTGACTATTTAAATACAACTAACTACAGGGTAGAACTATGAGTAGAGCATGTTTTTGTTTCATACATGGTCCGTTGGTCTAGGGGTATGATACTCGCTTAGGGTAAGAGTGGTCCCGGGTTCAAATCCCGGACGGAACCGAGTTTTTGCAGAGGTAATTTAGTGACTATTTAAATACAACTAACTACAGGGTAGGCCTATGAGTTGAGCATGTTTTGTTGCATACATGGTCCGTTGGTCTAGGGGTATGATACTCGCTTTGGGTGCGAGTGGTCCCGGGTTCAAATCCCGGACGGACCCGAGTTTTGCAGATGTAAATTGGTGACTATTTAAATGCAACTAACTACAGGGTAGGCCTATGAGTAGAGCATGTTTTAGTTTCATACATGGTCCTTTGGTCTAGGGGTATGATACTTGCTTAGGGTGCGAGTGGTCCCGGGTTCGAATCCAGGACGGACGCGAGTTTTTGCAGAGGTAATTTAGTGACTATTTAAATGCAACTAACTACAGGGTAAGCCTATGAGTAGAGCATGTTTTAGTTTCATAGATGGTCCGTTAGTCAAGGGGTATGATACTCGCTTCGGGTGTGAGTGGTCCCGGGTTCAAATCCCGGACGGACCCGAGTTTTTGCAGAGGTAATTAAGTGACTATTTAAATGCAACTAACTACAGGGTAGGCCTATGAGATGAGCATGTTTTATTTCATACATGGTCCGTTGGTCTAGGGGTATGATACTCGCTTTGGGTGCGAGTGGTCCCGGGTTCAAATCCCGGACGGACCCGAGTTTTTGCAGAGGTAATTTAGTGACTATTTAAATGAAACTAACTACAGGGTAAGCCTATGAGTAGAGCATGTTTTAGTTTCATAGATGGTCCGTTAGTCAAGGGGTATGAGACTCGCTTTGGGTGCGAGTGGTCCCGGGTTCAAATCCCGGTCGGACCCGAGTTTTGCAGAAATAATTTGGTGACTATTTAAATGCAACGAGTTAAATTGTAGGACTACGAGTTGAGCATGTTTCAGTGTCATACTTCGTCCGTTGGTCAAGGGGTATGATACTCGCTTAGGGTGCGAGTGGTCCCGGGTTCAAATCCCGGACGGACCCGAGTTTTTGCAGAGGTAATTTAGTGACTATTTAAATACAACTAACTACAGGGTAGGACTTTGAGTAGAGCATGTTTTAGTTTCATACATGGTCCGTTGGTCTAGGGGTATGATACTCGCTTAGGGTGCGAATGGTCCCAAGTTCAAATCCCGGACGGACCCGAGTTTTTGCAGAGGTAATTTAGTGACTATTTAAATGCAACTAACTACGGGGTAGGCTTATGAGTTGAGCATGTTTTATTTCATACATGGTCCGTTGGTCTAGGGGTATGATACTCGCTTTGGGTGCGAGTGGTCCCGGGTTCAAATCCCGGACGGACCCGAGTTTTGCAGAAGTAAATTGGTGACTATTTAAATGCAACTAACTACAGGGTAGGCCTATGAGTAGAGCATGTTTTAGTTTCATACATGGTCCTTTGGTCTAGGGGTATGATACTTGCTTAGGGTGCGAGTGGTCCCGGGTTCGAATCCAGGACGGACCCGAGTTTTTGCAGAGGTAATTTAGTGACTATTTAAATACAACTATCTACAGGGTAGGCCAAAGAGTTGAGCATGTTTTATTACATACGTGGTCCGTTGGTCTAGGGGTATGATACTCGCTTTGGGTGCGAGTGGTCCCGGGTTCAAATCCCGGACGGACCCGAGTTTTGCAGAAGTAATTTGGTGACTATTTAAATGCAACGAGTTAAATTGTAGGACTACGAGTTGAGCATTTTTCAGTGTCATACTTCGTCCGTTGGTCTAGGGGTATGATACTCGCTTCGGGTTTGAGTGGTCCCGGGTTCAAATTCCGGACGGACCCTAGTTTTTGCAGAGGTAATTTAGTGACTATTTAAATGCAACTAAACAGGGTAGGACTATGAGTAGAGCATGTTTTAGCTTCATACATGGCCCGTTGGTTTAGGGGTATGATACTCGCTTAGGGTGCGAGTGGTCCCTGGTTCAAATCCCGGACGGACGCGAGTTTTTGCAGAGGTAATTTAGTGACTATTTAAATGAAACTAACTACAAGGTAAGCCTATGAGTAGAGCATGTTTTAGTTTCATAGATGGTCCGTTAGTCAAGGGGTATGAGACTCGCTTTGGGTGCGAGTGGTTCCGGGTTCAAATCCCGGTCGGACCCGAGTTTTGCAGAAGTAATTTGGTGACTATTTAAATGCAACTAACTACAGGGTAGGCCTATGAGTAGTGCATGTTTCAGTTTCATACATGGTCCGTTGATCTAGGGTATGATACTCGCTTAGGGTGCGAGTGGTCCCGGGTTCAAATGCCGGACGGACCCGAGTTTTTGCAGAGGTAATTTAGTGACTATTTAAATACAACTAACTACAGGGTAGAACTATGAGTAGAGCATGTTTTTGTTTCATACATGGTCCGTTGGTCTAGGGGTATGATACTCGCTTA
The DNA here is from genome assembly GCF_054372755.1 of Phalangium opilio. Classification (NCBI taxonomy): domain Eukaryota; kingdom Metazoa; phylum Arthropoda; class Arachnida; order Opiliones; family Phalangiidae; genus Phalangium; species Phalangium opilio. Next base: position 4,676,387 of record NW_028324154.1, read on the forward strand.
GGGTAAGAGTGGTCCCGGGTTCAAATCCCGGACGGAACCGAGTTTTTGCAGAGGTAATTTAGTGACTATTTAAATACAACTAACTACAGGGTAGGCCTATGAGTTGAGCATGTTTTGTTGCATACATGGTCCGTTGGTCTAGGGGTATGATACTCGCTTTGGGTGCGAGTGGTCCCGGGTTCAAATCCCGGACGGACCCGAGTTTTGCAGATGTAAATTGGTGACTATTTAAATGCAACTAACTACAGGGTAGGCCTATGAGTAGAGCATGTTTTAGTTTCATACATGGTCCTTTGGTCTAGGGGTATGATACTTGCTTAGGGTGCGAGTGGTCCCGGGTTCGAATCCAGGACGGACGCGAGTTTTTGCAGAGGTAATTTAGTGACTATTTAAATGCAACTAACTACAGGGTAAGCCTATGAGTAGAGCATGTTTTAGTTTCATAGATGGTCCGTTAGTCAAGGGGTATGATACTCGCTTCGGGTGTGAGTGGTCCCGGGTTCAAATCCCGGACGGACCCGAGTTTTTGCAGAGGTAATTAAGTGACTATTTAAATGCAACTAACTACAGGGTAGGCCTATGAGATGAGCATGTTTTATTTCATACATGGTCCGTTGGTCTAGGGGTATGATACTCGCTTTGGGTGCGAGTGGTCCCGGGTTCAAATCCCGGACGGACCCGAGTTTTTGCAGAGGTAATTTAGTGACTATTCAAATGCAACTAGTTATATTGTAGGGCTACGAGTTGAGCATTTTTCAGTGTCATACTTCGTCCGTTGGTCTAGGGGTATGATACTCGCTTCGGGTTTGAGTGGTCCCGGGTTCAAATTCCGGACGGACCCTAGTTTTTGCAGAGGTAATTTAGTGACTATTTAAATGCAACTAACTACAGGGTAGGACTATGAGTTGAGCATGTTTTATTTCATACATGGTCCGTTGGTCTAGGGGTATGATACTCGCTTTGGGTGCGAGTGGTCCCGGGTTCAAATCCCGGACGGACCCGAGTTTTGCAGAAGTAAATTGGTGACTATTTAAATGCAACTAACTACAGGGTAGGCCTATGAGTAGAGCATGTTTTAGTTTCATACATGGTCCTTTGGTCTAGGGGTATGATACTTGCTTAGGGTGCGAGTGGTCCCGGGTTCGAATCCAGGACGGACCCGAGTTTTTGCAGAGGTAATTTAGTGACTATTTAAATGCAACTATCTACAGGGTAGGCCTAAGAGTTGAGCATGTTTTATTACATACGTGGTCCGTTGGTCTAGGGGTATGATACTCGCTTTGGGTGCGAGTGGTCCCGGGTTCAAATCCCGGACGGACCCGAGTTTTGCAGAAGTAATTTGGTGACTATTTAAATGCAACGAGTTAAATTGTAGGACTACGAGTTGAGCATTTTTCAGTGTCATACTTCGTCCGTTGGTCTAGGGGTATGATACTCGCTTAGGGTAAGAGTGGTCCCGGGTTCAAATCCCGGACGGAACCGAGTTTTTGCAGAGGTAATTTAGTGACTATTTAAATGCAACTATCTACAGGGTAGGCCTAAGAGTTGAGCATGTTTTATTACATACGTGGTCCGTTGGTCTAGGGGTATGATACTCGCTTTGGGTGCGAGTGGTCCCGGGTTCAAATCCCGGACGGACCCGAGTTTTGCAAAAGTAATTTGGTGACTATTTAAATGCAACGAGTTAAATTGTAGGACTACGAGTTGAGCATTTTTCAGTGTCATACTTCGTCCGTTGGTCTAGGGGTATGATACTCGCTTAGGGTAAGAGTGGTCCCGGGTTCAAATTCCGGACGGACCCTAGTTTTTGCAGAGGTAATTTAGTGACTATTTAAATGCAACTAAACAGGGTAGGACTATGAGTAGAGCATGTTTTAGCTTCATACATGGCCCGTTGGTTTAGGGGTATGATACTCGCTTAGGGTGCGAGTGGTCCCTGGTTCAAATCCCGGACGGACGCGAGTTTTTGCAGAGGTAATTTAGTGACTATTTAAATGAAACTAACTACAAGGTAAGCCTATGAGTAGAGCATGTTTTAGTTTCATAGATGGTCCGTTAGTCAAGGGGTATGAGACTCGCTTTGGGTGCGAGTGGTTCCGGGTTCAAATCCCGGTCGGACCCGAGTTTTGCAGAAGTAATTTGGTGACTATTTAAATGCAACTAACTACAGGGTAGGCCTATGAGTAGTGCATGTTTCAGTTTCATACATGGTCCGTTGATCTAGGGTATGATACTCGCTTAGGGTGCGAGTGGTCCCGGGTTCAAATGCCGGACGGACCCGAGTTTTTGCAGAGGTAATTTAGTGACTATTTAAATACAACTAACTACAGGGTAGAACTATGAGTAGAGCATGTTTTTGTTTCATACATGGTCCGTTGGTCTAGGGGTATGATACTCGCTTAGGGTAAGAGTGGTCCCGGGTTCAAATCCCGGACGGAACCGAGTTTTTGCAGAGGTAATTTAGTGACTATTTAAATACAACTAACTACAGGGTAGGCCTATGAGTTGAGCATGTTTTGTTGCATACATGGTCCGTTGGTCTAGGGGTATGATACTCGCTTTGGGTGCGAGTGGTCCCGGGTTCAAATCCCGGACGGACCCGAGTTTTGCAGATGTAAATTGGTGACTATTTAAATGCAACTAACTACAGGGTAGGCCTATGAGTAGAGCATGTTTTAGTTTCATACATGGTCCGTTGGTCTAGGGGTATGATACTCGCTTAGGGTGCGAATGGTCCCAAGTTCAAATCCCGGACGGACCCGAGTTTTTGCAGAGGTAATTTAGTGACTATTTAAATGCAACTAACTACGGGGTAGGCTTATGAGTTGAGCATGTTTTATTTCATACATGGTCCGTTGGTCTAGGGGTATGATACTCGCTTTGGGTGCGAGTGGTCCCGGGTTCAAATCCCGGACGGACCCGAGTTTTGCAGAAGTAAATTGGTGACTATTTAAATGCAACTAACTACAGGGTAGGCCTATGAGTAGAGCATGTTTTAGTTTCATACATGGTCCTTTGGTCTAGGGGTATGATACTTGCTTAGGGTGCGAGTGGTCCCGGGTTCGAATCCAGGACGGACCCGAGTTTTTGCAGAGGTAATTTAGTGACTATTTAAATACAACTATCTACAGGGTAGGCCAAAGAGTTGAGCATGTTTTATTACATACGTGGTCCGTTGGTCTAGGGGTATGATACTCGCTTTGGGTGCGAGTGGTCCCGGGTTCAAATCCCGGACGGACCCGAGTTTTGCAGAAGTAATTTGGTGACTATTTAAATGCAACGAGTTAAATTGTAGGACTACGAGTTGAGCATTTTTCAGTGTCATACTTCGTCCGTTGGTCTAGGGGTATGATACTCGCTTCGGGTTTGAGTGGTCCCGGGTTCAAATTCCGGACGGACCCTAGTTTTTGCAGAGGTAATTTAGTGACTATTTAAATGCAACTAAACAGGGTAGGACTATGAGTAGAGCATGTTTTAGCTTCATACATGGCCCGTTGGTTTAGGGGTATGATACTCGCTTAGGGTGCGAGTGGTCCCTGGTTCAAATCCCGGACGGACGCGAGTTTTTGCAGAGGTAATTTAGTGACTATTTAAATGAAACTAACTACAAGGTAAGCCTATGAGTAGAGCATGTTTTAGTTTCATAGATGGTCCGTTAGTCAAGGGGTATGAGACTCGCTTTGGGTGCGAGTGGTTCCGGGTTCAAATCCCGGTCGGACCCGAGTTTTGCAGAAGTAATTTGGTGACTATTTAAATGCAACTAACTACAGGGTAGGCCTATGAGTAGTGCATGTTTCAGTTTCATACATGGTCCGTTGATCTAGGGTATGATACTCGCTTAGGGTGCGAGTGGTCCCGGGTTCAAATGCCGGACGGACCCGAGTTTTTGCAGAGGTAATTTAGTGACTATTTAAATACAACTAACTACAGGGTAGAACTATGAGTAGAGCATGTTTTTGTTTCATACATGGTCCGTTGGTCTAGGGGTATGATACTCGCTTAGGGTAAGAGTGGTCCCGGGTTCAAATCCCGGACGGAACCGAGTTTTTGCAGAGGTAATTTAGTGACTATTTAAATACAACTAACTACAGGGTAGGCCTATGAGTTGAGCATGTTTTGTTGCATACATGGTCCGTTGGTCTAGGGGTATGATACTCGCTTTGGGTGCGAGTGGTCCCGGGTTCAAATCCCGGACGGACCCGAGTTTTGCAGATGTAAATTGGTGACTATTTAAATGCAACTAACTACAGGGTAGGCCTATGAGTAGAGCATGTTTTAGTTTCATACATGGTCCGTTGGTCTAGGGGTATGATACTCGCTTAGGGTGCGAATGGTCCCAAGTTCAAATCCCGGACGGACCCGAGTTTTTGCAGAGGTAATTTAGTGACTATTTAAATGCAACTAACTACGGGGTAGGCTTATGAGTTGAGCATGTTTTATTTCATACATGGTCCGTTGGTCTAGGGGTATGATACTCGCTTTGGGTGCGAGTGGTCCCGGGTTCAAATCCCGGACGGACCCGAGTTTTGCAGAAGTAAATTGGTGACTATTTAAATGCAACTAACTACAGGGTAGGCCTATGAGTAGAGCATGTTTTAGTTTCATACATGGTCCTTTGGTCTAGGGGTATGATACTTGCTTAGGGTGCGAGTGGTCCCGGGTTCGAATCCAGGACGGACCCGAGTTTTTGCAGAGGTAATTTAGTGACTATTTAAATACAACTATCTACAGGGTAGGCCAAAGAGTTGAGCATGTTTTATTACATACGTGGTCCGTTGGTCTAGGGGTATGATACTCGCTTTGGGTGCGAGTGGTCCCGGGTTCAAATCCCGGACGGACCCGAGTTTTGCAGAAGTAATTTGGTGACTATTTAAATGCAACGAGTTAAATTGTAGGACTACGAGTTGAGCATTTTTCAGTGTCATACTTCGTCCGTTGGTCTAGGGGTATGATACTCGCTTCGGGTTTGAGTGGTCCCGGGTTCAAATTCCGGACGGACCCTAGTTTTTGCAGAGGTAATTTAGTGACTATTTAAATGCAACTAAACAGGGTAGGACTATGAGTAGAGCATGTTTTAGCTTCATACATGGCCCGTTGGTTTAGGGGTATGATACTCGCTTAGGGTGCGAGTGGTCCCTGGTTCAAATCCCGGACGGACGCGAGTTTTTGCAGAGGTAATTTAGTGACTATTTAAATGAAACTAACTACAAGGTAAGCCTATGAGTAGAGCATGTTTTAGTTTCATAGATGGTCCGTTAGTCAAGGGGTATGAGACTCGCTTTGGGTGCGAGTGGTTCCGGGTTCAAATCCCGGTCGGACCCGAGTTTTGCAGAAGTAATTTGGTGACTATTTAAATGCAACTAACTACAGGGTAGGCCTATGAGTAGTGCATGTTTCAGTTTCATACATGGTCCGTTGATCTAGGGTATGATACTCGCTTAGGGTGCGAGTGGTCCCGGGTTCAAATGCCGGACGGACCCGAGTTTTTGCAGAGGTAATTTAGTGACTATTTAAATACAACTAACTACAGGGTAGAACTATGAGTAGAGCATGTTTTTGTTTCATACATGGTCCGTTGGTCTAGGGGTATGATACTCGCTTAGGGTAAGAGTGGTCCCGGGTTCAAATCCCGGACGGAACCGAGTTTTTGCAGAGGTAATTTAGTGACTATTTAAATACAACTAACTACAGGGTAGGCCTATGAGTTGAGCATGTTTTGTTGCATACATGGTCCGTTGGTCTAGGGGTATGATACTCGCTTTGGGTGCGAGTGGTCCCGGGTTCAAATCCCGGACGGACCCGAGTTTTGCAGATGTAAATTGGTGACTATTTAAATGCAACTAACTACAGGGTAGGCCTATGAGTAGAGCATGTTTTAGTTTCATACATGGTCCTTTGGTCTAGGGGTATGATACTTGCTTAGGGTGCGAGTGGTCCCGGGTTCGAATCCAGGACGGACGCGAGTTTTTGCAGAGGTAATTTAGTGACTATTTAAATGCAACTAACTACAGGGTAAGCCTATGAGTAGAGCATGTTTTAGTTTCATAGATGGTCCGTTAGTCAAGGGGTATGATACTCGCTTCGGGTGTGAGTGGTCCCGGGTTCAAATCCCGGACGGACCCGAGTTTTTGCAGAGGTAATTAAGTGACTATTTAAATGCAACTAACTACAGGGTAGGCCTATGAGATGAGCATGTTTTATTTCATACATGGTCCGTTGGTCTAGGGGTATGATACTCGCTTTGGGTGCGAGTGGTCCCGGGTTCAAATCCCGGACGGACCCGAGTTTTTGCAGAGGTAATTTAGTGACTATTCAAATGCAACTAGTTATATTGTAGGGCTACGAGTTGAGCATTTTTCAGTGTCATACTTCGTCCGTTGGTCTAGGGGTATGATACTCGCTTCGGGTTTGAGTGGTCCCGGGTTCAAATTCCGGACGGACCCTAGTTTTTGCAGAGGTAATTTAGTGACTATTTAAATGCAACTAACTACAGGGTAGGACTATGAGTTGAGCATGTTTTATTTCATACATGGTCCGTTGGTCTAGGGGTATGATACTCGCTTTGGGTGCGAGTGGTCCCGGGTTCAAATCCCGGACGGACCCGAGTTTTGCAGAAGTAAATTGGTGACTATTTAAATGCAACTAACTACAGGGTAGGCCTATGAGTAGAGCATGTTTTAGTTTCATACATGGTCCTTTGGTCTAGGGGTATGATACTTGCTTAGGGTGCGAGTGGTCCCGGGTTCGAATCCAGGACGGACCCGAGTTTTTGCAGAGGTAATTTAGTGACTATTTAAATGCAACTATCTACAGGGTAGGCCTAAGAGTTGAGCATGTTTTATTACATACGTGGTCCGTTGGTCTAGGGGTATGATACTCGCTTTGGGTGCGAGTGGTCCCGGGTTCAAATCCCGGACGGACCCGAGTTTTGCAGAAGTAATTTGGTGACTATTTAAATGCAACGAGTTAAATTGTAGGACTACGAGTTGAGCATTTTTCAGTGTCATACTTCGTCCGTTGGTCTAGGGGTATGATACTCGCTTAGGGTAAGAGTGGTCCCGGGTTCAAATCCCGGACGGAACCGAGTTTTTGCAGAGGTAATTTAGTGACTATTTAAATACAACTAACTACAGGGTAGGCCTATGAGTTGAGCATGTTTTGTTTCATACATGGTCCGTTGGTCTAGGGGTATGATACTCGCTTTGGGTGCGAGTGGTCCCGGGTTCAAATCCCGGACGGACCCGAGTTTTGCAGATGTAAATTGGTGACTATTTAAATGCAACTAACTACAGGGTAGGCCTATGAGTAGAGCATGTTTTAGTTTCATACATGGTCCTTTGGTCTAGGGGTATGATACTTGCTTAGGGTGCGAGTGGTCCCGGGTTCGAATCCAGGACGGACGCGAGTTTTTGCAGAGGTAATTTAGTGACTATTTAAATGCAACTAACTACAGGGTAAGCCTATGAGTAGAGCATGTTTTAGTTTCATAGATGGTCCGTTAGTCAAGGGGTATGAGACTCGCTATGGGTGCGAGTGATCCCGGGTTCAAATCCCGGTCGGACCCGAGTTTTGCAGAAGTAATTTGGTGACTATTTAAATGCAACGAGTTAAATTGTAGGACTACGAGTTGAGCATGTTTCAGTGTCATACTTCGTCCGTTGGTCTAGGGGTATGATACTCGCTTCGGGTTTGAGTGGTCCCGGGTTCAAATTCCGGACGGACCCTAGTTTTTGCAGAGGTAATTTAGACTATTTAAATGCAACTAAACAGGGTAGGACTATGAGTAGAGCATGTTTTAGCTTCATACATGGCCCGTTGGTTTAGGGGTATGATACTCGCTTAGGGTGCGAGTGGTCCCTGGTTCAAATCCCGGACGGACGCGAGTTTTTGCAGAGGTAATTTAGTGACTATTTAAATGAAACTAACTACAAGGTAAGCCTATGAGTAGAGCATGTTTTAGTTTCATAGATGGTCCGTTAGTCAAGGGGTATGAGACTCGCTTTGGGTGCGAGTGGTTCCGGGTTCAAATCCCGGTCGGACCCGAGTTTTGCAGAAGTAATTTGGTGACTATTTAAATGCAACTAACTACAGGGTAGGCCTATGAGTAGTGCATGTTTCAGTTTCATACATGGTCCGTTGATCTAGGGTATGATACTCGCTTAGGGTGCGAGTGGTCCCGGGTTCAAATGCCGGACGGACCCGAGTTTTTGCAGAGGTAATTTAGTGACTATTTAAATACAACTAACTACAGGGTAGAACTATGAGTAGAGCATGTTTTTGTTTCATACATGGTCCGTTGGTCTAGGGGTATGATACTCGCTTAGGGTAAGAGTGGTCCCGGGTTCAAATCCCGGACGGAACCGAGTTTTTGCAGAGGTAATTTAGTGACTATTTAAATACAACTAACTACAGGGTAGGCCTATGAGTTGAGCATGTTTTGTTGCATACATGGTCCGTTGGTCTAGGGGTATGATACTCGCTTTGGGTGCGAGTGGTCCCGGGTTCAAATCCCGGACGGACCCGAGTTTTGCAGATGTAAATTGGTGACTATTTAAATGCAACTAACTACAGGGTAGGCCTATGAGTAGAGCATGTTTTAGTTTCATACATGGTCCTTTGGTCTAGGGGTATGATACTTGCTTAGGGTGCGAGTGGTCCCGGGTTCGAATCCAGGACGGACGCGAGTTTTTGCAGAGGTAATTTAGTGACAATTTAAATGCAACTAACTACAGGGTAAGCCTATGAGTAGAGCATGTTTTAGTTTCATAGATGGTCCGTTAGTCAAGGGGTATGATACTCGCTTCGGGTGTGAGTGGTCCCGGGTTCAAATCCCGGACGGACCCGAGTTTTTGCAGAGGTAATTAAGTGACTATTTAAATGCAACTAACTACAGGGTAGGCCTATGAGATGAGCATGTTTTATTTCATACATGGTCCGTTGGTCTAGGGGTATGATACTCGCTTTGGGTGCGAGTGGTCCCGGGTTCAAATCCCGGACGGACCCGAGTTTTTGCAGAGGTAATTTAGTGACTATTCAAATGCAACTAGTTATATTGTAGGGCTACGAGTTGAGCATTTTTCAGTGTCATACTTCGTCCGTTGGTCTAGGGGTATGATACTCGCTTCGGGTTTGAGTGGTCCCGGGTTCAAATTCCGGACGGACCCTAGTTTTTGCAGAGGTAATTTAGTGACTATTTAAATGCAACTAACTACAGGGTAGGACTATGAGTTGAGCATGTTTTATTTCATACATGGTCCGTTGGTCTAGGGGTATGATACTCGCTTTGGGTGCGAGTGGTCCCGGGTTCAAATCCCGGACGGACCCGAGTTTTGCAGAAGTAAATTGGTGACTATTTAAATGCAACTAACTACAGGGTAGGCCTATGAGTAGAGCATGTTTTAGTTTCATACATGGTCCTTTGGTCTAGGGGTATGATACTTGCTTAGGGTGCGAGTGGTCCCGGGTTCGAATCCAGGACGGACCCGAGTTTTTGCAGAGGTAATTTAGTGACTATTTAAATGCAACTATCTACAGGGTAGGCCTAAGAGTTGAGCATGTTTTATTACATACGTGGTCCGTTGGTCTAGGGGTATGATACTCGCTTTGGGTGCGAGTGGTCCCGGGTTCAAATCCCGGACGGACCCGAGTTTTGCAGAAGTAATTTGGTGACTATTTAAATGCAACGAGTTAAATTGTAGGACTACGAGTTGAGCATTTTTCAGTGTCATACTTCGTCCGTTGGTCTAGGGGTATGATACTCGCTTAGGGTAAGAGTGGTCCCGGGTTCAAATCCCGGACGGAACCGAGTTTTTGCAGAGGTAATTTAGTGACTATTTAAATACAACTAACTACAGGGTAGGCCTATGAGTTGAGCATGTTTTGTTTCATACATGGTCCGTTGGTCTAGGGGTATGATACTCGCTTTGGGTGCGAGTGGTCCCGGGTTCAAATCCCGGACGGACCCGAGTTTTGCAGAAGTAATTTGGTGACTATTTAAATGCAACGAGTTAAATTGTAGGACTACGAGTTGAGCATGTTTCATTGTCATACTTCGTCCGTTGGTCAAGGGGTATGATACTCGCTTAGGGTGCGAGTGGTCCCGGGTTAAAATCCCGGACGGAAACGAGTTTTTGCTGAAGTAATTTAGTGACTATTTAAATGCAACTAACTACAGGGTAGGCCTATGAGTAGAGCATGTTTCAGTTTCATACATGGTCCGTTGGTCTAGGGGTATGATACTCGCTTAGGGTGCGAATGGTCCCAAGTTCAAATCCCGGACGGACCCGAGTTTTTGCAGAGGTAATTTAGTGACTATTTAAATGCAACTAACTACGGGGTAGGCCTATGAGTTGAGCATGTTTTATTTCATACATGGTCCGTTGGTCAAGGGGTATGATGCTCGCTTTGGGTGCGAGTGGTACCGGGTTCAAATCCCGGACGGACCCGAGTTTTGCAGAAGTAAATTGGTGACTATTTAAATGCAACTAACTACAGGGTAGGCCTATGAGTAGAGCATGTTTTAGTTTCATACATGGTCCTTTGGTCTAGGGCAGCGCTTCTCAAACTTTTTTACCTTGCGGACCGGTTTTTTTTTCAACTATGTATGATGGACCAGAGAGTCGCATGTCCGCGGACCGGTGCCGGTCCACGGACCATAGTTTGAGAAGCGCTGGTCTAGGGGTATGATACTTGCTTAGGGTGCGAGTGGTCCCGGGTTCAAATCCCGGACGGACCTGAGTTTTTGCAGAGGTAATTTAGTGACTATTTAAATGCAACTATCTACAGGGTAGGCCTATTAGTTGAGCATGTTTTATTACATACATGGTCCGTTGGTCTAGGGGTATGATACTCGCTTTGGGTGCGAGTGGTCCCGGGTTCAAATCCCGGACGGACCTGAGTTTTGCAGAAGTAATTTGGTGACTATTTAAATGCAACGAGTTAAATTGTAGGACTACGAGTTGAGCATGTTTCAGTGTCATACTTCGTCCGTTGGTCTAGGGGTATGATACTCGCTTCGGGTTTGAGTGGTCCCGGGTTTAAATCCCGGACGAACCCTAGTTTTTGCAGAGGTAATTTAGTGACTATTTAAATGCAACTAAATACAGGGTAGGACTATGAGTAGAGCATGTTTTAGTTTCATACATGGTCCGTTGGTCTAGGGGTATGATACTCGCTTAGGGTGCGAGTGGTCCCGGATTCAAATCCCGGACGGACCCGAGTTTTTGCAGAGGTAATTTAGTGACTATTTAAATACAACTAACTACAGGGTAGGACTATGAGTAGAGCATGTTTTAGTTTCATACATGGTCCGTTGGTCTAGGGGTATGATACTCGCTTAGGGTGCGAGTGGTCCCGGGTTCAAATCCCGGACGGACCCGAGTTTTTGCAGAGGTAATTTAGTGACTATTTAAATGCAACTAACTACAGGGTAAGCCTATGAGTAGAGCATGTTTTAGTTTCATACATGGTCCGTTAGTCAAGGGGTATGAGACTCGCTTTGGGTGCGAGTGGTCCCGGGTTCAAATCCCGGACGGACCCGAGTTTTGCAGAAGTAATTTGGTGACTATTTAAATGCAACGAGTTAAATTGTAGGACTACGAGTTGAGCATGTTTCAGTGTCATACTTCTTCCGTTGGTCTAGGGGTATGATACTCGCTTAGGGTGCGAGTGGTCCCGGGTTAAAATCCCGGACGGACCCGAGTTTTTGCAGAAGTAATTTAGTGACTATTTAAATGCAACTAACTACAGGGTAGGCCTATGAGTAGAGCATGTTTCAGTTTCATACATGGTCCGTTGGTCTAGGGGTATGATACTCGCTTAGGGTGCGAATGGTCCCAAGTTCAAATCCCGGACGGACCCGAGTTTTTGCAGAGGTAATTTAGTGACTATTTAAATGCAACTAACTACGGGGTAGGCCTATGAGTTGAGCATGTTTTATTTCATACATGGTCCGTTGGTCAAGGGGTATGATACTCGCTTTGGGTGCGAGTGGTCCCGGGTTCAAATCCCGGACGGACCCGAGTTTTGCAGAAGTAAATTGGTGACTATTTAAATGCAACTAACTACAGGGTAGGCCTATGAGTAGAGCATGTTTTAGTTTCATACATGGTCCTTTGGTCTAGGGGTATGATACTTGCTTAGGGTGCGAGTGGTCCCGGGTTCGAATCCAGGACGGACCCTATTTTTTGCAGAGGTAATTTAGTGACTATTTAAATGCAACTATCTACAGGGTAGGCCTATGAGTTGAGCATGTTTTATTACATACATGGTCCGTTGGTCTAGGGGTATGATACTCGCTTTGGGTGCGAGTGGTCCCGGGTTCAAATCCCGGACGGACCCGAGTTTTGCAGAAGTAATTTAGTGACTATTTAAATGCAACTATCTACAGGGTAGGCCTATTAGTTGAGCATGTTTTATTACATACATGGTCCGTTGGTCTAGGGGTATGATACTGGCTTTGGGTGCGAGTGGTCCCGGGTTCAAATCCCGGACGGACCCGAGTTTTGCAGAAGTAATTTGGTGACTATTTAAATGCAACGAGTTAAATTGTAGGACTACGAGTTGAGCATGTTTCAGTGTCATACTTCGTCCGTTGGTCTAGGGGTATGATACTCGCTTCGGGTTTGAGTGGTCCCGGGTTCAAATCCCGGACGGACCCTAGTTTTTGCAGAGGTAATTTAGTGACTATTTAAATGCAACTAAATACAGGGTAGGACTATGAGTAGAGCATGTTTTAGTTTCATACATGGTCCGTTGGTCTAGGGGTATGATACTCGCTTAGGGTGCGAGTGGTCCCGGATTCAAATCCCGGACGGACCCGAGTTTTTGCAGAGGTAATTTAGTGACTATTTAAATACAACTAACTACAGGGTAGGACTATGAGTAGAGCATGTTTTAGTTTCATACATGGTCCGTTGGTCTAGGGGTATGATACTCGCTTAGGGTGCGAGTGGTCCCGGGTTCAAATCCCGGACGGACCCGAGTTTTTGCAGAGGTAATTTAGTGACTATTTAAATGCAACTAACTACAGGGTAAGCCTATGAGTAGAGCATGTTTTAGTTTCATACATGGTCCGTTAGTCAAGGGGTATGAGACTCGCTTTGGGTGCGAGTGGTCCCGGGTTCAAATCCCGGACGGACCCGAGTTTTGCAGAAGTAATTTGGTGACTATTTAAATGCAACGAGTTAAATTGTAGGACTACGAGTTGAGCATGTTTCAGTGTCATACTTCTTCCGTTGGTCTAGGGGTATGATACTCGCTTAGGGTGCGAGTGGTCCCGGGTTAAAATCCCGGACGGACCCGAGTTTTTGCAGAAGTAATTTAGTGACTATTTAAATGCAACTAACTACAGGGTAGGCCTATGAGTAGAGCATGTTTCAGTTTCATACATGGTCCGTTGGTCTAGGGGTATGATACTCGCTTAGGGTGCGAATGGTCCCAAGTTCAAATCCCGGACGGACCCGAGTTTTTGCAGAGGTAATTTAGTGACTATTTAAATGCAACTAACTACGGGGTAGGCCTATGAGTTGAGCATGTTTTATTTCATACATGGTCCGTTGGTCAAGGGGTATGATACTCGCTTTGGGTGCGAGTGGTCCCGGGTTCAAATCCCGGACGGACCCGAGTTTTGCAGAAGTAAATTGGTGACTATTTAAATGCAACTAACTACAGGGTAGGCCTATGAGTAGAGCATGTTTTAGTTTCATACATGGTCCTTTGGTCTAGGGGTATGATACTTGCTTAGGGTGCGAGTGGTCCCGGGTTCGAATCCAGGACGGACCCTATTTTTTGCAGAGGTAATTTAGTGACTATTTAAATGCAACTATCTACAGGGTAGGCCTATGAGTTGAGCATGTTTTATTACATACATGGTCCGTTGGTCTAGGGGTATGATACTCGCTTTGGGTGCGAGTGGTCCCGGGTTCAAATCCCGGACGGACCCGAGTTTTGCAGAAGTAATTTAGTGACTATTTAAATGCAACTATCTACAGGGTAGGCCTATTAGTTGAGCATGTTTTATTACATACATGGTCCGTTGGTCTAGGGGTATGATACTGGCTTTGGGTGCGAGTGGTCCCGGGTTCAAATCCCGGACGGACCCGAGTTTTGCAGAAGTAATTTGGTGACTATTTAAATGCAACGAGTTAAATTGTAGGACTACGAGTTGAGCATGTTTCAGTGTCATACTTCGTCCGTTGGTCTAGGGGTATGATACTCGCTTCGGGTTTGAGTGGTCCCGGGTTTAAATCCCGGACGAACCCTAGTTTTTGCAGAGGTAATTTAGTGACTATTTAAATGCAACTAAATACAGGGTAGGACTATGAGTAGAGCATGTTTTAGTTTCATACATGGTCCGTTGGTCTAGGGGTATGATACTCGCTTAGGGTGCGAGTGGTCCCGGATTCAAATCCCGGACGGACCCGAGTTTTTGCAGAGGTAATTTAGTGACTATTTAAATACAACTAACTACAGGGTAGGACTATGAGTAGAGCATGTTTTAGTTTCATACATGGTCCGTTGGTCTAGGGGTATGATACTCGCTTAGGGTGCGAGTGGTCCCGGGTTCAAATCCCGGACGGACCCGAGTTTTTGCAGAGGTAATTTAGTGACTATTTAAATGCAACTAACTACAGGGTAAGCCTATGAGTAGAGCATGTTTTAGTTTCATACATGGTCCGTTAGTCAAGGGGTATGAGACTCGCTTTGGGTGCGAGTGGTCCCGGGTTCAAATCCCGGACGGACCCGAGTTTTGCAGAAGTAATTTGGTGACTATTTAAATGCAACGAGTTAAATTGTAGGACTACGAGTTGAGCATGTTTCAGTGTCATACTTCTTCCGTTGGTCTAGGGGTATGATACTCGCTTAGGGTGCGAGTGGTCCCGGGTTAAAATCCCGGACGGACCCGAGTTTTTGCAGAAGTAATTTAGTGACTATTTAAATGCAACTAACTACAGGGTAGGCCTATGAGTAGAGCATGTTTCAGTTTCATACATGGTCCGTTGGTCTAGGGGTATGATACTCGCTTAGGGTGCGAATGGTCCCAAGTTCAAATCCCGGACGGACCCGAGTTTTTGCAGAGGTAATTTAGTGACTATTTAAATGCAACTAACTACGGGGTAGGCCTATGAGTTGAGCATGTTTTATTTCATACATGGTCCGTTGGTCAAGGGGTATGATACTCGCTTTGGGTGCGAGTGGTCCCGGGTTCAAATCCCGGACGGACCCGAGTTTTGCAGAAGTAAATTGGTGACTATTTAAATGCAACTAACTACAGGGTAGGCCTATGAGTAGAGCATGTTTTAGTTTCATACATGGTCCTTTGGTCTAGGGGTATGATACTTGCTTAGGGTGCGAGTGGTCCCGGGTTCGAATCCAGGACGGACCCTATTTTTTGCAGAGGTAATTTAGTGACTATTTAAATGCAACTATCTACAGGGTAGGCCTATGAGTTGAGCATGTTTTATTACATACATGGTCCGTTGGTCTAGGGGTATGATACTCGCTTTGGGTGCGAGTGGTCCCGGGTTCAAATCCCGGACGGACCCGAGTTTTGCAGAAGTAATTTAGTGACTATTTAAATGCAACTATCTACAGGGTAGGCCTATTAGTTGAGCATGTTTTATTACATACATGGTCCGTTGGTCTAGGGGTATGATACTGGCTTTGGGTGCGAGTGGTCCCGGGTTCAAATCCCGGACGGACCCGAGTTTTGCAGAAGTAATTTGGTGACTATTTAAATGCAACGAGTTAAATTGTAGGACTACGAGTTGAGCATGTTTCAGTGTCATACTTCGTCCGTTGGTCTAGGGGTATGATACTCGCTTCGGGTTTGAGTGGTCCCGGGTTCAAATCCCGGACGGACCCTAGTTTTTGCAGAGGTAATTTAGTGACTATTTAAATGCAACTAAATACAGGGTAGGACTATGAGTAGAGCATGTTTTAGTTTCATACATGGTCCGTTGGTCTAGGGGTATGATACTCGCTTAGGGTGCGAGTGGTCCCGGATTCAAATCCCGGACGGACCCGAGTTTTTGCAGAGGTAATTTAGTGACTATTTAAATACAACTAACTACAGGGTAGGACTATGAGTAGAGCATGTTTTAGTTTCATACATGGTCCGTTGGTCTAGGGGTATGATACTCGCTTAGGGTGCGAGTGGTCCCGGGTTCAAATCCCGGACGGACCCGAGTTTTTGCAGAGGTAATTTAGTGACTATTTAAATGCAACTAACTACAGGGTAAGCCTATGAGTAGAGCATGTTTTAGTTTCATACATGGTCCGTTAGTCAAGGGGTATGAGACTCGCTTTGGGTGCGAGTGGTCCCGGGTTCAAATCCCGGACGGACCCGAGTTTTGCAGAAGTAATTTGGTGACTATTTAAATGCAACGAGTTAAATTGTAGGACTACGAGTTGAGCATGTTTCAGTGTCATACTTCTTCCGTTGGTCTAGGGGTATGATACTCGCTTAGGGTGCGAGTGGTCCCGGGTTAAAATCCCGGACGGACCCGAGTTTTTGCAGAAGTAATTTAGTGACTATTTAAATGCAACTAACTACAGGGTAGGCCTATGAGTAGAGCATGTTTCAGTTTCATACATGGTCCGTTGGTCTAGGGGTATGATACTCGCTTAGGGTGCGAATGGTCCCAAGTTCAAATCCCGGACGGACCCGAGTTTTTGCAGAGGTAATTTAGTGACTATTTAAATGCAACTAACTACGGGGTAGGCCTATGAGTTGAGCATGTTTTATTTCATACATGGTCCGTTGGTCAAGGGGTATGATACTCGCTTTGGGTGCGAGTGGTCCCGGGTTCAAATCCCGGACGGACCCGAGTTTTGCAGAAGTAAATTGGTGACTATTTAAATGCAACTAACTACAGGGTAGGCCTATGAGTAGAGCATGTTTTAGTTTCATACATGGTCCTTTGGTCTAGGGGTATGATACTTGCTTAGGGTGCGAGTGGTCCCGGGTTCGAATCCAGGACGGACCCTATTTTTTGCAGAGGTAATTTAGTGACTATTTAAATGCAACTATCTACAGGGTAGGCCTATGAGTTGAGCATGTTTTATTACATACATGGTCCGTTGGTCTAGGGGTATGATACTCGCTTTGGGTGCGAGTGGTCCCGGGTTCAAATCCCGGACGGACCCGAGTTTTGCAGAAGTAATTTAGTGACTATTTAAATGCAACTATCTACAGGGTAGGCCTATTAGTTGAGCATGTTTTATTACATACATGGTCCGTTGGTCTAGGGGTATGATACTCGCTTTGGGTGCGAGTGGTCCCGGGTTCAAATCCCGGACGGACCCGAGTTTTGCAGAAGTAATTTGGTGACTATTTAAATGCAACGAGTTAAATTGTAGGACTACGAGTTGAGCATGTTTCAGTGTCATACTTCGTCCGTTGGTCTAGGGGTATGATACTCGCTTCGGGTTTGAGTGGTCCCGGGTTCAAATCCCGGACGGACCCTAGTTTTTGCAGAGGTAATTTAGTGACTATTTAAATGCAACTATCTACAGGGTAGGCCTATGAGTTGAGCATGTTTTATTACATACATGGTCCGTTTGTCAAGGGGTATGATACTCGCTTTGGGTGCGAGTGGTCACGGGTTTAAATCCCGGACGGTCCCTAGTTTTTGCAGAGGTAATTTAGTGACTATTTAAATGCAACTAACTACAGGGTAGGACTATGAGTAGAGCATGTTTTAGTTTCATACATGGTCCGTTGGTCTAGGGGTATGATACTCGCTTAGGGTGCGAGTGGTCCCTGGTTCAAATCCCGGACGGACCCGAGTTTTTGCAGAGGTAATTTAGTGACTATTTAAATGCAACTATCTACAGGGTAGGCCTATGAGTAGAGCATGTTTTATTACATACATGGTCCGTTGGTCTAGGGGTATGATACTCGCTTTGGGTGCGAGTGGTCCAGGGTTCAAATCCCGGACGGACCCGAGTTTTGCAGAAGTAATTTTGTGACTATTTAAATGCAACGAGTTGAATTGTAGGACTACGAGTTGAGCATGTTTCAGAGTCATACTTCGTCCGTTGGTCTAGGGGTATGATACTCGCTTAGGATGCGAGTGGTCCCGGGTTCAAATCCCGGACGGACGCGAGTTTTGCAGAAATAATTTGGTGACTATTTAAATGCAACGAGTTAAATTGTAGGACTACGAGTTGAGCATGTTTCAGTGTCATACTTCGTCCGTTGTTCTAGGGGTATGATACTCGCTTAGGGTGCGAGTGGCCCCGGGTTAAAATCCCGGACGGACCCGAGTTTTTGCAGAAGTAATTTAGTGACTATTTAAATGCAACTAACTACAGGGTAGGCCTATGAGTAGAGCATGTTTCAGTTTCATACATGGTCCGTTGGTCTAGGGGTATGATACTCGTTTAGGGTGCGAATGGTCCCGGGTTCAAATCCCGGACGGACCCGAGTTTTTGCAGAGGTAATTTAGTGACTATTTAAATGCAACTATCTACAGGGTAGGCCTATTAGTTGAGCATGTTTTATTACATACATGGTCCGTTGGTCTAGGGGTATGATACTCGCTTTGGGTGCGAGTGGTCCCGGGTTCAAATCCCGGACGGACCCGAGTTTTGCAGAAGTAATTTGGTGACTATTTAAATGCAACGAGTTAAATTGTAGGACTACGAGTTGAGCATGTTTCAGTGTCATACTTCGTCCGTTGGTCTAGGGGTATGATACTCGCTTCGGGTTTGAGTGGTCCCGGGTTTAAATCCCGGACGAACCCTAGTTTTTGCAGAGGTAATTTAGTGACTATTTAAATGCAACTAAATACAGGGTAGGACTATGAGTAGAGCATGTTTTAGTTTCATACATGGTCCGTTGGTCTAGGGGTATGATACTCGCTTAGGGTGCGAGTGGTCCCGGATTCAAATCCCGGACGGACCCGAGTTTTTGCAGAGGTAATTTAGTGACTATTTAAATACAACTAACTACAGGGTAGGACTATGAGTAGAGCATGTTTTAGTTTCATACATGGTCCGTTGGTCTAGGGGTATGATACTCGCTTAGGGTGCGAGTGGTCCCGGGTTCAAATCCCGGACGGACCCGAGTTTTTGCAGAGGTAATTTAGTGACTATTTAAATGCAACTAACTACAGGGTAAGCCTATGAGTAGAGCATGTTTTAGTTTCATACATGGTCCGTTAGTCAAGGGGTATGAGACTCGCTTTGGGTGCGAGTGGTCCCGGGTTCAAATCCCGGACGGACCCGAGTTTTGCAGAAGTAATTTGGTGACTATTTAAATGCAACGAGTTAAATTGTAGGACTACGAGTTGAGCATGTTTCAGTGTCATACTTCTTCCGTTGGTCTAGGGGTATGATACTCGCTTAGGGTGCGAGTGGTCCCGGGTTAAAATCCCGGACGGACCCGAGTTTTTGCAGAAGTAATTTAGTGACTATTTAAATGCAACTAACTACAGGGTAGGCCTATGAGTAGAGCATGTTTCAGTTTCATACATGGTCCGTTGGTCTAGGGGTATGATACTCGCTTAGGGTGCGAATGGTCCCAAGTTCAAATCCCGGACGGACCCGAGTTTTTGCAGAGGTAATTTAGTGACTATTTAAATGCAACTAACTACGGGGTAGGCCTATGAGTTGAGCATGTTTTATTTCATACATGGTCCGTTGGTCAAGGGGTATGATACTCGCTTTGGGTGCGAGTGGTCCCGGGTTCAAATCCCGGACGGACCCGAGTTTTGCAGAAGTAAATTGGTGACTATTTAAATGCAACTAACTACAGGGTAGGCCTATGAGTAGAGCATGTTTTAGTTTCATACATGGTCCTTTGGTCTAGGGGTATGATACTTGCTTAGGGTGCGAGTGGTCCCGGGTTCGAATCCAGGACGGACCCTATTTTTTGCAGAGGTAATTTAGTGACTATTTAAATGCAACTATCTACAGGGTAGGCCTATGAGTTGAGCATGTTTTATTACATACATGGTCCGTTGGTCTAGGGGTATGATACTCGCTTTGGGTGCGAGTGGTCCCGGGTTCAAATCCCGGACGGACCCGAGTTTTGCAGAAGTAATTTTGTGACTATTTAAATGCAACGAGTTGAATTGTAGGACTACGAGTTGAGCATGTTTCAGAGTCATACTTCGTCCGTTGGTCTAGGGGTATGATACTCGCTTAGGATGCGAGTGGTCCCGGGTTCAAATCCCGGACGGACGCGAGTTTTGCAGAAGTAATTTGGTGACTATTTAAATGCAACGAGTTAAATTGTAGGACTACGAGTTGAGCATGTTTCAGTGTCATACTTCGTCCGTTGTTCTAGGGGTATGATACTCGCTTAGGGTGCGAATGGTCCCGGGTTAAAATCCCGGACGGACCCGAGTTTTTGCAGAAGTAATTTAGTGACTATTTAAATGCAACTAACTACAGGGTAGGCCTATGAGTAGAGCATGTTTTATTTCATACACGGTCCGTTGGTCTAGGGGTATGATACTCGCTTTGGGTGCGAGTGGTCCCGGGTTCAAATCCCGGACGGACCCGAGATTTGCAGAAGTAATTTAGTGACTATTTAAATGCAACTATCTACAGGGTAGGCCTATTAGTTGAGCATGTTTTATTACATACATGGTCCGTTGGTCTAGGGGTATGATACTCGCTTTGGGTGCGAGTGGTCCCGGGTTCAAATCCCGGACGGACCCGAGTTTTGCAGAAGTAATTTGGTGACTATTTAAATGCAACGAGTTAAATTGTAGGACTACGAGTTGAGCATGTTTCAGTGTCATACTTCGTCCGTTGGTCTAGGGGTATGATACTCGCTTCGGGTTTGAGTGGTCCCGGGTTCAAATCCCGGACGGACCCTAGTTTTTGCAGAGGTAATTTAGTGACTATTTAAATGCAACTATCTACAGGGTAGGCCTATGAGTTGAGCATGTTTTATTACATACATGGTCCGTTTGTCAAGGGGTATGATACTCGCTTTGGGTGCGAGTGGTCACGGGTTTAAATCCCGGACGGTCCCTAGTTTT
Organism: Phalangium opilio; assembly: GCF_054372755.1. Taxonomy (NCBI): domain Eukaryota; kingdom Metazoa; phylum Arthropoda; class Arachnida; order Opiliones; family Phalangiidae; genus Phalangium; species Phalangium opilio. The sequence goes on from NW_028324154.1 coordinate 4,697,386, forward strand.
TGCAGAGGTAATTTAGTGACTATTTAAATGCAACTAACTACAGGGTAGGACTATGAGTAGAGCATGTTTTAGTTTCATACATGGTCCGTTGGTCTAGGGGTATGATACTCGCTTAGGGTGCGAGTGGTCCCTGGTTCAAATCCCGGACGGACCCGAGTTTTTGCAGAGGTAATTTAGTGACTATTTAAATGCAACTAACTACAGGGTAGGACTATGAGTAGAGCATGTTTTAGCTTCATACATGGCCCGTTGGTTTAGGGGTATGATACTCGCTTAGGGTGCGAGTGGTCCCTGGTTCAAATCCCGGACGGACGCGAGTTTTTGCAGAGGTAATTTAGTGACTATTTAAATGAAACTAACTACAGGGTAGGCCTATGAGTAGTGCATGTTTCAGTTTCATACATGGTCCGTTGATCTAGGGTATGATACTCGCTTAGGGTGCGAGTGGTCCCGGGTTCAAATCCCGGACGGACCCGAGTTTTTGCAGAGGTAATTTAGTGACTATTTAAATACAACTAACTACAGGGTAGGACTATGAGTAGAGCATGTTTTTGTTTCATACATGGTCCGTTGGTCTAGGGGTATGATACTCGCTTAGGGTAAGAGTGGTCCCGGGTTCAAATCCCGGACGGAACCGAGTTTTTGCAGAGGTAATTTAGTGACTATTTAAATACAACTAACTACAGGGTAGGCCTATGAGTTGAGCATGTTTTGTTTCATACATGGTCCTTTGGTCTAGGGGTATGATACTTGCTTAGGGTGCGAGTGGTCCCGGGTTCGAATCAAGGACGGACGCGAGTTTTTGCAGAGGTAATTTAGTGACTATTTAAATGCAACTAACTACAGGGTAAGCCTATGAGTAGAGCATGTTTTAGTTTCATAGAAGGTCCGTTAGTCAAGGGGTATGAGACTCGCGTTGGGTGCGAGTGGTCCCGGGTTCAAATCCCGGTCGGACCCGAGTTTTGCAGAAGTAATTTGGTGACTATTTAAATGCAACGAGTTAAATTGTAGGACTACGAGTTGAGCATGTTTCAGTGTCATACTTCGTCCGTTGGTCAAGGGGTATGATACTCGCTTAGGGTGCGAGTGGTCCCGGGTTAAAATCCCGGACGGACCCGAGTTTTTGCAGAAGTAATTTAGTGACTATTTAAATGCAACTAACTACAGGGTAGGCCTATGAGTAGTGCATGTTTCAGTTTCATACATGGTCAGTTGGTCTAGGGGTATGATACTCGCTTAGGGTGCGAATGGTCCCAAGTTCAAATCCCGGACGGACCCGAGTTTTTGCAGAGGTAATTTAGTGACTATTTAAATGCAACTAACTACGGGTTAGGCTTATGAGTTGAGCATGTTTTATTTCATACATGGTCCGTTGGTCTAGGGGTATGATACTCGCTTTGGGTGCGAGTGGTCCCGGGTTCAAATCCCGGACGGACCCGAGTTTTGCAGAAGTAAATTGGTGACTATTTAAATGCAACTAACTACAGGGTAGGCCTATGAGTAGAGCATGTTTTAGTTTCATACATGGTCCTTTGGTCTAGGGGTATGATACTTGCTTAGGGTGCGAGTGGTCCCGGGTTCGAATCCAGGACGGACCCGAGTTTTTGCAGAGGTAATTTAGTGACTATTTAAATGCAGCTATCTACAGGGTAGGCCTAAGAGTTGAGCATGTTTTATTACATACATGGTCCGTTGGTCTAGGGGTATGATACTCGCTTTGGGTGCGAGTGGTCCCGGGTTCAAATCCCGGACGGACCCGAGTTTTGCAGAAGTAATTTGGTGACTATTTAAATGCAACGAGTTAAATTGTAGGACTACGAGTTGAGCATGTTTCAGTGTCATACTTCGTCCGTTGGTCAAGGGGTATGATACTCGCTTAGGGTGCGAGTGGTCCCGGGTTAAAATCCCGGACGGACCCGAGTTTTTGCAGAAGTAATTTAGTGACTATTTAAATGCAACTAACTACAGGGTAGGCCTATGAGTAGAGCATGTTTTATTTCATACACGGTCCGTTGGTCTAGGGGTATGATACTCGCTTTGGGTGCGAGTGGTCCCGGGTTCAAATCCCGGACGGACCCGAGTTTTGCAGAAGTAATTTGGTGACTATTTAAATGCAACGAGTTAAATTGTAGGACTACGAGTTGAGCATGTTTCAGTGTCATACTTCGTCCGTTGGTCTAGGGGTATGATACTCGCTTCGGGTTTGAGTGGTCCCGGGTTCAAATCCCGGACGGACCCTAGTTTTTGCAGAGGTAATTTAGTGACTATTTAAATGCAACTATCTACAGGGTAGGCCTATGAGTTGAGCATGTTTTATTACATACATGGTCCGTTTGTCAAGGGGTATGATACTCGCTTTGGGTGCGAGTGGTCACGGGTTTAAATCCCGGACGGTCCCTAGTTTTTGCAGAGGTAATTTAGTGACTATTTAAATGCAACTAACTACAGGGTAGGACTATGAGTAGAGCATGTTTTAGTTTCATACATGGTCCGTTGGTCTAGGGGTATGATACTCGCTTAGGGTGCGAGTGGTCCCTGGTTCAAATCCCGGACGGACCCGAGTTTTTGCAGAGGTAATTTAGTGACTATTTAAATGCAACTAACTACAGGGTAGGACTATGAGTAGAGCATGTTTTAGCTTCATACATGGCCCGTTGGTTTAGGGGTATGATACTCGCTTAGGGTGCGAGTGGTCCCTGGTTCAAATCCCGGACGGACGCGAGTTTTTGCAGAGGTAATTTAGTGACTATTTAAATGAAACTAACTACAGGGTAGGCCTATGAGTAGTGCATGTTTTGTTTCATACATGGTCCGTTGGACTAGGGGTATGATACTCGCTTTGGGTGCGAGTGGTCCCGGGTTCAAATCCCGGACGGACCCGAGTTTTGCAGATGTAAATTGGTGACTATTTAAATGCAACTAACTACAGGGTAGGCCTATGAGTAGAGCATGTTTTAGTTTCATACATGGTCCTTTGGTCTAGGGGTATGATACTTGCTTAGGGTGCGAGTGGTCCCGGGTTCGAATCAAGGACGGACGCGAGTTTTTGCAGAGGTAATTTAGTGACTATTTAAATGCAACTAACTACAGGGTAAGCCTATGAGTAGAGCATGTTTTAGTTTCATAGATGGTCCGTTAGTCAAGGGGTATGAGACTCGCGTTGGGTGCGAGTGGTCCCGGGTTCAAATCCCGGTCGGACCCGAGTTTTGCAGAAGTAATTTGGTGACTATTTAAATGCAACGAGTTAAATTGTAGGACTACGAGTTGAGCATGTTTCAGTGTCATACTTCGTCCGTTGGTCAAGGGGTATGATACTCGCTTAGGGTGCGAGTGGTCCCGGGTTAAAATCCCGGACGGACCCGAGTTTTTGCAGAAGTAATTTAGTGACTATTTAAATGCAACTAACTACAGGGTAGGCCTATGAGTAGTGCATGTTTCAGTTTCATACATGGTCAGTTGGTCTAGGGGTATGATACTCGCTTAGGGTGCGAATGGTCCCAAGTTCAAATCCCGGACGGACCCGAGTTTTTGCAGAGGTAATTTAGTGACTATTTAAATGCAACTAACTACGGGTTAGGCTTATGAGTTGAGCATGTTTTATTTCATACATGGTCCGTTGGTCTAGGGGTATGATACTCGCTTTGGGTGCGAGTGGTCCCGGGTTCAAATCCCGGACGGACCCGAGTTTTGCAGAAGTAAATTGGTGACTATTTAAATGCAACTAACTACAGGGTAGGCCTATGAGTAGAGCATGTTTTAGTTTCATACATGGTCCTTGGTCTAGGGGTATGATACTTGCTTAGGGTGCGAGTGGTCCCGGGTTCGAATCCAGGACGGACCCGAGTTTTTGCAGAGGTAATTTAGTGACTATTTAAATGCAGCTATCTACAGGGTAGGCCTAAGAGTTGAGCATGTTTTATTACATACATGGTCCGTTGGTCTAGGGGTATGATACTCGCTTTGGGTGCGAGTGGTCCCGGGTTCAAATCCCGGACGGACCCGAGTTTTGCAGAAGTAATTTGGTGACTATTTAAATGCAACGAGTTAAATTGTAGGACTACGAGTTGAGCATGTTTCAGTGTCATACTTCGTCCGTTGGTCAAGGGGTATGATACTCGCTTAGGGTGCGAGTGGTCCCGGGTTAAAATCCCGGACGGAACCGAGTTTTTGCAGAAGTAATTTAGTGACTATTTAAATGCAACTAACTACAGGGTAGGCCTATGAGTAGAGCATGTTTTATTTCATACACGGTCCGTTGGTCTAGGGGTATGATACTCGCTTTGGGTGCGAGTAGTCCCGGGTTCAAATCCCGGACGGACCCGAGTTTTGCAGAAGTAATTTGGTGACTATTTAAATGCAACGAGTTAAATTGTAGGACTACGAGTTGAGCATGTTTCAGTGTCATACTTCGTCCGTTGGTCTAGGGGTATGATACTCGCTTCGGGTTTGAGTGGTCCCGGGTTCAAATCCCGGACGGACCCTAGTTTTTGCAGAGGTAATTTAGTGACTATTTAAATGCAACTATCTACAGGGTAGGCCTATGAGTTGAGCATGTTTTATTACATACATGGTCCGTTTGTCAAGGGGTATGATACTCGCTTTGGGTGCGAGTGGTCACGGGTTTAAATCCCGGACGGTCCCTAGTTTTTGCAGAGGTAATTTAGTGACTATTTAAATGCAACTAACTACAGGGTAGGACTATGAGTAGAGCATGTTTTAGTTACATACATGGTCCGTTGGTCTAGGGGTATGATACTCGCTTAGGGTGCGAGTGGTCCCTGGTTCAAATCCCGGACGGACCCGAGTTTTTGCAGAGGTAATTTAGTGACTATTTAAATGCAACTAACTACAGGGTAGGACTATGAGTAGAGCATGTTTTAGCTTCATACATGGCCCGTTGGTTTAGGGGTATGATACTCGCTTAGGGTGCGAGTGGTCCCTGGTTCAAATCCCGGACGGACGCGAGTTTTTGCAGAGGTAATTTAGTGACTATTTAAATGAAACTAACTACAGGGTAGGCCTATGAGTAGTGCATGTTTCAGTTTCATACATGGTCCGTTGATCTAGGGTATGATACTCGCTTAGGGTGCGAGTGGTCCCGGGTTCAAATCCCGGACGGACCCGAGTTTTTGCAGAGGTAATTTAGTGACTATTTAAATACAACTAACTACAGGGTAGGACTATGAGTAGAGCATGTTTTTGTTTCATACATGGTCCGTTGGTCTAGGGGTATGATACTCGCTTAGGGTAAGAGTGGTCCCGGGTTCAAATCCCGGACGGAACCGAGTTTTTGCAGAGGTAATTTAGTGACTATTTAAATACAACTAACTACAGGGTAGGCCTATGAGTTGAGCATGTTTTGTTTCATACATGGTCCGTTGGACTAGGGGTATGATACTCGCTTTGGGTGCGAGTGGTCCCGGGTTCAAATCCCGGACGGACCCGAGTTTTGCAGATGTAAATTGGTGACTATTTAAATGCAACTAACTACAGGGTAGGCCTATGAGTAGAGCATGTTTTAGTTTCATACATGGTCCTTTGGTCTAGGGGTATGATACTTGCTTACTGTGCGAGTGGTCCCGGGTTCGAATCAAGGACGGACGCGAGTTTTTGCAGAGGTAATTTAGTGACTATTTAAATGCAACTAACTACAGGGTAAGCCTATGAGTAGAGCATGTTTTAGTTTCATAGATGGTCCGTTAGTCAAGGGGTATGATACTCGCTTTGGGTGCGAGTGGTCCCGGGTTCAAATCCCGGACGGACCCGAGTTTTGCAGAAGTAATTTGGTGACTATTTAAATGCAACGAGTTAAATTGTAGGACTACGAGTTGAGCATGTTTCAGTGTCATACTTCGTCCGTTGGTCTAGGGGTATGATACTCGCTTCGGGTTTGAGTGGTCCCGGGTTCAAATCCCGGACGGACCCTAGTTTTTGCAGAGGTAATTTAGTGACTATTTAAATGCAACTATCTACAGGGTAGGCCTATGAGTTGAGCATGTTTTATTACATACATGGTCCGTTTGTCAAGGGGTATGATACTCGCTTTGGGTGCGAGTGGTCACGGGTTTAAATCCCGGACGGTCCCTAGTTTTTGCAGAGGTAATTTAGTGACTATTTAAATGCAACTAACTACAGGGTAGGACTATGAGTAGAGCATGTTTTAGTTTCATACATGGTCCGTTGGTCTAGGGGTATGATACTCGCTTAGGGTGCGAGTGGTCCCTGGTTCAAATCCCGGACGGACCCGAGTTTTTGCAGAGGTAATTTAGTGACTATTTAAATGCAACTAACTACAGGGTAGGACTATGAGTAGAGCATGTTTTAGCTTCATACATGGCCCGTTGGTTTAGGGGTATGATACTCGCTTAGGGTGCGAGTGGTCCCTGGTTCAAATCCCGGACGGACGCGAGTTTTTGCAGAGGTAATTTATGACTATTTAAATGAAACTAACTACAGGGTAGGCCTATGAGTAGTGCATGTTTCAGTTTCATACATGGTCCGTTGATCTAGGGTATGATACTCGCTTAGGGTGCGAGTGGTCCCGGGTTCAAATCCCGGACGGACCCGAGTTTTTGCAGAGGTAATTTAGTGACTATTTAAATACAACTAACTACAGGGTAGGACTATGAGTAGAGCATGTTTTTGTTTCATACATGGTCCGTTGGTCTAGGGGTATGATACTCGCTTAGGGCAAGAGTGGTCCCGGGTTCAAATCCCGGACGGAACCGAGTTTTTGCAGAGGTAATTTAGTGACTATTTAAATACAACTAACTACAGGGTAGGCCTATGAGTTGAGCATGTTTTGTTTCATACATGGTCCGTTGGACTAGGGGTATGATACTCGCTTTGGGTGCGAGTGGTCCCGGGTTCAAATCCCGGACGGACCCGAGTTTTGCAGATGTAAATTGGTGACTATTTAAATGCAACTAACTACAGGGTAGGCCTATGAGTAGAGCATGTTTTAGTTTCATACATGGTCCTTTGGTCTAGGGGTATGATACTTGCTTAGGGTGCGAGTGGTCCCGGGTTCGAATCAAGGACGGACGCGAGTTTTTGCAGAGGTAATTTAGTGACTATTTAAATGCAACTAACTACAGGGTAAGCCTATGAGTAGAGCATGTTTTAGTTTCATAGATGGTCCGTTAGTCAAGGGGTATGAGACTCGCGTTGGGTGCGAGTGGTCCCGGGTTCAAATCCCGGTCGGACCCGAGTTTTGCAGAAGTAATTTGGTGACTATTTAAATGCAACGAGTTAAATTGTAGGACTACGAGTTGAGCATGTTTCAGTGTCATACTTCGTCCGTTGGTCAAGGGGTATGATACTCGCTTAGGGTGCGAGTGGTCCCGGGTTAAAATCCCGGACGGACCCGAGTTTTTGCAGAAGTAATTTAGTGACTATTTAAATGCAACTAACTACAGGGTAGGCCTATGAGTAGTGCATGTTTCAGTTTCATACATGGTCAGTTGGTCTAGGGGTATGATACTCGCTTAGGGTGCGAATGGTCCCAAGTTCAAATCCCGGACGGACCCGAGTTTTTGCAGAGGTAATTTAGTGACTATTTAAATGCAACTAACTACGGGTTAGGCTTATGAGTTGAGCATGTTTTATTTCATACATGGTCCGTTGGTCTAGGGGTATGATACTCGCTTTGGGTGCGAGTGGTCCCGGGTTCAAATCCCGGACGGACCCGAGTTTTGCAGAAGTAAATTGGTGACTATTTAAATGCAACTAACTACAGGGTAGGCCTATGAGTAGAGCATGTTTTAGTTTCATACATGGTCCTTTGGTCTAGGGGTATGATACTTGCTTAGGGTGCGAGTGGTCCCGGGTTCGAATCCAGGACGGACCCGAGTTTTTGCAGAGGTAATTTATTGACTATTTAAATGCAGCTATCTACAGGGTAGGCCTAAGAGTTGAGCATGTTTTATTACATACATGGTCCGTTGGTCTAGGGGTATGATACTCGCTTTGGGTGCGAGTGGTCCCGGGTTCAAATCCCGGACGGACCCGAGTTTTGCAGAAGTAAATTGGTGACTATTTAAATGCAACTAACTACAGGGTAGGCCTATGAGTAGAGCATGTTTTAGTTTCATACATGGTCAGTTGGTCTAGGGGTATGATACTCGCTTAGGGTGCGAATGGTCCCAAGTTCAAATCCCGGACGGACCCGAGTTTTTGCAGAGGTAATTTAGTGACTATTTAAATGCAACTAACTACGGGTTAGGCTTATGAGTTGAGCATGTTTTATTTCATACATGGTCCGTTGGTCTAGGGGTATGATACTCGCTTTGGGTGCGAGTGGTCCCGGGTTCAAATCCCGGACGGACCCGAGTTTTGCAGAAGTAAATTGGTGACTATTTAAATGCAACTAACTACAGGGTAGGCCTATGAGTAGAGCATGTTTTAGTTTCATACATGGTCCTTTGGTCTAGGGGTATGATACTTGCTTAGGGTGCGAGTGGTCCCGGGTTCGAATCCAGGACGGACCCGAGTTTTTGCAGAGGTAATTTAGTGACTATTTAAATGCAGCTATCTACAGGGTAGGCCTAAGAGTTGAGCATGTTTTATTACATACATGGTCCTTTAGTCTAGGGGTATGATACTTGCTTAGGGTGCGAGTGGTCCCGGGTTCAAATCCCGGACGGACCCGAGTTTTTGCAGAGGTAATTTTGTGACTATTTAAATGCAACTAACTACAGGGTAGGACTATGAGTAGAGCATGTTTTAGCTTCATACATGGCCCGTTGGTTTAGGGGTATGATACTCGCTTAGGGTGCGAGTGGTCCCTGGTTCAAATCCCGGACGGACGCGAGTTTTTGCAGAGGTAATTTAGTGACTATTTAAATGCAACTAACTACAGGGTAGGCCTATGAGTAGTGCATGTTTCAGTTTCATACATGGTCCGTTGGTCTAGGGGTATGATACTCGCTTAGGGTGCGAATGGTCCCGGGTTCAAATCCCGGACGGACCCGAGTTTTTGCAGAGGTAATTTAGTGACTATTTAAATGCAACTAACTACGGGGTAGGCTTATGAGTTGAGCATGTTTTATTTCATACATGGTCCGTTGGTCTAGGGGTATGATACTCGCTTTGGGTGCGAGTGGTCCCGGGTTCAAATCCCGGACGGACCCGAGTTTTGCAGAAGTAATTTAGTGACTATTTAAATGCAACTATCTACAGGGTAGGCCTATTAGTTGAGCATGTTTTATTACATACACGGTCCGTTGGTCTAGGGGTATGATACTCGCTTAGGGTGCGAGTGGTCCCGGGTTCAAATCCCGGACGGACCCGAGTTTTTGCAGAGGTAATTTAGTGACTATTTAAATGCAACTAACTACAGGGTAAGCCTATGAGTAGAGCATGTTTTAGTTTCATACATGGTCCGTTAGTCAAGGGGTATGAGACTCGCTTTGGGTGCGAGTGGTCCCGGGTTCAAATCCCGGACGGACCCGAGTTTTGCAGAAGTAATTTGGTGACTATTTAATTGCAACGAGTTTAATTGTAGGACTACGAGTTGAGCATGTTTCAGTGTCATACTTCGTCCGTTGGTCTAGGGGTATGATACTCGCATAGGGTGCGAGTGGTCCCGGGTTAAAATCCCGGACGGACCCGAGTTTTTGCAGAAGTAATTTAGTGACTATTTAAATGCAACTAACTACAGGGTAGGCCTATGAGTAGAGCATGTTTCAGTTTCATACATGGTCCGTTGGTCTAGGGGTATGATACTCGCTTAGGGTGCGAATGGTCCCAAGTTCAAATCCCGGACGGACCCGAGTTTTTGCAGAGGTAATTTAGTGACTATTTAAATGCAACTAACTACCGGGTAGGCCTATGAGTTGAGCATGTTTTATTTCATACATGGTCCGTTGGTCAAGGGGTATGATGCTCGCTTTGGGTGCGAGTGGTCCCGGGTTCAAATCCCGGACGGACCCGAGTTTTGCAGAAGTAAATTGGTGACTATTTAAATGCAACTAACTACAGGGTAGGCCTATGAGTAGAGTATGTTTTAGTTTCATACATGGTCCTTTGGTCTAGGGGTATGATACTTGCTTAGGGTGCGAGTGGTCCCGGGTTCGAATCCAGGACGGACCCGAGTTTTTGCAGAGGTAATTTAGTGACTATTTAAATGCAACTATCTACAGGGTAGGCCTATGAGTTGAGCATGTTTTATTACATACATGGTCCGTTGGTCTAGGGGTATGATACTCGCTTTGGGTGCGAGTGGTCCCGGGTTCAAATCCCGGACGGACCCGAGTTTTGCAGAAGTAATTTTGTGACTATTTAAATGCAACGAGTTGAATTGTAGGACTACGAGTTGAGCATGTTTCAGAGTCATACTTCGTCCGTTGGTCTAGGGGTATGATACTCGCTTAGGATGCGAGTGGTCCCGGGTTCAAATCCCGGACGGACGCGAGTTTTGCAGAAGTAATTTGGTGACTATTTAAATGCAACGAGTTAAATTGTAGGACTACGAGTTGAGCATGTTTCAGTGTCATACTTCGTCCGTTGTTCTAGGGGTATGATACTCGCTTAGGGTGCGAGTGGCCCCGGGTTAAAATCCCGGACGGACCCGAGTTTTTGCAGAAGTAATTTAGTGACTATTTAAATGCAACTAACTACAGGGTAGGCCTATGAGTAGAGCATGTTTCAGTTTCATACATGGTCCGTTGGTCTAGGGGTATGATACTCGCTTAGGGTGCGAATGGTCCCGGGTTCAAATCCCGGACGGACCCGAGTTTTTGCAGAGGTAATTTAGTGACTATTTAAATGCAACTAACTACGGGGTAGGCCTATGAGTTGAGCATGTTTCATTTCATACACGGTCCGTTGGTCTAGGGGTATGATACTCGCTTTGGGTGCGAGTGGTCCCGGGTTCAAATCCCGGACGGACCCGAGTTTTGCAGAAGTAATTTAGTGACTATTTAAATGCAACTAACTACAGGGTAGGCCTATGAGTAGAGCATGTTTTAGTTTCATACATGGTCCTTTGGTCTAGGGGTATGATACTTGCTTAGGGTGCGAGTGGTCCCGGGTTCAAATCCCGGACGGACCCGAGTTTTGCAGAAGTAAATTGGTGACTATTTAAATGCAACTAACTACAGGGTAGGCCTATGAGTAGAGCATGTTTTAGTTTCATACATGGTCAGTTGGTCTAGGGGTATGATACTCGCTTAGGGTGCGAATGGTCCCAAGTTCAAATCCCGGACGGACCCGAGTTTTTGCAGAGGTAATTTAGTGACTATTTAAATGCAACTAACTACGGGTTAGGCTTATGAGTTGAGCATGTTTTATTTCATACATGGTCCGTTGGTCTAGGGGTATGATACTCGCTTTGGGTGCGAGTGGTCCCGGGTTCAAATCCCGGACGGACCCGAGTTTTGCAGAAGTAAATTGGTGACTATTTAAATGCAACTAACTACAGGGTAGGCCTATGAGTAGAGCATGTTTTAGTTTCATACATGGTCCTTTGGTCTAGGGGTATGATACTTGCTTAGGGTGCGAGTGGTCCCGGGTTCGAATCCAGGACGGACCCGAGTTTTTGCAGAGGTAATTTAGTGACTATTTAAATGCAGCTATCTACAGGGTAGGCCTAAGAGTTGAGCATGTTTTATTACATACATGGTCCTTTAGTCTAGGGGTATGATACTTGCTTAGGGTGCGAGTGGTCCCGGGTTCAAATCCCGGACGGACCCGAGTTTTTGCAGAGGTAATTTTGTGACTATTTAAATGCAACTAACTACAGGGTAGGACTATGAGTAGAGCATGTTTTAGCTTCATACATGGCCCGTTGGTTTAGGGGTATGATACTCGCTTAGGGTGCGAGTGGTCCCTGGTTCAAATCCCGGACGGACGCGAGTTTTTGCAGAGGTAATTTAGTGACTATTTAAATGCAACTAACTACAGGGTAAGCCTATGAGTAGAGCATGTTTTAGTTTCATAGATGGTCCGTTAGTCAAGGGGTATGAGACTCGCTTTGGGTGCGAGTGGTCCCGGGTTCAAATCCCGGTCGGACCCGAGTTTTTGCAGAGGTAATTTAGTGACTATTTAAATGCAACTAACTACAGGGTAGGCCTATGAGTAGTGCATGTTTCAGTTTCATACATGGTCCGTTGGTCTAGGGGTATGATACTCGCTTAGGGTGCGAATGGTCCCGGGTTCAAATCCCGGACGGACCCGAGTTTTTGCAGAGGTAATTTAGTGACTATTTAAATGCAACTAACTACGGGGTAGGCTTATGAGTTGAGCATGTTTTATTTCATACATGGTCCGTTGGTCTAGGGGTATGATACTCGCTTTGGGTGCGAGTGGTCCCGGGTTCAAATCCCGGACGGACCCGAGTTTTGCAGAAGTAATTTAGTGACTATTTAAATGCAACTATCTACAGGGTAGGCCTATTAGTTGAGCATGTTTTATTACATACACGGTCCGTTGGTCTAGGGGTATGATACTCGCTTAGGGTGCGAGTGGTCCCGGGTTCAAATCCCGGACGGACCCGAGTTTTTGCAGAGGTAATTTAGTGACTATTTAAATGCAACTAACTACAGGGTAAGCCTATGAGTAGAGCATGTTTTAGTTTCATACATGGTCCGTTAGTCAAGGGGTATGAGACTCGCTTTGGGTGCGAGTGGTCCCGGGTTCAAATCCCGGACGGACCCGAGTTTTGCAGAAGTAATTTGGTGACTATTTAATTGCAACGAGTTTAATTGTAGGACTACGAGTTGAGCATGTTTCAGTGTCATACTTCGTCCGTTGGTCTAGGGGTATGATACTCGCTTAGGGTGCGAGTGGTCCCGGGTTAAAATCCCGGACGGACCCGAGTTTTTGCAGAAGTAATTTAGTGACTATTTAAATGCAACTAACTACAGGGTAGGCCTATGAGTAGAGCATGTTTCAGTTTCATACATGGTCCGTTGGTCTAGGGGTATGATACTCGCTTAGGGTGCGAATGGTCCTAAGTTCAAATCCCGGACGGACCCGAGTTTTTGCAGAGGTAATTTAGTGACTATTTAAATGCAACTAACTACCGGGTAGGCCTATGAGTTGAGCATGTTTTATTTCATACATGGTCCGTTGGTCAAGGGGTATGATGCTCGCTTTGGGTGCGAGTGGTCCCGGGTTCAAATCCCGGACGGACCCGAGTTTTGCAGAAGTAAATTGGTGACTATTTAAATGCAACTAACTACAGGGTAGGCCTATGAGTAGAGTATGTTTTAGTTTCATACATGGTCCTTTGGTCTAGGGGTATGATACTTGCTTAGGGTGCGAGTGGTCCCGGGTTCGAATCCAGGACGGACCCGAGTTTTTGCAGAGGTAATTTAGTGACTATTTAAATGCAACTATCTACAGGGTAGGCCTATGAGTTGAGCATGTTTTATTACATACATGGTCCGTTGGTCTAGGGGTATGATACTCGCTTTGGGTGCGAGTGGTCCCGGGTTCAAATCCCGGACGGACCCGAGTTTTGCAGAAGTAATTTTGTGACTATTTAAATGCAACGAGTTGAATTGTAGGACTACGAGTTGAGCATGTTTCAGAGTCATACTTCGTCCGTTGGTCTAGGGGTATGATACTCGCTTAGGATGCGAGTGGTCCCGGGTTCAAATCCCGGACGGACGCGAGTTTTGCAGAAGTAATTTGGTGACTATTTAAATGCAACGAGTTAAATTGTAGGACTACGAGTTGAGCATGTTTCAGTGTCATACTTCGTCCGTTGTTCTAGGGGTATGATACTCGCTTAGGGTGCGAGTGGCCCCGGGTTAAAATCCCGGACGGACCCGAGTTTTTGCAGAAGTAATTTAGTGACTATTTAAATGCAACTAACTACAGGGTAGGCCTATGAGTAGAGCATGTTTCAGTTTCATACATGGTCCGTTGGTCTAGGGGTATGATACTCGCTTAGGGTGCGAATGGTCCCGGGTTCAAATCCCGGACGGACCCGAGTTTTTGCAGAGGTAATTTAGTGACTATTTAAATGCAACTAACTACGGGGTAGGCCTATGAGTTGAGCATGTTTCATTTCATACACGGTCCGTTGGTCTAGGGGTATGATACTCGCTTTGGGTGCGAGTGGTCCCGGGTTCAAATCCCGGACGGACCCGAGTTTTGCAGAAGTAATTTAGTGACTATTTAAATGCAACTATCTACAGGGTAGGCCTATTAGTTGAGCATGTTTTATTACATACATGGTCTGTTGGTCTAGGGGTATGATACTCGCTTTGGGTGCGAGTGGTCCCGGGTTCAAATCCCGGACGGACCCGAGTTTTTGCAGAGGTAATTTAGTGACTATTTAAATGCAACTAACTACAGGGTAAGCCTATGAGTAGAGCATGTTTTAGTTTCATACATGGTCCGTTAGTCAAGGGGTATGAGACTCGCTTTGGGTGCGAGTGGTCCCGGGTTCAAATCCCGGACGGACCCGAATTTTGCAGAAGTAATTTGGTGACTATTTAAATTCAACGAGTTAAATTGTAGGACTACGAGTTGAGCATGTTTCAGTGTCATACTTCGTCCGTTGGTCTAGGGGTATGATACTCGCTTAGGGTGCGAGTGGTCCCGGGTTAAAATCCCGGACGGACCCGAGTTTTTGCAGAAGTAATTTAGTGACTATTTAAATGCAACTAACTACAGGGTAGGCCTATGAGTAGAGCATGTTTCAGATTCATATATGGTCCGTTGGTCTAGGGGTATGATACTCGCTTAGGGTGCGAATGGTCCCAAGTTCAAATCCCGGACGGACCCGAGTTTTTGCAGAGGTAATTTAGTGACTATTTAAATGCAACTAACTACGGGTTAGGCTTATGAGTTGAGCATGTTTTATTTCATACATGGTCCGTTGGTCTAGGGGTATGATACTCGCTTTGGGTGCGAGTGGTCCCGGGTTCAAATCCCGGACGGACCCGAGTTTTGCAGAAGTAAATTGGTGACTATTTAAATGCAACTAACTACAGGGTAGGCCTATGAGTAGAGCATGTTTTAGTTTCATACATGGTCCTTTGGTCTAGGGGTATGATACTTGCTTAGGGTGCGAGTGGTCCCGGGTTCGAATCCAGGACGGACCCGAGTTTTTGCAGAGGTAATTTAGTGACTATTTAAATGCAGCTATCTACAGGGTAGGCCTAAGAGTTGAGCATGTTTTATTACATACATGGTCCGTTGGTCTAGGGGTATGATACTCGCTTTGGGTGCGAGTGGTCCCGGGTTCAAATCCCGGACGGACCCGAGTTTTGCAGAAGTAAATTGGTGACTATTTAAATGCAACTAACTACAGGGTAGGCCTATGAGTAGAGCATGTTTTAGTTTCATACATGGTCAGTTGGTCTAGGGGTATGATACTCGCTTAGGGTGCGAATGGTCCCAAGTTCAAATCCCGGACGGACCCGAGTTTTTGCAGAGGTAATTTAGTGACTATTTAAATGCAACTAACTACGGGTTAGGCTTATGAGTTGAGCATGTTTTATTTCATACATGGTCCGTTGGTCTAGGGGTATGATACTCGCTTTGGGTGCGAGTGGTCCCGGGTTCAAATCCCGGACGGACCCGAGTTTTGCAGAAGTAAATTGGTGACTATTTAAATGCAACTAACTACAGGGTAGGCCTATGAGTAGAGCATGTTTTAGTTTCATACATGGTCCTTTGGTCTAGGGGTATGATACTTGCTTAGGGTGCGAGTGGTCCCGGGTTCGAATCCAGGACGGACCCGAGTTTTGCAGAAGTAATTTAGTGACTATTTAAATGCAACTAACTACAGGGTAAGCCTATGAGTAGAGCATGTTTTAGTTTCATACATGGTCCGTTAGTCAAGGGGTATGAGACTCGCTTTGGGTGCGAGTGGTCCCGGGTTCAAATCCCGGACGGACCCGAGTTTTGCAGAAGTAATTTGGTGACTATTTAAATTCAACGAGTTAAATTGTAGGACTACGAGTTGAGCATGTTTCAGTGTCATACTTCGTCCGTTGGTCTAGGGGTATGATACTCGCTTAGGGTGCGAGTGGTCCCGGGTTAAAATCCCGGACGGACCCGAGTTTTTGCAGAAGTAATTTAGTGACTATTTAAATGCAACTAACTACAGGGTAGGCCTATGAGTAGAGCATGTTTCAGATTCATATATGGTCCGTTGGTCTAGGGGTATGATACTCGCTTAGGGTGCGAATGGTCCCAAGTTCAAATCCCGGACGGACCCGAGTTTTTGCAGAGGTAATTTAGTGACTATTTAAATGCAACTAACTACGGGTTAGGCTTATGAGTTGAGCATGTTTTATATCATACATGGTCCGTTGGTCTAGGGGTATGATACTCGCTTTGGGTGCGAGTGGTCCCGGGTTCAAATCCCGGACGGACCCGAGTTTTGCAGAAGTAAATTGGTGACTATTTAAATGCAACTAACTACAGGGTAGGCCTATGAGTAGAGCATGTTTTAGTTTCATACATGGTCCTTTGGTCTAGGGGTATGATACTCGCTTAGGGTGCGAATGGTCCCAAGTTCAAATCCCGGACGGACCCGAGTTTTTGCAGAGGTAATTTAGTGACTATTTAAATGCAACTAACTACGGGTTAGGCTTATGAGTTGAGCATGTTTTATTTCATACATGGTCCGTTGGTCTAGGGGTATGATACTCGCTTTGGGTGCGAGTGGTCCCGGGTTCAAATCCCGGACGGACCCGAGTTTTGCAGAAGTAAATTGGTGACTATTTAAATGCAACTAACTACGGGGTAGGCCTATGAGTTGAGCATGTTTCATTTCATACACGGTCCGTTGGTCTAGGGGTATGATACTCGCTTTGGGTGCGAGTGGTCCCGGGTTCAAATCCCGGACGGACCCGAGTTTTGCAGAAGTAATTTAGTGACTATTTAAATGCAACTATCTACAGGGTAGGCCTATTAGTTGAGCATGTTTTATTACATACATGGTCTGTTGGTCTAGGGGTATGATACTCGCTTTGGGTGCGAGTGGTCCCGGGTTCAAATCCCGGACGGACCCGAGTTTTTGCAGAGGTAATTTAGTGACTATTTAAATGCAACTAACTACAGGGTAAGCCTATGAGTAGAGCATGTTTTAGTTTCATACATGGTCCGTTAGTCAAGGGGTATGAGACTCGCTTTGGGTGCGAGTGGTCCCGGGTTCAAATCCCGGACGGACCCGAGTTTTGCAGAAGTAATTTGGTGACTATTTAAATTCAACGAGTTAAATTGTAGGACTACGAGTTGAGCATGTTTCAGTGTCATACTTCGTCCGTTGGTCTAGGGGTATGATACTCGCTTAGGGTGCGAGTGGTCCCGGGTTAAAATCCCGGACGGACCCGAGTTTTTGCAGAAGTAATTTAGTGACTATTTAAATGCAACTAACTACAGGGTAGGCCTATGAGTAGAGCATGTTTCAGATTCATATATGGTCCGTTGGTCTAGGGGTATGATACTCGCTTAGGGTGCGAATGGTCCCAAGTTCAAATCCCGGACGGACCCGAGTTTTTGCAGAGGTAATTTAGTGACTATTTAAATGCAACTAACTACGGGTTAGGCTTATGAGTTGAGCATGTTTTATATCATACATGGTCCGTTGGTCTAGGGGTATGATACTCGCTTTGGGTGCGAGTGGTCCCGGGTTCAAATCCCGGACGGACCCGAGTTTTGCAGAAGTAAATTGGTGACTATTTAAATGCAACTAACTACAGGGTAGGCCTATGAGTAGAGCATGTTTTAGTTTCATACATGGTCCTTTGGTCTAGGGGTATGATACTCGCTTAGGGTGCGAATGGTCCCAAGTTCAAATCCCGGACGGACCCGAGTTTTTGCAGAGGTAATTTAGTGACTATTTAAATGCAACTAACTACGGGTTAGGCTTATGAGTTGAGCATGTTTTATTTCATACATGGTCCGTTGGTCTAGGGGTATGATACTCGCTTTGGGTGCGAGTGGTCCCGGGTTCAAATCCCGGACGGACCCGAGTTTTGCAGAAGTAAATTGGTGACTATTTAAATGCAACTAACTACGGGGTAGGCCTATGAGTTGAGCATGTTTCATTTCATACACGGTCCGTTGGTCTAGGGGTATGATACTCGCTTTGGGTGCGAGTGGTCCCGGGTTCAAATCCCGGACGGACCCGAGTTTTGCAGAAGTAATTTAGTGACTATTTAAATGCAACTATCTACAGGGTAGGCCTATTAGTTGAGCATGTTTTATTACATACATGGTCTGTTGGTCTAGGGGTATGATACTCGCTTTGGGTGCGAGTGGTCCCGGGTTCAAATCCCGGACGGACCCGAGTTTTTGCAGAGGTAATTTAGTGACTATTTAATAGCAACTAACTACAGGGTAAGCCTATGAGTAGAGCATGTTTTAGTTTCATACATGGTCCGTTAGTCAAGGGGTATGAGACTCGCTTTGGGTGCGAGTGGTCCCGGGTTCAAATCCCGGACGGACCCGAGTTTTGCAGAAGTAATTTGGTGACTATTTAAATTCAACGAGTTAAATTGTAGGACTACGAGTTGAGCATGTTTCAGTGTCATACTTCGTCCGTTGGTCTAGGGGTATGATACTCGCTTAGGGTGCGAGTGGTCCCGGGTTAAAATCCCGGACGGACCCGAGTTTTTGCAGAAGTAATTTAGTGACTATTTAAATGCAACTAACTACGGGTTAGGCTTATGAGTTGAGCATGTTTTATATCATACATGGTCCGTTGGTCTAGGGGTATGATACTCGCTTTGGGTGCGAGTGGTCCCGGGTTCAAATCCCGGACGGACCCGAGTTTTTGCAGAGGTAATTTAGTGACTATTTAAATGCAACTAACTACGGGTTAGGCTTATGAGTTGAGCATGTTTTATATCATACATGGTCCGTTGGTCTAGGGGTATGATACTCGCTTTGGGTGCGAGTGGTCCCGGGTTCAAATCCCGGACGGACCCGAGTTTTGCAGAAGTAAATTGGTGACTATTTAAATGCAACTAACTACAGGGTAGGCCTATGAGTAGAGCATGTTTTAGTTTCATACATGGTCCTTTGGTCTAGGGGTATGATACTCGCTTAGGGTGCGAATGGTCCCAAGTTCAAATCCCGGACGGACCCGAGTTTTTGCAGAGGTAATTTAGTGACTATTTAAATGCAACTAACTACGGGTTAGGCTTATGAGTTGAGCATGTTTTATTTCATACATGGTCCGTTGGTCTAGGGGTATGATACTCGCTTTGGGTGCGAGTGGTCCCGGGTTCAAATCCCGGACGGACCCGAGTTTTGCAGAAGTAAATTGGTGACTATTTAAATGCAACTAACTACGGGGTAGGCCTATGAGTTGAGCATGTTTCATTTCATACACGGTCCGTTGGTCTAGGGGTATGATACTCGCTTTGGGTGCGAGTGGTCCCGGGTTCAAATCCCGGACGGACCCGAGTTTTGCAGAAGTAATTTAGTGACTATTTAAATGCAACTATCTACAGGGTAGGCCTATTAGTTGAGCATGTTTTATTACATACATGGTCTGTTGGTCTAGGGGTATGATACTCGCTTTGGGTGCGAGTGGTCCCGGGTTCAAATCCCGGACGGACCCGAGTTTTTGCAGAGGTAATTTAGTGACTATTTAAATGCAACTAACTACAGGGTAAGCCTATGAGTAGAGCATGTTTTAGTTTCATACATGGTCCGTTAGTCAAGGGGTATGAGACTCGCTTTGGGTGCGAGTGGTCCCGGGTTCAAATCCCGGACGGACCCGAGTTTTGCAGAAGTAATTTGGTGACTATTTAAATTCAACGAGTTAAATTGTAGGACTACGAGTTGAGCATGTTTCAGTGTCATACTTCGTCCGTTGGTCTAGGGGTATGATACTCGCTTAGGGTGCGAGTGGTCCCGGGTTAAAATCCCGGACGGACCCGAGTTTTTGCAGAAGTAATTTAGTGACTATTTAAATGCAACTAACTACAGGGTAGGCCTATGAGTAGAGCATGTTTCAGATTCATATATGGTCCGTTGGTCTAGGGGTATGATACTTGCTTAGGGTGCGAATGGTCCCAAGTTCAAATCCCGGACGGACCCGAGTTTTTGCAGAGGTAATTTAGTGACTATTTAAATGCAACTAACTACGGGTTAGGCTTATGAGTTGAGCATGTTTTATTTCAAACATGGTCCGTTGGTCTAGGGGTATGATACTCGCTTTGGGTGCGAGTGGTCCCGGGTTCAAATCCCGGACGGACCCGAGTTTTGCAGAAGTAAATTGGTGACTATTTAAATGCAACTAACTACAGGGTAGGCCTATGAGTAGAGCATGTTTTAGTTTCATACATGGTCAGTTGGTCTAGGGGTATGATACTCGCTTAGGGTGCGAATGGTCCCAAGTTCAAATCCCGGACGGACCCGAGTTTTTGCAGAGGTAATTTAGTGACTATTTAAATGCAACTAACTACGGGTTAGGCTTATGAGTTGAGCATGTTTTATTTCATACATGGTCCGTTGGTCTAGGGGTATGATACTCGCTTTGGGTGCGAGTGGTCCCGGGTTCAAATCCCGGACGGACCCGAGTTTTGCAGAAGTAAATTGGTGACTATTTAAATGCAACTAACTACAGGGTAGGCCTATGAGTAGAGTATGTTTTAGTTTCATACATGGTCCTTTGGTCTAGGGGTATGATACTTGCTTAGGGTGCGAGTGGTCCCGGGTTCGAATCCGGGACGGACCCGAGTTTTTGCAGAGGTAATTTAGTGACTATTTAAATGCAACTATCTACAGGGTAGGCCTATGAGTTGAGCATGTTTTATTACATACATGGTCCGTTGGTCTAGGGGTATGATACTCGCTTTGGGTGCGAGTGGTCCCGGGTTCAAATCCCGGACGGACCCGAGTTTTGCAGAAGTAATTTTGTGACTATTTAAATGCAACGAGTTGAATTGTAGGACTACGAGTTGAGCATGTTTCAGAGTCATACTTCGTCCGTTGGTCTAGGGGTATGATACTCGCTTAGGATGCGAGTGGTCCCGGGTTCAAATCCCGGACGGACGCGAGTTTTGCAGAAGTAATTTGGTGACTATTTAAATGCAACGAGTTAAATTGTAGGACTACGAGTTGAGCATGTTTCAGTGTCATACTTCGTCCGTTGTTCTAGGGGTATGATACTCGCTTAGGGTGCGAGTGGCCCCGGGTTAAAATCCCGGACGGACCCGAGTTTTTGCAGAAGTAATTTAGTGACTATTTAAATGCAACTAACTACAGGGTAGGCCTATGAGTAGAGCATGTTTCAGTTTCATACATGGTCCGTTGGTCTAGGGGTATGATACTCGCTTAGGGTGCGAATGGTCCCGGGTTCAAATCCCGGACGGACCCGAGTTTTTGCAGAGGTAATTTAGTGACTATTTAAATGCAACTAACTACGGGGTAGGCCTATGAGTTGAGCATGTTTCATTTCATACACGGTCCGTTGGTCTAGGGGTATGATACTCGCTTTGGGTGCGAGTGGTCCCGGGTTCAAATCCCGGACGGACCCGAGTTTTGCAGAAGTAATTTAGTGACTATTTAAATGCAACTATCTACAGGGTAGGCCTATTAGTTGAGCATGTTTTATTACATACATGGTCTGTTGGTCTAGGGGTATGATACTCGCTTTGAGTGCGAGTGGTCCCGGGTTCAAATCCCGGACGGACCCGAGTTTTTGCAGAGGTAATTTAGTGACTATTTAAATGCAACTAACTACAGGGTAAGCCTATGAGTAGAGCATGTTTTAGTTTCATACATGGTCCGTTAGTCAAGGGGTATGAGACTCGCTTTGGGTGCGAGTGGTCCCGGGTTCAAATCCCGGACGGACCCGAGTTTTGCAGAAGTAATTTGGTGACTATTTAAATTCAACGAGTTAAATTGTAGGACTACGAGTTGAGCATGTTTCAGTGTCATACTTCGTCCGTTGGTCTAGGGGTATGATACTCGTTTAGGGTGCGAGTGGTCCCGGGTTAAAATCCCGGACGGACCCGAGTTTTTGCAGAAGTAATTTAGTGACTATTTAAATGCAACTAACTACAGGGTAGGCCTATGAGTAGAGCATGTTTCAGATTCATATATGGTCCGTTGGTCTAGGGGTATGATACTCGCTTAGGGTGCGAATGGTCCCAAGTTCAAATCCCGGACGGACCCGAGTTTTTGCAGAGGTAATTTAGTGACTATTTAAATGCAACTAACTACGGGTTAGGCTTATGAGTTGAGCATGTTTTATTTCATACATGGTCCGTTGGTCTAGGGGTATGATACTCGCTTTGGGTGCGAGTGGTCCCGGGTTCAAATCCCGGACGGACCCGAGTTTTGCAGAAGTAAATTGGTGACTATTTAAATGCAACTAACTACAGGGTAGGCCTATGAGTAGAGCATGTTTTAGTTTCATACATGGTCCTTTGGTCTAGGGGTATGATACTTGCTTAGGGTGCGAGTGGTCCCGGGTTCGAATCCAGGACGGACCCGAGTTTTTGCAGAGGTAATTTAGTGACTATTTAAATGCAGCTATCTACAGGGTAGGCCTAAGAGTTGAGCATGTTTTATTACATACATGGTCCGTTGGTCTAGGGGTATGATACTCGCTTTGGGTGCGAGTGGTCCCGGGTTCAAATCCCGGACGGACCCGAGTTTTGCAGAAGTAAATTGGTGACTATTTAAATGCAACTAACTACAGGGTAGGCCTATGAGTAGAGCATGTTTTAGTTTCATACATGGTCAGTTGGTCTAGGGGTATGATACTCGCTTAGGGTGCGAATGGTCCCAAGTTCAAATCCCGGACGGACCCGAGTTTTTGCAGAGGTAATTTAGTGACTATTTAAATGCAACTAACTACAGGGTAGGCCTATGAGTAGAGCATGTTTTAGTTTCATACATGGTCCTTTGGTCTAGGGGTATGATACTTGCTTAGGGTGCGAGTGGTCCCGGGTTCGAATCCAGGACGGACCCGAGTTTTTGCAGAGGTAATTTAGTGACTATTTAAATGCAGCTATCTACAGGGTAGGCCTAAGAGTTGAGCATGTTTTATTACATACATGGTCCTTTAGTCTAGGGGTATGATACTTGCTTAGGGTGCGAGTGGTCCCGGGTTCAAATCCCGGACGGACCCGAGTTTTTGCAGAGGTAATTTAGTGACTATTTAAGTGCAACTAACTACGGGGTAGGCCTATGAGTTGAGCATGTTTCATTTCATACACGGTCCGTTGGTCTAGGGGTATGATACTCGCTTTGGGTGCGAGTGGTCCCGGGTTCAAATCCCGGACGGACCCGAGTTTTTGCAGAGGTAATTTAGTGACTATTTAAATGCAACTAACTACAGGGTAAGCCTATGAGTAGAGCATGTTTTAGTTTCATACATGGTCCGTTAGTCAAGGGGTATGAGACTCGCTTTGGGTGCGAGTGGTCCCGGGTTCAAATCCCGGACGGACCCGAGTTTTGCAGAAGTAATTTGGTGACTATTTAAATTCAACGAGTTAAATTGTAGGACTACGAGTTGAGCATGTTTCAGTGTCATACTTCGTCCGTTGGTCTAGGGGTATGATACTCGCTTAGGGTGCGAGTGGTCCCGGGTTAAAATCCCGGACGGACCCGAGTTTTTGCAGAAGTAATTTAGTGACTATTTAAATGCAACTAACTACAGGGTAGGCCTATGAGTAGAGCATGTTTCAGATTCATATATGGTCCGTTGGTCTAGGGGTATGATACTCGCTTAGGGTGCGAATGGTCCCAAGTTCAAATCCCGGACGGACCCGAGTTTTTGCAGAGGTAATTTAGTGACTATTTAAATGCAACTAACTACGGGTTAGGCTTATGAGTTGAGCATGTTTTATTTCATACATGGTCCGTTGGTCTAGGGGTATGATACTCGCTTTGGGTGCGAGTGGTCCCGGGTTCAAATCCCGGACGGACCCGAGTTTTGCAGAAGTAAATTGGTGACTATTTAAATGCAACTAACTACAGGGTAGGCCTATGAGTAGAGCATGTTTTAGTTTCATACATGGTCAGTTGGTCTAGGGGTATGATACTCGCTTAGGATGCGAATGGTCCCAAGTTCAAATCCCGGACGGACCCGAGTTTTTGCAGAGGTAATTTAGTGACTATTTAAATGCAACTAACTACGGGTTAGGCTTATGAGTTGAGCATGTTTTATTTCATACATGGTCCGTTGGTCTAGGGGTATGATACTCGCTTTGGGTGCGAGTGGTCCCGGGTTCAAATCCCGGACGGACCCGAGTTTTGCAGAAGTAAATTGGTGACTATTTAAATGCAACTAACTACAGGGTAGGCCTATGAGTAGAGCATGTTTTAGTTTCATACATGGTCCTTTGGTCTAGGGGTATGATACTTGCTTAGGGTGCGAGTGGTCCCGGGTTCGAATCCAGGACGGACCCGAGTTTTTGCAGAGGTAATTTAGTGACTATTTAAATGCAGCTATCTACAGGGTAGGCCTAAGAGTTGAGCATGTTTTATTACATACATGGTCCGTTGGTCTAGGGGTATGATACTCGCTTTGGGTGCGAGTGGTCCCGGGTTCAAATCCCGGACGGACCCGAGTTTTGCAGAAGTAAATTGGTGACTATTTAAATGCAACTAACTACAGGGTAGGCCTATGAGTAGAGCATGTTTTAGTTTCATACATGGTCAGTTGGTCTAGGGGTATGATACTCGCTTAGGGTGCGAATGGTCCCAAGTTCAAATCCCGGACGGACCCGAGTTTTTGCAGAGGTAATTTAGTGACTATTTAAATGCAACTAACTACAGGGTAGGCCTATGAGTAGAGCATGTTTTAGTTTCATACATGGTCCTTTGGTCTAGGGGTATGATACTTGCTTAGGGTGCGAGTGGTCCCGGGTTCGAATCCAGGACGGACCCGAGTTTTTGCAGAGGTAATTTAGTGACTATTTAAATGCAGCTATCTACAGGGTAGGCCTAAGAGTTGAGCATGTTTTATTACATACATGGTCCTTTAGTCTAGGGGTATGATACTTGCTTAGGGTGCGAGTGGTCCCGGGTTCAAATCCCGGACGGACCCGAGTTTTTGCAGAGGTAATTTAGTGACTATTTAAATGCAACTAACTACGGGGTAGGCCTATGAGTTGAGCATGTTTCATTTCATACACGGTCCGTTGGTCTAGGGGTATGATACTCGCTTTGGGTGCGAGTGGTCCCGGGTTCAAATCCCGGACGGACCCGAGTTTTTGCAGAGGTAATTTAGTGACTATTTAAATGCAACTAACTACAGGGTAAGCCTATGAGTAGAGCATGTTTTAGTTTCATACATGGTCCGTTAGTCAAGGGGTATGAGACTCGCTTTGGGTGCGAGTGGTCCCGGGTTCAAATCCCGGACGGACCCGAGTTTTGCAGAAGTAATTTGGTGACTATTTAAATTCAACGAGTTAAATTGTAGGACTACGAGTTGAGCATGTTTCAGTGTCATACTTCGTCCGTTGGTCTAGGGGTATGATACTCGCTTAGGGTGCGAGTGGTCCCGGGTTAAAATCCCGGACGGACCCGAGTTTTTGCAGAAGTAATTTAGTGACTATTTAAATGCAACTAACTACAGGGTAGGCCTATGAGTAGAGCATGTTTCAGATTCATATATGGTCCGTTGGTCTAGGGGTATGATACTCGCTTAGGGTGCGAATGGTCCCAAGTTCAAATCCCGGACGGACCCGAGTTTTTGCAGAGGTAATTTAGTGACTATTTAAATGCAACTAACTACGGGTTAGGCTTATGAGTTGAGCATGTTTTATTTCATACATGGTCCGTTGGTCTAGGGGTATGATACTCGCTTTGGGTGCGAGTGGTCCCGGGTTCAAATCCCGGACGGACCCGAGTTTTGCAGAAGTAAATTGGTGACTATTTAAATGCAACTAACTACAGGGTAGGCCTATGAGTAGAGCATGTTTTAGTTTCATACATGGTCAGTTGGTCTAGGGGTATGATACTCGCTTAGGATGCGAATGGTCCCAAGTTCAAATCCCGGACGGACCCGAGTTTTTGCAGAGGTAATTTAGTGACTATTTAAATGCAACTAACTACGGGTTAGGCTTATGAGTTGAGCATGTTTTATTTCATACATGGTCCGTTGGTCTAGGGGTATGATACTCGCTTTGGGTGCGAGTGGTCCCGGGTTCAAATCCCGGACGGACCCGAGTTTTGCAGAAGTAAATTGGTGACTATTTAAATGCAACTAACTACAGGGTAGGCCTATGAGTAGAGCATGTTTTAGTTTCATACATGGTCCTTTGGTCTAGGGGTATGATACTTGCTTAGGGTGCGAGTGGTCCCGGGTTCGAATCCAGGACGGACCCGAGTTTTTGCAGAGGTAATTTAGTGACTATTTAAATGCAGCTATCTACAGGGTAGGCCTAAGAGTTGAGCATGTTTTATTACATACATGGTCCGTTGGTCTAGGGGTATGATACTCGCTTTGGGTGCGAGTGGTCCCGGGTTCAAATCCCGGACGGACCCGAGTTTTGCAGAAGTAAATTGGTGACTATTTAAATGCAACTAACTACAGGGTAGGCCTATGAGTAGAGCATGTTTTAGTTTCATACATGGTCAGTTGGTCTAGGGGTATGATACTCGCTTAGGGTGCGAATGGTCCCAAGTTCAAATCCCGGACGGACCCGAGTTTTTGCAGAGGTAATTTAGTGACTATTTAAATGCAACTAACTACAGGGTAGGCCTATGAGTAGAGCATGTTTTAGTTTCATACATGGTCCTTTGGTCTAGGGGTATGATACTTGCTTAGGGTGCGAGTGGTCCCGGGTTCGAATCCAGGACGGACCCGAGTTTTTGCAGAGGTAATTTAGTGACTATTTAAATGCAGCTATCTACAGGGTAGGCCTAAGAGTTGAGCATGTTTTATTACATACATGGTCCTTTAGTCTAGGGGTATGATACTTGCTTAGGGTGCGAGTGGTCCCGGGTTCAAATCCCGGACGGACCCGAGTTTTTGCAGAGGTAATTTAGTGACTATTTAAATGCAACTAACTACGGGGTAGGCCTATGAGTTGAGCATGTTTCATTTCATACACGGTCCGTTGGTCTAGGGGTATGATACTCGCTTTGGGTGCGAGTGGTCCCGGGTTCAAATCCCGGACGGACCCGAGTTTTTGCAGAGGTAATTTAGTGACTATTTAAATGCAACTAACTACAGGGTAAGCCTATGAGTAGAGCATGTTTTAGTTTCATACATGGTCCGTTAGTCAAGGGGTATGAGACTCGCTTTGGGTGCGAGTGGTCCCGGGTTCAAATCCCGGACGGACCCGAGTTTTGCAGAAGTAATTTGGTGACTATTTAAATTCAACGAGTTAAATTGTAGGACTACGAGTTGAGCATGTTTCAGTGTCATACTTCGTCCGTTGGTCTAGGGGTATGATACTCGCTTAGGGTGCGAGTGGTCCCGGGTTAAAATCCCGGACGGACCCGAGTTTTTGCAGAAGTAATTTAGTGACTATTTAAATGCAACTAACTACAGGGTAGGCCTATGAGTAGAGCATGTTTCAGATTCATATATGGTCCGTTGGTCTAGGGGTATGATACTCGCTTAGGG
Organism: Phalangium opilio; assembly: GCF_054372755.1. NCBI lineage: Eukaryota > Metazoa > Arthropoda > Arachnida > Opiliones > Phalangiidae > Phalangium > Phalangium opilio. The sequence continues at coordinate 4,724,900 of NW_028324154.1, forward strand.
TGCGAATGGTCCCAAGTTCAAATCCTGGACGGACCCGAGTTTTTGCAGAGGTAATTTAGTGACTATTTAAATGCAACTAACTACGGGTTAGGCTTATGAGTTGAGCATGTTTTATTTCATACATGGTCCGTTGGTCTAGGGGTATGATACTCGCTTTGGGTGCGAGTGGTCCCGGGTTCAAATCCCGGACGGACCCGAGTTTTGCAGAAGTAAATTGGTGACTATTTAAATGCAACTAACTACAGGGTAGGCCTATGAGTAGAGCATGTTTTAGTTTCATACATGGTCCTTTGGTCTAGGGGTATGATACTTGCTTAGGGTGCGAGTGGTCCCGGGTTCGAATCCAGGACGGACCCGAGTTTTTGCAGAGGTAATTTAGTGACTATTTAAATGCAGCTATCTACAGGGTAGGCCTAAGAGTTGAGCATGTTTTATTACATACATGGTCCGTTGGTCTAGGGGTATGATACTCGCTTTGGGTGCGAGTGGTCCCGGGTTCAAATCCCGGACGGACCCGAGTTTTGCAGAAGTAAATTGGTGACTATTTAAATGCAACTAACTACAGGGTAGGCCTATGAGTAGAGCATGTTTTAGTTTCATACATGGTCAGTTGGTCTAGGGGTATGATACTCGCTTAGGATGCGAATGGTCCCAAGTTCAAATCCCGGACGGACCCGAGTTTTTGCAGAGGTAATTTAGTGACTATTTAAATGCAACTAACTACGGGTTAGGCTTATGAGTTGAGCATGTTTTATTTCATACATGGTCCGTTGGTCTAGGGGTATGATACTCGCTTTGGGTGCGAGTGGTCCCGGGTTCAAATCCCGGACGGACCCGAGTTTTGCAGAAGTAAATTGGTGACTATTTAAATGCAACTAACTACAGGGTAGGCCTATGAGTAGAGCATGTTTTAGTTTCATACATGGTCCTTTGGTCTAGGGGTATGATACTTGCTTAGGGTGCGAGTGGTCCCGGGTTCGAATCCAGGACGGACCCGAGTTTTTGCAGAGGTAATTTAGTGACTATTTAAATGCAGCTATCTACAGGGTAGGCCTAAGAGTTGAGCATGTTTTATTACATACATGGTCCTTTAGTCTAGGGGTATGATACTTGCTTAGGGTGCGAGTGGTCCCGGGTTCAAATCCCGGACGGTCCCGAGTTTTTGCAGAGGTAATTTTGTGACTATTTAAATGCAACTAACTACAGGGTAGGACTATGAGTAGAGCATGTTTTAGCTTCATACATGGCCCGTTGGTTTAGGGGTATGATACTCGCTTAGGGTGCGAGTGGTCCCTGGTTCAAATCCCGGACGGACGCGAGTTTTTGCAGAGGTAATTTAGTGACTATTTAAATGCAACTAACTACAGGGTAAGCCTATGAGTAGAGCATGTTTTAGTTTCATAGATGGTCCGTTAGTCAAGGGGTATGAGACTCGCTTTGGGTGCGAGTGGTCCCGGGTTCAAATCCCGGTCGGACCCGAGTTTTTGCAGAGGTAATTTAGTGACTATTTAAATGCAACTAACTACAGGGTAGGCCTATGAGTAGTGCATGTTTCAGTTTCATACATGGTCCGTTGGTCTAGGGGTATGATACTCGCTTAGGGTGCGAATGGTCCCAAGTTCAAATCCCGGACGGACCCGAGTTTTTGCAGAGGTAATTTAGTGACTATTTAAATTTAACTAACTACGGGGTAGGCTTATGAGTTGAGCATGTTTTATTTCATACATGGTCCGTTGGTCTAGGGGTATGATACTCGCTTTGGGTGCGAGTGGTCCCGGGTTCAAATCCCGGACGGACCCGAGTTTTGCAGAAGTAATTTAGTGACTATTTAAATGCAACTATCTACAGGGTAGGCCTATTAGTTGAGCATGTTTTATTACATACACGGTCCGTTGGTCTAGGGGTATGATACTCGCTTAGGGTGCGAGTGGTCCCGGGTTCAAATCCCGGACGGACCCGAGTTTTTGCAGAGGTAATTTAGTGACTATTTAAATGCAACTAACTACAGGGTAAGCCTATGAGTAGAGCATGTTTTAGTTTCATACATGGTCCGTTAGTCAAGGGGTATGAGACTCGCTTTGGGTGCGAGTGGTCCCGGGTTCAAATCCCGGACGGACCCGAGTTTTGCAGAAGTAATTTGGTGACTATTTAATTGCAACGGGTTTAATTGTAGGACTACGAGTTGAGCATGTTTCAGTGTCATACTTCGTCCGTTGGTCTAGGGGTATGATACTCGCTTAGGGTGCGAGTGGTCCCGGGTTAAAATCCCGGACGGACCCGAGTTTTTGCAGAAGTAATTTAGTGACTATTTAAATGCAACTAACTACAGGGTAGGCCTATGAGTAGAGCATGTTTCAGTTTCATACATGGTCCGTTGGTCTAGGGGTATGATACTCGCTTAGGGTGCGAATGGTCCCAAGTTCAAATCCCGGACGGACCCGAGTTTTAGTGACTATTTAAATGCAACTAACTACCGGGTAGGCCTATGAGTTGAGCATGTTTTATTTCATACATGGTCCGTTGGTCTAGGGGTATGATACTCGCTTTGGGTGCGAGTGGTCCCGGGTTCAAATCCCGGACGGACCCGAGTTTTGCAGAAGTAAATTGGTGACTATTTAAATGCAACTAACTACAGGGTAGGCCTATGAGTAGAGCATGTTTTAGTTTCATACATGGTCCTTTGGTCTAGGGGTATGATACTTGCTTAGGGTGCGAGTGGTCCCGGGTTCGAATCCAGGACGGACCCGAGTTTTTGCAGAGGTAATTTAGTGACTATTTAAATGCAGCTATCTACAGGGTAGGCCTAAGAGTTGAGCATGTTTTATTACATACATGGTCCTTTAGTCTAGGGGTATGATACTTGCTTAGGGTGCGAGTGGTCCCGGGTTCAAATCCCGGACGGTCCCGAGTTTTTGCAGAGGTAATTTTGTGACTATTTAAATGCAACTAACTACAGGGTAGGACTATGAGTAGAGCATGTTTTAGCTTCATACATGGCCCGTTGGTTTAGGGGTATGATACTCGCTTAGGGTGCGAGTGGTCCCTGGTTCAAATCCCGGACGGACGCGAGTTTTTGCAGAGGTAATTTAGTGACTATTTAAATGCAACTAACTACAGGGTAAGCCTATGAGTAGAGCATGTTTTAGTTTCATAGATGGTCCGTTAGTCAAGGGGTATGAGACTCGCTTTGGGTGCGAGTGGTCCCGGGTTCAAATCCCGGTCGGACCCGAGTTTTTGCAGAGGTAATTTAGTGACTATTTAAATGCAACTAACTACAGGGTAGGCCTATGAGTAGTGCATGTTTCAGTTTCATACATGGTCCGTTGGTCTAGGGGTATGATACTCGCTTAGGGTGCGAATGGTCCCAAGTTCAAATCCCGGACGGACCCGAGTTTTTGCAGAGGTAATTTAGTGACTATTTAAATGCAACTAACTACGGGGTAGGCTTATGAGTTGAGCATGTTTTATTTCATACATGGTCCGTTGGTCTAGGGGTATGATACTCGCTTTGGGTGCGAGTGGTCCCGGGTTCAAATCCCGGACGGACCCGAGTTTTGCAGAAGTAATTTAGTGACTATTTAAATGCAACTATCTACAGGGTAGGCCTATTAGTTGAGCATGTTTTATTACATACACGGTCCGTTTGTCTAGGGGTATGATACTCGCTTAGGGTGCGAGTGGTCCCGGGTTCAAATCCCGGACGGACCCGAGTTTTTGCAGAGGTAATTTAGTGACTATTTAAATGCAACTAACTACAGGGTAAGCCTATGAGTAGAGTATGTTTTAGTTTCATACATGGTCCGTTAGTCAAGGGGTATGAGACTCGCTTTGGGTGCGAGTGGTCCCGGGTTCAAATCCCGGACGGACCCGAGTTTTGCAGAAGTAATTTGGTGACTATTTAATTGCAACGAGTTTAATTGTAGGACTACGAGTTGAGCATGTTTCAGTGTCATACTTCGTCCGTTGGTCTAGGGGTATGATACTCGCTTAGGGTGCGAGTGGTCCCGGGTTAAAATCCCGGACGGACCCGAGTTTTTGCAGAAGTAATTTAGTGACTATTTAAATGCAACTAACTACAGGGTAGGCCTATGAGTAGAGCATGTTTCAGTTTCATACATGGTCCGTTGGTCTAGGGGTATGATACTCGCTTAGGGTGCGAATGGTCCCAAGTTCAAATCCCGGACGGACCCGAATTTAGTGACTATTTAAATGCAACTAACTACCGGGTAGGCCTATGAGTTGAGCGTGTTTTATTTCATACATGGTCCGTTGGTCAAGGGGTATGATGCTCGCTTTGGGTGCGAGTGGTCCCGGGTTCAAATCCCGGACGGACCCGAGTTTTGCAGAAGTAAATTGGTGACTATTTAAATGCAACTAACTACAGGGTAGGCCTATGAGTAGAGTATGTTTTAGTTTCATACATGGTCCTTTGGTCTAGGGGTATGATACTTGCTTAGGGTGCGAGTGGTCCCGGGTTCGAATCCAGGACGGACCCGAGTTTTTGCAGAGGTAATTTAGTGACTATTTAAATGCAACTATCTACAGGGTAGGCCTATGAGTTGAGCATGTTTTATTACATACATGGTCCGTTGGTCTAGGGGTATGATACTCGCTTTGGGTGCGAGTGGTCCCGGGTTCAAATCCCGGACGGACCCGAGTTTTGCAGAAGTAATTTGGTGACTATTTAATTGCAACGAGTTTAATTGTAGGACTACGAGTTGAGCATGTTTCAGTGTCATACTTCGTCCGTTGGTCTAGGGGTATGATACTCGCTTAGGGTGCGAGTGGCCCCGGGTTAAAATCCCGGACGGACCCGAGTTTTTGCAGAAGTAATTTAGTGACTATTTAAATGCAACTAACTACAGGGTAGGCCTATGAGTAGAGCATGTTTCAGTTTCATACATGGTCCGTTGGTCTAGGGGTATGATACTCGCTTAGGGTGCGAATGGTCCCGGGTTCAAATCCCGGACGGACCCGAGTTTTTGCAGAGGTAATTTAGTGACTATTTAAATGCAACTAACTACGGGGTAGGCCTATGAGTTGAGCATGTTTCATTTCATACACGGTCCGTTGGTCTAGGGGTATGATACTCGCTTTGGGTGCGAGTGGTCCCGGGTTCAAATCCCGGACGGACCCGAGTTTTGCAGAAGTAATTTAGTGACTATTTAAATGCAACTATCTACAGGGTAGGCCTATTAGTTGAGCATGTTTTATTACATACATGGTCTGTTGGTCTAGGGGTATGATACTCGCTTTGGGTGCGAGTGGTCCCGGGTTCAAATCCCGGACGGACCCGAGTTTTTGCAGAGGTAATTTAGTGACTATTTAAATGCAACTAACTACAGGGTAAGCCTATGAGTAGAGCATGTTTTAGTTTCATACATGGTCCGTTAGTCAAGGGGTATGAGACTCGCTTTGGGTGCGAGTGGTCCCGGGTTCAAATCCCGGACGGACCCGAGTTTTGCAGAAGTAATTTGGTGACTATTTAAATTCAACGAGTTAAATTGTAGGACTACGAGTTGAGCATGTTTCAGTGTCATACTTCGTCCGTTGGTCTAGGAGTATGATACTCGCTTAGGGTGCGAGTGGTCCCGGGTTAAAATCCCGGACGGACCCGAGTTTTTGCAGAAGTAATTTAGTGACTATTTAAATGCAACTAACTACAGGGTAGGCCTATGAGTAGAGCATGTTTCAGATTCATATATGGTCCGTTGGTCTAGGGGTGTGATACTCGCTTAGGGTGCGAATGGTCCCGGGTTCAAATCCCGGACGGACCCGAGTTTTTGCAGAGGTAATTTAGTGACTATTTAAATGCAACTAACTACGGGGTAGGCCTATGAGTTGAGCATGTTTTATTTCATACACGGTCCGTTGGTCTAGGGGTATGATACTCGCTTTGGGTGCGAGTGGTCCCGGGTTCAAATCCCGGACGGACCCGAGTTTTGCAGAAGTAAATTGGTGACTATTTAAATGCAACTAACTACAGGGTAGGCCTATGAGTAGAGCATGTTTTAGTTTCATACATGGTCCTTTGGTCTAGGGGTATGATACTTGCTTAGGGTGCGAGTGGTCCCGGGTTAAAATCCCGGACGGACCCGAGTTTTTGCAGAAGTAATTTAGTGACTATTTAAATGCAACTAACTACAGGGTAGGCCTGTGAGTAGAGCATGTTTCAGTTTCATACATGGTCCGTTGGTCTAGAGGTATGATACTCGCTTAGGGTGCGAGTGGTCCCGGGTTCAAATCCCAGACGGACCCGAGTTTTTGCAGAGGTAATTTAGTGACTATTTAAATGCAACTAACTACAGGGTAGGCCTATAAGTTGAGCATGTTTTATTTCATACGTGGTCCGTTGGTCTAGGGGTATGATAATTGCTTAGGGTGGGAGTGGTCCCGGGTTCGAATCCCGGACGGACCCGAGTTTTTGCAGAGGTAATTTAGTGACTATTTAAATGCAACTAACTACAGGGTAGGCCTATGAGTAGAGCATGTTTCAGTTTCATATATGGTCCGTTGGTCTAGGGGTATGATACTCGCTTAGGGTGCGAATGGTCCCGGGTTCAAATCCCGGACGGACCCGAGTTTTTGCAGAGGTAATTTAGTGACTATTTAAATGCAACTAACTACAGGGTAAGCCTATGAGTAGAGCATGTTTTAGTTTCATACATGGTCCGTTAGTCAAGGGGTATGAGACTCGCTTTGGGTGCGAGTGGTCCCGGGTTCAAATCCCGGACGGACCCGAGTTTTGCAGAAGTAATTTGGTGACTAATTAAATTCAACGAGTTAAATTGTAGGACTACGAGTTGAGCATGTTTCAGTGTCATACTTCGTCCGTTGGTCTAGGGGTATGATACTCGCTTAGGGTGCGAGTGGTCCCGGGTTAAAATCCCGGACGGACCCGAGTTTTTGCAGAAGTAATTTAGTGACTATTTAAATGCAACTAACTACAGGGTAGGCCTATGAGTAGAGCATGTTTCAGTTTCATATATGGTCCGTTGGTCTAGGGGTATGATACTCGCTTCGGGTGCGAATGGTCCCGGGTTCAAATCCCGGACGGACCCGAGTTTTTGCAGAGGTAATTTAGTGACTATTTAAATGCAACTAACTACGGGGTAGGCCTATGAGTTGAGCATGTTTTATTTCATACACGGTCCGTTGGTCTAGGGGTATGATACTCGCTTTGGGTGCGAGTGGTCCCGGGTTCAAATCCCGGACGGACCCGAGTTTTGCAGAAGTAAATTGGTGACTATTTAAATGCAACTAACTACAGGGTAGGCCTATGAGTAGAGCATGTTTTAGTTTCATACATGGTCCTTTGGTCTAGGGGTATGATACTTGCTTAGGGTGCGAGTGGTCCCGGGTTAAAATCCCGGACGGACCCGAGTTTTTGCAGAAGTAATTTAGTGACTATTTAAATGCAACTAACTACAGGGTAGGCCTATGAGTAGAGCATGTTTCAGTTTCATACATGGTCCGTTGGTCTAGGGGTATGATACTCGCTTAGGGTGCGAATGGTCCCGGGTTCAAATCCCAGACGGACCCGAGTTTTTGCAGAAGTAATTTAGTGACTATTTAAATGCAACTAACTACAGGGTAGGCCTATGAGTTGAGCATGTTTTAGTTTCATACATGGTCCGTTAGTCAAGGGGTATGAGACTCGCTTTGGGTGCGAGTGGTCCCGGGTTCAAATCCCGGACGGACCCGAGTTTTGCAGAAGTAATTTGGTGACTATTTAATTGCAACGGGTTTAATTGTAGGACTACGAGTTGAGCATGTTTCAGTGTCATACTTCGTCCGTTGGTCTAGGGGTATGATACTCGCTTAGGGTGCGAGTGGTCCCGGGTTAAAATCCCGGACGGACCCGAGTTTTTGCAGAAGTAATTTAGTGACTATTTAAATGCAACTAACTACAGGGTAGGCCTATGAGTAGAGCATGTTTCAGTTTCATACATGGTCCGTTGGTCTAGGGGTATGATACTCGCTTAGGGTGCGAATGGTCCCAAGTTCAAATCCCGGACGGACCCGAGTTTTAGTGACTATTTAAATGCAACTAACTACCGGGTAGGCCTATGAGTTGAGCATGTTTTATTTCATACATGGTCCGTTGGTCTAGGGGTATGATACTCGCTTTGGGTGCGAGTGGTCCCGGGTTCAAATCCCGGACGGACCCGAGTTTTGCAGAAGTAAATTGGTGACTATTTAAATGCAACTAACTACAGGGTAGGCCTATGAGTAGAGCATGTTTTAGTTTCATACATGGTCCTTTGGTCTAGGGGTATGATACTTGCTTAGGGTGCGAGTGGTCCCGGGTTCGAATCCAGGACGGACCCGAGTTTTTGCAGAGGTAATTTAGTGACTATTTAAATGCAGCTATCTACAGGGTAGGCCTAAGAGTTGAGCATGTTTTATTACATACATGGTCCTTTAGTCTAGGGGTATGATACTTGCTTAGGGTGCGAGTGGTCCCGGGTTCAAATCCCGGACGGTCCCGAGTTTTTGCAGAGGTAATTTTGTGACTATTTAAATGCAACTAACTACAGGGTAGGACTATGAGTAGAGCATGTTTTAGCTTCATACATGGCCCGTTGGTTTAGGGGTATGATACTCGCTTAGGGTGCGAGTGGTCCCTTTTTCAAATCCCGGACGGACGCGAGTTTTTGCAGAGGTAATTTAGTGACTATTTAAATGCAACTAACTACAGGGTAAGCCTATGAGTAGAGCATGTTTTAGTTTCATAGATGGTCCGTTAGTCAAGGGGTATGAGACTCGCTTTGGGTGCGAGTGGTCCCGGGTTCAAATCCCGGTCGGACCCGAGTTTTTGCAGAGGTAATTTAGTGACTATTTAAATGCAACTAACTACAGGGTAGGCCTATGAGTAGTGCATGTTTCAGTTTCATACATGGTCCGTTGGTCTAGGGGTATGATACTCGCTTAGGGTGCGAATGGTCCCAAGTTCAAATCCCGGACGGACCCGAGTTTTTGCAGAGGTAATTTAGTGACTATTTAAATGCAACTAACTACGGGGTAGGCTTATGAGTTGAGCATGTTTTATTTCATACATGGTCCGTTGGTCTAGGGGTATGATACTCGCTTTGGGTGCGAGTGGTCCCGGGTTCAAATCCCGGACGGACCCGAGTTTTGCAGAAGTAATTTAGTGACTATTTAAATGCAACTATCTACAGGGTAGGCCTATTAGTTGAGCATGTTTTATTACATACACGGTCCGTTTGTCTAGGGGTATGATACTCGCTTAGGGTGCGAGTGGTCCCGGGTTCAAATCCCGGACGGACCCGAGTTTTTGCAGAGGTAATTTAGTGACTATTTAAATGCAACTAACTACAGGGTAAGCCTATGAGTAGAGTATGTTTTAGTTTCATACATGGTCCGTTAGTCAAGGGGTATGAGACTCGCTTTGGGTGCGAGTGGTCCTGGGTTCAAATCCCGGACGGACCCGAGTTTTGCAGAAGTAATTTGGTGACTATTTAATTGCAACGAGTTTAATTGTAGGACTACGAGTTGAGCATGTTTCAGTGTCATACTTCGTCCGTTGGTCTAGGGGTATGATACTCGCTTAGGGTGCGAGTGGTCCCGGGTTAAAATCCCGGACGGACCCGAGTTTTTGCAGAAGTAATTTAGTGACTATTTAAATGCAACTAACTACAGGGTAGGCCTATGAGTAGAGCATGTTTCAGTTTCATACATGGTCCGTTGGTCTAGGGGTATGATACTCGCTTAGGGTGCGAATGGTCCCAAGTTCAAATCCCGGACGGACCCGAATTTAGTGACTATTTAAATGCAACTAACTACCGGGTAGGCCTATGAGTTGAGCGTGTTTTATTTCATACATGGTCCGTTGGTCAAGGGGTATGATGCTCGCTTTGGGTGCGAGTGGTCCCGGGTTCAAATCCCGGACGGACCCGAGTTTTGCAGAAGTAAATTGGTGACTATTTAAATGCAACTAACTACAGGGTAGGCCTATGAGTAGAGTATGTTTTAGTTTCATACATGGTCCTTTGGTCTAGGGGTATGATACTTGCTTAGGGTGCGAGTGGTCCCGGGTTCGAATCCAGGACGGACCCGAGTTTTTGCAGAGGTAATTTAGTGACTATTTAAATGCAACTATCTACAGGGTAGGCCTATGAGTTGAGCATGTTTTATTACATACATGGTCCGTTGGTCTAGGGGTATGATACTCGCTTTGGGTGCGAGTGGTCCCGGGTTCAAATCCCGGACGGACCCGAGTTTTGCAGAAGTAATTTGGTGACTATTTAATTGCAACGAGTTTAATTGTAGGACTACGAGTTGAGCATGTTTCAGTGTCATACTTCGTCCGTTGGTCTAGGGGTATGATACTCGCTTAGGGTGCGAGTGGCCCCGGGTTAAAATCCCGGACGGACCCGAGTTTTTGCAGAAGTAATTTAGTGACTATTTAAATGCAACTAACTACAGGGTAGGCCTATGAGTAGAGCATGTTTCAGTTTCATACATGGTCCGTTGGTCTAGGGGTATGATACTCGCTTAGGGTGCGAATGGTCCCGGGTTCAAATCCCGGACGGACCCGAGTTTTTGCAGAGGTAATTTAGTGACTATTTAAATGCAACTAACTACGGGGTAGGCCTATGAGTTGAGCATGTTTCATTTCATACACGGTCCGTTGGTCTAGGGGTATGATACTCGCTTTGGGTGCGAGTGGTCCCGGGTTCAAATCCCGGACGGACCCGAGTTTTGCAGAAGTAATTTAGTGACTATTTAAATGCAACTATCTACAGGGTAGGCCTATTAGTTGAGCATGTTTTATTACATACATGGTCTGTTGGTCTAGGGGTATGATACTCGCTTTGGGTGCGAGTGGTCCCGGGTTCAAATCCCGGACGGACCCGAGTTTTTGCAGAGGTAATTTAGTGACTATTTAAATGCAACTAACTACAGGGTAAGCCTATGAGTAGAGCATGTTTTAGTTTCATACATGGTCCGTTAGTCAAGGGCTATGAGACTCGCTTTGGGTGCGAGTGGTCCCGGGTTCAAATCCCGGACGGACCCGAGTTTTGCAGAAGTAATTTGGTGACTATTTAAATTCAACGAGTTAAATTGTAGGACTACGAGTTGAGCATGTTTCAGTGTCATACTTCGTCCGTTGGTCTAGGGGTATGATACTCGCTTAGGGTGCGAGTGGTCCCGGGTTAAAATCCCGGACGGACCCGAGTTTTTGCAGAAGTAATTTAGTGACTATTTAAATGCAACTAACTACAGGGTAGGCCTATGAGTAGAGCATGTTTCAGATTCATATATGGTCCGTTGGTCTAGGGGTGTGATACTCGCTTAGGGTGCGAATGGTCCCGGGTTCAAATCCCGGACGGACCCGAGTTTTTGCAGAGGTAATTTAGTGACTATTTAAATGCAACTAACTACGGGGTAGGCCTATGAGTTGAGCATGTTTTATTTCATACACGGTCCGTTGGTCTAGGGGTATGATACTCGCTTTGGGTGCGAGTGGTCCCGGGTTCAAATCCCGGACGGACCCGAGTTTTGCAGAAGTAAATTGGTGACTATTTAAATGCAACTAACTACAGGGTAGGCCTATGAGTAGAGCATGTTTTAGTTTCATACATGGTCCTTTGGTCTAGGGGTATGATACTTGCTTAGGGTGCGAGTGGTCCCGGGTTAAAATCCCGGACGGACCCGAGTTTTTGCAGAAGTAATTTAGTGACTATTTAAATGCAACTAACTACAGGGTAGGCCTGTGAGTAGAGCATGTTTCAGTTTCATACATGGTCCGTTGGTCTAGGGGTATGATACTCGCTTAGGGTGCGAGTGGTCCCGGGTTCAAATCCCAGACGGACCCGAGTTTTTGCAGAGGTAATTTAGTGACTATTTAAATGCAACTAACTACAGGGTAGGCCTATAAGTTGAGCATGTTTTATTTCATACGTGGTCCGTTGGTCTAGGGGTATGATAATTGCTTAGGGTGGGAGTGGTCCCGGGTTCGAATCCCGGACGGACCCGAGTTTTTGCAGAGGTAATTTAGTGACTATTTAAATGCAACTAACTACAGGGTAGGCCTATGAGTAGAGCATGTTTCAGTTTCATATATGGTCCGTTGGTCTAGGGGTATGATACTCGCTTAGGGTGCGAATGGTCCCGGGTTCAAATCCCGGACGGACCCGAGTTTTTGCAGAGGTAATTTAGTGACTATTTAAATGCAACTAACTACAGGGTAAGCCTATGAGTAGAGCATGTTTTAGTTTCATACATGGTCCGTTAGTCAAGGGGTATGAGACTCGCTTTGGGTGCGAGTGGTCCCGGGTTCAAATCCCGGACGGACCCGAGTTTTGCAGAAGTAATTTGGTGACTAATTAAATTCAACGAGTTAAATTGTAGGACTACGAGTTGAGCATGTTTCAGTGTCATACTTCGTCCGTTGGTCTAGGGGTATGATACTCGCTTAGGGTGCGAGTGGTCCCGGGTTAAAATCCCGGACGGACCCGAGTTTTTGCAGAAGTAATTTAGTGACTATTTAAATGCAACTAACTACAGGGTAGGCCTATGAGTAGAGCATGTTTCAGTTTCATATATGGTCCGTTGGTCTAGGGGTATGATACTCGCTTCGGGTGCGAATGGTCCCGGGTTCAAATCCCGGACGGACCCGAGTTTTTGCAGAGGTAATTTAGTGACTATTTAAATGCAACTAACTACGGGGTAGGCCTATGAGTTGAGCATGTTTTATTTCATACACGGTCCGTTGGTCTAGGGGTATGATACTCGCTTTGGGTGCGAGTGGTCCCGGGTTCAAATCCCGGACGGACCCGAGTTTTGCAGAAGTAAATTGGTGACTATTTAAATGCAACTAACTACAGGGTAGGCCTATGAGTAGAGCATGTTTTAGTTTCATACATGGTCCTTTGGTCTAGGGGTATGATACTTGCTTAGGGTGCGAGTGGTCCCGGGTTAAAATCCCGGACGGACCCGAGTTTTTGCAGAAGTAATTTAGTGACTATTTAAATGCAACTAACTACAGGGTAGGCCTATGAGTAGAGCATGTTTCAGTTTCATACATGGTCCGTTGGTCTAGGGGTATGATACTCGCTTAGGGTGCGAATGGTCCCGGGTTCAAATCCCAGACGGACCCGAGTTTTTGCAGAAGTAATTTAGTGACTATTTAAATGCAACTAACTACAGGGTAGGCCTATGAGTTGAGCATGTTTTGTTTCATACATGGTCCGTTGGTCTAGGGGTATGATACTCGCTTTGGGTGCGAGTGGTCCCGGGTTTAAATCCCGGACGGACCCGAGTTTTGCAGAAGTAATTTGGTGACTATTTAAATGCAACGAGTTAAATTGAAGGACTACGAGTTGAGCATGTTTCAGTGTCATACTTCGTCCGTTGGTCTAGGGGTATGATACTCGCATAGGGTGCGAGTGGTCCCGGGTTCAAATCCCGGACGGACCCTAGTTTTTGCAGAGGTATTTAAGTGACTATTTAAATGCAACTAACTACAGGGTAGGCCTATGAGTTGAGCATGTTTTATTTCATACATGGTCCGTTGGTCTAGGGGTATGATACTCGCTTTGGGTGCGAGTGGTCCCGGGTTCAAATCCCGGACAGACCCGAGTTTTGCAGAAGTAAATTGGTGACTATTTAAATGCAACTAACTACAGGGTAGGCCTATGAGTAGAGCATGTTTTGTTTCATACATGGTCCGTTGGTCTAGGGGTATGATACTCGCTTAGGGTGCGAGTGGTCCCGGGTTCAAATCCCGGACGGACCCGAGTTTTTGCAGAGGTAATTTAGTGACTATTTAAATACAACTAACTACAGGGTAGGCCTATGAGTTGAGCATGTTTTGTTTCATACATGGTCCGTTGGTCTAGGGTTATGATACTCGCTTTGGGTGCGAGTGGTCCCGGGTTCAAATCCCGGACGGACCCGAGTTTTGCAGAAGTAATTTGGTGACTATTTAAATGCAACGAGTTAAATTGTAGGACTACGAGTTGAGCATGTTTCAGTGTCATACTTCGTCCGTTGGTCTAGGGGTATGATACTCGCTTTGGGTGCGAGTGGTCCCGGGTTCAAATCCCGGACGGACCCTAGGTTTTGCAGAGGTAATTTAGTGACTATTTAAATGCAACTAACTACAGGGTAGGACTATGAGTAGAGCATGTTTTAGTTTCATACATGGTCCGTTGGTCTAGGGGTATGATACTCGCTTAGGGTGCGAGTGGTCCCGGGTTCAAATCCCGGACGGACCCTAGTTTTTGCAGAGGTATTTAAGTGACTATTTAAATGCAACTAACTACAGGGTAGGCCTATGAGTTGAGCATGTTTTATTTCATACATGGTCCGTTGGTCTAGGGGTATGATACTCGCTTTGGGTGCGAGTGGTCCCGGGTTCAAATCCCGGACAGACCCGAGTTTTGCAGAAGTAAATTGGTGACTATTTAAATGCAACTAACTACAGGGTAGGCCTATGAGTAGAGCATGTTTTAGTTTCATACATGGTCCGTTGGTCTAGGGGTATGATACTCGCTTAGGGTGCGAGTGGTCCCGGGTTCAAATCCCGGACGGACCCGAGTTTTTGCAGAGGTAATTTAGTGACTATTTAAATACAACTAACTACAGGGTAGGCCTATGAGTTGAGCATGTTTTGTTTCATACATGGTCCGTTGGTCTAGGGTTATGATACTCGCTTTGGGTGCGAGTGGTCCCGGGTTCAAATCCCGGACGGACCCGAGTTTTGCAGAAGTAATTTGGTGACTATTTAAATGCAACGAGTTAAATTGTAGGACTACGAGTTGAGCATGTTTCAGTGTCATACTTCGTCCGTTGGTCTAGGGGTATGATACTCGCTTTGGGTGCGAGTGGTCCCGGGTTCAAATCCCGGACGGACCCTAGGTTTTGCAGAGGTAATTTAGTGACTATTTAAATGCAACTAACTACAGGGTAGGACTATGAGTAGAGCATGTTTTAGTTTCATACATGGTCCGTTGGTCTAGGGGTATGATACTCGCTTAGGGTGCGAATGGTCCCGGGTTCAAATCCCGGACGGACCCGAGTTTTTGCAGAGGTAATTTAGTGACTATTTAAATACAACTAACTACAGGGTAGGCCTATGAGTTGAGCATGTTTTGTTTCATACATGGTCCGTTGGTCTAGGGGTATGATACTCGCTTTGAGTGCGAGTGGTCCCGGGTTCAAATCCCGGACGGACCCGAGTTTTGCAGAAGTAATTTGGTGACTATTTAAATGCAACGAGTTAAATTGTAGGACTACGAGTTGAGCATGTTTCAGTGTCATACTTCGTCCGTTGGTCTAGGGGTATGATACTCGCTTTGGGTGCGAGTGGTCCCGGGTTCAAATCCCGGACGGACCCTAGGTTTTGCAGAGGTAATTTAGTGACTATTTAAATGCAACTAACTACAGGGTAGGACTATGAGTAGAGCATGTTTTAGTTTCATACATGGTCCGTTGGTCTAGGGGTATGATACTCGCATAGGGTGCGAGTGGTCCCGGGTTCAATTCCCGGACGGACTCTAGTTTTTGCAGAGGTATTTAAGTGACTATTTAAATGCAACTAACTACAGGGTAGGCCTATGAGTTTAGCATGTTTTATTTCATACATGGTCCGTTGGTCTAGGGGTATGATACTCGCTTTGGGTGCGAGTGGTCCCGGGTTCAAATCCCGGACGGACCCGAGTTTTGCAGAAGTAAATTGGTGACTATTTAAATGCAACTAACTACAGGGTAGGCCTATGAGTAGAGCATGTTTTAATTTCATACATGGTTATTTGGTCTAGGGGTATGATACTTGCTTAGGGTGCGAGTGGTCCCGGGTTCGAATCCCGGACGGACCAGAGTTTTTGCAGAGGTAATTTAGTGACTATTTAAATGCAACTATCTACAGGTAACGCCTATGAGTTGATCATGTTTTTTTACATACATGGTCCGTTGGTCTAGGGGTATGATACTCGCTTAGGGTGCGAGTGGTCCCGGGTTCAAATCCCGGACGGACCCGAGTTTTTGCAGAGGTAATTTAGTGACTATTTAAATACAACTAACTACAGGGTAGGCCTATGAGTTGAGCATGTTTTGTTTCATACATGGTCCGTTGGTCTAGGGGTATGATACTCGCTTTGGGTGCGAGTGGTCCCGGGTTCGAATCCCGGACGGACCCGAGTTTTGCAGAAGAAATTTGGTGACTATTTAAATGCAACGAGTTAAATTGTAGGACTACGAGTTGGGCATGTTTCAGTGTCATACTTCGTCCGTTGGTCTAGGGGTATGATACTCGCTTTGGGTGCGAGTGGTCCCGGTTCAAATCCCGGACGGACCCTAGGTTTTGCAGAGGTAATTTAGTGACTATTTAAATGCAACTAACTACAGGGTAGGACTATGAGTAGAGCATGTTTTAGTTTCATACATGGTCCGTTGGTCTAGGGGTATGATACTTGCTTAGGGTGCGAGTGGTCCCGGGTTCAAATCCCGGACGGACCCTATGTTTTGCAGAGGTAATTTAGTGACTATTTAAATGCAACTAACTACAGGGTAGGACTATGAGTAGAGCATGTTTTAGTTTCATACATGGTCCGTTGGTCTAGGGGTATGATACTCGCTTAGGGTGCGAGTGGTCCCGGGTTCAAATCCCGGACGGACCCTAGGTTTTGCAGAGGTAGTTTAGTGACTATTTAAATGAAACTAACTACAGGGTAGGACTATGAGTAGAGCATGTTTTAGTTTCATACATGGTCCGTTGGTCTAGGGGTATGATACTCGCTTAGGGTGCGAGTGGTCCCGGGTTCAAATCCCGGACGGACCCGAGTTTTTGCAGAGGTAATTTAGTGACTATTTAAATACAACTAACTACAGGGTAGGCCTATGAGTTGAGCATGTTTTGTTTCATACATGGTCCGTTGGTCTAGGGGTATGATACTCGCTTTGGGTGCGAGTGGTCCCGGGTTCAAATCCCGGACGGACCCGAGTTTTGCAGAAGTAATTTGGTGACTATTTAAATGCAACGAGTTAAATTGTAGGACTACGAGTTGAGCATGTTTCAGTGTCATACTTCGTCCGTTGGTCTAGGGGTATGATACTCGCTTTGGGTGCGAGTGGTCCCGGGTTCAAATCCCGGACGGACCCTAGGTTTTGCAGAGGTAATTTAGTGACTATTTAAATACAACTAACTACAGGGTAGGCCTATGAGTTGAGCATGTTTTATTACAATCATGGTCCGTTGGTCTAGGGGTATGATACTCGCTTTGGGTGCGAGTGGTCCCGGGTTCAAATCCCGGACGGACTCTAGTTTTTGCAGAGGTATTTAAGTGACTATTTAAATGCAACTAACTACAGGGTAGGCCTATGAGTAGAGCATGTTTTATTTCATACATGGTCCGTTGGTCTAGGGGTATGATACTCGCTTAGGGTGCGAATGGTCCCGGGTTCAAATCCCGGACGGACCCTAGGTTTTGCAGAGGTAATTTAGTGACTATTTAAATGAAACTAACTACAGGGTAGGCCTATGAGTTGAGCATGTTATGTTTCATACATGGTCCGTTGGTCTAGGGGTATGATACTCGCTTTGGGTGCGAGTGGTCCCGGGTTCAAATCCCGGACGGACCCGAGTTTTGCAGAAGTAATTTGGTGACTATTTAAATGCAACGAGTTAAATTGAAGGACTACGAGTTGAGCATGTTTCAGTGTCATACTTCGTCCGTTGGTCTAGGGGTATGATACTCGCATAGGGTGCGAGTGGTCCCGGGTTCAAATCCCGGACGGACTCTAGTTTTTGCAGAGGTATTTAAGTGACTATTTAAATGCATCTAACTACAGGGTAGGCCTATGAGTTGAGCATGTTTTATTTCATACATGGTCCGTTGGTCTAGGGGTATGATACTCGGTTTGGGTGCGAGTGGTCCCGGGTTCAAATCCCGGACGGACCCGAGTTTTGCAGAAGTAAATTGGTGACTATTTAAATGCAACTAACTACAGGGTAGGCCTATGAGTAGAGCATGTTTTAATTTCATACATGGTTATTTGGTCTAGGGGTATGATACTTGCTTAGGGTGCGAGTGGTCCCGGGTTCGAATCCCGGACGGACCCGAGTTTTTGCAGAGGTAATTTAGTGACTATTTAAATGCAACTATCTACAGGGTACGCCTATGAGTTGATCATGTTTTTTTACATACATGGTCCGTTGGTCTAGGGGTATGATACTCGCTTAGGGTGCGAGTGGTCCCGGGTTCAAATCCCGGACGGACCCTAGGTTTTGCAGAGGTAATTTAGTGACTATTTAAATGCAACTAACTACAGGGTAGGCCTATGAGTAGAGCATGTTTCAGTTTCATACATGGTCCGTGGTCTAGGGGTATGATACTCGCTTAGGGTGCGAGTGGTCCCGGGTTCAAATCCCGGACGGACCCGAGTTTTTGCAGAGGTAATTTAGTGACTATTTAAATGCAACTAACTACAGGGTAGGACTATGAGTAGAGCATGTTTTAGTTTCATACATGGTCCGTTGGTCTAGGGGTATGATACTCGCTTAGGGTGCGAGTTGTCTCGGGTTCAAATCCCGGACGGACCCGAGTTTTAGCAGAGGTAATTTAGTGACTATTTAAATACAACTAACTACAGGGTAGGCCTATGAGTTGAGCATGTTTTGTTTCATACATGGTCCGTTGGTCTAGGGGTATGATACTCGCTTTGGGTGCGAGTGGTCCCGGGTTCAAATCCCGGACGGACCCGAGTTTTGCAGAAGTAATTTGGTGACTTTTTAAATGCAACGAGTTAAATTGAAGGACTACGAGTTGAGCATGTTTCAGTGTCATACTTCGTCCGTTGGTCTAGGGGTATGATACTCGCTTAGGGTGCGAGTGGTCCCTGGTTCAAATGCCGGAAAGACCCGAGTTTTTGCAGAGGTAATTTAGTGACAATTTAAATGCAACTAACTACAGGGTAGGCCTATGAGTAGAGCATGTTTCAGTTTCATACATGGTCCGTTGGTCTAGGGGTATGATACTCGCTTAGGGTGCGAATGGTCCCGGGTTCAAATCCCGGACGGACCCGAGTTTTTGCAGAGGTAATTTAGTGACTATTTAAATGCAACTAACTAAAGGGTAGGCCTATGAGTTTAGCATGTTTTATTTCATACATGGTCCGTTGGTCTAGGGCTATGATACTCGCTTTGGGTGCGAGTGGTCCCGGGTTCAAATCCCGGACGGATCCGAGTTTTGCAGAAGTAAATTGGTGACTATTTAAATGCAACTAACTACAGGGTAGGCCTATGAGTAGAGCATGTTTTAGGTTCATACATGGTCCTTTGGTCTAGGGGTATGATACTTGCTTAGGGTGCGAGTGGTCCCGGGTTCAAATCCCGGACGGACCCGAGTTTTGCAGAAGTAATTTGGTGACTATTTAAATGCAACGAGTTAAATTGAAGGACTACGAGTTGAGCATGTTTCAGTGTCATACTTCGTCCGTTGGTCTAGGGGTATGATACTCGCATAGGGTGCGAGTGGTCCCGGGTTCAAATCCCGAACGGACTCTAGTTTTTGCAGAGGTATTTAAGTGACTATTTAAATGCATCTAACTACAGGGTAGGCCTATGAGTTGAGCATGTTTTATTTCATACATGGTCCGTTGGTCTAGGGGTATGATACTCGGTTTGGGTGCGAGTGGTCCCGGGTTCAAATCCCGGACGGACCCGAGTTTTGCAGAAGTAAATTGGTGACTATTTAAATGCAACTAACTACAGGGTAGGCCTATGAGTAGAGCATGTTTTAATTTCATACATGGTTCTTTGGTCTAGGGGTATGATACTTGCTTAGGGTGCGAGTGGTCCCGGGTTCGAATCCCGGACGGACCCGAGTTTTTGCAGAGGTAATTTAGTGACTATTTAAATGCAACTATCTACAGGGTACGCCTATGAGTTGATCATGTTTTTTTACATACATGGTCCGTTGGTCTAGGGGTATGATACTCGCTTAGGGTGCGAGTGGTCCCGGGTTCAAATCCCGGACGGACCCTAGGTTTTGCAGAGGTAATTTAGTGACTATTTAAATGCAACTAACTACAGGGTAGGCCTATGAGTAGAGCATGTTTCAGTTTCATACATGGTCCGTGGTCTAGGGGTATGATACTCGCTTAGGGTGCGAATGGTCCCGGGTTCAAATCCCGGACGGACCCGAGTTTTTGCAGAGGTAATTTAGTGACTATTTAATTGCAACTAACTACAGGGTAGGACTATGAGTAGAGCATGTTTTAGTTTCATACATGGTCCGTTGGTCT
This sequence comes from Phalangium opilio, assembly GCF_054372755.1. Taxonomy (NCBI): domain Eukaryota; kingdom Metazoa; phylum Arthropoda; class Arachnida; order Opiliones; family Phalangiidae; genus Phalangium; species Phalangium opilio. The sequence continues at coordinate 4,745,174 of NW_028324154.1, forward strand.
AGGGGTATGATACTCGCTTAGGGTGCGAGTTGTCTCGGGTTCAAATCCCGGACGGACCCGAGTTTTAGCAGAGGTAATTTAGTGACTATTTAAATACAACTAACTACAGGGTAGGCCTATGAGTTGAGCATGTTTTGTTTCATACATGGTCCGTTGGTCTAGGGGTATGATACTCGCTTTGGGTGCGAGTGGTCCCGGGTTCAAATCCCGGACGGACCCGAGTTTTGCAGAAGTAATTTGGTGACTTTTTAAATGCAACGAGTTAAATTGAAGGACTACGAGTTGAGCATGTTTCAGTGTCATACTTCGTCCGTTGGTCTAGGGGTATGATACTCGCTTAGGGTGCGAGTGGTCCCTGGTTCAAATGCCGGAAAGACCCGAGTTTTTGCAGAGGTAATTTAGTGACAATTTAAATGCAACTAACTACAGGGTAGGCCTATGAGTAGAGCATGTTTCAGTTTCATACATGGTCCGTTGGTCTAGGGGTATGATACTCGCTTAGGGTGCGAATGGTCCCGGGTTCAAATCCCGGACGGACCCGAGTTTTTGCAGAGGTAATTTAGTGACTATTTAAATGCAACTAACTAAAGGGTAGGCCTATGAGTTTAGCATGTTTTATTTCATACATGGTCCGTTGGTCTAGGGCTATGATACTCGCTTTGGGTGCGAGTGGTCCCGGGTTCAAATCCCGGACGGATCCGAGTTTTGCAGAAGTAAATTGGTGACTATTTAAATGCAACTAACTACAGGGTAGGCCTATGAGTAGAGCATGTTTTAGGTTCATACATGGTCCTTTGGTCTAGGGGTATGATACTTGCTTAGGGTGCGAGTGGTCCCGGGTTCGAATCCCGGACGGACCCGAGTTTTTGCAGAGGTAATTTAGTGACTATTTAAATGCAACTATCTACAGGGTAGGCCTATGAGTTGAGCATGTTTTATCAGATACATGGTCCGTTGGTCTAGGGATATGATACTCGCTTTGGGTGCGAGTGGTCCCGGGTTCAAACTGTGAATTGTTCATATTGATTAGTTGGCTCTAACTTGTTATAATATTTAAACGACACATATAGGGCAAATAATTAACTCCATGCCTCGGACGACAGCCTATTCTGTATATACTCTGTTACAACATCGGTTGTCAGCAACCGCAAAGCTTGGTCGCTATGTAACGTAGCTTTGTACGTGCTGTCAAGAGACGAAAACCTTCAGGATCTTCAGGATTTAAAATATCCGCGAGTATCTTTAGCTCGAGTGCACGGACCTCTAGGTCTTAGTTTCAAATACGTGCAGTAGGCTGTGGCAATTTTACACGTATTTGAGGCTAAGGCCTAGAGGGCCGTGCACTCGAGCTAAAAAACTCGCGGATTACATTTCACTGTATGTTGTTTTTATTTAAGAGTGTATATAATTGTACTTCTTTGTGCTTCCAAAGTGTTCTTTGTGCAACGCTTTATTGGATAGCTTTGTGGTTCCAAAGCTTTCTTTTGCAACGCTTTATTGGATAGCTTTGTGGTTCCAAAGCGTTCTTTGTGCAACGCTTTATAGTATTTCTTACCGGATCAAAGGTGTTCTTTGTGTAACGCTATATTGGATTTCTTTCAAAGGTGTTCTTTGTGCAAGAGCTAATTCGGGTTCTTTGAAAACACAAGTTGGAAATTGCTGCGTGGAATTAAAATCAGTTTCAAAAATACAGAACTGTGTTATATTTCTTTACGAATATTCGAAATGGTTTCTCGAGCAGAACAAAAGAAAATATATAAGCGCTTAGTAATGCGAAAAAAAAAGAGCGGAAGGCAAGTTAAAATCGCAAGTTCAGAGTAAATCATTGAAACATGATAAAACTAACAAACTTAAGTGTAAACGGTACTATCTTAAAAACAAGGCGTTGTTTAAGAGAAATAGTGCAAAAAACTATGTGGAGCGTAAATCTCTACTTGAGACAGGGAAAAAACCTAAGAGAACTATGCCGCCAGGTGGAGACGCTAATTTGCGCTAGAAAATAGAAAACCAAATAAACGGGATAAATTTGTCTCTGCGAAAAGACTCCTTAATGCGGGGATTTTCAAGACGAAAAACAAGAAATTTATAGCCGAAAGTTACAAACGGTTTCTAGTCACACGTTTAACTGGAAGGCTGGCAGTATTGAAGTCTTTTGACGGTGAGACTAGTAAAAGATGCACCAAATTTGTCTCTTACAAGCTAAAACGCCAATTGTTAGCTGGTAAAATATTGCATTTGAAAAGGCAAATGTATTCGGCATACCACGCCCAACTATCAGGGATGGTTAGCGAATTTAAGGATTTTGTCAAAAATATCAAAGAAATTGGGTCAGCCACTTGTGACAATTTGATGGAGGTTGTGGGTGGGAAAAGGCTTCACAGTAGCCTAAAAGAAGCCTATTTTCATGAATTTACCTATTATGCAATTGGGAATAATGGCAGAATACTGAAAAATGACGAAGAGTCACGCTATACCAAAATTTTTCAATTGAATTCTGATGGTAGTGTACGAAAGGTTCTGAGAGACCGTGCTTCCAATTCGACTAAAGAACTGTTTGTTGATGAAATGGGAAATTTCGTTGAAATAAGAAACAATGACAAAACTCATGTCATTGAACGAGTCTTACAAATTAATGAGTCGGGGGTTGTTACGAATCTTTTCAACGTTGTTGAGAATGAGGAGAAGAACCCCAAAGCAAATTTAGTGATCAACGAAGATGGGTTCATTGAAACCCAACCCAAAACAGTTTATTGGGAATGCAGTCATATTTGCAAAGTTAGAAATCAAGCCATTTCAAAAGTACTAGCTTTCGTAAACACAGTTGCGACAGCCAATGAAAAATCTTTGACTAAAATTATTGAGTCAGATTTGGACCTTTGCGAATTAAGAAAACAATTTTGCGCAAAATCAAACGTGTCTATACCACCAGATGGGGACGAAATAGTCGTGAAAATAGTTCCGTTTCTAGGACACACTGCTTACTGCGCTGATACCGAAGAGTGCCAAAGTCATTTGCGTTCTTTCGCTGAACTCGCTCCTCATTATTCGGGAATTAGAAGTATTTCTGAATAATATTTATCGCGTCAAAGCGTTGCTCAACGCTTTAAATAAAATTTCAACTGAAATTGAACATGGTGATGAGTCTCTGACAAAAGTCATGGCGGAATTGAGAAAAATCCTTGTCACACGAGGAAAAAATTTGAATAAGGAACAAAACGATGCTCCTACAGGAAGCGTTAACGCTCCTCGGCCGAGTCTCGATGAAAGTGAAATCTTGAGTCTTTACGTGAATCAATTCGCCCGGGCAATGCTACATACCAACGAATTTCACGATACACCCTGCGACTGCTGTTTTAGATTACTGAAAAAATCTGATTTAAGAGCGGTAGAAAAACTGGTAAACAGTGCCGTTTTTGATAACGAGGCCTATTTGATTTTAAGAGCTGGTTGGATAATGAATAATTCCGACACGAGAGAAGCAGACATGCTTTTATGTCGTTACTGCGCCACGGATTTGGGAAAGGGTAAAGTTCCCATTAGATGTTTTCTGAACAACTTGGCGGTTGACAATCCTCCGCCAGATGTCACGTCTTTAAACATGTTTGAGAAAGTTTTAATTCAGCTTGTGAAGCCGTTCCACACTGTGGTGCGGTTAGGCACCAAAACCAATTCCAACATGCAGTTTGGTACGGTTAAAGCTTTAAAGGGAAGAGTAATTTATCTTCCAATACCCGTGGGGAAAAATTTGAAGATTATTCCTAAGACGTTGCCCACAAATCACGAACTGCATATCTTGGTGAACGGTGTTCCCACTGCGGACAAAAAAGTTTGGCAGCAGGTTGTTTGCCTCGAAAAAGTGTTGAAAGCATTCAGTGTGCTAAAAAAATTAATCCTTTTTACAAAGACATTGATATTTCGGCAATGAATCTGGATTATATTTGTGGGACGCAAAATGTTGATGGCGGAGAAAATTCATTGACTCCCGATGAATTACTGAGCGTGACAGATCCACTAGCGCTGATCAGTGGAAGCGGTGAATAGGGGTCACGACATGCAAGCTGGCCAAAACGCTTCAAATATGGGCGTGCAGGGTGAAAATCACTTGAACCTTGCAGCAGACGACGCCTACGCAATTTTAACGCAGCCCGATGCTTTGTTGCGAAAACTTTCCGAATACGAGGCCAATGATTTGTACGATCACTACTCTATTCATCCGGTGAACGTCCAACCACCGAAGGATTTATTGGGTACTTACCAAATGAAGCGCGTCGAAGCCGAGCCGGTTAGCACTTGGGACAAAAAACTGGAATACATGAGCTTCGTTCATTTGTTCCCTCGGGGTCGCTTTGGCAAGCACGATGATAGACCATTTGGAAAAATAACGGAAACCGAGTATCGTTTATCCCGTCTTTTGAACAAAAGTCCAATTTTTAGACGAGATTACGCCTATTTGTTTCATTCTTATCAAGAATGCGAAATGAAAGCGATTTCTAGCAGTTTGAACTACGTTCTTCGCCGGAGTCGCCAACGCTTTCGCGAATCGCCGGACAAATTTGCATGGTACGAAGCTTTAAAGCAGTCCCTACGCGAACATGCCATGTTGTACGGGAAGGTTCAAGCCTCGCGTGATCGCGCCGAACGAACTCGCTTACGCGAAGCCTTGTCCAAGACTCAGCTGGCCGCATCTAATTCCTCGGTTGGTCTCGCGGACTTTCTTGCGGCGAAGGAGGCCTTAAACGACTTCGAAAGGGGGGTGCTGCAGGGGGCAGTAGTTCGGGCTAACCAGCAATGGCGCTCGGCCGGTGAGCGTCCTACGTCCTTTTTTCTCCGCCTGGAACGTCATCGGCAGTCTTCTAAGTCGATCAAATGTGTCTTGGCGCCTGACGCGCAGCTCCTCACGGAACCGGGGGCCGTTCGGCAGCGCTATTTTGAACACTTCGCGGCGATATCTCGTAGACGTCCTACGGACCGGGCTGTAATTGACTTTTACGCGTCTTTCGTTACTAACAGACTTTGTGCGGCCGACGCGCAGGTTTGTGATGCCCCGATACGGTGGGCGGACATTTCAATGGTCTTAAATTGCGCTCCCGCCGGCAAAAGCCCGGGTACTGACGGTTTCACGAACGAGTTCTGGCGATTCGTGCTGCCACATATTCAGGAAGAATTTGTTGCACTCCTTTCCCATTGTCATTCGGAGGGTCGCCTTCCTCCTTCTATGAAGGAAGGGCTCATTATCTTGCTGCCTAAAGCCGGTGATTTAAGAGACGTCAAGAACAGACGCCCCATCACGTTGCTAAACGCGGACTATAAGCTCGTCGCGAAAGTACTCGGTTCACGGCTTTCTTCAATTTTTCCATCGTTAATTCATGGTTCGCAAACGGGCGCCGTTCGATCACGTTCCGCGACCAGTACTCCCGCCCTTTTCTCCGACATCATGGACTATCTGCAGCGGTCTCGCGGGCCGGGTATCCTCGTTAAATTAGATCTCGCGAAAGCGTTTGATCAGGTTTCGTGGGACTACCTCTTTGCGGTACTTCGCGCTTTTGGCTTCGGCGAGCCTTTTCGCAAGTGGATTCAATTATTTCTCGTTGGCAGCAAGTCTTGCCTGAAAATAAATGGATATTTAACAGACTTTTTTCAGCTCGGTCGATCGGTCCGCCAGGGCTGTCCGCTTAGTCCCTTGCTTTACGTTCTCTCTTCCGAACCCCTATGCTACGCCTTGGAATGCCGTCCCGCTATCGACCGGATTCTTTGGCCGACCTCTCAGCCTCCTCCCTTGTTACGGGTTCATGTCGATGACAATGCCTTGGTGGTCCGTGATACAGCATCCGTCTTGGAAGTTGTGCGGGAATATCAGCGGTATGGCCTCGCGTCGGGTTCCGACTTGAACATCTCCAAGTGTCGAGGTATGTGGTTGGGCTGCGACCGGGGTCGAGCCCCATCCTCTGTTGCGGACCTCACTATCTCGTCCGACCCGCTCGAGATTTTGGGCATCTTTCTCAGTACGGATGGCGCGGTATCGGACGATCTTAACTGGAGCCCGCGTTTGGCTAAATTCCGTCGTGTCCTTCGCATTTGGAAAGGTCGGTGCCTTTCCTTGTCGGGCAAGATCGTGGTGGTCAACACTTTGGCCATGTCATTACTGGGGCATTCGCTGCGGTCCCTCGCGTTACCTAATCGGTTTGAGGACGACTTTCGCCGGGAAACCCTGGGTTTTTTGTGGGGTGAACGCGCCCATACGGTCGCTTATTCTTTGCTTACGCGTCCGAAGAAGGTCGGCGGCTTCGGGCTGGTTGACTTGCGCACGCAGAAACTTACTTTTCGCTTGCAAGAACTGTTACGGTATATTACGGGCGCCGACGCGCAACGTACGTACGAACTGGCTCAGTATTTGTTGTGTCCTTCTTTGCATGCCTCGGACCCGGGATTTGACATTTTGCAGTGCACGCTCCCTGCCTCGTATGTCGCGAGGCTCTCACCCCGGTATCGTGAGCTTTGGCTCGCTTGGTCTGAATTCTGTGCCACTCAGAATCTGCATTTAAGAGACCCGCCCGATTTATTAAGTTCGGTTTTATTTTTCAACCCGCGTATTGACATGTCCGGTCTCAGTCCGCGTGCTCGTGCGTGTTTTCTTTTTCACGGTCTGTATCGCTTACGGGATTTTACTTACGAAGTGGTTCCGGGTTTTTTACCCAGTCCCGCGATTGCTGACCTGTGTGGGCTAGCTTCGGACGCCCCTTGCCCGTCGTGGCTTACAACTGCGGTTCAATATATCCATTCTGTTCTCCCGGAGACTTGGCTTTCCCGCGTTCGGTCGCGGCGCCGCTTCTGCCGTACGGTCGGTGTGACATTAGTCGATAATACGGGTGCGGATTTCGACTTGACTGCCCTGACCAGCAAGGTCATCTACGGTCGTTTTGCGCTCTCCACCGTTGCTGAGTCCCCAGGTGAGCATGCCTGGCGCCGGTTCTTTGGGGGTCCCCTGCCTCGCCCTGCCTGGTCAACGTTACACTCGTCTTTGCTTCGTCCTTCTCATCGCGACGTCAACCTTCAAGTGGTGCATGGGGCTATCTTTACGTCTGAGCGGCTTTTCGCCATCGGTCTTTCGTCTAACCCCACGTGCGTGTTTTGCTTAAACAATGTCGAAACTTTAGAGCACATTTTCTTGCGCTGCCCCTTTACGATTCGGCTCTGGCAGTCCCTCTTTGTCACTAAATTAGGCTTGGCCCTTGACAGTGTGCTGGGCAGTTGTACGCCCGGCAGGGACTCTTTTATCATCTTTCAACATTATTCGGCTGGCATTCGCCCTAAATCCCGTGTGAAATTCGTTCATTTCTTAACGTCACTCTTTAAATGGCTGGTTTTAAATGCACGTTCGTTTTTAATTAGTACTGCCAAAGTCTCGTTAGCTATTTTAGAAAAACGTTGTTACGCTATTTTAAAACGCGAACTACGTCTAACCTTAAGCTCCCATTTTTTGTTATTGAATCGTGATGAACATTTTTTAAAGCATATAAAACAATTCTTCGACTGGTTGTAATTGTTCGATATTTCCTGATGTGCACAAAGTAGCATTGATTATCTTTGACGTTTGTATCAATTTTGTTTTATAATAAAAAAAAAAAAAAATACTCGCTTAGGGTGCGAATGGTCCCGGGTTCAAATCCCGGACGGACCCGAGTTTTTGCAGAGGTAATTTATTGACTATTTAAATGCAACTAACTACAGGGTAGGCCTATGAGTAGAGCATGTTTCAGTTTCGTACATGGTCCGTTGGTCTAGGGGTATGATACTCGCTTTGGGTGCGAGTGGTCCCGGGTTCAAATCCCGGACGGACCCGAGTTTTGCAGAAGTAAATTGGTGACTATTTAAATGCAACTAACTACAGGGTAGGCCTATGAGTAGAGCATGATTTAGTTTCATACATGGTCCTTTGGTCTAGGGGTATGATATTTGCTTAGGGTGCGAGTGGTCCCGGGTTAAAATCCCGGACGGACCCGAGTTTTTGCAGAAGTTATTTTGTGACGATTTAAATGCAACTAACTACAGGGTAGGCCTATGAGTAGAGCAAGTTTCAGTTACATACATGGTCCGTTGGTCTAGGGGTATGATACTCGCTTAGGGTGCGAGTGGTCCCGGGTTCAAATCCCGGACGGACCCGAGTTTCGCAGAAGTAAATTGGTGACTATTTAAATGCAACTAACTACAGGGTAGGCCTATGAGTAGAGCATGTTTTAGTTTCATACATGGTTCTTTGGTCTAGGGGCATGATACTTGCTTAGGGTGCGAGTGGTCCCGGGTTCGAATCCCGGACGGACCCGAGTTTTTGCAGAGGTAATTTAGTGACTATTTAAATGCAACTATCTACAGGGTAGGCCTATGAGTTGAGCATGTTTTATTACATACATGGTCCGTTGGTCTAGGGGTATGATACTCGCTTTGGGTGCGAGTGGTCCCGGGTTCAAATCCCGGACGGACCCGAGTTTTGCAGAAGTAATTTGGTGACTATTTAAATGCAACGAGTTAAATTGTAGGACTACGAGTTGAGCATGTTTCAGTGTCATACTTCGTCCTTTCGTCTAGGGGTATGATACTCGCTTAGGGTGCGAGTGGTCCCGGGTTAAAATCCCGGACGGACCCGAGTTTTTGCAGAAGTAATTTAGTGACTATTTAAATGCAACTAACTACAGGGTAGGCCTATGAGTAGAGCATGTTTCAGTTTCATACATGGGCCGTTGGTCTAGGGGTATGATACTCGCTTAGGGTGCGTATGGTCCCAAGTTCAAATCCCGGACGGACCCGAGTTTTTGCAGAAGTAATTTAGTGACTATTTAAATGCAACTAACTACAGGGTAGGCCTATGAGTAGAGCATGTTTCAGTTTCATACATGGTCCGTTGGTCTAGGGGTATGATACTCGCTTAGGGTGCGTATGGTCCCAAGTTCAAATCCCGGACGGACCCGATTTTTGCAAAAGTAATTTGGTGACTATTTAAATGCAACTAACTACAGGGTAGGCCTATGAGTAGAGCATGTTTTAGTTTCATACATGGTTCTTTGGTCTAGGGGCATGATACTTGCTTAGGGTGCGAGTGGTCCCGGGTTCGAATCCCGGACGGACCCGAGTTTTTGCAGAGGTAATTTAGTGACTATTTAAATGCAACTATCTACAGGGTAGGCCCATGAGTTGAGCATGTTTTATTACATACATGGTCCGTTGGTCTAGGGGTATGATACTTGCTTAGGGTGCGAGTGGTCCCGGGTTCGAATCCCGGACGGACCCGAGTTTTTGCAGAAGTAATTTAGTGACTATTTAAATGCAACTAACTACAGGGTAGGCCTATGAGTAGAGCATGTTTCAGTTTCATACATGGTCCGTTGGTCTAGGGGTATGATACTCGCTTAGGGTGCGAATGGTCCCGGGTTCAAATCCCGGACGGACCCGAGTTTTTGCAGAGGTAATTTATTGACTATTTAAATGCAACTAACTACAGGGTAGGCCTATGAGTAGAGCATGTTCCAGTTTCATACATGGTCCGTTGGTCTAGGGGTATGATACTCGCTTTGGGTGCGAGTGGTCCCGGGTTCAAGTCCCGGACGGACCCGAGTTTTGCAGAAGTAAATTGGTGACTATTTAAATGCAACTAACTACAGGGTAGGCCTATGAGTAGAGCATGTTTTAGTTTCATACATGGTCCTTTGGTCTAGGGGTATGATACTTGCTTAGGGTGCGAGTGGTCCCGGGTTAAAATCCCGGACGGACCCGAGTTTTTGCAGAAGTAATTTTGTGACTATTTAAATGCAACTAACTACAGGGTAGGCCTATGAGTAGAGCAAGTTTCAGTTTCATACATGGTCCGTTGGTCTAGGGGTATGATACTCGCTTTGGGTGCGAGTGGTCCCGGGTTCAAATCCCGGACGGACCCGAGTTTTGCAGAAGTAATTTGGTGACTATTTAAATGCAACGAGTTAAATTGTAGGACTACGAGTTGAGCATGTTTCAGTGTCATACTTCGTCCTTTCGTCTAGGGGTATGATACTCGCTTAGGGTGCGAGTGGTCCCGGGTTAAAATCCCGGACGGACCCGAGTTTTTGCAGAAGTAATTTAGTGACTATTTAAATGCAACTAACTACAGGGTAGGCCTATGAGTAGAGCATGTTTCAGTTTCATACATGGTCCGTTGGTCTAGGGGTATGATACTCGCTTAGGGTGCGTATGGTCCCAAGTTCAAATCCCGGACGGACCCGAGTTTTGCAGAAGTAATTTGGTGACTATTTAAATGCAACGAGTTAAATTGTAGGACTACGAGTTGAGCATGTTTCAGTGTCATACTTCGTCCGTTCGTCTAGGGGTATGATACTCGCTTAGGGTGCGAGTGGTTCCGGGTTAAAATCCCGGACGGACCCGAGTTTTTGCAGAAGTAATTTAGTGACTATTTAAATGCAACTAACTACAGGGTAGGCCTATGAGTAGAGCATGTTTCAGTTTCATACATGGGCCGTTGGTCTAGGGGTATGATACTCGCTTAGGGTGCGTATGGTCCCAAGTTCAAATCCCGGACGGACCCGAGTTTTTGCAGAAGTAATTTAGTGACTATTTAAATGCAACTAACTACAGGGTAGGCCTATGAGTAGAGCATGTTTCAGTTTCATACATGGTCCGTTGGTCTAGGGGTATGATACTCGCTTAGGGTGCGTATGGTCCCAAGTTCAAATCCCGGACGGACCCGATTTTTGCAAAAGTAATTTGGTGACTATTTAAATGCAACTAACTACAGGGTAGGCCTATGAGTAGAGCATGTTTTAGTTTCATACATGGTTCTTTGGTCTAGGGGCATGATACTTGCTTAGGGTGCGAGTGGTCCCGGGTTCGAATCCCGGACGGACCCGAGTTTTTGCAGAGGTAATTTAGTGACTATTTAAATGCAACTATCTACAGGGTAGGCCTATGAGTTGAGCATGTTTTATTACATACATGGTCCGTTGGTCTAGGGGTATGATACTTGCTTAGGGTGCGAGTGGTCCCGGGTTCGAATCCCGGACGGACCCGAGTTTTTGCAGAAGTAATTTAGTGACTATTTAAATGCAACTAACTACAGGGTAGGCCTATGAGTAGAGCATGTTTCAGTTTCATACATGGTCCGTTGGTCTAGGGGTATGATACTCGCTTAGGGTGCGAATGGTCCCGGGTTCAAATCCCGGACGGACCCGAGTTTTTGCAGAGGTAATTTATTGACTATTTAAATGCAACTAACTACAGGGTAGGCCTATGAGTAGAGCATGTTCCAGTTTCATACATGGTCCGTTGGTCTAGGGGTATGATACTCGCTTTGGGTGCGAGTGGTCCCGGGTTCAAGTCCCGGACGGACCCGAGTTTTTGCAGAGGTAAATTGGTGACTATTTAAATGCAACTAACTACAGGGTAGGCCTATGAGTAGCGCATGTTTTAGTTTCATACATGGTCCTTTGGTCTAGGGGTATGATACTTGCTTTGGGTGCGAGTGGTCCCGGGTTAAAATCCCGGACGGACCCGAGTTTTTGCAGAAGTAATTTTGTGACTATTTAAATGCAACTAACTACAGGGTAGGCCTATGAGTAGAGCAAGTTTCAGTTTCATACATGGTCCGTTGGTCTAGGGGTATGATACTCGCTTAGGGTGCGAGTGGTCCCGGGTTCAAATCCCGGACGGACCCGAGTTTTGCAGAAGTAAATTGGTGACTATTTAAATGCAACTAACTACAGGGTAGGCCTATGAGTAGAGCATGTTTTAGTTTCATACATGGTTCTTTGGTCTAGGGGCATGATACTTGCTTAGGGTGCGAGTGGTCCCGGGTTCGAATCCCGGACGGACCCGAGTTTTTGCAGAGGTAATTTAGTGACTATTTAAATGCAACTATCTACAGGGTAGGCCTATGAGTTGAGCATGTTTTATTACATACATGGTCCGTTGGTCTAGGGGTATGATACTTGCTTAGGGTGCGAGTGGTCCCGGGTTCGAATCCCGGACGGACCCGAGTTTTTGCAGAGGTAATTTAGTGACTATTTAAATGCAACTATCTACAGGGTAGGCCTATGAGTAGAGCATGTTTTATTACATACATGGTCCGTTGGTCTAGGGGTATGATACTCGCTTTGGGTGCGAGTGGTCCCGGGTTCAAATCCCGGACGGACCCGAGTTTTGCAGAAGTAATTTGGTGACTATTTAAATGCAACGAGTTAAATTGTAGGACTACGAGTTGAGCATGTTTCAGTGTCATACTTCGTCCGTTCGTCTAGGGGTATGATACTCGCTTAGGGTGCGAGTGGTTCCGGGTTAAAATCCCGGACGGACCCGAGTTTTTGCAGAAGTAATTTAGTGACTATTTAAATGCAACTAACTACAGGGTAGGCCTATGAGTTGAGCATGTTTTTTCTCATACATAGTCCGTTGGTCTAGGGGTATGATACTCGCTTAGGGTGCGAATGATCCCGGGTTCAAATCCCGGACGGACCCGAGTTTTTGCAGAAGTAGTTTAGTGACTATTTAAATGAAACTAACTACAGGGTAGGCCTATGAGTAGAGCATGTTTCAGTTTCATACATGGTCCGTTGGTCTAGGGGTGTGATACTCGCTTAGGGTGCGTATGGTCCCAAGTTCAAATCCCGGACGCACCCGAGTTTTTGCAGAGGTAATTTAGTGACTATTTAAATGCAACTAACTACGGGGTAGGCCTATGAGTTGAGCATATTTTATTTCACACATGGTCCGTTGGTCTAGGGGTATGATATTCGCTTTGGGTGCGAGTGGTCCCGGGTTCAAATCCCGGTCGGACCCGAGTTTTGCAGAAGTAATTTGGTGACTATTTAAATGCAACGAGTTAAATTGTAGGACTACGAGTTGAGCATGTTTCAGTTTCATACATGGTCCGTTGGTCTAGGGGTATGATACTCGCTTAGGGTGCGAATGGTCCCGGGTTTTTACCCCGGACATACCCGAGTTTTTGCAGAGGTAATTTAGTGACTATTTAAATGCAACTAACTACAGGGTAGGCCTATGAGTTGAGCATGTTTTATTTCATACATGGTCCGTTGGTCTAGGGGTATGATACTCGCTTTGGGTGCGAGTGGACCCGGGTTCAAATCCCGGACGGACCCGAGTTTTGCAGAAGTAAATTGGTGACTATTTAAATGCAACTAACTACAGGCTAGGCCTATGAGTAGAGCATGTTTTAGTTTCATACATGGTCCTTTGGTCTAGGGGTATAATACTTGCTTAGGGTGCGAGTGGTCCCGGGTTAAAATCCCGGACGGACCCGAGTTTTGCAGAAGTAAATTGGTGACTATTTAAATGCAACTAACTACAGGGTAGGCCTATGAGTAGAGCATGTTTTAGTTTCATACATGGTTCTTTGGTCCAGGGGCATGATACTTGCTTAGGGTGCGAGTGGTCCCGGGTTTGAATCCCGGACGGACCCGAGTTTTTGCAGAGGTAATTTAGTGACTATTTAAATGCAACTATCTACAGGGTAGGCCTATGAGTTGAGCATGTTTTATTACATACATGGTCCGTTGGTCTAGGGGTATGATACTCGCTTAGGGTGCGAGTGGTCCCGGGTTAAAATCCCGGACGGACCCGAGTTTTTGCAGAAGTAGTTTTGTGACTATTTAAATGAAACTAACTACAGGGTAGGCGTATGAGTAGAGCATGTTTCAGTTTCATACATGGTCCGATGGTCTAGGGGTATGATACTCGCTTAGGGTGCGTATGGTCACAAGTTCAAATCCCGGACGGACCCGAGGTTTTGCAGAGGTAATTTAGTGACTATTTAAATGCAACTAACTACGGGGTAGGCCTATGAGTTGAGCATGTTTTAATTCATACATGGTCCGTTGGTCTAGGGGTATGATACTCGCTTTGGGTGCGAGTGGTCCCGGGTTCAAATCCCGGACGGACCCGAGTTTTGCAGAAGTAAATTGGTGACTGTTTAAATGCAACTAACTACAGGGTAGGCCTATGAGTAGAGCATGTTTCAGTGTCATACTTCGTCCGTTGGTCTAGGGGTATGATACTCGCTTAGGGTGCGAGTGGTCCCGGGTTAAAATCCCGGACGGACCCGAGTTTTTGCAGAAGTAATTTAGTGACTATTTAAATGCAACTAACTACAGGGTAGGCCTATGAGTAGAGCATGTTTCAGTTTCATACATGGTCCGTTGGTCTAGGGGTATGATACTCGCTTAGGGTGCGAATGGTCCCGGGTTCAAATCCCGGACGGACCCGAGTTTTGCAGAAGTAAATTGGTGACTATTTAAATGCAACTAACTACAAGGTAGGCCTATGAGTAGAGCATGTTTTAGTTTCATACATGGTTCTTTGGTCCAGGGGCATGATACTTGCTTAGGGTGCGAGTGGTCCCGGGTTTGAATCCCGGACGGACCCGAGTTTTTGCAGAGGTAATTTAGTGACTATTTAAATGCAACTATCTACAGGGTAGGCCTATGAGTTGAGCATGTTTTATTACATACATGGTCCGTTGGTCTAGGGGTATGATACTCGCTTAGGGTGCGAGTGGTCCCGGGTTAAAATCCCGGACGGATCCGAGTTTTTGCAGAAGTAGTTTTGTGACTATTTAAATGAAACTAACTACAGGGTAGGCGTATGAGTAGAGCATGTTTCAGTTTCATACATGGTCCGATGGTCTAGGGGTATGATACTCGCTTAGGGTGCGTATGGTCACAAGTTCAAATCCCGGACGGACCCGAGGTTTTGCAGAGGTAATTTAGTGACTATTTAAATGCAACTAACTACGGGGTAGGCCTATGAGTTGAGCATGTTTTAATTCATACATGGTCCGTTGGTCTAGGGGTATGATACTCGCTTTGGGTGCGAGTGGTCCCGGGTTCAAATCCCGGACGGACCCGAGTTTTGCAGAAGTAAATTGGTGACTGTTTAAATGCAACTAACTACAGGGTAGGCCTATGAGTAGAGCATGTTTCAGTGTCATACTTCGTCCGTTGGTCTAGGGGTATGATACTCGCTTAGGGTGCGAGTGGTCCCGGGTTAAAATCCCGGACGGACCCGAGTTTTTGCAGAAGTAATTTAGTGACTATTTAAATGCAACTAACTACAGGGTAGGCCTATGAGTAGAGCATGTTTCAGTTTCATACATGGTCCGTTGGTCTAGGGGTATGATACTCGCTTAGGGTGCGAATGGTCCCGGGTTCAAATCCCGGACGGACCCGAGTTTTGCAGAAGTAAATTGGTGACTATTTAAATGCAACTAACTACAAGGTAGGCCTATGAGTAGAGCATGTTTTAGTTTCATACATGGTTCTTTGGTCTAGGGGTATGATACCTGCTTAGGGTGCGAGTGGTCCCGGGTTCGAATCCCGGACGGACCCGAGTTTTTGCAGAAGTAAATTGGTGACTATTTAAATGCAACTAACTACAGGGTAGGCCTATGAGTTGAGCATGTTTTAGTTTCATACATGGTCCTTTGGTCTAGGGGTATGATACTTGCTTAGGGTGCGAGTGGTCCCGGGTTAAAATCCCGGACGGACCCGAGTTTTTGCAGAAGTAGTTTTGTGACTATTTAAATGAAACTAACTACAGGGTAGGCGTATGAGTAGAGCATGTTTCAGTTTCATACATGGTCCGATGGTCTAGGGGTATGATACTCGCTTAGGGTGCGTATGGTCCCAAGTTCAAATCCCGGACGGACCCGAGGTTTTGCAGAGGTAATTTAGTGACTATTTAAATGCAACTATCTACAGGGTAGGCCTATGAGTTGAGCATGTTTTATTACATACATGGTCCGTTGGTCTAGGGGTATGATACTCGCTTAGGGTGCGAGTGGTCCCGGGTTAAAATCCCGGACGGACCCGAGTTTTTGCAGAAGTAGTTTTGTGACTATTTAAATGAAACTAACTACAGGGTAGGCGTATGAGTAGAGCATGTTTCAGTTTCATACATGGTCCGATGGTCTAGGGGTATGATACTCGCTTAGGGTGCGTATGGTCCCAAGTTCAAATCCCGGACGGACCCGAGGTTTTGCAGAGGTAATTTAGTGACTATTTAAATGCAACTAACTACGGGGTAGGCCTATGAGTTGAGCATGTTTTAATTCATACATGGTCCGTTGGTCTAGGGGTATGATACTCGCTTTGGGTGCGAGTGGTCCCGGGTTCAAATCCCGGACGGACCCGAGTTTTGCAGAAGTAAATTGGTGACTGTTTAAATGCAACTAACTACAGGGTAGGCCTATGCGTAGAGCATGTTTTAGTTTCATACATGGTCCTTTGGTCTAGGGGTATGATACTTGCTTAGGGTGCGAGTGGTCCCGGGTTAAAATCCCGGACGGACCCGAGTTTTTGCAGAAGTAATTTAGTGACTATTTAAATGCAATTAACTACAGGGTAGGCCTATGAGTAGAGCATGTTTTAGTTTCATACATGGTCCGTTGGTCTAGGGGTATGATACTCGCTTAGGGTGCGAATGGTCCCGGGTTCAAATCCCGGACGGACCCGAGTTTTGCAGAAGTAAATTGGTGACTATTTAAATGCAACTAACTACAAGGTAGGCCTATGAGTAGAGCATGTTTTAGTTTCATACATGGTTCTTTGGTCTAGGGGTATGATACCTGCTTAGGGTGCGAGTGGTCCCGGGTTCGAATCCCGGACGGACCCGAGTTTTTGCAGAGGTAATTTAGTGACTATTTAAATGCAACTATCTACAGGGAAGGCCTATGAGTTAAGCATGTTTTATTACATACATGGTCCGTTGGTCTAGGGGTATGATACTCGCTTTGGGTGCGAGTGGTCCCGGGTTCAAATCCCGGACGGACCCGAGTTTTGCAGAAGTAATTTGGTGACTATTTAAATGCAACGAGTTAAATTGTAGGACTACGAGTTGAGCATATTTCAGTGTCATACTTCGTCCGTTGGTCTAGGGGTATGATACTCGCTTAGGGTGCGAGTGGTCCCGGGTTAAAATCCCGGACGGACCCGAGTTTTTGCAGAAGTAATTTAGTGACTATTTAAATGCAACTAACTACAGGGTAGGCCTATGAGTAGAGCATGTTTCAGTTTCATACATGGTCCGTTGGTCTAGGGGTATGATACTCGCTTAGGGTGCGAATGGTCCCGGGTTCAAATCCCGGACGGACCCGAGTTTTTGCAGAGGTAATTAAGTGACTATTTAAATGCAACTAACTACAGGGTAGGCCTATGAGTTGAGCATGTTTTATTTCATACATGGTCCGTTGGTCTAGGGGTATGATACTCGCTTTGGGTGCGAGTGGTCCCGGGTTCAAATCCCGGACGGACCCGAGTTTTGCAGAAGTAAATTGGTGACAATTTAAATGCAACTAACTACAGGGTAGGCCTATGAGTAAAGCATGTTTTAGTTTCATACATGGTCCTTTGGTCTAGGGGTATGATACTTGCTTAGGGTGGGAGTGGTCCCGGGTTAAAATCCCGGACGGACCCGAGTTTTTGCAGAAGTAATTTAGTGACTATTTAAATGCAACTAACTACAGGGTAGGCCTATGAGTAGAGCATGTTTCAGTTTCATACATGGTCCGTTGGTCTAGGGGTATGATACTCGCTTAGGGTGCGAATGGTCCCGGGTTCAAATCCCGGACGGACCCGAGTTTTTGCAGAGGTAATTTAGTGACTATTTAAATGCAACTAACTACAGGGTAGGCCTATTAGTTGAGCATGTTTTATTTCATACTTGGTCCGTTGGTCTAGGGGTATGATACTTGCTTAGGGTGCGAGTGGTCCCGGGTTCGAATCCCGGACGGACCCTAGTTTTTGCAGAGGTAATTTAGTGACTATTTAAATGCAACTAACTACAGGGTAGGCCTATGTGTTGAGCATGTTTTACTTCATACATGGTCCGTTGGTCTAGGGGTATGATACTCGCTTTGGGTGCGAGTGTTCCCGGGTTCAAATCCCGGACGGACCCGAGTTTTGCAGAAGTAAATTGGTGACTATTTAAATGCAACTAACTACAGGGTAGGCCTATGAGTAGAGCATGTTTTAGTTGCATACATGGTTCTTTGGTCTAGGGGTATGATACTTGCTTAGGGTGCGAGTGGTCCCGGGTTCGAATCCCAGACGGACCCGAGTTTTTGCAGAGGTAATTTAGTGACTATTTAAATGCAACTATCTACAGGGTAGGCCTATGAGTTGAGCATGTTTCATTACATACATGGTCCGTTGGTCTAGGGGTATGATACTCGCTTTGGGTGCGAGTGGTCCCGGGTTCAAATCCCGGACGGACCCGAGTTTTGCAGAAGTAAATTGGTGACTATTTAAATGCAACTAACTACAGAGTAGGCCTATGAGTAGAGCATGTTTTAGTTTCATACATGGTCCGTTGGTCTAGGGGTATGATACTCGCTTTGGGTGCGAGTGGTCCCGGGTTCAAATCCCGGACGGACCCTAGGTTTTGCAGAGGTAATTTAGTGACTATTTAAATGCAACTAACTACAGGGTAGGACTATGAGTAGAGCATGTTTTAGTTTCATACATGGTCCGTTGGTCTAGGGGTATCATACTCGCTTAGGGTGCGAGTGGTCCCGGGTTCAAATCCCGGACGGACCCGAGTTTTTGCAGAGGTAATTTAGTGACTATTTAAATACAACTAACTACAGGGTAGGCCTTCGAGTTGAGCATGTTTTGTTTCATACATGGTCCGTTAGTCTAGGGGTATGATACTCGGTTTGGGTGCGAGTGGTCCCGGGTTCAAATCCCGGACGGACCCGAGTTTTTGCAGAGATAATTTAGTGACTATTTAAATACAACTAACTTCAGGGTAGGCCTATGAGTTGAGCATGTTTTGTTTCATACATGGTCCGTTGGTCTAGGGGTATGATACTCGCTTTGGGTGCGAGTGGTCCCGGGTTCAAATCCCGGACGGAGCCGAGTTTTGCAGAAGTAAATTGGTGACTATTTAAATGCAACTATTTAAATTGTAGGACTACGAGTTGAGCATGTCTCGCTTTCATACATGATCTGTTGGTTTAGGGGTATGATACTCGCTTAGGGTAAGAATGGTCCCGGGTTCAAATGCCGGACGGACCCGAGTTTTTGCAGAGGTAATTTAGTTACTATTTAAATGCAACTAACTACAGGGTAGGCCTATGAGTTGAGCATGTTTTGTTTCATACATGGTCCGTTGGTCTAGAGGTATGATACTCGCTTTGGGTGCGAGTGGTCCCGGGTTCAAATCCCGGACGGACCCGAGTTTTGCAGAGGTAATTTAGTGACTATTTAAATACAACTAACTACAGGGTAGGCCTTCGAGTTGAGCATGTTTTGTTTCATACATGGTCCGTTAGTCTAGGGGTATGATACTCGGTTTGGGTGCGAGTGGTCCCGGGTTCAAATCCCGGACGGACCCGAGTTTTGCAGAAGTAAATTGGTGAATATTTAAATGCAACTAACTACAGGGTAGGCCTATGAGTTGAGCATGTTTTGTTTCATACATGGTCCGTTGGTCTAGAGGTATGATACTCGCTTTCGGTGCGAGTGGTCCCGGGTTAAAATCCCGGACGGACCCGAGTTTTGCAGAAGTAAATTGGTGACTATTTAAATGCAACTAACTACAGGGTAGGCCTATGAGTAGAGCATGTTTTAGTTGCATACATGGTTCTTTGGTCTAGGGGTATGATACTTGCTTAGGGTGCTAGTGGTCCCGGGTTCGAATCCCAGACGGACCCGAGTTTTTGCAGAGGTAATTTAGTGACTATTTAAATGCAACTATCTACAGGGTAGGCCTATGAGTTGAGCATGTTTCATTACATACATGGTCCGTTGGTCTAGGGGTATGATACTCGCTTTGGGTGCGAGTGGTCCCGGGTTCAAATCCCGGACGGACCCGAGTTTTGCAGAAGTAAATTGGTGACTATTTAAATGCAACTAACTACAGAGTAGGCCTATGAGTAGAGCATGTTTTAGTTTCATACATGGTCCGTTGGTCTAGGGGTATGATACTCGCTTTGGGTGCGAGTGGTCCCGGGTTCAAATCCCGGACGGACCCTAGGTTTTGCAGAGGTAATTTAGTGACTATTTAAATGCAACTAACTACAGGGTAGGACTATGAGTAGAGCATGTTTTAGTTTCATACATGGTCCGTTGGTCTAGGGGTATCATACTCGCTTAGGGTGCGAGTGGTCCCGGGTTCAAATCCCGGACGGACCCGAGTTTTTGCAGAGGTAATTTAGTGACTATTTAAATACAACTAACTACAGGGTAGGCCTTCGAGTTGAGCATGTTTTGTTTCATACATGGTCCGTTAGTCTAGGGGTATGATACTCGGTTTGGGTGCGAGTGGTCCCGGGTTCAAATCCCGGACGGACCCGAGTTTTTGCAGAGATAATTTAGTGACTATTTAAATACAACTAACTTCAGGGTAGGCCTATGAGTTGAGCATGTTTTGTTTCATACATGGTCCGTTGGTCTAGGGGTATGATACTCGCTTTGGGTGCGAGTGGTCCCGGGTTCAAATCCCGGACGGAGCCGAGTTTTGCAGAAGTAAATTGGTGACTATTTAAATGCAACTATTTAAATTGTAGGACTACGAGTTGAGCATGTCTCGCTTTCATACATGATCTGTTGGTTTAGGGGTATGATACTCGCTTAGGGTAAGAATGGTCCCGGGTTCAAATGCCGGACGGACCCGAGTTTTTGCAGAGGTAATTTAGTTACTATTTAAATGCAACTAACTACAGGGTAGGCCTATGAGTTGAGCATGTTTTGTTTCATACATGGTCCGTTGGTCTAGAGGTATGATACTCGCTTTGGGTGCGAGTGGTCCCGGGTTCAAATCCCGGACGGACCCGAGTTTTGCAGAGGTAATTTAGTGACTATTTAAATACAACTAACTACAGGGTAGGCCTTCGAGTTGAGCATGTTTTGTTTCATACATGGTCCGTTAGTCTAGGGGTATGATACTCGGTTTGGGTGCGAGTGGTCCCGGGTTCAAATCCCGGACGGACCCGAGTTTTGCAGAAGTAAATTGGTGAATATTTAAATGCAACTAACTACAGGGTAGGCCTATGAGTTGAGCATGTTTTGTTTCATACATGGTCCGTTAGTCTAGGGGTATGATACTCGCTTTGGGTGTGAGTGGTCCCGGGTTCAAATCGCGGACGGACCCGAGTTTTTGCAGAGGTAATTTAGTGACTATTTAAATGCAACTAGTTATATTGTAGGCCTACGAGTTGAGCATGTTTCAGTGTCATACATGGTCCGTTGGTCTAGGGGTATGGTACTCGCTTCGGGTGTGAGTGGACCCTGGTTCAAATCCCGGACGGACCCGAGTTTTTGCAGAGGTAATTTGGTGACTATTCAAATGCAACGAGTTAAATTGAAGGACTACGAGCTGAGCATGTTTCAGTGTCATACTTCGTCCGTTGGTCTAGGGGTATGATACTCGCTTCGGGTGTGAGTGGTCCCGGGTTCAAATCCCGGACGGACCCGAGTTTTTGCAGAGGTAATTTAGTGACTATTTAAATGCAACTAACTACAGGGTAGGCCTATGAGTTGAGCATGTTTTATTTCATACATGGTCCGTTGGTCTAGGGGTATGATATTCGCTTTGGGTGTGAGTGGTCCCGGGTTCAAATCCCGGACGGACCCGAGTTTTTGCAGAGGTATTTTAGTGACTATTCAAATGCAACTAGTTATATTGTAGGCCTACCAGTTGAGCATGTTTCAGTGTCATACATGGTCCGTTGGCATAGGGGTATGATACTCGCTTCGGGTGTGAGTGGTCCCGGGTTCAAATCCCGGACGGACCCGAGTTTTTGCAGAGGTAATTTAGTGACTATTTAAATGCAACTAACTACAGGGTAGGACTATGAGTAGAGCATGTTTTAGTTTCATACATGGTCCGTTGGTCTAGGGGTATCATACTCGCTTAGGGTGCGAGTGGTCCCGGGTTCAAATCCCGGACGGACCCTAGGTTTTGCAGAGGTAATTTAGTGACTATTTAAATGCAACTAACTACAGGGTAGGACTATGAGTAGAGCATGTTTTAGTTTCATACATGGTCCGTTGGTCTAGGGGTATCATACTCGCTTAGGGTGCGAGTGGTCCCGGGTTCAAATCCCGGACGGACCCGAGTTTTTGCAGAGGTAATTTAGTGACTATTTAAATACAACTAACTACAGGGTAGGCCTTCGAGTTGAGCATGTTTTGTTTCATACATGGTCCGTTAGTCTAGGGGTATGATACTCGGTTTGGGTGCGAGTGGTCCCGGGTTCAAATCCCGGACGGACCCGAGTTTTTGCAGAGATAATTTAGTGACTATTTAAATACAACTAACTTCAGGGTAGGCCTATGAGTTGAGCATGTTTTGTTTCATACATGGTCCGTTGGTCTAGGGGTATGATACTCGCTTTGGGTGCGAGTGGTCCCGGGTTCAAATCCCGGACGGAGCCGAGTTTTGCAGAAGTAAATTGGTGACTATTTAAATGCAACTATTTAAATTGTAGGACTACGAGTTGAGCATGTCTCGCTTTCATACATGATCTGTTGGTTTAGGGGTATGATACTCGCTTAGGGTAAGAATGGTCCCGGGTTCAAATGCCGGACGGACCCGAGTTTTTGCAGAGGTAATTTAGTTACTATTTAAATGCAACTAACTACAGGGTAGGCCTATGAGTTGAGCATGTTTTGTTTCATACATGGTCCGTTGGTCTAGAGGTATGATACTCGCTTTGGGTGCGAGTGGTCCCGGGTTCAAATCCCGGACGGACCCGAGTTTTGCAGAGGTAATTTAGTGACTATTTAAATACAACTAACTACAGGGTAGGCCTTCGAGTTGAGCATGTTTTGTTTCATACATGGTCCGTTAGTCTAGGGGTATGATACTCGGTTTGGGTGCGAGTGGTCCCGGGTTCAAATCCCGGACGGACCCGAGTTTTGCAGAAGTAAATTGGTGAATATTTAAATGCAACTAACTACAGGGTAGGCCTATGAGTTGAGCATGTTTTGTTTCATACATGGTCCGTTAGTCTAGGGGTATGATACTCGCTTTGGGTGTGAGTGGTCCCGGGTTCAAATCGCGGACGGACCCGAGTTTTTGCAGAGGTAATTTAGTGACTATTTAAATGCAACTAGTTATATTGTAGGCCTACGAGTTGAGCATGTTTCAGTGTCATACATGGTCCGTTGGTCTAGGGGTATGGTACTCGCTTCGGGTGTGAGTGGACCCTGGTTCAAATCCCGGACGGACCCGAGTTTTTGCAGAGGTAATTTGGTGACTATTCAAATGCAACGAGTTAAATTGAAGGACTACGAGCTGAGCATGTTTCAGTGTCATACTTCGTCCGTTGGTCTAGGGGTATGATACTCGCTTCGGGTGTGAGTGGTCCCGGGTTCAAATCCCGGACGGACCCGAGTTTTTGCAGAGGTAATTTAGTGACTATTTAAATGCAACTAACTACAGGGTAGGCCTATGAGTTGAGCATGTTTTATTTCATACATGGTCCGTTGGTCTAGGGGTATGATATTCGCTTTGGGTGTGAGTGGTCCCGGGTTCAAATCCCGGACGGACCCGAGTTTTTGCAGAGGTATTTTAGTGACTATTCAAATGCAACTAGTTATATTGTAGGCCTACCAGTTGAGCATGTTTCAGTGTCATACATGGTCCGTTGGCATAGGGGTATGATACTCGCTTCGGGTGTGAGTGGTCCCGGGTTCAAATCCCGGACGGACCCGAGTTTTTGCAGAGGTAATTTAGTGACTATTTAAATGCAACTAACTACAGGGTAGGCCTATGAGTTGAGCATGTTTTATTTCATACATGGTCCGTTGGTCTAGGGGTATGATACTCGCTTTGGGTGCGAGTGGTCCCGGGTTCAAATCCCGGACGGACCCGTGTTTTTGCAGAAGTAATTTGGTGACTATTTAAAAGTAAGTAGTTAAATTGTAGGACTACGAGCTGAGCATGTTTCAGTGTCATACTTCGTCCGTTGTTCTAGGGGTATGATACTCGCTTCGGGTGTGAGTGGTCCCGGGTTCAAATCCCGGACGGACCCGAGTTTTTGCAGAGGTAATTTAGTGACTATTTAAATGCGACTAACTACAGGGTAGGCCTATGAGTTGAGCATGTTTTATTTCATACATGGTCCGTTGGTCTAGGGGTATGATACTCGCTTTGGGTGTGAGTGGTCCCAGGTTCAAATCCCGGACGGACCCGAGTTTTTGCAGAGGTAATTTAGTGACTATTCAAATGCAACTAGTTATATTGTAGGCCTACGAGTTGAGCATGTTTCAGTGTCACACATGGTCCGTTGGCCTAGGGGTATGATAAACGCTTCGGGTGTGAGTGGTCCCGGGTTCAAATCCCGGACGGACCCGAGTTTTTGCAGAGGTAATTTAGTGACTATTTAAATGCAACTAACTACAGGGTAGGCCTATGATTTGAGCATGTTTTATTTCATACATGGTCCGTTGGTCTAGGGGTATAATACTCGCTTTGGGTGTGAGTGGTCCCGGGTTCAAATCCCGGACGGACCCGAGTTTTTGCAGAGGTAATTTAGTGACTATTCAAATGCAACTAGTTATATTGTAGGCCTACGAGTTGAGCATGTTTCAGTGTCATACATGGTCCGTTTGCCTAGGGGTATGATACTCGCTTCGGTTGTGAGTGGTCCCGGGTTCAAATCCCGGACGGACCCGAGTTTTTGCAGAGGTAATTTAGTGACTATTTAAATGCGACTAACTACAGGGTAGGCCTATGAGTTGAGCATGTTTTATTTCATACATGGTCCGTTAGTCTAGGGGTATGATACTCGGTTTGGGTGCGAGTGGTCCCGGGTTCAAATCCCGGACGGACCCGAGTTTTGCAGAAGTAAATTGGTGAATATTTAAATGCAACTAACTACAGGGTAGGCCTACGAGTTGAGCATGTTTTGTTTCATACATGGTCCGTTGGTCTAGAGGTATGATACTCGCTTTGGGTGCGAGTGGTCCCGGGTTCAAATCCCGGACGGACCCGAGTTTTGCAGAGGTAATTTAGTGACTATTTAAATACAACTAACTACAGGGTAGGCCTTCGAGTTGAGCATGTTTTGTTTCATACATGGTCCGTTAGTCTAGGGGTATGATACTCGGTTTGGGTGCGAGTGGTCCCGGGTTCAAATCCCGGACGGACCCGAGTTTTGCAGAAGTAAATTGGTGAATATTTAAATGCAACTAACTACAGGGTAGGCCTATGAGTTGAGCATGTTTTGTTTCATACATGGTTCGTTAGTCTAGGGGTATGATACTCGCTTTGGGTGTGAGTGGTCCCGGGTTCAAATCGCGGACGGACCCGAGTTTTTGCAGAGGTAATTTAGTGACTATTTAAATGCAACTAGTTATATTGTAGGCCTACGAGTTGAGCATGTTTCAGTGTCATACATGGTCCGTTGGTCTAGGGGTATGGTGCTCGCTTCGGGTGTGAGTGGACCCTGGTTCAAATCCCGGACGGACCCGAGTTTTTGCAGAGGTAATTTGGTGACTATTCAAATGCAACGAGTTAAATTGAAGGACTACGAGCTGAGCATGTTTCAGTGTCATACTTCGTCCGTTGGTCTAGGGGTATGATACTCGCTTCGGGTGTGAGTGGTCCCGGGTTCAAATCCCGGACGGACCCGAGTTTTTGCAGAGGTAATTTAGTGACTATTCAAATGCAACTAGTTATATTGTAGGCCTACGAGTTGAGCATGTTTCAGTGTCACACATGGTCCGTTGGCCTAGGGGTATGATAAACGCTTCGGGTGTGAGTGGTCCCGGGTTCAAATCCCGGACGGACCCGAGTTTTTGCAGAGGTAATTTAGTGACTATTTAAATGCAACTAACTACAGGGTAGGCCTATGATTTGAGCATGTTTTATTTCATACTTGGTCCGTTGGTCTAGGGGTATAATACTCGCTTTGGGTGTGAGTGGTCCCGGGTTCAAATCCCGGACGGACCCGAGTTTTTGCAGAGGTAATTTAGTGACTATTCAAATGCAACTAGTTATATTGTAGGCCTACGAGTTGAGCATGTTTCAGTGTCATACATGGTCCGTTTGCCTAGGGGTATGATACTCGCTTCGGTTGTGAGTGGTCCCGGGTTCAAATCCCGGACGGACCCGAGTTTTTGCAGAGGTAATTTAGTGACTATTTAAATGCGACTAACTACAGGGTAGGCCTATGAGTTGAGCATGTTTTATTTCATACATGGTCCGTTAGTCTAGGGGTATGATACTCGGTTTGGGTGCGAGTGGTCCCGGGTTCAAATCCCGGACGGACCCGAGTTTTGCAGAAGTAAATTGGTGAATATTTAAATGCAACTAACTACAGGGTAGGCCTATGAGTTGAGCATGTTTTGTTTCATACATGGTCCGTTGGTCTAGAGGTATGATACTCGCTTTGGGTGCGAGTGGTCCCGGGTTCAAATCCCGGACGGACCCGAGTTTTGCAGAGGTAATTTAGTGACTATTTAAATACAACTAACTACAGGGTAGGCCTTCGAGTTGAGCATGTTTTGTTTCATACATGGTCCGTTAGTCTAGGGGTATGATACTCGGTTTGGGTGCGAGTGGTCCCGGGTTCAAATCCCGGACGGACCCGAGTTTTGCAGAAGTAAATTGGTGAATATTTAAATGCAACTAACTACAGGGTAGGCCTATGAGTTGAGCATGTTTTGTTTCATACATGGTTCGTTAGTCTAGGGGTATGATACTCGCTTTGGGTGTGAGTGGTCCCGGGTTCAAATCGCGGACGGACCCGAGTTTTTGCAGAGGTAATTTAGTGACTATTTAAATGCAACTAGTTATATTGTAGGCCTACGAGTTGAGCATGTTTCAGTGTCATACATGGTCCGTTGGTCTAGGGGTATGGTACTCGCTTCGGGTGTGAGTGGACCCTGGTTCAAATCCCGGACGGACCCGAGTTTTTGCAGAGGTAATTTGGTGACTATTCAAATGCAACGAGTTAAATTGAAGGACTACGAGCTGAGCATGTTTCAGTGTCATACTTCGTCCGTTGGTCTAGGGGTATGATACTCGCTTCGGGTGTGAGTGGTCCCGGGTTCAAATCCCGGACGGACCCGAGTTTTTGCAGAGGTAATTTAGTGACTATTTAAATGCAACTAACTACAGGGTAGGCCTATGAGTTGAGCATGTTTTATTTCATACATGGTCCGTTGGTCTAGGGGTATGATATTCGCTTTGGGTGTGAGTGGTCCCGGGTTCAAATCCCGGACGGACCCGAGTTTTTGCAGAGGTATTTTAGTGACTATTCAAATGCAACTAGTTATATTGTAGGCCTACCAGTTGAGCATGTTTCAGTGTCATACATGGTCCGTTGGCATAGGGGTATGATACTCGCTTCGGGTGTGAGTGGTCCCGGGTTCAAATCCCGGACGGACCCGAGTTTTTGCAGAGGTAATTTAGTGACTATTTAAATGCAACTAACTACAGGGTAGGCCTATGAGTTGAGCATGTTTTATTTCATACATGGTCCGTTGGTCTAGGGGTATGATACTCGCTTTGGGTGCGAGTGGTCCCGGGTTCAAATCCCGGATGGACCCGTGTTTTTGCAGAAGTAATTTGGTGACTATTTAAAAGTAAGTAGTTAAATTGTAGGACTACGAGCTGAGCATGTTTCAGTGTCATACTTCGTCCGTTGTTCTAGGGGTATGATACTCGCTTCGGGTGTGAGTGGTCCCGGGTTCAAATCCCGGACGGACCCGAGTTTTTGCAGAGGTAATTTAGTGACTATTTAAATGCGACTAACTACAGGGTAGGCCTATGAGTTGAGCATGTTTTATTTCATAAATGGTCCGTTGGTCTAGGGGTATGATACTGGCTTTGGGTGTGAGGGGTCCCGGGTTCAAATCCCGGACGGACCCGAGTTTTTGCAGAGGTAATTTAGTGACTATTCAAATGCAACTAGTTATATTGTAGGCCTACGAGTTGAGCATGTTTCAGTGTCACACATGGTCCGTTGGCCTAGGGGTATGATACTCGCTTCGGGTGTGAGTGGTCCCGGGTTCAAATCCCGGACGGACCCGAGTTTTTGCAGAGGTAATTTAGTGACTATTTAAATGCAACTAACTACAGGGTAGGCCTATGAGTTGAGCATGTTTTATTTCATACATGGTCCGTTGGTCTAGGGGTATGATACTCGCTTTGGGTGCGAGTGGTCCCGGGTTCAAATCCCGGACGGACCCGTGTTTTTGCAGAAGTAATTTGGTGACTATTTAAAAGTAACTAGTTAAATTGTAGGACTACGAGCTGAGCATGTTTCAGTGTCATACTTCGTCCGTTGTTCTAGGGGTATGATACTCGCTTCGGGTGTGAGTGGTCCCGGGTTCAAATCCCGGACGGACCCGAGTTTTTGCAGAGGTAATTTAGTGACTATTTAAATGCGACTAACTACAGGGTAGGCCTATGAGTTGAGCATGTTTTATTTCATACATGGTCCGTTGGTCTAGGGGTATGATACTCGCTTTGGGTGTGAGTGGTCCCAGGTTCAAATCCCGGACGGACCCGAGTTTTTGCAGAGGTAATTTAGTGACTATTCAAATGCAACTAGTTATATTGTAGGCCTACGAGTTGAGCATGTTTCAGTGTCACACATGGTCCGTTGGCCTAGGGGTATGATAAACGCTTCGGGTGTGAGTGGTCCCGGGTTCAAATCCCGGACGGACCCGAGTTTTTGCAGAGGTAATTTAGTGACTATTTAAATGCAACTAACTACAGGGTAGGCCTATGATTTGAGCATGTTTTATTTCATACATGGTCCGTTGGTCTAGGGGTATAATACTCGCTTTGGGTGTGAGTGGTCCCGGGTTCAAATCCCGGACGGACCCGAGTTTTTGCAGAGGTAATTTAGTGACTATTCAAATGCAACTAGTTATATTGTAGGCCTACGAGTTGAGCATGTTTCAGTGTCATACATGGTCCGTTTGCCTAGGGGTATGATACTCGCTTCGGTTGTGAGTGGTCCCGGGTTCAAATCCCGGACGGACCCGAGTTTTTGCAGAGGTAATTTAGTGACTATTTAAATGCGACTAACTACAGGGTAGGCCTATGAGTTGAGCATGTTTTATTTCATACATGGTCCGTTAGTCTAGGGGTATGATACTCGGTTTGGGTGCGAGTGGTCCCGGGTTCAAATCCCGGACGGACCCGAGTTTTGCAGAAGTAAATTGGTGAATATTTAAATGCAACTAACTACAGGGTAGGCCTATGAGTTGAGCATGTTTTGTTTCATACATGGTCCGTTGGTCTAGAGGTATGATACTCGCTTTGGGTGCGAGTGGTCCCGGGTTCAAATCCCGGACGGACCCGAGTTTTGCAGAGGTAATTTAGTGACTATTTAAATACAACTAACTACAGGGTAGGCCTTCGAGTTGAGCATGTTTTGTTTCATACATGGTCCGTTAGTCTAGGGGTATGATACTCGGTTTGGGTGCGAGTGGTCCCGGGTTCAAATCCCGGACGGACCCGAGTTTTGCAGAAGTAAATTGGTGAATATTTAAATGCAACTAACTACAGGGTAGGCCTATGAGTTGAGCATGTTTTGTTTCATACATGGTCCGTTAGTCTAGGGGTATGATACTCGCTTTGGGTGTGAGTGGTCCCGGGTTCAAATCGCGGACGGACCCGAGTTTTTGCAGAGGTAATTTAGTGACTATTTAAATGCAACTAGTTATATTGTAGGCCTACGAGTTGAGCTTGTTTCAGTGTCATACATGGTCCGTTGGTCTAGGGGTATGGTACTCGCTTCGGGTGTGAGTGGACCCTGGTTCAAATCCCGGACGGACCCGAGTTTTTGCAGAGGTAATTTGGTGACTATTCAAATGCAACGAGTTAAATTGAAGGACTACGAGCTGAGCATGTTTCAGTGTCATACTTCGTCCGTTGGTCTAGGGGTATGATACTCGCTTCGGGTGTGAGTGGTCCCAGGTTCAAATCCCGGACGGACCCGAGTTTTTGCAGAGGTAATTTAGTGACTATTTAAATGC
Organism: Phalangium opilio; assembly: GCF_054372755.1. Taxonomy (NCBI): domain Eukaryota; kingdom Metazoa; phylum Arthropoda; class Arachnida; order Opiliones; family Phalangiidae; genus Phalangium; species Phalangium opilio. Next base: position 4,775,167 of record NW_028324154.1, read on the forward strand.
AACTAACTACAGGGTAGGCCTATGAGTTGAGCATGTTTTATTTCATACATGGTCCGTTGGTCTAGGGGTATGATATTCGCTTTGGGTGTGAGTGGTCCCGGGTTCAAATCCCGGACGGACCCGAGTTTTTGCAGAGGTATTTTAGTGACTATTCAAATGCAACTAGTTATATTGTAGGCCTACCAGTTGAGCATGTTTCAGTGTCATACATGGTCCGTTGGCATAGGGGTATGATACTCGCTTCGGGTGTGAGTGGTCCCGGGTTCAAATCCCGGACGGACCCGAGTTTTTGCAGAGGTAATTTAGTGACTATTTAAATGCAACTAACTACAGGGTAGGCCTATGAGTTGAGCATGTTTTATTTCATACATGGTCCGTTGGTCTAGGGGTATGATACTCGCTTTGGGTGCGAGTGGTCCCGGGTTCAAATCCCGGACGGACCCGTGTTTTTGCAGAAGTAATTTGGTGACTATTTAAAAGTAAGTAGTTAAATTGTAGGACTACGAGCTGAGCATGTTTCAGTGTCATACTTCGTCCGTTGTTCTAGGGGTATGATACTCGCTTCGGGTGTGAGTGGTCCCGGGTTCAAATCCCGGACGGACCCGAGTTTTTGCAGAGGTAATTTAGTGACTATTTAAATGCGACTAACTACAGGGTAGGCCTATGAGTTGAGCATGTTTTATTTCATAAATGGTCCGTTGGTCTAGGGGTATGATACTGGCTTTGGGTGTGAGGGGTCCCGGGTTCAAATCCCGGACGGACCCGAGTTTTTGCAGAGGTAATTTAGTGACCATTCAAATGCAACTAGTTATATTGTAGGCCTACGAGTTGAGCATGTTTCAGTGTCACACATGGTCCGTTGGCCTAGGGGTATGATACTCGCTTCGGGTGTGAGTGGTCCCGGGTTCAAATCCCGGACGGACCCGAGTTTTTGCAGAGGTAATTTAGTGACTATTTAAATGCAACTAACTACAGGGTAGGCCTATGAGTTGAGCATGTTTTATTTCATACATGGTCCGTTGGTCTAGGGGTATGATACTCGCTTTGGGTGCGAGTGGTCCCGGGTTCAAATCCCGGACGGACCCGTGTTTTTGCAGAAGTAATTTGGTGACTATTTAAAAGTAACTAGTTAAATTGTAGGACTACGAGCTGAGCATGTTTCAGTGTCATACTTCGTCCGTTGTTCTAGGGGTATGATACTCGCTTCGGGTGTGAGTGGTCCCGGGTTCAAATCCCGGACGGACCCGAGTTTTTGCAGAGGTAATTTAGTGACTATTTAAATGCGACTAACTACAGGGTAGGCCTATGAGTTGAGCATGTTTTATTTCATACATGGTCCGTTGGTCTAGGGGTATGATACTCGCTTTGGGTGTGAGTGGTCCCAGGTTCAAATCCCGGACGGACCCGAGTTTTTGCAGAGGTAATTTAGTGACTATTCAAATGCAACTAGTTATATTGTAGGCCTACGAGTTGAGCATGTTTCAGTGTCACACATGGTCCGTTGGCCTAGGGGTATGATAAACGCTTCGGGTGTGAGTGGTCCCGGGTTCAAATCCCGGACGGACCCGAGTTTTTGCAGAGGTAATTTAGTGACTATTTAAATGCAACTAACTACAGGGTAGGCCTATGATTTGAGCATGTTTTATTTCATACATGGTCCGTTGGTCTAGAGCTATAATACTCGCTTTGGGTGTGAGTGGTCCCGGGTTCAAATCCCGGACGGACCCGAGTTTTTGCAGAGGTAATTTAGTGACTATTCAAATGCAACTAGTTATATTGTAGGCCTACGAGTTGAGCATGTTTCAGTGTCATACATGGTCCGTTTGCCTAGGGGTATGATACTCGCTTCGGTTGTGAGTGGTCCCGGGTTCAAATCCCGGACGGACCCGAGTTTTTGCAGAGGTAATTTAGTGACTATTTAAATGCGACTAACTACAGGGTAGGCCTATGAGTTGAGCATGTTTTATTTCATACATGGTCCGTTAGTCTAGGGGTATGATACTCGCTTTGGGTGTGAGTGGTCCCGGGTTCAAATCCCGGACGGACCCGAGTTTTTGCAGAGGTAATTTAATGACTATTTAAATGCGACTAACTACAGGGTAGGCCTATGAGTTGAGCATGTTTTATTTCATACATGGTCCGTTGGTCTAGGGGTATGGTACTCGCTTCGGGTGTGAGTGGTCCCGGGTTCAAATCCCGGACGGACCCGAGTTTTTGCAGAGGTAATTTTGTGACTATTCAAATGCAACGAGTTAAATTGAAGGACTACGAGCTGAGCATGTTTCAGTGTCACACATGGTCCGTTAGTCTAGGGGTATGATACTCGCTTCGGGTGTGAGTGGTCCCGGGTTCAAATCCCGGACGGACCCGAGTTTTTGCAGAGGTAATTTAGTGACTATTTAAATGCAACTAACTACAGGGTAGGCCTATGAGTTGAGCATGTTTTATTTCATACATGGTCCGTTGGTCTAGGGGTATGATACTCGCTTTGGGTGCGAGTGGTCCCGGGTTCAAATCCCGGACGGACCCGTGTTTTTGCAGAAGTAATTTGGTGACTATTTAAAAGTAACTAGTTAAATTGTAGGACTACGAGCTGAGCATGTTTCAGTGTCATACTTCGTCCGTTGTTCTAGGGGTATGATACTCGCTTCGGGTGTGAGTGGTCCCGGGTTCAAATCCCGGACGGACCCGAGTTTTTGCAGAGGTAATTTAGTGACTATTTAAATGCAACTAACTACAGGGTAGGCCTATGAGTTGAGCATGTTTTATTTCATAAATGGTCCGTTGGTCTAGGGGTGTGATACTCGCTTTGGGTGTGAGTGGTCCCGGGTTCAAATCCCAGACGGACCCGAGTTTTTGCAGAGTTAATTTAGTGACTATTCAAATGCAACTAGTTATATTGTAGGCCTACGAGTTGAGCATGTTTCAGTGTCACACATGGTCCGTTGGCCTAGGGGTATGATACTCGCTTCGGGTGTGAGTGGTCCCGGGTTCAAATCCCGGACGGACCCGAGTTTTTGCAGAGGTAATTTAGTGACTATTTAAATGCAACTAACTACAGGGTAGGCCTATGAGTTGAGCATGTTTTATTTCATAAATGGTCCGTTGGTCTAGGGGTATGATACTGGCTTTGGGTGTGAGTGGTCCCGGGTTCAAATCCCGGACGGACCCGAGTTTTTGCAGAGGTAATTTTGTGACTATTCAAATGCAACTAGTTATATTGTAGGCCTACGAGTTGAGCATGTTTCAGTGTCATACATGGTCCGTTGGCCTAGGGGTATGATACTCGCTTCGGGTGTGAGTGGTCCCGGGTTCAAATCCCGGACGGACCCGAGTTTTTGCAGAGGTAATTTAGTGACTATTTAAATGCGACTAACTACAGGGTAGGCCTATGAGTTGAGCATGTTTTATTTCATACATGGTCCGTTAGTCTAGGGGTATGATACTCGCTTTGGGTGTGAGTGGTCCCGGGTTCAAATCCCGGACGGACCCGAGTTTTTGCAGAGGTAATTTAATGACTATTTAAATGCGACTAACTACAGGGTAGGCCTATGAGTTGAGCATGTTTTATTTCATACATGGTCCGTTGGTCTAGGGGTATGATACTCGCTTTGGGTGTGAGTGGTCCCGGGTTCAAATCCCGGACGGACCCGAGTTTTTGCAGAGGTAATTTAGTGACTATTTAAATGCAACTAACTACAGGGTAGGCCTATGAGTTGAGCATGTTTTATTTCATACATGGTCCGTTGGTCTAGGGGTATGATACTCGCTTTGGGTGTGAGTGGTCCCGGGTTCAAATCCCGGACGGACCCGAGTTTTTGCAGAGGTAATTTAGTGACTATTCAAATGCAACTAGTTATATTGTAGGCCTACGAGTTGAGCATGTTTCAGTGTCATACATGGTCCGTTGGCCTAGGGGTATGATCCTCGCTTCGGGTGTGAGTGGTCCCGGGTTCAAATCCCGGACGGACCCGAGTTTTTGCAGAGGTAATTTAGTGACTATTTAAATGCGACTAACTACAGGGTAGGCCTATGAGTTGAGCATGTTTTATTTCATACATGGTCCGTTGGTCTAGGGATATGATACTCGCTTTGGGTGTGAGTGGTCCCGGGTTCAAATCCCGGACGGACCCGAGTTTTTGCAGAGGTAATTTAGTGACTATTCAAATGCAACTAGTTATATTGTAGGCCTACGAGTTGAGCATGTTTCAGTGTCACACATGGTCCGTTGGCCTAGGGGTATGATACACGCTTCGGGTGTGAGTGGTCCCGGGTTCAAATCCCGGACGGACCCGAGTTTTTGCAGAGGTAATTTAGTGACTATTTAAATGCAACTAACTACAGGGTAGGCCTATGAGTTGAGCATGTTTTATTTCATACATGGTCCGTTGGTCTAGGGGTATGATACTCGCTTTGGGTGTGAGTGGTCCCGGGTTCAAATCCCGGACGGACCCGAGTTTTTGCAGAGGTAATTTAGTGACTATTCAAATGCAACTAGTTATATTGTAGGCCTACGAGTTGAGCATGTTTCAGTGTCATGCATGGTCCGTTGGCCTAGGGGTATGATACTCGCTTCGGGTGTGAGTGGTCCCGGGTTCAAATCCCGGACGGACCCGAGTTTTTGCAGAGGTAATTTAGTGACTATTTAAATGCGACTAACTACAGGGTAGGCCTATGAGTTGAGCATGTTTTATTTCATACATGGTCCGTTAGTCTAGGGGTATGATACTCGCTTTGGGTGTGAGTCGTCCCGGGTTCAAATCCCGGACGGACCCGAGTTTTTGCAGATGTAATTTAATGACTATTTAAATGCGACTAACTACAGGGTAGGCCTATGAGTTGAGCATGTTTTATTTCATACATGGTCCGTTGGTCTAGGGGTATGATACTCGCTTTGGGTGTGAGTGGTCCCGGGTTCAAATCCCGGACGGATCCGAGTTTTTGCAGAGGTAATTTAGTGACTATTCAAATGCAACTAGTTATATTGTAGGCCTACGAGTTGAGCATGTTTTATTTCATACATGGTCCGTTGGTCTAGGGGTATGATACTCGCTTTGGGTGTGAGTGGTCCCGGGTTCAAATCGCGGACGGACCCGAGTTTTTGCAGAGGTAATTTAGTGACTATTCAAATGCAACTAGTTATATTGTAGGCCTACGAGTTGAGCATGTTTCAGTGTCATACATGGTCCGTTGGCCTAGGGGTATGATACTCGCTTCGGGTGTGAGTGGTCCCGGGTTCAAATCCCGGACGGACCCGAGTTTTTGCAGAGGTAATTTAGTGACTATTTAAATGCGACTAACTACAGGGTAGGCCTATGAGTTGAGCATGTTTTATTTCATACATGGTCCGTTAGTCTAGGGGTATGATACTCGCTTTGGGTGTGAGTGGTCCCGGGTTCAAATCCCGGACGGACCCGAGTTTTTGCAGAGGTAATTTAATGACTATTTAAATGCGACTAACTACAGGGTAGGCCTATGAGTTGAGCATGTTTTATTTCATACATGGTCCGTTGGTCTAGGGGTATGATACTCGCTTTGGGTGTGAGTGGTCCCGGGTTCAAATCCCGGACGGATCCGAGTTTTTGCAGAGGTAATTTAGTGACTATTCAAATGCAACTAGTTATATTGTAGGCCTACGAGTTGAGCATGTTTTATTTCATACATGGTCCGTTGGTCTAGGGGTATGATACTCGCTTTGGGTGCGAGTGGTCACGGGTTCAAATCCCGGACGGACCCGTGTTTTTGCAGAAGTAATTTGGTGACTATTTAAAAGTAACTAGTTAAATTGTAGGACTACGAGCTGAGCATGTTTCAGTGTCATACTTCGTCCGTTGTTCTAGGGGTATGATACTCGCTTCGGGTGTGAGTGGTCCCGGGCTCAAATCCCGGACGGACCCAAGTTTTTGCAAAGGTAATTTAGTGACTATTTAAATGCAACTAACTACAGGGTAGGCCTATGAGTTGAGCATGTTTTATTTCATACATGGTCCGTTGGTCTAGGGGTATGATACTCGCTTTGGGTGTGAGTGGTCCCGGGTTCAAATCCCGGACGGACCCGAGTTTTTGCAGAGGTAATTTAGTGACTATTTAAATGCAACTAGTTATATTGTAGGCCTACGAGTTGAGCATGTTTCAGTGTCATACATGGTCCGTTGGTCTAGGGGTATGGTACTCGCTTCGGGTGTGAGTGGTCCCGGGTTCAAATCCCGGACGGACCCGAGTTTTTGCAGAGGTAATTTAGTGACTATTTAAATGCGACTAACTACAGGGTAGGCCTATGAGTTGAGCATGTTTTATTTCATACATGGTCCGTTGGTCTAGGGGTATGATACTCGCTTTGGGTGTGAGTGGTCCCGGGTTCAAATCCCGGACGGACCCGAGTTTTTGCAGAGGTAATTTAATGACTATTTAAATGCGACTAACTACAGGGTAGGCCTATGAGTTGAGCATGTTTTATTTCATACATGGTCCGTTGGTCTAGGGGTATGATACTCGCTTTGGGTGTGAGTGGTCCCGGGTTCAAATCCCGGACGGATCCGAGTTTTTGCAGAGGTAATTTAGTGACTATTCAAATGCAACTAGTTATATTGTAGGCCTACGAGTTGAGCATGTTTCAGTGTCAAACATGGTCCGTTGGCCTAGGGGTATGATACTCGCTTCGGGTGTGAGTGGTCCCGGGTTCAAATCCCGGACGGACCCGAGTTTTTGCAGAGGTAATTTAGTGACTATTTAAATGCAACTAACTACAGGGTAGGCCTATGAGTTGAGCATGTTTTATTTCATACATGGTCCGTTGGTCTAGGGGTATGATACTCGCTTTGGGTGCGAGTGGTCCCGGGTTCAAATCCCGGACGGACCCGTGTTTTTGCAGAAGTAATTTGGTGACTATTTAAAAGTAACTAGTTAAATTGTAGGACTACGAGCTGAGCATGTTTCAGTGTCATACTTCGTCCGTTGTTCTAGGGGTATGATACTCGCTTCGGGTGTGAGTGGTCCAGGGCTCAAATCCCGGACGGACCCAAGTTTTTGCAGAGGTAATTTAGTGACTATTTAAATGCAACTAACTACAGGGTAGGCCTATGAGTTGAGCATGTTTTATTTCATACATGGTCCGTTGGTCTAGGGGTATGATACTCGCTTTGGGTGTGAGTGGTCCCGGGTTCAAATCCCGGACGGACCCGAGTTTTTGCAGAGGTAATTTAGTGACTATTCAAATGCAACTAGTTATATTGTAGGCCTACGAGTTGAGCATGTTTCAGTGTCATACATGGTCCGTTGGCCTAGGGGTATGATCCTCGCTTCGGGTGTGAGTGGTCCCGGGTTCAAATCCCGGACGGACCCGAGTTTTTGCAGAGGTAATTTAGTGACTATTTAAATGCGACTAACTACAGGGTAGGCCTATGAGTTGAGCATGTTTTATTTCATACATGGTCCGTTGGTCTAGGGGTATGATACTCGCTTTGGGTGTAAGTGGTCCCGGGTTCAAATCCCGGACGGACCCGAGTTTTTGCAGAGGTAATTTAGTGACTATTCAAATGCAACTAGTTATATTGTAGGCCTACGAGTTGAGCATGTTTCAGTGTCACACATGGTCCGTTGGCCTAGGGGTATGATACACGCTTCGGGTGTGAGTGGTCCCGGGTTCAAATCCCGGACGGACCCGAGTTTTTGCAGAGGTAATTTAGTGACTATTTAAATGCAACTAACTACAGGGTAGGCCTATGAGTTGAGCATGTTTTATTTCATACATGGTCCGTTGGTCTAGTGGTATGATACTCGCTTTGGGTGTGAGTGGTCCCGGGTTCAAATCCCGGACGGACCCGAGTTTTTGCAGAGGTAATTTAGTGACTATTCAAATGCAACTAGTTATATTGTAGGCCTACGAGTTGAGCATGTTTCAGTGTCATACATGGTCCGTTGGCCTAGGGGTATGATACTCGCTTCGGGTGTGAGTGGTCCCGGGTTCAAATCCCGGACGGACCCGAGTTTTTGCAGAGGTAATTTAGTGACTATTTAAATGCGACTAACTACAGGGTAGGCCTATGAGTTGAGCATGTTTTATTTCATACATGGTCCGTTAGTCTAGGGGTATGATACTCGCTTTGGGTGTGAGTGGTCCCGGGTTCAAATCCCGGACGGACCCGAGTTTTTGCAGAGGTAATTTAATGACTATTTAAATGCGACTAACTACAGGGTAGGCCTATGAGTTGAGCATGTTTTAGTTCATACATGGTCCGTTGGTCTAGGGGTGTGATACTCGCTTTGGGTGTGAGTGGTCCCGGGTTCAAATCCCGGACGGATCCGAGTTTTTGCAGAGGTAATTTAGTGACTATTCAAATGCAACTAGTTATATTGTAGGCCTACGAGTTGAGCATGTTTTATTTCATACATGGTCCGTTGGTCTAGGGGTATGATACTCGCTTTGGGTGCGAGTGGTCCCGGGTTCAAATCCCGGACGGACCCGTGTTTTTGCAGAAGTAATTTGGTGACTATTTAAAAGTAACTAGTTAAATTGTAGGACTACGAGCTGAGCATGTTTCAGTGTCATACTTCGTCCGTTGTTCTAGGGGTATGATACTCGCTTCGGGTGTGAGTGGTCCAGGGCTCAAATCCCGGACGGACCCAAGTTTTTGCAGAGGTAATTTAGTGACTATTTAAATGCAACTAACTACAGGGTAGGCCTATGAGTTGAGCATGTTTTATTTCATACATGGTCCGTTGGTCTAGGGGTATGATACTCGCTTTGGGTGTGAGTGGTCCCGGGTTCAAATCCCGGACGGACCCGAGTTTTTGCAGAGGTAATTTAGTGACTATTTAAATGCAACTAGTTATATTGTAGGCCTACGAGTTGAGCATCTTTCAGTGTCATACATGGTGCTTTGGCCTAGGGGTATGATACTCGCTTCGGGTGTGAGTGGTCCCGGGTTCAAATCCCGGACGGACCCGAGTTTTTGCAGAGGTAATTTAGTGACTATTTAAATGCAACTAACTACAGGGTAGGCCTATGAGTTGAGCATGTTTTATTTCATACATGGTCCGTTGGTCTAGGGGTATGATACTCGCTTTGGGTGCGAGTGGTCCCGGGTTCAAATCCCGGACGGACCCGTGTTTTTGCAGAAGTAATTTGGTGACTATTTAAAAGTAACTAGTTAAATTGTAGGACTACGAGCTGAGCATGTTTCAGTGTCATACTTCGTCCGTTGTTCTAGGGGTATGATACTCGCTTCGGGTGTGAGTGGTCCAGGGCTCAAATCCCGGACGGACCCAAGTTTTTGCAGAGGTAATTTAGTGACTATTTAAATGCAACTAACTACAGGGTAGGCCTATGAGTTGAGCATGTTTTATTTCATACATGGTCCGTTGGTCTAGGGGTATGATACTCGCTTTGGGTGTGAGTGGTCCCGGGTTCAAATCCCGGACGGACCCGAGTTTTTGCAGAGGTAATTTAGTGACTATTTAAATGCAACTAGTTATATTGTAGGCCTACGAGTTGAGCATTTTTCAGTGTCATACTTCGTCCGTTGTTCTAGGGGTATGATACTCGCTTCGGGTGTGAGTGGTCCCGGGCTCAAATCCCGGACGGACCCAAGTTTTTGCAGAGGTAATTTAGTGACTATTTAAATGCAACTAACTACAGGGTAGGCCTATGAGTTGAGCATGTTTTATTTCATACATGGTCCGTTGGTCTAGGGGTATGATACTCGCTTTGGGTGTGAGTGGTCCCGGGTTCAAATCCCGGACGGACCCGAGTTTTTGCAGAGGTAATTCAGTGACTATTCAAATGCAACTAGTTATATTGTAGGCCTACGAGTTGAGCATGTTTCAGTGTCATACATGGTCCGTTGGCCTAGGGGTATGATACTCTTTTCGGGTGTGAGTGGTCCCGGGTTCAAATCCCGGACGGACCCGAGTTTTTGCAGAGGTAATTTAGTGACTATTTGAATGCAACTAACTACAGGGTAGGCCTATGAGTTGAGCATGTTTTATTTCACACATGGTCCGTTGGCCTAGGGGTATGATACTCGCTTCGGGTGTGAGTGGTCCCGGGTTCAAATCCCGGACGGACCCGTGTTTTTGCAGAAGTAATTTGGTGACTATTTAAAAGTAACTAGTTAAATTGTAGGACTACGAGCTGAGCATGTTTCAGTGTCATACTTCGTCCGTTGTTCTAGGGGTATGATACTCGCTTCGGGTGTGAGTGGTCCAGGGCTCAAATCCCGGACGGACCCAAGTTTTTGCAGAGGTAATTTAGTGACTATTTAAATGCAACTAACTACAGTTTAGGCCTATGAGTTGAGCATGTTTTATTTCATACATGGTCCGTTGGTCTAGGGGTATGATACTCGCTTTGGGTGTGAGTGGTCCCGGGTTCAAATCTCGGACGGACCCGAGTTTTTGCAGAGGTAATTTAGTGACTATTTAAATGCAACTAGTTATATTGTAGGCCTACGAGTTGAGCATGTTTCAGTGTCATACTTCGTCCGTTGTTCTAGGGGTATGATACTCGCTTCGGGTGTGAGTGGTCCCGGGCTCAAATCCCGGACGGACCCAAGTTTTTGCAGAGGTAATTTAGTGACTATTTAAATGCAACTAACTACAGGGTAGGCCTATGAGTTGAGCATGTTTTATTTCATACATGGTCCGTTGGTCTAGGGGTATGATACTCGCTTTGGGTGTGAGTGGTCCCGGGTTCAAATCCCGGACGGACCCGAGTTTTTGCAGAGGTAATTTAGTGACTATTTAAATGCAACTAGTTATATTGTAGGCCTACGAGTTGAGCATCTTTCAGTGTCATACATGGTGCTTTGGCCTAGGGGTATGATACTCGCTTCGGGTGTGAGTGGTCCCGGGTTCAAATCCCGGACGGACCCGAGTTTTTGCAGAGGTAATTTAGTGACTATTTAAATGCAACTAACTACAGGGTAGGCCTATGAGTTGAGCATGTTTTATTTCATACATGGTCCGTTGGTCTAGGGGTATGATACTCGCTTTGGGTGCGAGTGGTCCCGGGTTCAAATCCCGGACGGACCCGTGTTTTTGCAGAAGTAATTTGGTGACTATTTAAAAGTAACTAGTTAAATTGTAGGACTACGAGCTGAGCATGTTTCAGTGTCATACTTCGTCCGTTGTTCTAGGGGTATGATACTCGCTTCGGGTGTGAGTGGTCCAGGGCTCAAATCCCGGACGGACCCAAGTTTTTGCAGAGGTAATTTAGTGACTATTTAAATGCAACTAACTACAGGGTAGGCCTATGAGTTGAGCATGTTTTATTTCATACATGGTCCGTTGGTCTAGGGGTATGATACTCGCTTTGGGTGTGAGTGGTCCCGGGTTCAAATCCCGGACGGACCCGAGTTTTTGCAGAGGTAATTTAGTGACTATTTAAATGCAACTAGTTATATTGTAGGCCTACGAGTTGAGCATTTTTCAGTGTCATACTTCGTCCGTTGTTCTAGGGGTATGATACTCGCTTCGGGTGTGAGTGGTCCCGGGCTCAAATCCCGGACGGACCCAAGTTTTTGCAGAGGTAATTTAGTGACTATTTAAATGCAACTAACTACAGGGTAGGCCTATGAGTTGAGCATGTTTTATTTCATACATGGTCCGTTGGTCTAGGGGTATGATACTCGCTTTGGGTGTGAGTGGTCCCGGGTTCAAATCCCGGACGGACCCGAGTTTTTGCAGAGGTAATTTAGTGACTATTTAAATGCAACTAGTTATATTGTAGGCCTACGAGTTGAGCATCTTTCAGTGTCATACATGGTGCTTTGGCCTAGGGGTATGATACTCGCTTCGGGTGTGAGTGGTCCCGGGTTCAAATCCCGGACGGACCCGAGTTTTTGCAGAGGTAATTTAGTGACTATTTAAATGCAACTAACTACAGGGTAGGCCTATGAGTTGAGCATGTTTTATTTCATACATGGTCCGTTGGTCTAGGGGTATGATACTCGCTTTGGGTGCGAGTGGTCCCGGGTTCAAATCCCGGACGGACCCGTGTTTTTGCAGAAGTAATTTGGTGACTATTTAAAAGTAACTAGTTAAATTGTAGGACTACGAGCTGAGCATGTTTCAGTGTCATACTTCGTCCGTTGTTCTAGGGGTATGATACTCGCTTCGGGTGTGAGTGGTCCAGGGCTCAAATCCCGGACGGACCCAAGTTTTTGCAGAGGTAATTTAGTGACTATTTAAATGCAACTAACTACAGGGTAGGCCTATGAGTTGAGCATGTTTTATTTCATACATGGTCCGTTGGTCTAGGGGTATGATACTCGCTTTGGGTGTGAGTGGTCCCGGGTTCAAATCCCGGACGGACCCGAGTTTTTGCAGAGGTAATTTAGTGACTATTTAAATGCAACTAGTTATATTGTAGGCCTACGAGTTGAGCATTTTTCAGTGTCATACTTCGTCCGTTGTTCTAGGGGTATGATACTCGCTTCGGGTGTGAGTGGTCCCGGGCTCAAATCCCGGACGGACCCAAGTTTTTGCAGAGGTAATTTAGTGACTATTTAAATGCAACTAACTACAGGGTAGGCCTATGAGTTGAGCATGTTTTATTTCATACATGGTCCGTTGGTCTAGGGGTATGATACTCGCTTTGGGTGTGAGTGGTCCCGGGTTCAAATCCCGGACGGACCCGAGTTTTTGCAGAGGTAATTCAGTGACTATTCAAATGCAACTAGTTATATTGTAGGCCTACGAGTTGAGCATGTTTCAGTGTCATACATGGTCCGTTGGCCTAGGGGTATGATACTCTTTTCGGGTGTGAGTGGTCCCGGGTTCAAATCCCGGACGGACCCGAGTTTTTGCAGAGGTAATTTAGTGACTATTTGAATGCAACTAACTACAGGGTAGGCCTATGAGTTGAGCATGTTTTATTTCACACATGGTCCGTTGGCCTAGGGGTATGATACTCGCTTCGGGTGTGAGTGGTCCCGGGTTCAAATCCCGGACGGACCCGTGTTTTTGCAGAAGTAATTTGGTGACTATTTAAAAGTAACTAGTTAAATTGTAGGACTACGAGCTGAGCATGTTTCAGTGTCATACTTCGTCCGTTGTTCTAGGGGTATGATACTCGCTTCGGGTGTGAGTGGTCCAGGGCTCAAATCCCGGACGGACCCAAGTTTTTGCAGAGGTAATTTAGTGACTATTTAAATGCAACTAACTACAGTTTAGGCCTATGAGTTGAGCATGTTTTATTTCATACATGGTCCGTTGGTCTAGGGGTATGATACTCGCTTTGGGTGTGAGTGGTCCCGGGTTCAAATCTCGGACGGACCCGAGTTTTTGCAGAGGTAATTTAGTGACTATTTAAATGCAACTAGTTATATTGTAGGCCTACGAGTTGAGCATGTTTCAGTGTCATACTTCGTCCGTTGTTCTAGGGGTATGATACTCGCTTCGGGTGTGAGTGGTCCCGGGCTCAAATCCCGGACGGACCCAAGTTTTTGCAGAGGTAATTTAGTGACTATTTAAATGCAACTAACTACAGGGTAGGCCTATGAGTTGAGCATGTTTTATTTCATACATGGTCCGTTGGTCTAGGGGTATGATACTCGCTTTGGGTGTGAGTGGTCCCGGGTTCAAATCCCGGACGGACCCGAGTTTTTGCAGAGGTAATTTAGTGACTATTCAAATGCAACTAGTTATATTGTAGGCCTACGAGTTGAGCATGTTTCAGTGTCATACATGGTCCGTTGGCCTAGGGGTATGATCCTCGCTTCGGGTGTGAGTGGTCCCGGGTTCAAATCCCGGACGGACCCGAGTTTTTGCAGAGGTAATTTAGTGACTATTTAAATGCGACTAACTACAGGGTAGGCCTATGAGTTGAGCATGTTTTATTTCATACATGGTCCGTTGGTCTAGGGGTATGATACTCGCTTTGGGTGTAAGTGGTCCCGGGTTCAAATCCCGGACGGACCCGAGTTTTTGCAGAGGTAATTTAGTGACTATTCAAATGCAACTAGTTATATTGTAGGCCTACGAGTTGAGCATGTTTCAGTGTCACACATGGTCCGTTGGCCTAGGGGTATGATACACGCTTCGGGTGTGAGTGGTCCCGGGTTCAAATCCCGGACGGACCCGAGTTTTTGCAGAGGTAATTTAGTGACTATTTAAATGCAACTAACTACAGGGTAGGCCTATGAGTTGAGCATGTTTTATTTCATACATGGTCCGTTGGTCTAGTGGTATGATACTCGCTTTGGGTGTGAGTGGTCCCGGGTTCAAATCCCGGACGGACCCGAGTTTTTGCAGAGGTAATTTAGTGACTATTCAAATGCAACTAGTTATATTGTAGGCCTACGAGTTGAGCATGTTTCAGTGTCATACATGGTCCGTTGGCCTAGGGGTATGATACTCGCTTCGGGTGTGAGTGGTCCCGGGTTCAAATCCCGGACGGACCCGAGTTTTTGCAGAGGTAATTTAGTGACTATTTAAATGCGACTAACTACAGGGTAGGCCTATGAGTTGAGCATGTTTTATTTCATACATGGTCCGTTGGTCTAGGGGTATGATACTCGCTTTGGGTGTGAGTGGTCCCGGGTTCAAATCCCGGACGGATCCGAGTTTTTGCAGAGGTAATTTAGTGACTATTCAAATGCAACTAGTTATATTGTAGGCCTACGAGTTGAGCATGTTTTATTTCATACATGGTCCGTTGGTCTAGGGGTGTGATACTCGCTTTGGGTGCGAGTGGTCCCGGGTTCAAATCCCGGACGGACCCGTGTTTTTGCAGAAGTAATTTGGTGACTATTTAAAAGTAACTAGTTAAATTGTAGGACTACGAGCTGAGCATGTTTCAGTGTCATACTTCGTCCGTTGTTCTAGGGGTATGATACTCGCTTCGGGTGTGAGTGGTCCCGGGCTCAAATCCCGGACGGACCCAAGTTTTTGCAGAGGTAATTTAGTGACTATTTAAATGCAACTAACTACAGGGTAGGCCTATGAGTTGAGCATGTTTTATTTCATACATGGTCCGTTGGTCTAGGGGTATGATACTCGCTTTGGGTGTGAGTGGTCCCGGGTTCAAATCCCGGACGGACCCGAGTTTTTGCAGAGGTAATTTAGTGACTATTTAAATGCAACTAGTTATATTGTAGGCCTACGAGTTGAGCATGTTTCAGTGTCATACATGGTCCGTTGGTCTAGGGGTATGGTACTCGCTTCGGGTGTGAGTGGTCCCGGGTTCAAATCCCGGACGGACCCGAGTTTTTGCAGAGGTAATTTAGTGACTATTTAAATGCGACTAACTACAGGGTAGGCCTATGAGTTGAGCATGTTTTATTTCATACATGGTCCGTTGGTCTAGGGGTATGATACTCGCTTTGGGTGTGAGTGGTCCCGGGTTCAAATCCCGGACGGACCCGAGTTTTTGCAGAGGTAATTTAATGACTATTTAAATGCGACTAACTACAGGGTAGGCCTATGAGTTGAGCATGTTTTATTTCATACATGGTCCGTTGGTCTAGGGGTATGATACTCGCTTTGGGTGTGAGTGGTCCCGGTTTCAAATCCCGGACGGATCCGAGTTTTTGCAGAGGTAATTTAGTGACTATTCAAATGCAACTAGTTATATTGTAGGCCTACGAGTTGAGCATGTTTCAGTGTCACACATGGTCCGTTGGCCTAGGGGTATGATACTCGCTTCGGGTGTGAGTGGTCCCGGGTTCAAATCCCGGACGGACCCGAGTTTTTGCAGAGGTAATTTAGTGACTATTTAAATGCAACTAACTACAGGGTAGGCCTATGAGTTGAGCATGTTTTATTTCATACATGGTCCGTTGGTCTAGGGGTATGATACTCGCTTTGGGTGCGAGTGGTCCCGGGTTCATATCCCGGACGGACCCGTGTTTTTGCAGAAGTAATTTGGTGACTATTTAAAAGTAACAAGTTAAATTGTAGGACTACGAGCTGAGCATGTTTCAGTGTCATACCTCGTCCGTTGTTCTAGGGGTATGATACTCGCTTCGGGTGTGAGTGGTCCCGGGTTCAAATCCCGGACGGACCCGAGTTTTTGCAGAGGTAATTTAGTGACTATTCAAATGCAACTAGTTATATTGTAGGCCTACGAGTTGAGCATCTTTCAGTGTCATACATGGTGCTTTGGCCTAGGGGTATGATACTCGCTTCGGGTGTGAGTGGTCCCGGGTTCAAATCCCGGACGCACCCGAGTTTTTGCAGAGGTAATTTAGTGACTATTTAAATGCAACTAACTACAGGGTAGGCCTATGAGTTGAGCATGTCTTATTTCATACATGGTCCGTTGGTCTAGGGGTATGATACTCGCTTTGGGTGCGAGTGGTCCCGGGTTCATATCCCGGACGGACCCGTGTTTTTGCAGAAGTAATTTGGTGACTATTTAAAAGTAACAAGTTAAATTGTAGGACTACGAGCTGAGCATGTTTCAGTGTCATACCTCGTCCGTTGTTCTAGGGGTATGATACTCGCTTCGGGTGTGAGTGGTCCCGGGTTCAAATCCCGGACGGACCCGAGTTTTTGCAGAGGTAATTTAGTGACTATTCAAATGCAACTAGTTATATTGTAGGCCTACGAGTTGAGCATCTTTCAGTGTCATACATGGTGCTTTGGCCTAGGGGTATGATACTCGCTTCGGGTGTGAGTGGTCCCGGGTTCAAATCCCGGACGCACCCGAGTTTTTGCAGAGGTAATTTAGTGACTATTTAAATGCAACTAACTACAGGGTAGGCCTATGAGTTGAGCATGTCTTATTTCATACATGGTCCGTTGGTCTAGGGGTATGATACTCGCTTTGGGTGCGAGTGGTTCCGGGTTCAAATCCCGGACGGACCCGAGTTTTTGCAGAAGTAATTTGGTGACTATTCAAATGCAACGAGTTAAATTGAAGGACTACGAACTGAGCATGTTTCAGTGTCATAATTCGTCCGTTGGTCTAGGGGTATGATACTCGCTTCGGGTGTGAGTGGTCCCGGGTTCAAATCCCGGACGGACCCGAGTTTTTGTAGAGGTAATTTAGTGACTATTTAAATTCAACTAACTACAGGGTAGGCCTATGAGTTGAGCATGTTTTATTTCACACATGGTCCGTTGGTCTAGGGGTATGATACTCGCTTTGGGTGTGAGTGGTCCCGGGTTCAAATCCCGGACGGACCCGAGTTTTTGCAGAGGTAATTTAGTGACTATTTAAATTCAACTAACTACAGGATAGGCCTATGAGTTGAGCATGTTTTATTTCATACATGGTCCGTTGGTCTAGGGGTATGATACTCGCTTTGGGTGTGAGTGGTCCCGGGTTCAAATCCCGGACGGACCCGAGTTTTTGCCGAGGTAATTTAGTGACTATTTAAATGCAACTAGTTATATTGTAGGCCTACGAGTTGAGCATGTTTCAGTGTCATAGATGGTCCGTTGGTCTAGGGGTATGGTACTCGCTTCGGGTGTGAGTGGGCCCGGGTTCAAATCCCGGACGGACCCGAGTTTTTGCAGAGGTAATTTGGTGACTATTCAAATGCAACTAACTACAGGGTAGGCCTATGAGTTGAGCATGTTTTATTTCATACATGGTCCCTTGGTCTAGGGGTATGATACTCGCTTTGGGTGCGAGTGGTCCCGGGTTCATATCCCGGACGGACCCGTGTTTTTGCAGAAGTCATTTGGTGACTATTTAAAAGTAACAAGTTAAATTGTAGGACTACGAGCTGAGCATGTTTCAGTGTCATACTTCGTCCGTTGTTCTAGGGGTATGATACTCGCTTCGGGTGTGAGTGGTCCCGGGTTCAAATCCCGGACGGACCCGAGTTTTTGCAGAGGTAATTTAGTGACTATTTAAATGCAACTAACTACAGGGTAGGCCTATGAGTTGAGCATGTTTTATTTCATACATGGTCCGTTGTTCTAGAGGTATGATACTCGCTTTGGGTGTGAGTGGTCCCGGGTTCAAATCCCGGACGGACCCGAGTTTTTGCAGAGGTAATTTAGTGACTATTCAAATGCAACTAGTTATATTGTAGGCCTACGAGTTGAGCTTCTTTCAGTGTCATACATGGTCCGTTGGCCTAGGGGTATGATACTCGCTTCGGGTGTGAGTGGTCCCGGGTTCAAATCCCGGACGCACCCGAGTTTTTGCAGAGGTAATTTAGTGACTATTTAAATGCAACTAACTACAGGGTAGGCCTATGAGTTGAGCATGTCTTATTTCATACATGGTCCGTTGGTCTAGGGGTATGATACTCGCTTTGGGTGCGAGTGATTCCGGGTTCAAATCCCGGACGGACCCGAGTTTTTGCAGAAGTAATTTGGTGACTATTCAAATGCAACGAGTTAAATTGAAGGACTACGAACTGAGCATGTTTCAGTGACATACTTCGTCCGTTGGTCTAGGGGTATGATACTCGCTTCGGGTGTGAGTGGTCCCGGGTTCAAATCCCGGACGGACCCGAGTTTTTGCAGAGGTAATTTAGTGACTATTTAAATGCAACTAACTACAGGGTAGGCCTATGAGTTGAGCATGTTTTATTTCATACATGGTCCGTTGGTCTAGGGGTATGATACTCGCTTTGGGTGTGAGTGGTCCCGGGTTCAAATCCCGGACGGACCCGAGTTTTTGCAGAGGTAATTTAGTGACTATTTAAATGCAACTAGTTATATTGTAGGCCTACGAGTTGAGCATGTTTCAGTGTCATACATGGTCCGTTGGTCTAGGGGTATGGTACTCGCTTCGGGTGTGAGTGGGCCCGGGTTCAAATCCCGGACGGACCCGAGTTTTTGCAGAGGTAATTTGGTGACTATTCAAATGCAACGAGTTAAATTGAAGAACTACGAGCTGAGCATGTTTCAGTGTCATACTTCGTCCGTTGGTCTAGGGGTATGATACTCGCTTTGGGTGTGAGTGGTCCCGGGTTCAAATCCCGGACGGACCCGAGTTTTTGCAGAGGTAATTTAGTGACTATTCAAATGCAACTAGTTATATTGTAGGCCTACGAGTTGAGCATGTTTCAGTGTCATACATGGTCCGTTGTACTAGGGGTATGGTACTCGCTTCGGGTGTGAGTGGGCCCGGGTTCAAATCCCGGACGGACCCGAGTTTTTGCAGAGGTAATTTGGTGACTATTCAAATGCAACGAGTTAAATTGAAGGACTACGAGCTGAGCATGTTTCAGTGTCATACTTCGTCCGTTGGTCTAGGGGTATGATACTCGCTTCGGGTGTGAGTGGTCCCTGGTTCAAATCCCGGACGGACCCGAGTTTTTGCAGAGGTAATTTAGTGACTATTTAAATGCAACTAACTACAGGGTAGGCCTATGAGTTGAGCATGTTTTATTTCATACATGGTGCGTTGGTCTAGCGGTATGATACTCGCTTTGGGTGCGAATGGTCCCGGGTTCAAATCCCGGACGGACCCGTGTTTTTGCAGAAGTAATTTGGTGACTATTTAAAAGTAACTAGTTAAATTGTAGGACTACGAGCTGAGCATGTTTCAGTGTCATACTTCGTCCGTTGTTCTAGGGGTATGATACTCGCTTCGGGTGTGAGTGGTCCCGGGTTCAAATCCCGGACGGACCCGAGTTTTTGCAGAGGTAATTTAGTGACTATTTAAATGCAACTAACTACAGGGTAGGCCTATGAGTTGAGCATGTTTTATTTCATACATGGTCCGTTGGTCTAGGGGTATGATACTCGCTTTGGGTGTGAGTGGTCGCGGGTTCAAATCCCGGACGGACCCGAGTTTTTGCAGAGGTAATTTAGTGACTATTCAAATGCAACTAGTTATATTTTAGGCCTACGAGTTGAGCATGTTTCAGTGTCATACATGGTCCGTTGGCCTAGGGGTATGATACTCGCTTCGGGTGTGAGTGGTCCCGGGTTCAAATCCCGGACGGACCCGAGTTTTTGCAGAGGTAATTTAGTGACTATTTAAATGCAACTAACTACAGGGTAGGCCTATGAGTTGTGCATGTTTTATTTCATACATGGTCCGTTGGTCTAGGGGTATGATACTCGCTTTGGGTGTGAGTGGTCCCGGGTTCAAATCCCGGACGGACCCGAGTTTTTGCAGAGGTAATTTAGTGACTATTTAAATGCAACTAGTTATATTGTAGGCCTACGAGTTGAGCATGTTTCAGTGTCATACATGGTCCGTTGGTCTAGGGGTATGGTACTCGCTTCGGGTGTGAGTGGGCCCGGGTTCAAATCCCGGACGGACCCGAGTTTTTGCAGAGGTAATTTGGTGACTATTCAAATGCAACTAACTACAGGGTAGGCCTATGAGCTGAGCATGTTTTATTTCATACATGGTCCGTTGGTCTAGGGGTATGATACTCGCTTTGGGTGCGAGTGGTCCCGGGTTCAAATCCCGGACGGACCCGAGTTTTTGCAGAGGTAATTTAGTGACTATTCAAATGCAAATAGTTATATTGTAGGGCTACGAGTTGAGCATGTTTCAGTGTCATACATGGTCCGTTGGCCTAGGGGTATGATACTCGCTTCGGGTGTGAGTGGTCCCGGGTTCAAATCCCGGACGGACCCGAGTTTTTGCAGAGGTAATTTAGTGACTATTTAAATGCAACTAACTACAGGGTAGGCCTATGAGTTGAGCATGTTTTATTTCATACATGGTGCGTTGGTCTAGCGGTATGATACTCGCTTTGGGTGCGAATGGTCCCGGGTTCAAATCCCGGACGGACCCGTGTTTTTGCAGAAGTAATTTGGTGACTATTTAAAAGTAACTAGTTAAATTGTAGGACTACGAGCTGAGCATGTTTCAGTGTCATACTTCGTCCGTTGTTCTAGGGGTATGATACTCGCTTCGGGTGTGAGTGGTCCCGGGTTCAAATCCCGGACGGACCCGAGTTTTTGCAGAGGTAATTTAGTGACTATTTAAATGCAACTAACTACAGGGTAGGCCTATGAGTTGAGCATGTTTTATTTCATACATGGTCCGTTGGCCTAAGGGTATGATACTCGCTTCGGGTGTGAGTGGTCCCGGGTTCAAATCCCGGACGGACCCGAGTTTTTGCAGAGGTAATTTAGTGACTATTTAAATGCAACTAACTACAGGGTAGGCCTATGAGTTGAGCATGTTTTATTTCATACATGGTCCGTTGGTCTAGGGGTATGATACTCGCTTTGGGTGTGAGTGGTCTCGGGTTCAAATCCCGGACGGACCCGAGTTTTTGCAGAGGTAATTTAGTGACTATTCAAATGCAACTAGTTATATTTTAGGCCTACGAGTTGAGCATGTTTCAGTGTCATACATGGTCCGTTGGCCTAGGGGTATGATACTCGCTTCGGGTGTGAGTGGTCCCGGGTTCAAATCCCGGACTGACCGGAGTTTTTGCAGAGGTAATTTAGTGACTATTTAAATGCAACTAACTACAGGGTAGGCCTATGAGTTGTGCATGTTTTATTTCATACATGGTCCGTTGGTCTAGGGGTATGATACTCGCTTTGGGTGTGAGTGGTCCCGGGTTCAAATCCCGGACGGACCCGAGTTTTTGCAGAGGTAATTTAGTGACTATTTAAATGCAACTAGTTATATTGTAGGCCTACGAGTTGAGCATGTTTCAGTGTCATACATGGTCCGTTGGTCTAGGGGTATGGTACTCGCTTCGGGTGTGAGTGGGCCCGGGTTCAAATCCCGGACGGACCCGAGTTTTTGCAGAGGTAATTTGGTGACTATTCAAATGCAACTAACTACAGGGTAGGCCTATGAGTTGAGCATGTTTTATTTCATACATGGTCCGTTGGTCTAGGGGTATGATACTCGCTTTGGGTGCGAGTGGTTCCGGGTTCAAATCCCGGACGGACCCGAGTTTTTGCAGAAGTAATTTGGTGACTATTCAAATGCAACGAGTTAAATTGAAGGACTACGAACTGAGCATGTTTCAGTGTCATACTTCGTCCGTTGGTCTAGGGGTATGATACTCGCTTCGGGTGAGAGTGGTCCCGGGTTCAAATCCCGGACGGACCCGAGTTTTTGCAGAGGTAATTTAGTGACTATTTAAATGCAACTAACTACAGGGTAGGCCTATGAGTTGAGCATGTTTTATTTCATACATGGTCCGTTGGTCTAGGGGTATGATACTCGCTTTGGGTGCGAGTGGTTCCGGGTTCAAATCCCGGACGGACCCGAGTTTTTGCAGAAGTAATTTGGTGACTATTCAAATGCAACGAGTTAAATTGAAGGACTACGAACTGAGCATGTTTCAGTGTCATACTTCGTCCGTTGGTCTAGGGGTATGATACTCTCTTCGGGTGTGAGTGGTCCCGGGTTCAAATCCCGGACGGACCCGAGTTTTTGCAGAGGTAATTTAGTGACTATTTAAATGCAACTAACTACAGGGTAGGCCTATGAGTTGAGCATGTTTTATTTCATAGATGGTCCGTTGTTCTAGGGGTATGATACTCGCTTTGGGTGTGAGTGGTCCCGGGTTCAAATCCCGGACGGACCCGAGTTTTTGCAGAGGTAATTTAGTGACTATTCAAATGCAACTAGTTATATTGTAGGCCTACGAGTTGAGCATCTTTCAGTGTCATACATGGTCCGTTGGCCTAGGGGTATGATACTCGCTTCGGGTGTGAGTGGTCCCGGGTTCAAATCCCGGACGCACCCGAGTTTTTGCAGAGGTAATTAAGTGACTATTTAAATGCAACTAACTACAGGGTAGGCCTATGAGTTGAGCATGTCTTATTTCATACATGGTCCGTTGGTCTAGGGGTATGATACTCGCTTTGGGTGCGAGTGGTTCCGGGTTCAAATCCCGGACGAACCCGAGTTTTTGCAGAAGTAATTTGGTGACTATTCAAATGCAACGAGTTAAATTGAAGGACTACGAACTGAGCATGTTTCAGTGTCATACTTCGTCCGTTGGTCTAGGGGTATGATACTCGCTTCGGGTGTGAGTGGTCCCGGGTTCAAATCCCGGACGGACCCGAGTTTTTGTAGAGGTAATTTAGTGACTATTTAAATTCAACTAACTACAGGGTAGGCCTATGAGTTGAGCATGTTTTATTTCATACATGGTCCGTTGGTCTAGGGGTATGATACTCGCTTTGGGTGTGAGTGGTCCCGGGTTCAAATCCCGGACGGACCCGAGTTTTTGCAGAGGTAATTTAGTGACTATTTAAATGCAACTAGTTATATTGTAGGCCTACGTGTTGAGCATGTTTCAGTGTCATAGATGGTCTGTTGGTCTAGGGGTATGGTACTCGCTTCGGGTGTGAGTGGGCCCGGGTTCAAATCCCGGACGGACCCGAGTTTTTGCAGAGGTAATTTGGTGACTATTCAAATGCAACTAACTACAGGGTAGGCCTATGAGTTGAGCATGTTTTATTTCATACATGGTCCCTTGGTCTAGGGGTATGATACTCGCTTTGGGTGCGAGTGGTCCCGGGTTCATATCCCGGACGGACCCGTGTTTTTGCAGAAGTAATTTGGTGACTATTTAAAAGTAACAAGTTAAATTGTAGGACTACGAGCTGAGCATGTTTCAGTGTCATACTTCGTCCGTTGTTCTAGGGGTATGATACTCGCTTTGGGTGTGAGTGGTCCCGGGTTCAAATCCCGGACGGACCCGAGTTTTTGCAGAGGTAATTTAGTGACTATTCAAATGCAACTAGTTATATTGTAGGCCTACGAGTTGAGCATGTTTTATTTCATACATGGTCCGTTGGTCTAGGGGTATGATACTCGCTTTGGGTGTGAGTGGTCCCGGGTTCAAATCCCGGACGGACCCGAGTTTTTGCAGAGGTAATTTAGTGACTATTTAAATGCAACTAGTTATATTGTAGGCCTACGTGTTGAGCATGTTTCAGTGTCATAGATGGTCCGTTGGTCTAGGGGTATGGTACTCGCTTCGGGTGTGAGTGGTCCCGGGTTCAAATCCCGGACGCACCCGAGTTTTTGCAGAGGTAATTTAGTGACTATTTAAATGCAACTAACTACAGGGTAGGCCTATGAGTTGAGCATGTCTTATTTCATACATTTCATACATGGTCCGTTGGTCTAGGGGTATGATACTCGCTTTGGGTGCGAGTGGTTCCGGGTTCAAATCCCGGACGGACCCGAGTTTTTGCAGAAGTAATTTGGTGACTATTCAAATGCAACGAGTTAAATTGAAGAACTACGAGCTGAGCATGTTTCAGTGTCATACTTCGTCCGTTGGTCTAGGGGTATGATACTCGCTTCGGGTGTGAGTGGTCCCGGGTTCAAATCCCGGACGGACCCGAGTTTTTGCAGAGGTAATTTAGTGACTATTTAAATGCAACTAACTACAGGGTAGGCCTATGAGTTGAGCATGTTTTATTTCATACATGGTCCGTTGGTCTAGGGGTATGATACTCGCTTTAGGTGTGAGTGGTCCCGGGTTCAAATCCCGGAAGGACCCGAGTTTTTGCAGAGGTAATTTAGTGACTATTCAAATGCAACTAGTTATATTGTAGGCCTACGAGTTGAGCATGTTTCAGTGTCATACATGGTCCGTTGGTCTAGGGGTATGGTACTCGCTTCGGGTGTGAGTGGTCCCGGGTTCAAATCCCGGACGGACCCGAGTTTTTGCAGAGGTAATTTAGTGACTATTTAAATGCAACTAACTACAGGGTAGGCCTATGAGTTGAGCATGTTTTATTTCATACATGGTCCGTTGGTCTAGGGGTATGATACTCGCTTTGGGTGTGAGTGGTCCCGGGTTCAAATCCCGGACGGACCCGAGTTTTTGCAGAGGTAATTTAGTGACTATTTAAATGCAACTAGTTATATTGTAGGCCTACGTGTTGAGCATGTTTCAGTGTCATAGATGGTCTGTTGGTCTAGGGGTATGGTACTCGCTTCGGGTGTGAGTGGGCCCGGGTTCAAATCCCGGACGGACCCGAGTTTTTGCAGAGGTAATTTGGTGACTATTCAAATGCAACTAACTACAGGGTAGGCCTATGAGTTGAGCATGTTTTATTTCATACATGGTCCCTTGGTCTAGGGGTATGATACTCGCTTTGGGTGCGAGTGGTCCCGGGTTCATATCCCGGACGGACCCGTGTTTTTGCAGAAGTAATTTGGTGACTATTTAAAAGTAACAAGTTAAATTGTAGGACTACGAGCTGAGCATGTTTCAGTGTCATACTTCGTCCGTTGTTCTAGGGGTATGATACTCGCTTTGGGTGTGAGTGGTCCCGGGTTCAAATCCCGGACGGACCCGAGTTTTTGCAGAGGTAATTTAGTGACTATTCAAATGCAACTAGTTATATTGTAGGCCTACGAGTTGAGCATGTTTTATTTCATACATGGTCCGTTGGTCTAGGGGTATGATACTCGCTTTGGGTGTGAGTGGTCCCGGGTTCAAATCCCGGACGGACCCGAGTTTTTGCAGAGGTAATTTAGTGACTATTTAAATGCAACTAGTTATATTGTAGGCCTACGTGTTGAGCATGTTTCAGTGTCATAGATGGTCCGTTGGTCTAGGGGTATGGTACTCGCTTCGGGTGTGAGTGGTCCCGGGTTCAAATCCCGGACGCACCCGAGTTTTTGCAGAGGTAATTTAGTGACTATTTAAATGCAACTAACTACAGGGTAGGCCTATGAGTTGAGCATGTCTTATTTCATACATTTCATACATGGTCCGTTGGTCTAGGGGTATGATACTCGCTTTGGGTGCGAGTGGTTCCGGGTTCAAATCCCGGACGGACCCGAGTTTTTGCAGAAGTAATTTGGTGACTATTCAAATGCAACGAGTTAAATTGAAGAACTACGAGCTGAGCATGTTTCAGTGTCATACTTCGTCCGTTGGTCTAGGGGTATGATACTCGCTTCGGGTGTGAGTGGTCCCGGGTTCAAATCCCGGACGGACCCGAGTTTTTGCAGAGGTAATTTAGTGACTATTTAAATGCAACTAACTACAGGGTAGGCCTATGAGTTGAGCATGTTTTATTTCATACATGGTCCGTTGGTCTAGGGGTATGATACTCGCTTTAGGTGTGAGTGGTCCCGGGTTCAAATCCCGGAAGGACCCGAGTTTTTGCAGAGGTAATTTAGTGACTATTCAAATGCAACTAGTTATATTGTAGGCCTACGAGTTGAGCATGTTTCAGTGTCATACATGGTCCGTTGGTCTAGGGGTATGGTACTCGCTTCGGGTGTGAGTGGTCCCGGGTTCAAATCCCGGACGGACCCGAGTTTTTGCAGAGGTAATTTAGTGACTATTTAAATGCGACTAACTACAGGGTAGGCCTATGAGTTGAGCATGTTTTATTTCATACATGGTCCGTTGGTCTAGAAGTATGATACTCGCTTTGGGTGTGAGTGGTCCCGCGTTCAAATCCCGGACGCACCCGAGTTTTTGCAGAGGTAATTTAGTGACTATTCAAATGCAACTAGTTATATTGTAGGCCTACGAGTTGAGCATGTTTCAGTGCCATACATGGTCCGTTGGTCTAGGGGTATGGTACTCGCTTCCGGTGTGAGTGGGCCCGGGTTCAAATAACGGACGGACCCGAGTTTTTGCAGAGGTAATTTGGTGACTATTCAAATGCAACGAGTTAAATTGAAGGACTACGAGCTGAGCATGTTTCAGTGTCATACTTCGTCCGTTGGTCTAGGGGTATGATACTCGCTTCGGGTGTGAGTGGTCCCTGGTTCAAATCCCGGACGGACCCGAGTTTTTGCAGAGGTAATTTAGTGACTATTTAAATGCAACTAACTACAGGGTAGGCCTATGAGTTGAGCATGTTTTATTTCATACATGGTGCGTTGGTCTAGCAATATGATACTCGCTTTGGGTGCGAATGGTCCCGGGTTCAAATCCCGGACGGACCCGTGTTTTTGCAGAAGTAATTTGGTGACTATTTAAAAGTAACTAGTTAAATTGTAGGACTACGAGCTGAGCATGTTTCAGTGTCATACTTCGTCCGTTGTTCTAGGGGTATGATACTCGCTTCGGGTGTGAGTGGTCCCGGGTTCAAATCCCGGACGGACCCGAGTTTTTGCAGAGGTAATTTAGTGACTATTTAAATGCAACTAACTACAGGGTAGGCCTATGAGTTGAGCATGTTTTATTTCATACATGGTCCGTTGGTCTAGGGGTATGATACTCGCTTTGGGTGTGAGTGGTCTCGGGTTCAAATCCCGGACGGACCCGAGTTTTTGCAGAGGTAATTTAGTGACTATTCAAATGCAACTAGTTATATTTTAGGCCTACGAGTTGAGCATGTTTCAGTGTCATACATGGTCCGTTGGCCTAGGGGTATGATACTCGCTTCGGGTGTGAGTGGTCCCGGGTTCAAATCCCGGACGGACCCGAGTTTTTGCAGAGGTAATTTAGTGACTATTTAAATGCAACTAACTACAGGGTAGGCCTATGAGTTGTGCATGTTTTATTTCGTACATGGTCCGTTGGTCTAGGGGTATGATACTCGCTTTGGGTGTGAGTGGTCCCGGGTTCAAATCCCGGACGGACCCGAGTTTTTGCAGAGGTAATTTAGTGACTATTTAAATGCAACTAGTTATATTGTAGGCCTACGAGTTGAGCATGTTTCAGTGTCATACATGGTCCGTTGGTCTAGGGGTATGGTACTCGCTTCGGGTGTGAGTGGGCCCGGGTTCAAATCCCGGACGGACCCGAGTTTTTGCAGAGGTAATTTGGTGACTATTCAAATGCAACTAACTACAGGGTAGGCCTATGAGTTGAGCATGTTTTATTTCATACATGGTCCGTTGGTCTAGGGGTATGATACTCGCTTTGGGTGCGAGTGGTCCCGGGTTCAAATCCCGGACGGACGCGAGTTTTTGCAGAGGTAATTTAGTGACTATTCAAATGCAACTAGTTATATTGTAGGGCTACGAGTTGAGCATGTTTCAGTGTCATACATGGTCCGTTGGCCTAGGGGTATGATACTCGCTTCGGGTGTGAGTGGTCCCGGGTTCAAATCCCGGACGGACCCGAGTTTTTGCAGAGGTAATTTAGTGACTATTTAAATGCAACTAACTACAGGGTAGGCCTATGAGTTGAGCATGTTTTATTTCATACATGGTCCGTTGGTCTAGGGGTATGATACTCGCTTTGGGTGTGAGTGGTCCCGGGTTCAAATCCCGGACGGACCCGAGTTTTTGCAGAGGTAATTAGTGACTATTCAAATGCAACTAGTTATATTGTAGGCCTACGAGTGTAGCATGTTTCAGTGTCATGCATGGTCCGTTGGTCTAGGGGTATGATACTCGCTTCGGGTGTGAGTGGTCCCGGGTTCAAATCCCGGACGGACCCGAGTTTTGCAGAAGTAATTTGGTGACTATTTAAATGTAACTAGTTAAATAGTAGGACTACGAGTTGAGCATGTTTCAGTGTCATATTTCGTCCGTTGGTCTAGGGGTATGATACTTGCTGACGGTGCGAGGGGTCCCGGGTTCAAATCCCAGACGGACACGAGTTTTTGCAGAAGTAATTTGGTGACTATTCAAATGCAACGAGTTAAATTGTAGGACTACGAGTTGAGCATGTTTCAGTGTCATACTTCGTCAGTTGGTCTAGAGGTATGATACTCGCTTAGGGTGCGAGTGGTCCCGGGTTCAAATCCCGGAGGGACCCGAGTTTTTGCAGAAGTAATTTGGTGACTATTCAAATGCAACGAATTAAATTGTAGGACTACGAGTTGAGAATGTCTCGCTGTCATACATGATCCGTTGGTTTTGGGATATGTTACTCGCTTCGGGTGTGAGTGGTCCCGGGTTCAAATCCCGGACGGACCCGAGTTTTTGCAGAAGTAATTTGGTGACTATTTAAATGTAACTAGTTAAATAGTAGGACTACGAGTTGAGCATGTTTCAGTGTCATACTTCGTCCGTGGGTTTAGGGGTATGATACTCGCTTCGGGTGTGAGTAGTCCCGGGTTCAAATCCCGGACGGACCCGAGTTTTTGCAGAAGTAATTTGGTGACTATTTAAATGTAACTAGTTAACTAGTAGGACTACGTCTTGAGCATGTTTCAGTGTCATATTTCGTCCGTTGGTTTAGGGGTATGATACTCGCTTCGGGTGTGAGTAGTCCCGGGTTCAAATCCCGGACGGACCCGAGTTTTGCAGAAGTAATTTGGTGACTACTTAAATGCAACTAATTAAATTGTAGGCCTACGAGTTGAGCATGTCTCGCTGTCATACATGATCCGTTGGTTTTGGGGTATGTTACTCGCTTCGGGTGTGAGTGGTCCCGGGTTCAAATCCCGGACGGACCCGAGTTTTGCAGAAGTAATTTGGTGACTATTTAAATGCAACGAGTGAAATTGTAGGCCTACGAGTGTAGCATGTTTCAGTGTCATACATGGTCCGTTGGTCTAGGGGTATGATACTCGCTTAGGGTGCGAGGGGTCCCCGGTTAAAATCCCGGACGGACCCGAGTTTTTGCAGAAGTAATTTGGTGACTATTCAAATGCAACGAGTTAAATTGTAGGACTACGAGTTGAGCATGTTTCAGTGTCATACTTCGTCAGTTGGTCTAGAGGTATGATACTCGCTTAGGGTGCGAGTGGTCCCGGGTTCAAATCCCGGAGGGACCCGAGTTTTTGCAGAAGTAATTTGGTGACTATTTAAATGTAACTAGTTAACTAGTAGGACTACGAGTTGAGCATGTTTCAGTGTCATATTTCGTCCGTTGGTTTAGGGGTATGATACTCGCTTCGGGTGTGAGTAGTCCCGGGTTCAAATCCCGGACGGACCCGAGTTTTGCAGAAGTAATTTGGTGACTATTTAAATGCAACGAGTTATATTGTAGGCCTACGAGTGTAGCATGTTTCAGTGTCATACATGGTCCGTTAATCTAGGGGTATGATACTCGCTTCGGGGTGAGTGGTCCCGGGTTCAAATCCCGGACGGACCCGAGTTTTGCAGAAGTAATTTGGTGACTATTTAAATGCAACTAGTTATATTGTAGGCCTACGAGTGTAGCATGTTTCAGTGTCATACATGGTCCGTTGGTCTAGGGGTATGATACTCGCTTAGGGTGCGACGGGTCCCGGGTTCAAATCCCAGACGGACACGAGTTTTTGCAGAAGTAATTTGGTGACTATTTAAATGCAACTAGTTATATTGTAGACCTACGAGTGTAGCATGTTTCAGTGTCATACATGGTCCGTTGGTCTAGGGGTATGATACTTGCGGTATGATACTCGCTTCGGGTGTGAGTGGTCCCGGGTTCAAATTCCGGACGGACCCGAGTTTTGCAGAAGTAATTTAGTGACTATTTAAATGCAACTAACTACAGGGTAGGCCTATGAGTTGAGCATGTTTTATTTCATACATGGTCCGTTGGTCTAGGGAAATGATACTCGCTTTGGGTGCGAGTGGTCCCGGGTTCAAATCCCGGACGGACCCGAGTTTTT
The DNA here is from genome assembly GCF_054372755.1 of Phalangium opilio. Lineage (NCBI taxonomy): Eukaryota > Metazoa > Arthropoda > Arachnida > Opiliones > Phalangiidae > Phalangium > Phalangium opilio. The sequence goes on from NW_028324154.1 coordinate 4,805,497, forward strand.
GCAGAAGTAATTTGGTGACTATTCAAATGCAACGAGTTAAATTGTAGGACTACGAGTTGAGCATGTTTCAGTGTCATACTTCGTCCGTTGGTCTAGAGGTATGACACTCGCTTAGGGTGCGAGAGGTCCCGGGTTCAAATCCCGGACGGACCAGAGTTTTTGCAGAAGTAATTAGGTGACTATTCAAATGCAACGAGTTAAATTGTAGGACTACAGGTTGAGCATGTTTCAGTGTCATATTTCTTCCGTTGGTCTAGGGGTATGATACTCGCTTAGGGTGCGAGGGGTCCCGGGTTCAAATCCCAGACGGACACGAGTTTTTGCAGAAGTAATTGGGTGACTACTTAAATGCAACTAATTAAATTGTAGGCCTACGAGTTGAGCATGTCTCGCTGTCATACATGATCCGTTAGTTTTGGGGTATGTTACTCGATTCGGGTGTGAGTGGTCCCGGGTTCAAATCCCGGACGGACCCAAGTTTTGCAGAAGTAATTTGGTGACTATTTAAATGTAACTAGTTAAATAGTAGGACTACGAGTTGAGCATGTTTCAGTGTCATACTTCGTCCGTGGGTTTAGGGGTATGATACTCGCTTCGGGTGTGAGTAGTCCCGGGTTCAAATCCCGGACGGACCCGAGTTATGCAGAAGTAATTTGGTGACTATTTAAATGCAACGAGTTAAATTGTAGGCCTACGAGTTGAGCATGTTTCAGTGTCATATTTCGTCCGTTGGTCTAGGGGTATGATACTCGCTTAGGGTGCGAGGGGTCTCGGGTTCAAATCCCAGACGGACACGAGTTTTTGCAGAAGTAATTTGGTGACTATTTAAATGCAACTAGTTATATTGTAGGCCTACGAGTGTAGCATGTTTCAGTGTCATACATGGTCCGTTGGTCTAGGGGTATGATACTTGCGGTATGATACTCGCTTCGGGTGTGAGTGGTCCCGGGTTCAAATTCCGGACGGACCCGAGTTTTGCAGAAGTAATTTAGTGACTATTTAAATGCAACTAACTACAGGGTAGGCCTATGAGTTGAGCATGTTTTATTTCATACATGGTCCGTTGGTCTAGGGAAATGATACTCGCTTTGGGTGCGAGTGGTCCCGGGTTCAAATCCCGGACGGACCCGAGTTTTTGCAGAAGTAATTTGGTGACTATTCAAATGCAACGAGTTAAATTGTAGGACTACGAGTTGAGCATGTTTCAGTGTCATACTTCGTCCGTTGGTCTAGAGGTATGACACTCGCTTAGGGTGCGAGAGGTCCCGGGTTCAAATCCCGGACGGACCAGAGTTTTTGCAGAAGTAATTAGGTGACTATTCAAATGCAACGAGTTAAATTGTAGGACTACAGGTTGAGCATGTTTCAGTGTCATATTTCTTCCGTTGGTCTAGGGGTATGATACTCGCTTAGGGTGCGAGGGGTCCCGGGTTCAAATCCCAGACGGACACGAGTTTTTGCAGAAGTAATTGGGTGACTACTTAAATGCAACTAATTAAATTGTAGGCCTACGAGTTGAGCATGTCTCGCTGTCATACATGATCCGTTAGTTTTGGGGTATGTTACTCGATTCGGGTGTGAGTGGTCCCGGGTTCAAATCCCGGACGGACCCAAGTTTTGCAGAAGTAATTTGGTGACTATTTAAATGTAACTAGTTAAATAGTAGGACTACGAGTTGAGCATGTTTCAGTGTCATACTTCGTCCGTGGGTTTAGGGGTATGATACTCGCTTCGGGTGTGAGTAGTCCCGGGTTCAAATCCCGGACGGACCCGAGTTATGCAGAAGTAATTTGGTGACTATTTAAATGCAACGAGTTAAATTGTAGGCCTACGAGTTGAGCATGTTTCAGTGTCATATTTCGTCCGTTGGTCTAGGGGTATGATACTCGCTTAGGGTGCGAGGGGTCTCGGGTTCAAATCCCAGACGGACACGAGTTTTTGCAGAAGTAATTTGGTGACTATTTAAATGCAACTAGTTATATTGTAGGCCTACGAGTGTAGCATGTTTCAGTGTCATACATGGTCCGTTGGTCTAGGGGTATGATACTTGCGGTATGATACTCGCTTCGGGTGTGAGTGGTCCCGGGTTCAAATTCCGGACGGACCCGAGTTTTGCAGAAGTAATTTAGTGACTATTTAAATGCAACTAACTACAGGGTAGGCCTATGAGTTGAGCATGTTTTATTTCATACATGGTCCGTTGGTCTAGGGAAATGATACTCGCTTTGGGTGCGAGTGGTCCCGGGTTCAAATCCCGGACGGACCCGAGTTTTTGCAGAAGTAATTTGGTGACTATTCAAATGCAACGAGTTAAATTGTAGGACTACGAGTTGAGCATGTTTCAGTGTCATACTTCGTCCGTTGGTCTAGAGGTATGACACTCGCTTAAGGTGCGAGAGGTCCCGGGTTCAAATCCCGGCCGGACCCGAGTTTTTGCAGAAGTAATTTGGTGACTATTCAAATGCAACGAGTTAAATTGTAGGACTACAGGTTGAGCATGTTTCAGTGTCATATTTCTTCCGTTGGTCTAGGGGTATGATACTCGCTTGGGGTGCGAGGGGTCCCGGGTTCAAATCCCAGACGGACACGAGTTTTTGCAGAAGTAATTTGGTGACTACTTAAATGCAACTAATTAAATTGTAGGCCTACGAGTTGAGCATGTCTCGCTGTCATACATGATCCGTTAGTTTTGGGGTATGTTACTCGATTCGGGTGTGAGTGGTCCCGGGTTCAAATCCCGGACGGACCCAAGTTTTGCAGAAGTAATTTGGTGACTCTTTAAATGTAACTAGTTAAATAGTAGGACTACGAGTTGAGCATGTTTCAGTGTCATACTTCGTCCGTGGGTTTAGGGGTATGATACTCGCTTCGCGTGTGAGTAGTCCCGGGTTCAAATCCCGGACGGACCCGAGTTTTGCAGAAGTAATTTGGTGACTATTTAAATGCAACGAGTTATATTGTAGGCCTACGAGTGTAGCATGTTTCAGTGTCATACATCGTCCGTTAATCTAGGGGTATGATACTCGCTTCGGGGTGAGTTGTCCCGGGTTCAAATCCCGGACGGACCCGAGTTTTGCAGAAGTAATTTGGTGACTATTTAAATGCAACTAGTTATATTGTAGGCCTACGAGTGTAGCATGTTTCAGTGTCATACATGGTCCGTTGGTCTAGGGGTATGATACTCGCTTAGGGTGCGACGGGTCCCGGGTTCAAATCCCAGACGGACACGAGTTTTTGCAGAAGTAATTTGGTGACTATTTAAATGCAACTAGTTATATTGTAGACCTACGAGTGTAGCATGTTTCAGTGTCATACATGGTCCGTTGGTCTAGGGGTATGATACTTGCGGTATGATACTCGCTTCGGGTGTGAGTGGTCCCGGGTTCAAATTCCGGACGGACCCGAGTTTTGCAGAAGTAATTTAGTGACTATTTAAATGCAACTAACTACAGGGTAGGCCTATGAGTTGAGCATGTTTTATTTCATACATGGTCCGTTGGTCTAGGGAAATGATACTCGCTTTGGGTGCGAGTGGTCCCGGGTTCAAATCCCGGACGGACCCGAGTTTTTGCAGAAGTAATTTGGTGACTATTCAAATGCAACGAGTTAAATTGTAGGACTACGAGTTGAGCATGTTTCAGTGTCATACTTCGTCCGTTGGTCTAGAGGTATGACACTCGCTTAGGGTGCGAGAGGTCCCGCGTTCAAATCCCGGACGGACCAGAGTTTTTGCAGAAGTAATTTGGTGACTACTTAAATGCAACTAATTAAATTGTAGGCCTACGAGTTGAGCATGTCTCGCTGTCATACATGATCCGTTAGTTTTGGGGTATGTTACTCGATTCGGGTGTGAGTGGTCCCGGGTTCAAATCCCGGACGGACCCAAGTTTTGCAGAAGTAATTTGGTGACTATTTAAATGTAACTAGTTAAATAGTAGGACTACGAGTTGAGCATGTTTCAGTGTCATACTTCGTCCGTGGGTTTAGGGGTATGATACTCGCTTCGGGTGTGAGTAGTCCCGGGTTCAAATCCCGGACGGACCCGAGTTTTTGCAGAAGTAATTTGGTGACTATTTAAATGTAACTAGTTAACTAGTAGGACTACGTCTTGAGCATGTTTCAGTGTCATATTTCGTCCGTTGGTTTAGGGGTATGATACTCGCTTCGGGTGTGAGTAGTCCCGGGTTCAAATCCCGGACGGACCCGAGTTTTGCAGAAGTAATTTGGTGACTACTTAAATGCAACTAATTAAATTGTAGGCCTACGAGTTGAGCATGTCTCGCTGTCATACATGATCCGTTGGTTTTGGGGTATGTTACTCGCTTCGGGTGTGAGTGGTCCCGGGTTCAAATCCCGGACGGACCCGAGTTTTGCAGAAGTAATTTGGTGACTATTTAAATGCAACGAGTTAAATTGTAGGCCTACGAGTGTAGCATGTTTCAGTGTCATACATGGTCCGTTGGTCTAGGGGTATGATACTCGCTTAGGGTGCGAGGGGTCCCCGGTTAAAATCCCGGACGGACCCGAGTTTTTGCAGAAGTAATTTGGTGACTATTCAAATGCAACGAGTTAAATTGTAGGACTACGAGTTGAGCATGTTTCAGTGTCATACTTCGTCAGTTGGTCTAGAGGTATGATACTCGCTTAGGGTGCGAGTGGTCCCGGGTTCAAATCCCGGAGGGACCCGAGTTTTTGCAGAAGTAATTTGGTGACTATTCAAATGCAACGAATTAAATTGTAGGACTACGAGTTGAGAATGTCTCGCTGACATACATGATCCGTTGGTTTTGGGATATGTTACTCGCTTCGGGTGTGAGTGGTCCCGGGTTCAAATCCCGGACGGACCCGAGTTTTTGCAGAAGTAATTTGGTGACTATTTAAATGTAACTAGTTAACTAGTAGGACTACGAGTTGAGCATGTTTCAGTGTCATATTTCGTCCGTTGGTTTAGGGGTATGATACTCGCTTCGGGTGTGAGTAGTCCCGGGTTCAAATCCCGGACGGACCCGAGTTTTGCAGAAGTAATTTGGTGACTATTTAAATGCAACGAGTTATATTGTAGGCCTACGAGTGTAGCATGTTTCAGTGTCATACATGGTCCGTTAATCTAGGGGTATGATACTCGCTTCGGGGTGAGTGGTCCCGGGTTCAAATCCCGGACGGACCCGAGTTTTGCAGAAGTAATTTGGTGACTATTTAAATGCAACTAGTTATATTGTAGGCCTACGAGTGTAGCATGTTTCAGTGTCATACATGGTCCGTTGGTCTAGGGGTATGATACTCGCTTAGGGTGCGACGGGTCCCGGGTTCAAATCCCAGACGGACACGAGTTTTTGCAGAAGTAATTTGGTGACTATTTAAATGCAACTAGTTATATTGTAGACCTACGAGTGTAGCATGTTTCAGTGTCATACATGGTCCGTTGGTCTAGGGGTATGATACTTGCGGTATGATACTCGCTTCGGGTGTGAGTGGTCCCGGGTTCAAATTCCGGACGGACCCGAGTTTTGCAGAAGTAATTTAGTGACTATTTAAATGCAACTAACTACAGGGTAGGCCTATGAGTTGAGCATGTTTTATTTCATACATGGTCCGTTGGTCTAGGGAAATGATACTCGCTTTGGGTGCGAGTGGTCCCGGGTTCAAATCCCGGACGGACCCGAGTTTTTGCAGAAGTAATTTGGTGACTATTCAAATGCAACGAGTTAAATTGTAGGACTACGAGTTGAGCATGTTTCAGTGTCATACTTCGTCCGTTGGTCTAGAGGTATGACACTCGCTTAGGGTGCGAGAGGTCCCGGGTTCAAATCCCGGACGGACCAGAGTTTTTGCAGAAGTAATTAGGTGACTATTCAAATGCAACGAGTTAAATTGTAGGACTACAGGTTGAGCATGTTTCAGTGTCATATTTCTTCCGTTGGTCTAGGGGTATGATACTCGCTTAGGGTGCGAGGGGTCCCGGGTTCAAATCCCAGACGGACACGAGTTTTTGCAGAAGTAATTGGGTGACTACTTAAATGCAACTAATTAAATTGTAGGCCTACGAGTTGAGCATGTCTCGCTGTCATACATGATCCGTTAGTTTTGGGGTATGTTACTCGATTCGGGTGTGAGTGGTCCCGGGTTCAAATCCCGGACGGACCCAAGTTTTGCAGAAGTAATTTGGTGACTATTTAAATGTAACTAGTTAAATAGTAGGACTACGAGTTGAGCATGTTTCAGTGTCATACTTCGTCCGTGGGTTTAGGGGTATGATACTCGCTTCGGGTGTGAGTAGTCCCGGGTTCAAATCCCGGACGGACCCGAGTTATGCAGAAGTAATTTGGTGACTATTTAAATGCAACGAGTTAAATTGTAGGCCTACGAGTTGAGCATGTTTCAGTGTCATATTTCGTCCGTTGGTCTAGGGGTATGATACTCGCCTAGGGTGCGAGGGGTCTCGGGTTCAAATCCCAGACGGACACGAGTTTTTGCAGAAGTAATTTGGTGACTATTTAAATGCAACTAGTTATATTGTAGGCCTACGAGTGTAGCATGTTTCAGTGTCATACATGGTCCGTTGGTCTAGGGGTATGATACTTGCGGTATGATACTCGCTTCGGGTGTGAGTGGTCCCGGGTTCAAATTCCGGACGGACCCGAGTTTTGCAGAAGTAATTTAGTGACTATTTAAATGCAACTAACTACAGGGTAGGCCTATGAGTTGAGCATGTTTTATTTCATACATGGTCCGTTGGTCTAGGGAAATGATACTCGCTTTGGGTGCGAGTGGTCCCGGGTTCAAATCCCGGACGGACCCGAGTTTTTGCAGAAGTAATTTGGTGACTATTCAAATGCAACGAGTTAAATTGTAGGACTACGAGTTGAGCATGTTTCAGTGTCATACTTCGTCCGTTGGTCTAGAGGTATGACACTCGCTTAAGGTGCGAGAGGTCCCGGGTTCAAATCCCGGCCGGACCCGAGTTTTTGCAGAAGTAATTTGGTGACTATTCAAATGCAACGAGTTAAATTGTAGGACTACAGGTTGAGCATGTTTCAGTGTCATATTTCTTCCGTTGGTCTAGGGGTATGATACTCGCTTGGGGTGCGAGGGGTCCCGGGTTCAAATCCCAGACGGACACGAGTTTTTGCAGAAGTAATTTGGTGACTACTTAAATGCAACTAATTAAATTGTAGGCCTACGAGTTGAGCATGTCTCGCTGTCATACATGATCCGTTAGTTTTGGGGTATGTTACTCGATTCGGGTGTGAGTGGTCCCGGGTTCAAATCCCGGACGGACCCAAGTTTTGCAGAAGTAATTTGGTGACTCTTTAAATGTAACTAGTTAAATAGTAGGACTACGAGTTGAGCATGTTTCAGTGTCATACTTCGTCCGTGGGTTTAGGGGTATGATACTCGCTTCGCGTGTGAGTAGTCCCGGGTTCAAATCCCGGACGGACCCGAGTTTTGCAGAAGTAATTTGGTGACTATTTAAATGCAACGAGTTAAATTGTAGGCCTACGAGTTGAGCATGTTTCAGTGTCATATTTCGTCCGTTGGTCTAGGGGTATGATACTCGCTTAGGGTGCGAGGGGTCCCGGGTTCAAATCCCAGACGGACACGAGTTTTTGCAGAAGTAATTTGGTGACTATTTAAATGCAACGAGTTAAATTGTAGGCCTACGAGTGTAGCATGTTTCAGTGTCATACTTCGTCCGTTGGTCTAGAGGTATGATACTCGCTTAGGGTGCGAGTGGTCCCGGGTTCAAATCCCAGACGGACACGAGTTTTTGCAGAAGTAATTTGGTGACTATTCAAATGCAACGAGTTAAATTGTAGTACTACGAGTTGAGAATGTCTCGCTGTCATACATGATCCGTTGGTTTTGGGGTATGTTACTCGCTTCGGGTGTGAGTGGTCCCGGGTTCAAATCCCGGACGGACCCGAGTTTTTGCAGAAGTAATTTGGTGACTATTTAAATGTAACTAGTTAAATAGTAGGACTACGAGTTGAGCATGTTTCAGTGTCATACTTCGTCCGTGGGTTTAGGGGTATGATACTCGCTTCGGGTGTGAGTAGTCCCGGGTTCAAATCCCGGACGGACCCGAGTTATGCAGAAGTAATTTGGTGACTATTTAAATGCAACGAGTTAAATTGTAGGCCTACGAGTTGAGCATGTTTCAGTGTCATATTTCGTCCGTTGGTCTAGGGGTATGATACTCGCCTAGGGTGCGAGGGGTCTCGGGTTCAAATCCCAGACGGACACGAGTTTTTGCAGAGGTAATTTAGTGACTATTTAAATGCAACTAACTACAGGGTAGGCCTATGAGTTGAGCATGTTTTATTTCATACATGGTCCGTTGGTCTAGGGGTATGATACTCGCTTTGGGTGTGAGTGGTCCCGGGTTCAAATCCCGGACGGACCCGAGTTTTTGCAGAGGTAATTTAGTGACTATTCAAATGCAACTAGTTATATTGTAGGCCTACGAGTTGAGCATGTTTCAGTGTCATGCATGGTCCGTTGGCCTAGGGGTATGATACTCGCTTCGGGTGTGAGTGGTCCCGGGTTCAAATCCCGGACGGACCCGAGTTTTTGCAGAGGTAATTTAGTGACTATTTAAATGCGACTAACTACAGGGTAGGCCTATGAGTTGAGCATGTTTTATTTCATACATGGTCCGTTGGTCTAGGGGTATGATACTCGCTTTGGGTGTGAGTGGTCCCGGGTTCAAATCCCGGACGGACCCGAGTTTTTGCAGAGGTAATTTAGTGACTATTCAAATGCCACTAGTTATATTGTAGGCCTACGAGTTGAGCATGTTTCAGTGTCATGCATGGTCCGTTGGCCTAGGGGTATGATACTCGCTTTGGGTGCGAGTGGTCCCGGGTTCAAATCCCGGACGGACCCGAGTTTTTGCAGAAGTAATTTGGTGACTATTCAAATGCAACGAGTTAAATTGTAGGACTACGAGTTGAGCATGTTTCAGTGTCATATTTCTTCCGTTGGTCTAGGGGTATGATACTCGCTTGGGGTGCGAGGGGTCCCGGGTTCAAATCCCAGACGGACACGAGTTTTTGCAGAAGTAATTTGGTGACTACTTAAATGCAACTAATTAAATTGTAGGCCTACGAGTTGAGCATGTCTCGCTGTCATACATGATCCGTTAGTTTTGGGGTATGTTACTCGATTCGGGTGTGAGTGGTCCCGGGTTCAAATCCCGGACGGACCCAAGTTTTGCAGAAGTAATTTGGTGACTCTTTAAATGTAACTAGTTAAATAGTAGGACTACGAGTTGAGCATGTTTCAGTGTCATACTTCGTCCGTGGGTTTAGGGGTATGATACTCGCTTCGCGTGTGAGTAGTCCCGGGTTCAAATCCCGGACGGACCCGAGTTTTGCAGAAGTAATTTGGTGACTATTTAAATGCAACGAGTTAAATTGTAGGCCTACGAGTTGAGCATGTTTCAGTGTCATATTTCGTCCGTTGGTCTAGGGGTATGATACTCGCTTAGGGTGCGAGGGGTCCCGGGTTCAAATCCCAGACGGACACGAGTTTTTGCAGAAGTAATTTGGTGACTACTTAAATGCAACGAGTTAAATTGTAGGCCTACGAGTGTAGCATGTTTCAGTGTCATACTTCGTCCGTTGGTCTAGAGGTATGATACTCGCTTAGGGTGCGAGTGGTCCCGGGTTCAAATCCCAGACGGACACGAGTTTTTGCAGAAGTAATTTGGTGACTATTCAAATGCAACGAGTTAAATTGTAGTACTACGAGTTGAGAATGTCTCGCTGTCATACATGATCCGTTGGTTTTGGGGTATGTTACTCGCTTCGGGTGTGAGTGGTCCCGGGTTCAAATCCCGGACGGACCCGAGTTTTTGCAGAAGTAATTTGGTGACTATTTAAATGTAACTAGTTAACTAGTAGGACTACGACTTGAGCATGTTTCAGTGTCATATTTCGTCCGTTGGTTTAGGGGTATGATACTCGCTTCGGGTGTGATTAGTCCCGGGTTCAAATCCCGGACGGACCCGAGTTTTGCAGAAGTAATTTGGTGACTATTTAAATGCAACGAGTTAAATTGTAGGCCTACGAGTTGAGCATGTTTCAGTGTCATATTTCTACCGTTGGTCTAGGGGTATGATACTCGCTTAGGGTGCGAGGGGTCCCGGGTTCAAATCCCAGACGGACACGAGTTTTTGCAGAAGTAATTTGGTGACTATTCAAATGCAACGAGTTAAATTGTAGGACTACGAGTTGAGAATGTCTCGCTGTCATACATGATCCGTTGGTTTTGGGGTATGTTACTCGCTTCGGGTGTGAGTGGTCCCGGGTTCAAATCCCGGACGGACCCGAGTTTTTGCAGAAGTAATTTGGTGACTATTTAAATGTAACTAGTTAACTAGTAGGACTACGACTTGAGCATGTTTCAGTGTCATATTTCGTCCGTTGGTTTAGGGGTATGATACTCGCTTCGGGTGTGAGTAGTCCCGGGTTCAAATCCCGGACGGACCCGAGTTTTGCAGAAGTAATTTGGTGACTATTTAAATGCAACTAGTTATATTGTAGGCCTACGAGTGTAGCATGTTTCAGTGTCATACATGGTCCGTTGGTCTAGGGGTATGATACTCGCGGTATGATACTCGCTTCGGGTGTGAGTGGTCCGGGGTTCAAATTCCGGACGGACCCGAGTTTTGCAGAAGTAATTTGGTGACTACTTAAATGCAACTAATTAAATTGTAGGCCTACGAGTTGAGCATGTCTCGCTGTCATACATGATCCGTTGGTTTTGGGGTATGTTACTCGCTTCGGGTGTGAGTGGTCCCGGGTTCAAATCCCGGACGGACCCGAGTTTTGCAGAAGTAATTTGGTGACTATTTAAATGCAACGAGTTAAATTGTAGGCCTACGAGTGTAGCATGTTTCAGTGTCATACATGGTCCTTTGGTTTAGGGGTATGATACTCGCTTAGGGTGCGACGGGTCCCGGGTTCAAATCCCAGACGGACACGAGACACGAGTTTTTGCAGAAGTAATTTGGTGACTATTTAAATGCAACTAGTTATATTGTAGGCCTACGAGTTTAGCATGTTTCAGTGTCATACATGGTCCGTTGGTCTAGGGGTATGATACTCGCTTAGGGTGCGAGGGGTCCCCGGTTAAAATCCCGGACGGCCCCGAGTTTTTGCAGAAGTAATTTGGTGACTATTCAAATGCAACGAGTTAAATTGTAGGACTACGAGTTGAGCATGTTTCAGTGTCATACTTCGTCCGTTGGTCTAGAGGTATGATACTCGCTTAGGGTGCGAGGGGTCCCCGGTTAAAATCCCGGACGGACCCGAGTTTTGCAGAAGTAATTTGGTGACTATTTAAATGTAACTAGTTAAATAGTAGGACTACGAGTTGAGCATGTTTCAGTGTCATATTTCGTCCGTTGGTTTAGGGGTATGATACTCGCTTCGGGTGTGAGTAGTCCCGGGTTCAAATCCCGGACGGACCCGAGTTTTGCAGAAGTAATTTGGTGAGTATTTAAATGCAACGAGTTATATTGTAGGCCTACGAGTGTAGCATGTTTCCGTGTCATACATGGTCCGTTGGTCTAGGGGTATGATACTCGCTTCGGGTGTGAGTGGTCCCGGGTTCAAATCCCGGACGGACCCGAGTTTTGCAGAAGTAATTTGGTGACTATTTAAATGCAACTAGTTATATTGTAGGCCTACGAGTGTAGCATGTTTCAGTGTCATACATGGTCCGTTGGTCTAGGGGTATGATACTCGCGGTATGATACTCGCTTCGGGTGTGAGTGGTCCCGGGTTCAAATTCCGGACGGACCTGAGTTTTGCAGAAGTAATTTGGTGACTACTTAAATGCAACTAATTAAATTGTAGGCCTACGAGTTGAGCATGTCTCGCTGTCATACATGATCCGTTGGTTTTGGGGTATGTTACTCGCTTCGGGTGTGAGTGGTCCCGGGTTCAAATCCCGGACGGACCCGAGTTTTGCAGAAGTAATTTGGTGACTATTTAAATGCAACGAGTTAAATTGTAGGCCTACGAGTGTAGCATGTTTCAGTGTCATACTTCGTCCGTTGGTCTAGAGGTATGATACTCGCTTAGGGTGCGAGTGGTCCCGGGTTCAAATCCCGGACGGACCCGAGTTTTTGCAGAAGTAATTTGGTGACTATTCAAATGCAACGAGTTAAATTGTAGGACTACGAGTTGAGAATGTCTCGCTGTCATACATGATCCGTTGGTTTTGGGGTATGTTACTCGCTTCGGGTGTGAGTGGTCCCGGGTTCAAATCCCGGACGGACCCGAGTTTTTGCAGAAGTAATTTGGTGACAATTTAAATGTAACTAGTTAACTAGTAGGACTACGACTTGAGCATGTTTCAGTGTCATATTTCGTCCGTTGGTTTAGGGGTATGATACTCGCTTCGGGTGTGAGTAGTCCCGGGTTCAAATCCCGGACGGACCCGAGTTTTGCAGAAGTAATTTGGTGACTATTTAAATGCAACGAGTTAAATTGTAGGCCTACGAGTGTAGCATGTTTCAGTGTCATACATGGTCCGTTGGTCTAGGGGTATGATACTCGCTTAGGGTGCGACGGGTCCCGGGTTCAAATCCCAGACGGACACGAGTTTTTGCAGAAGTAATTTGGTGACTATTTAAATGCAACTAGTTATATTGTAGGCCTACGAGTTTAGCATGTTTCAGTGTCATACATGGTCCGTTGGTCTAGGGGTATGATACTCGCTTAGGGTGCGAGGGGTCCCCGGTTAAAATCCCGGACGGCCCCGAGTTTTTGCAGAAGTAATTTGGTGACTATTCAAATGCAACGAGTTAAATTGTAGGACTACGAGTTGAGCATGTTTCAGTGTCATATTTCGTCCGTTGGTTTAGGGGTATGATACTCGCTTCGGGTGTGAGTAGTCCCGGGTTCAAATCTCGGACGGACCCGAGTTTTGCAGAAGTAATTTGGTGACTATTTAAATGCAACGAGTTATATTGTAGGCCTACGAGTGTAGCATGTTTCAGTGTCATACATGGTCCGTTGGTCTAGGGGTATGATACTCGCTTCGGGTGTGAGTGGTCCCGGGTTCAAATCCCGGACGGACCCGAGTTTTGCAGAAGTAATTTGGTGACTATTTAAATGCAACTAGTTATATTGTAGGCCTACGAGTGTAGCATGTTTCAGTGTCATACATGGTCCGTTGGTCTAGGGGTATGATACTCGCGGTATGATACTCGCTTCGGGTGTGAGTGGTCCCGGGTTCAAATTCCGGACGGACCCGAGTTTTGCAGAAGTAATTTGGTGACTACTTAAATGCAACTAATTAAATTGTAGGCCTACGAGTTGAGCATGTCTCGCTGTCATACATGATCCGTTGGTTTTGGGGTATGTTACTCGCTTCGGGTGTGAGTGGTCCCGGGTTCAAATCCCGGACGGACCCGAGTTTTGCAGAAGTAATTTGGTGACTATTTAAATGCAACGAGTTAAATTGTAGGCCTACGAGTGTAGCATGTTTCCGTGTCATACTTCGTCCGTTGGTCTAGAGGTATGATACTCGCTTAGGGTGCGAGTGGTCCCGGGTTCAAATCCCGGACGGACCCGAGTTTTTGCAGAAGTAATTTGGTGAATATTCAAATGCAACGAGTTAAATTGTAGGACTACGAGTTGAGAATGTCTCGCTGTCATACATGATCCGTTGGTTTTGGGGTATGTTACTCGCTTCGGGTGTGAGTGGTCCCGGGTTCAAATCCCGGACGGACCCGAGTTTTTGCAGAAGTAATTTGGTGACAATTTAAATGTAACTAGTTAACTAGTAGGACTACGACTTGAGCATGTTTCAGTGTCATATTTCGTCCGTTGGTTTAGGGGTATGATACTCGCTTCGGGTGTGAGTAGTCCCGGGTTCAAATCCCGGACGGACCCGAGTTTTGCAGAAGTAATTTGGTGACTATTTAAATGCAACGAGTTAAATTGTAGGCCTACGAGTGTAGCATGTTTCAGTGTCATACATGGTCCGTTGGTCTAGGGGTATGATACTCGCTTAGGGTGCGACGGGTCCCGGGTTCAAATCCCAGACGGACACGAGTTTTTGCAGAAGTAATTTGGTGACTATTTAAATGCAACTAGTTATATTGTAGGCCTACGAGTTTAGCATGTTTCAGTGTCATACATGGTCCGTTGGTCTAGGGGTATGATACTCGCTTAGGGTGCGAGGGGTCCCCGGTTAAAATCCCGGACGGCCCCGAGTTTTTGCAGAAGTAATTTGGTGACTATTCAAATGCAACGAGTTAAATTGTAGGACTACGAGTTGAGCATGTTTCAGTGTCATACTTCGTCCGTTGGTCTAGAGGTATGATACTCGCTTAGGGTGCGAGGGGTCCCCGGTTAAAATCCCGGACGGACCCGAGTTTTGCAGAAGTAATTTGGTGACTATTTAAATGTAACTAGTTAAATAGTAGGACTACGAGTTGAGCATGTTTCAGTGTCATATTTCGTCCGTTGGTTTAGGGGTATGATACTCGCTTCGGGTGTGAGTAGTCCCGGGTTCAAATTCCGGACGGACCCGAGTTTTGCAGAAGTAATTTAGTGACTATTTAAATGCAACTAACTACAGGGTAGGCCTATGAGTTGAGCATGTTTTATTTCATACATGGTCCGTTGGTCTAGGGGTATGATACTCGCTTTGGGTGCGAGTGGTCCCGGGTTCAAATCCCGGACGGACCCGAGTTTTTGCAGAAGTAATTTGGTGACTATTCAAATGCAACGAGTTAAATTGTAGGACTACGAGTTGAGCATGTTTCAGTGTCATATTTCGTCCGTGGGTTTAGGGGTATGATACTCGCTTCGGGTGTGAGTAGTCCCGGGTTCAAATCCCGGACGGACCCGAGTTTTTGCAGAAGTAATTTGGTGACAATTTAAATGTAACTAGTTAACTAGTAGGACTACGACTTGAGCATGTTTCAGTGTCATATTTCGTCCGTTGGTTTAGGGGTATGATACTCGCTTCGGGTGTGAGTAGTCCCGGGTTCAAATCCCGGACGGACCCGAGTTTTGCAGAAGTAATTTGGTGACTATTTAAATGCAACGAGTTAAATTGTAGGCCTACGAGTGTAGCATGTTTCAGTGTCATACATGGTCCGCTGGTCAAGGGGTATGATACTCGCTTAGGGTGCGACGGGTCCCGGGTTCAAATCCCAGACGGACACGAGTTTTTGCAGAAGTAATTTGGTGACTATTTAAATGCAACTAGTTATATTGTAGGCCTACGAGTTTAGCATGTTTCAGTGTCATACATGGTCCGTTGGTCTAGGGGTATGATACTCGCTTAGGGTGCGAGGGGTCCCCGGTTAAAATCCCGGACGGCCCCGAGTTTTTGCAGAAGTAATTTGGTGACTATTCAAATGCAACGAGTTAAATTGTAGGACTACGAGTTGAGCATGTTTCAGTGTCATACTTCGTCCGTTGGTCTAGAGGTATGATACTCGCTTAGGGTGCGAGGGGTCCCCGGTTAAAATCCCGGACGGACCCGAGTTTTGCAGAAGTAATTTGGTGACTATTTAAATGTAACTAGTTAAATAGTAGGACTACGAGTTGAGCATGTTTCAGTGTCATATTTCGTCCGTTGGTTTAGGGGTATGATACTCGCTTCGGGTGTGAGTAGTCCCGGGTTCAAATTCCGGACGGACCCGAGTTTTGCAGAAGTAATTTAGTGACTATTTAAATGCAACTAACTACAGGGTAGGCCTATGAGTTGAGCATGTTTTATTTCATACATGGTCCGTTGGTCTAGGGGTATGATACTCGCTTTGGGTGCGAGTGGTCCCGGGTTCAAATCCCGGACGGACCCGAGTTTTTGCAAAAGTAATTTGGTGACTATTCAAATGCAACGAGTTAAATTGTAGGACTACGAGTTGAGCATGTTTCAGTGTCATACTTCGTCCGTTGGTCTAGAGGTATGATACTCGCTTAGGGTGCGAGAGGTCCCGGTTTCAAATCCCGGACGGACCCGAGTTTTTGCAGAAGTAATTTGGTGACTATTCAAATGCAACGAGTTAAATTGTAGGACTACAGGTTGAGCATGTTTCAGTGTCATATTTCTTCCGTTGGTCTAGAGGTATGATACTCGCTTAGGGTGCGAGTGGTCCCTGGTTCAAATCCCAGACGGACACGAGTTTTTGCAGAAGTAATTTGGTGACTATTCAAATGCAACGAGTTAAATTGTAGGACTACGAGTTGAGCATGTTTCAGTGTCATATTTCGTCCGTTGGTCTAGGGGTATGATACTCGCTTAGGGTGCGAGGGGTCCCGGGTTCAAATCCCAGACGGACACGAGTTTTTGCAGAAGTAATTTGGTGACTATTTAAATGCAACGAGTTAAATTGTAGGCCTACGAGTGTAGCATGTTTCAGTGTCATACTTCGTCCGTTGGTCTAGAGGTATGATACTCGCTTAGGGTGCGAGTGGTCCCGGGTTCAAATTCCGGACGGACCCGAGTTTTTGCAGAAGTAATTTGGTGACTATTTAAATGCAACTAACTACAGGGTAGGCCTATGAGTTGAGCATGTTTTATTTCATACATGGTCCGTTGGTCTAGGGAAATGATACTCGCTTTGGGTGCGAGTGGTCCCGGGTTCAAATCCCGGACGGACCCGAGTTTTTGCAGAAGTAATTTGGTGACTATTCAAATGCAACGAGTTAAATTGTAGGACTACGAGTTGAGCATGTTTCAGTGTCATACTTCGTCCGTTGGTCTAGAGGTATGACACTCGCTTAAGGTGCGAGAGGTCCCGGGTTCAAATCCCGGCCGGACCCGAGTTTTTGCAGAAGTAATTTGGTGACTATTCAAATGCAACGAGTTAAATTGTAGGACTACAGGTTGAGCATGTTTCAGTGTCATATTTCTTCCGTTGGTCTAGGGGTATGATACTCGCTTGGGGTGCGAGGGGTCCCGGGTTCAAATCCCAGACGGACACGAGTTTTTGCAGAAGTAATTTGGTGACTACTTAAATGCAACTAATTAAATTGTAGGCCTACGAGTTGAGCATGTCTCGCTGTCATACATGATCCGTTAGTTTTGGGGTATGTTACTCGATTCGGGTGTGAGTGGTCCCGGGTTCAAATCCCGGACGGACCCAAGTTTTGCAGAAGTAATTTGGTGACTCTTTAAATGTAACTAGTTAAATAGTAGGACTACGAGTTGAGCATGTTTCAGTGTCATACTTCGTCCGTGGGTTTAGGGGTATGATACTCGCTTCGCGTGTGAGTAGTCCCGGGTTCAAATCCCGGACGGACCCGAGTTTTGCAGAAGTAATTTGGTGACTATTTAAATGCAACGAGTTAAATTGTAGGCCTACGAGTTGAGCATGTTTCAGTGTCATATTTCGTCCGTTGGTCTAGGGGTATGATACTCGCTTAGGGTGCGAGGGGTCCCGGGTTCAAATCCCAGACGGACACGAGTTTTTGCAGAAGTAATTTGGTGACTATTTAAATGCAACGAGTTAAATTGTAGGCCTACGAGTGTAGCATGTTTCAGTGTCATACTTCGTCCGTTGGTCTAGAGGTATGATACTCGCTTAGGGTGCGAGTGGTCCCGGGTTCAAATCCCAGACGGACACGAGTTTTTGCAGAAGTAATTTGGTGACTATTCAAATGCAACGAGTTAAATTGTAGGACTACGAGTTGAGAATGTCTCGCTGTCATACATGATCCGTTGGTTTTGGGGTATGTTACTCGCTTCGGGTGTGAGTGGTCCCGGGTTCAAATCCCGGACGGACCCGAGTTTTTGCAGAAGTAATTTGGTGACTATTTAAATGTAACTAGTTAACTAGTAGGACTACGACTTGAGCATGTTTCAGTGTCATATTTCGTCCGTTGGTTTAGGGGTATGATACTCGCTTCGGGTGTGATTAGTCCCGGGTTCAAATCCCGGACGGACCCGAGTTTTGCAGAAGTAATTTGGTGACTATTTAAATGCAACGAGTTAAATTGTAGGCCTACGAGTTGAGCATGTTTCAGTGTCATATTTCTACCGTTGGTCTAGGGGTATGATACTCGCTTAGGGTGCGAGGGGTCCCGGGTTCAAATCCCAGACGGACACGAGTTTTTGCAGAAGTAATTTGGTGACTATTCAAATGCAACGAGTTAAATTGTAGGACTACGAGTTGAGAATGTCTCGCTGTCATACATGATCCGTTGGTTTTGGGGTATGTTACTCGCTTCGGGTGTGAGTGGTCCCGGGTTCAAATCCCGGACGGACCCGAGTTTTTGCAGAAGTAATTTGGTGACTATTTAAATGTAACTAGTTAACTAGTAGGACTACGACTTGAGCATGTTTCAGTGTCATATTTCGTCCGTTGGTTTAGGGGTATGATACTCGCTTCGGGTGTGAGTAGTCCCGGGTTCAAATCCCGGACGGACCCGAGTTTTGCAGAAGTAATTTGGTGACTATTTAAATGCAACTAGTTATATTGTAGGCCTACGAGTGTAGCATGTTTCAGTGTCATACATGGTCCGTTGGTCTAGGGGTATGATACTCGCGGTATGATACTCGCTTCGGGTGTGAGTGGTCCGGGGTTCAAATTCCGGACGGACCCGAGTTTTGCAGAAGTAATTTGGTGACTACTTAAATGCAACTAATTAAATTGTAGGCCTACGAGTTGAGCATGTCTCGCTGTCATACATGATCCGTTGGTTTTGGGGTATGTTACTCGCTTCGGGTGTGAGTGGTCCCGGGTTCAAATCCCGGACGGACCCGAGTTTTGCAGAAGTAATTTGGTGACTATTTAAATGCAACGAGTTAAATTGTAGGCCTACGAGTGTAGCATGTTTCAGTGTCATACATGGTCCTTTGGTTTAGGGGTATGATACTCGCTTAGGGTGCGACGGGTCCCGGGTTCAAATCCCAGACGGACACGAGACACGAGTTTTTGCAGAAGTAATTTGGTGACTATTTAAATGCAACTAGTTATATTGTAGGCCTACGAGTTTAGCATGTTTCAGTGTCATACATGGTCCGTTGGTCTAGGGGTATGATACTCGCTTAGGGTGCGAGGGGTCCCCGGTTAAAATCCCGGACGGCCCCGAGTTTTTGCAGAAGTAATTTGGTGACTATTCAAATGCAACGAGTTAAATTGTAGGACTACGAGTTGAGCATGTTTCAGTGTCATACTTCGTCCGTTGGTCTAGAGGTATGATACTCGCTTAGGGTGCGAGGGGTCCCCGGTTAAAATCCCGGACGGACCCGAGTTTTGCAGAAGTAATTTGGTGACTATTTAAATGTAACTAGTTAAATAGTAGGACTACGAGTTGAGCATGTTTCAGTGTCATATTTCGTCCGTTGGTTTAGGGGTATGATACTCGCTTCGGGTGTGAGTAGTCCCGGGTTCAAATCCCGGACGGACCCGAGTTTTGCAGAAGTAATTTGGTGAGTATTTAAATGCAACGAGTTATATTGTAGGCCTACGAGTGTAGCATGTTTCCGTGTCATACATGGTCCGTTGGTCTAGGGGTATGATACTCGCTTCGGGTGTGAGTGGTCCCGGGTTCAAATCCCGGACGGACCCGAGTTTTGCAGAAGTAATTTGGTGACTATTTAAATGCAACTAGTTATATTGTAGGCCTACGAGTGTAGCATGTTTCAGTGTCATACATGGTCCGTTGGTCTAGGGGTATGATACTCGCGGTATGATACTCGCTTCGGGTGTGAGTGGTCCCGGGTTCAAATTCCGGACGGACCTGAGTTTTGCAGAAGTAATTTGGTGACTACTTAAATGCAACTAATTAAATTGTAGGCCTACGAGTTGAGCATGTCTCGCTGTCATACATGATCCGTTGGTTTTGGGGTATGTTACTCGCTTCGGGTGTGAGTGGTCCCGGGTTCAAATCCCGGACGGACCCGAGTTTTGCAGAAGTAATTTGGTGACTATTTAAATGCAACGAGTTAAATTGTAGGCCTACGAGTGTAGCATGTTTCAGTGTCATACTTCGTCCGTTGGTCTAGAGGTATGATACTCGCTTAGGGTGCGAGTGGTCCCGGGTTCAAATCCCGGACGGACCCGAGTTTTTGCAGAAGTAATTTGGTGACTATTCAAATGCAACGAGTTAAATTGTAGGACTACGAGTTGAGAATGTCTCGCTGTCATACATGATCCGTTGGTTTTGGGGTTTGTTACTCGCTTCGGGTGTGAGTGGTCCCGGGTTCAAATCCCGGACGGACCCGAGTTTTTGCAGAAGTAATTTGGTGACAATTTAAATGTAACTAGTTAACTAGTAGGACTACGACTTGAGCATGTTTCAGTGTCATATTTCGTCCGTTGGTTTAGGGGTATGATACTCGCTTCGGGTGTGAGTAGTCCCGGGTTCAAATCCCGGACGGACCCGAGTTTTGCAGAAGTAATTTGGTGACTATTTAAATGCAACGAGTTAAATTGTAGGCCTACGAGTGTAGCATGTTTCAGTGTCATACATGGTCCGTTGGTCTAGGGGTATGATACTCGCTTAGGGTGCGACGGGTCCCGGGTTCAAATCCCAGACGGACACGAGTTTTTGCAGAAGTAATTTGGTGACTATTTAAATGCAACTAGTTATATTGTAGGCCTACGAGTTTAGCATGTTTCAGTGTCATACATGGTCCGTTGGTCTAGGGGTATGATACTCGCTTAGGGTGCGAGGGGTCCCCGGTTAAAATCCCGGACGGCCCCGAGTTTTTGCAGAAGTAATTTGGTGACTATTCAAATGCAACGAGTTAAATTGTAGGACTACGAGTTGAGCATGTTTCAGTGTCATACTTCGTCCGTTGGTCTAGAGGTATGATACTCGCTTAGGGTGCGAGGGGTCCCCGGTTAAAATCCCGGACGGACCCGAGTTTTGCAGAAGTAATTTGGTGACTATTTAAATGTAACTAGTTAAATAGTAGGACTACGAGTTGAGCATGTTTCAGTGTCATATTTCGTCCGTTGGTTTAGGGGTATGATACTCGCTTCGGGTGTGAGTAGTCCCGGGTTCAAATCTCGGACGGACCCGAGTTTTGCAGAAGTAATTTGGTGACTATTTAAATGCAACGAGTTATATTGTAGGCCTACGAGTGTAGCATGTTTCAGTGTCATACATGGTCCGTTGGTCTAGGGGTATGATACTCGCTTCGGGTGTGAGTGGTCCCGGGTTCAAATCCCGGACGGACCCGAGTTTTGCAGAAGTAATTTGGTGACTATTTAAATGCAACTAGTTATATTGTAGGCCTACGAGTGTAGCATGTTTCAGTGTCATACATGGTCCGTTGGTCTAGGGGTATGATACTCGCGGTATGATACTCGCTTCGGGTGTGAGTGGTCCCGGGTTCAAATTCCGGACGGACCCGAGTTTTGCAGAAGTAATTTGGTGACTACTTAAATGCAACTAATTAAATTGTAGGCCTACGAGTTGAGCATGTCTCGCTGTCATACATGATCCGTTGGTTTTGGGGTATGTTACTCGCTTCGGGTGTGAGTGGTCCCGGGTTCAAATCCCGGACGGACCCGAGTTTTGCAGAAGTAATTTGGTGACTATTTAAATGCAACGAGTTAAATTGTAGGCCTACGAGTGTAGCATGTTTCAGTGTCATACTTCGTCCGTTGGTCTAGAGGTATGATACTCGCTTAGGGTGCGAGTGGTCCCGGGTTCAAATCCCGGACGGACCCGAGTTTTTGCAGAAGTAATTTGGTGAATATTCAAATGCAACGAGTTAAATTGTAGGACTACGAGTTGAGAATGTCTCGCTGTCATACATGATCCGTTGGTTTTGGGGTATGTTACTCGCTTCGGGTGTGAGTGGTCCCGGGTTCAAATCCCGGACGGACCCGAGTTTTTGCAGAAGTAATTTGGTGACAATTTAAATGTAACTAGTTAACTAGTAGGACTACGACTTGAGCATGTTTCAGTGTCATATTTCGTCCGTTGGTTTAGGGGTATGATACTCGCTTCGGGTGTGAGTAGTCCCGGGTTCAAATCCCGGACGGACCCGAGTTTTGCAGAAGTAATTTGGTGACTATTTAAATGCAACGAGTTAAATTGTAGGCCTACGAGTGTAGCATGTTTCAGTGTCATACATGGTCCGTTGGTCTAGGGGTATGATACTCGCTTAGGGTGCGACGGGTCCCGGGTTCAAATCCCAGACGGACACGAGTTTTTGCAGAAGTAATTTGGTGACTATTTAAATGCAACTAGTTATATTGTAGGCCTACGAGTTTAGCATGTTTCAGTGTCATACATGGTCCGTTGGTCTAGGGGTATGATACTCGCTTAGGGTGCGAGGGGTCCCCGGTTAAAATCCCGGACGGCCCCGAGTTTTTGCAGAAGTAATTTGGTGACTATTCAAATGCAACGAGTTAAATTGTAGGACTACGAGTTGAGCATGTTTCAGTGTCATACTTCGTCCGTTGGTCTAGAGGTATGATACTCGCTTAGGGTGCGAGGGGTCCCCGGTTAAAATCCCGGACGGACCCGAGTTTTGCAGAAGTAATTTGGTGACTATTTAAATGTAACTAGTTAAATAGTAGGACTACGAGTTGAGCATGTTTCAGTGTCATATTTCGTCCGTTGGTTTAGGGGTATGATACTCGCTTCGGGTGTGAGTAGTCCCGGGTTCAAATTCCGGACGGACCCGAGTTTTGCAGAAGTAATTTAGTGACTATTTAAATGCAACTAACTACAGGGTAGGCCTATGAGTTGAGCATGTTTTATTTCATACATGGTCCGTTGGTCTAGGGGTATGATACTCGCTTTGGGTGCGAGTGGTCCCGGGTTCAAATCCCGGACGGACCCGAGTTTTTGCAGAAGTAATTTGGTGACTATTCAAATGCAACGAGTTAAATTGTAGGACTACGAGTTGAGCATGTTTCAGTGTCATATTTCGTCCGTGGGTTTAGGGGTATGATACTCGCTTCGGGTGTGAGTAGTCCCGGGTTCAAATCCCGGACGGACCCGAGTTTTTGCAGAAGTAATTTGGTGACAATTTAAATGTAACTAGTTAACTAGTAGGACTACGACTTGAGCATGTTTCAGTGTCATATTTCGTCCGTTGGTTTAGGGGTATGATACTCGCTTCGGGTGTGAGTAGTCCCGGGTTCAAATCCCGGACGGACCCGAGTTTTGCAGAAGTAATTTGGTGACTATTTAAATGCAACGAGTTAAATTGTAGGCCTACGAGTGTAGCATGTTTCAGTGTCATACATGGTCCGCTGGTCAAGGGGTATGATACTCGCTTAGGGTGCGACGGGTCCCGGGTTCAAATCCCAGACGGACACGAGTTTTTGCAGAAGTAATTTGGTGACTATTTAAATGCAACTAGTTATATTGTAGGCCTACGAGTTTAGCATGTTTCAGTGTCATACATGGTCCGTTGGTCTAGGGGTATGATACTCGCTTAGGGTGCGAGGGGTCCCCGGTTAAAATCCCGGACGGCCCCGAGTTTTTGCAGAAGTAATTTGGTGACTATTCAAATGCAACGAGTTAAATTGTAGGACTACGAGTTGAGCATGTTTCAGTGTCATACTTCGTCCGTTGGTCTAGAGGTATGATACTCGCTTAGGGTGCGAGGGGTCCCCGGTTAAAATCCCGGACGGACCCGAGTTTTGCAGAAGTAATTTGGTGACTATTTAAATGTAACTAGTTAAATAGTAGGACTACGAGTTGAGCATGTTTCAGTGTCATATTTCGTCCGTTGGTTTAGGGGTATGATACTCGCTTCGGGTGTGAGTAGTCCCGGGTTCAAATTCCGGACGGACCCGAGTTTTGCAGAAGTAATTTAGTGACTATTTAAATGCAACTAACTACAGGGTAGGCCTATGAGTTGAGCATGTTTTATTTCATACATGGTCCGTTGGTCTAGGGGTATGATACTCGCTTTGGGTGCGAGTGGTCCCGGGTTCAAATCCCGGACGGACCCGAGTTTTTGCAAAAGTAATTTGGTGACTATTCAAATGCAACGAGTTAAATTGTAGGACTACGAGTTGAGCATGTTTCAGTGTCATACTTCGTCCGTTGGTCTAGAGGTATGATACTCGCTTAGGGTGCGAGAGGTCCCGGTTTCAAATCCCGGACGGACCCGAGTTTTTGCAGAAGTAATTTGGTGACTATTCAAATGCAACGAGTTAAATTGTAGGACTACAGGTTGAGCATGTTTCAGTGTCATATTTCTTCCGTTGGTCTAGAGGTATGATACTCGCTTAGGGTGCGAGTGGTCCCTGGTTCAAATCCCAGACGGACACGAGTTTTTGCAGAAGTAATTTGGTGACTATTCAAATGCAACGAGTTAAATTGTAGGACTACGAGTTGAGCATGTTTCAGTGTCATATTTCGTCCGTTGGTCTAGGGGTATGATACTCGCTTAGGGTGCGAGGGGTCCCGGGTTCAAATCCCAGACGGACACGAGTTTTTGCAGAAGTAATTTGGTGACTATTTAAATGCAACGAGTTAAATTGTAGGCCTACGAGTGTAGCATGTTTCAGTGTCATACTTCGTCCGTTGGTCTAGAGGTATGATACTCGCTTAGGGTGCGAGTGGTCCCGGGTTCAAATCCCAGACGGACACGAGTTTTTGCAGAAGTAATTTGGTGACTATTCAAATGCAACGAGTTAAATTGTAGGACTACGAGTTGAGAATGTCTCGCTGTCATACATGATCCGTTGGTTTTGGGGTATGTTACTCGCTTCGGGTGTGAGTGGTCCCGGGTTCAAATCCCGGACGGACCCGAGTTTTTGCAGAAGTAATTTGGTGACTATTTAAATGTAACTAGTTAACTAGTAGGACTACGACTTGAGCATGTTTCAGTGTCATATTTCGTCCGTTGGTTTAGGGGTATGATACTCGCTTCGGGTGTGAGTAGTCCCGGGTTCAAATCCCGGACGGACCCGAGTTTTGCAGAAGTAATTTGGTGACTATTTAAATGCAACGAGTTAAATTGTAGGCCTACGAGTTGAGCATGTTTCAGTGTCATATTTCTTCCGTTGGTCTAGGGGTATGATACTCGCTTAGGGTGCGAGGGGTCCCGGGTTCAAATCCCAGACGGACACGAGTTTTTGCAGAAGTAATTTGGTGACTATTTAAATGCAACTAGTTATATTGTAGGCCTACGAGTGTAGCATGTTTCACTGTCATACATGGTCCGTTGGTCTAGGGGTATGATACTCGCGGTATGATACTCGCTTCGGGTGTGAGTGGTCCCGGGTTCAAATTCCGGACGGACCCGAGTTTTGCAGAAGTAATTTGGTGACTACTTAAATGCAACTAATTAAATTGTAGGCCTACGAGTTGAGCATGTCTCGCTGTCATACATGATCCGTTGGTTTTGGGGTATGTTACTCGCTTCGGGTGTGAGTGGTCCCGGGTTCAAATCCCGGACGGACCCGAGTTTTGCAGAAGTAATTTGGTGACTATTTAAATGCAACGAGTTAAATTGTAGGCCTACGAGTGTAGCATGTTTCAGTGTCATACATGGTCCTTTGGTCTAGGGGTATGATACTCGCTTAGGGTGCGAGGGGTCCCCGGTTAAAATCCCGGACGGCCCCGAGTTTTTGCAGAAGTAATTTGGTGACTATTCAAATGCAACGAGTTAAATTGTAGGACTACGAGTTGAGCATGTTTCAGTGTCATACTTCGTCCGTTGGTCTAGAGGTATGATACTCGCTTAGGGTGCGAGGGGTCCCCGGTTAAAATCCCGGACGGACCCGAGTTTTGCAGAAGTAATTTGGTGACTATTTAAATGTAACTAGTTAAATAGTAGGACTACGAGTTGAGCATGTTTCAGTGTCATATTTCGTCCGTTGGTTTAGGGGTATGATACTCGCTTCGGGTGTGAGTAGTCCCGGGTTCAAATTCCGGACGGACCCGAGTTTTGCAGAAGTAATTTAGTGACTATTTAAATGCAACTAACTACAGGGTAGGCCTATGAGTTGAGCATGTTTTATTTCATACATGGTCCGTTGGTCTAGGGGTATGATACTCGCTTTGGGTGCGAGTGGTCCCGGGTTCAAATCCCGGACGGACCCGAGTTTTTGCAAAAGTAATTTGGTGACTATTCAAATGCAACGAGTTAAATTGTAGGACTACGAGTTGAGCATGTTTCAGTGTCATACTTCGTCCGTTGGTCTAGAGGTATGATACTCGCTTAGGGTGCGAGAGGTCCCGGTTTCAAATCCCGGACGGACCCGAGTTTTTGCAGAAGTAATTTGGTGACTATTCAAATGCAACGAGTTAAATTGTAGGACTACAGGTTGAGCATGTTTCAGTGTCATATTTCTTCCGTTGGTCTAGAGGTATGATACTCGCTTAGGGTGCGAGTGGTCCCTGGTTCAAATCCCAGACGGACACGAGTTTTTGCAGAAGTAATTTGGTGACTATTCAAATGCAACGAGTTAAATTGTAGGACTACGAGTTGAGCATGTTTCAGTGTCATATTTCGTCCGTTGGTCTAGGGGTATGATACTCGCTTAGGGTGCGAGGGGTCCCGGGTTCAAATCCCAGACGGACACGAGTTTTTGCAGAAGTAATTTGGTGACTATTTAAATGCAACGAGTTAAATTGTAGGCCTACGAGTGTAGCATGTTTCACTGTCATACATGGTCCGTTGGTCTAGGGGTATGATACTCGCGGTATGATACTCGCTTCGGGTGTGAGTGGTCCCGGGTTCAAATTCCGGACGGACCCGAGTTTTGCAGAAGTAATTTGGTGACTACTTAAATGCAACTAATTAAATTGTAGGCCTACGAGTTGAGCATGTCTCGCTGTCATACATGATCCGTTGGTTTTGGGGTATGTTACTCGCTTCGGGTGTGAGTGGTCCCGGGTTCAAATCCCGGACGGACCCGAGTTTTGCAGAAGTAATTTGGTGACTATTTAAATGCAACGAGTTAAATTGTAGGCCTACGAGTGTAGCATGTTTCAGTGTCATACATGGTCCTTTGGTCTAGGGGTATGATACTCGCTTAGGGTGCGAGGGGTCCCCGGTTAAAATCCCGGACGGCCCCGAGTTTTTGCAGAAGTAATTTGGTGACTATTCAAATGCAACGAGTTAAATTGTAGGACTACGAGTTGAGCATGTTTCAGTGTCATACTTCGTCCGTTGGTCTAGAGGTATGATACTCGCTTAGGGTGCGAGGGGTCCCCGGTTAAAATCCCGGACGGACCCGAGTTTTGCAGAAGTAATTTGGTGACTATTTAAATGTAACTAGTTAAATAGTAGGACTACGAGTTGAGCATGTTTCAGTGTCATATTTCGTCCGTTGGTTTAGGGGTATGATACTCGCTTCGGGTGTGAGTAGTCCCGGGTTCAAATTCCGGACGGACCCGAGTTTTGCAGAAGTAATTTAGTGACTATTTAAATGCAACTAACTACAGGGTAGGCCTATGAGTTGAGCATGTTTTATTTCATACATGGTCCGTTGGTCTAGGGGTATGATACTCGCTTTGGGTGCGAGTGGTCCCGGGTTCAAATCCCGGACGGACCCGAGTTTTTGCAAAAGTAATTTGGTGACTATTCAAATGCAACGAGTTAAATTGTAGGACTACGAGTTGAGCATGTTTCAGTGTCATACTTCGTCCGTTGGTCTAGAGGTATGATACTCGCTTAGGGTGCGAGAGGTCCCGGTTTCAAATCCCGGACGGACCCGAGTTTTTGCAGAAGTAATTTGGTGACTATTCAAATGCAACGAGTTAAATTGTAGGACTACAGGTTGAGCATGTTTCAGTGTCATATTTCTTCCGTTGGTCTAGAGGTATGATACTCGCTTAGGGTGCGAGTGGTCCCTGGTTCAAATCCCAGACGGACACGAGTTTTTGCAGAAGTAATTTGGTGACTATTCAAATGCAACGAGTTAAATTGTAGGACTACGAGTTGAGCATGTTTCAGTGTCATATTTCGTCCGTTGGTCTAGGGGTATGATACTCGCTTAGGGTGCGAGGGGTCCCGGGTTCAAATCCCAGACGGACACGAGTTTTTGCAGAAGTAATTTGGTGACTATTTAAATGCAACGAGTTAAATTGTAGGCCTACGAGTGTAGCATGTTTCAGTGTCATACTTCGTCCGTTGGTCTAGAGGTATGATACTCGCTTAGGGTGCGAGTGGTCCCGGGTTCAAATCCCAGACGGACACGAGTTTTTGCAGAAGTAATTTGGTGACTATTCAAATGCAACGAGTTAAATTGTAGGACTACGAGTTGAGAATGTCTCGCTGTCATACATGATCCGTTGGTTTTGGGGTATGTTACTCGCTTCGGGTGTGAGTGGTCCCGGGTTCAAATCCCGGACGGACCCGAGTTTTTGCAGAAGTAATTTGGTGACTATTTAAATGTAACTAGTTAACTAGTAGGACTACGACTTGAGCATGTTTCAGTGTCATATTTCGTCCGTTGGTTTAGGGGTATGATACTCGCTTCGGGTGTGAGTAGTCCCGGGTTCAAATCCCGGACGGACCCGAGTTTTGCAGAAGTAATTTGGTGACTATTTAAATGCAACGAGTTAAATTGTAGGCCTACGAGTTGAGCATGTTTCAGTGTCATATTTCTTCCGTTGGTCTAGGGGTATGATACTCGCTTAGGGTGCGAGGGGTCCCGGGTTCAAATCCCAGACGGACACGAGTTTTTGCAGAAGTAATTTGGTGACTATTTAAATGCAACTAGTTATATTGTAGGCCTACGAGTGTAGCATGTTTCACTGTCATACATGGTCCGTTGGTCTAGGGGTATGATACTCGCGGTATGATACTCGCTTCGGGTGTGAGTGGTCCCGGGTTCAAATTCCGGACGGACCCGAGTTTTGCAGAAGTAATTTGGTGACTACTTAAATGCAACTAATTAAATTGTAGGCCTACGAGTTGAGCATGTCTCGCTGTCATACATGATCCGTTGGTTTTGGGGTATGTTACTCGCTTCGGGTGTGAGTGGTCCCGGGTTCAAATCCCGGACGGACCCGAGTTTTGCAGAAGTAATTTGGTGACTATTTAAATGCAACGAGTTAAATTGTAGGCCTACGAGTGTAGCATGTTTCAGTGTCATACATGGTCCTTTGGTCTAGGGGTATGATACTCGCTTAGGGTGCGAGGGGTCCCCGGTTAAAATCCCGGACGGCCCCGAGTTTTTGCAGAAGTAATTTGGTGACTATTCAAATGCAACGAGTTAAATTGTAGGACTACGAGTTGAGCATGTTTCAGTGTCATACTTCGTCCGTTGGTCTAGAGGTATGATACTCGCTTAGGGTGCGAGGGGTCCCCGGTTAAAATCCCGGACGGACCCGAGTTTTGCAGAAGTAATTTGGTGACTATTTAAATGTAACTAGTTAAATAGTAGGACTACGAGTTGAGCATGTTTCAGTGTCATATTTCGTCCGTTGGTTTAGGGGTATGATACTCGCTTCGGGTGTGAGTAGTCCCGGGTTCAAATCCCGGACGGACCCGAGTTTTGCAGAAGTAATTTGGTGAGTATTTAAATGCAACGAGTTATATTGTAGGCCTACGAGTGTAGCATGTTTCAGTGTCATACATGGTCCGTTGGTCTAGGGGTATGATACTCGCTTCGGGTGTGAGTGGTCCCGGGTTCAAATCCCGGACGGACCCGAGTTTTGCAGAAGTAATTTGGTGACTATTTAAATGCAACTAGTTATATTGTAGGCCTACGAGTGTAGCATGTTTCAGTGTCATACATGGTCCGCTGGTCTAGGGGTATGATACTCGTGGTATGATACTCGCTTCGGGTGTGAGTGGTCCCGGGTTCAAATTCCGGACGGACCCGAGTTTTGCAGAAGTAATTTGGTGACTACTTAAATGCAACTAAATAAATTGTAGGCCTACGAGTTGAGCATGTCTCGCTGTCATACATGATCTGTTGGTTTTGGGGTATGTTACTCGCTTCGGGTGTGAGTGGTCCCGGGTTCAAATCCCGGACGGACCCGAGTTTTGCGGAAGTAATTTGGTGACTATTTAAATGCAACGAGTTAAATTGTAGGCCTACGAGTGTAGAATGTTTCAGTGTCATACATGGTCCGTTGGTCTAGGGGTATGATACTCGCTTAGGGTGCGAGGGGTCCCGGGTTCAAATCCCAGACGGACACGAGTTTTTGCAGAAGTAATTTGGTGACTATTTAAATGCAACTAGTTATATTGTAGGCCTACGAGTGTAGCATGTTTCAGTGTCATACATGGTCCGTTGGTCTAGGGGTATGATACTCGCTTAGGGTGCGAGGGGTCCCCGGTTAAAATCCCGGACGGCCCCGAGTTTTTGCAGAAGTAATTTGGTGACTATTCAAATGCAACGAGTTAAATTGTAGGACTACGAGTTGAGCATGTTTCAGTGTCATACTTCGTCCGTTGGTCTAGAGGTATGATACTCGCTTAGGGTGCGAGGGGTCCCCGGTTAAAATCCCGGACGGACCCGAGTTTTGCAGAAGTAATTTGGTGACTATTTAAATGTAACTAGTTAAATAGTAGGACTACGAGTTGAGCATGTTTCAGTGTCATATTTCGTCCGTTGGTTTAGGGGTATGATACTCGCTTCGGGTGTGAGTAGTCCCGGGTTCAAATCTCGGACGGACCCGAGTTTTGCAGAAGTAATTTGGTGACTATTTAAATGCAACGAGTTATATTGTAGGCCTACGAGTGTAGCATGTTTCAGTGTCATACATGGTCCGTTGGTCTAGGGGTATGATACTCGCTTCGGGTGTGAGTGGTCCCGGGTTCAAATCCCGGACGGACCCGAGTTTTGCAGAAGTAATTTGGTGACTATTTAAATGCAACTAGTTATATTGTAGGCCTACGAGTGTAGCATGTTTCAGTGTCATACATGGTCCGTTGGTCTAGGGGTATGATACTCGCGGTATGATACTCGCTTCGGGTGTGAGTGGTCCCGGGTTCAAATTCCGGACGGACCCGAGTTTTGCAGAAGTAATTTGGTGACTACTTAAATGCAAATAATTAAATTGTAGGCCTACGAGTTGAGCATGTCTCGCTGTCATACATGATCCGTTGGTTTTGGGGTATGTTACTCGCTTCGGGTGTGAGTGGTCCCGGGTTCAAATCCCGGACGGACGCGAGTTTTTGCAGAAGTAATTTGGTGACTATTTAAATGCAACGAGTTAAATTGTAGGCCTACGAGTGTAGCATGTTTCAGTGTCATACTTCGTCCGTTGGTCTAGAGGTATGATACTCGCTTAGGGTGCGAGTGGTCCCGGGTTCAAATCCCGGACGGACCCGAGTTTTTGCAGAAGTAATTTGGTGACTATTCAAATGCAACGAGTTAAATTGTAGGACTACGAGTTGAGAATGTCTCGCTGTCATACATGATCCGTTGGTTTTGGG
The DNA here is from genome assembly GCF_054372755.1 of Phalangium opilio. NCBI lineage: Eukaryota > Metazoa > Arthropoda > Arachnida > Opiliones > Phalangiidae > Phalangium > Phalangium opilio. The sequence goes on from NW_028324154.1 coordinate 4,836,802, forward strand.
GTATGTTACTCGCTTCGGGTGTGAGTGGTCCCGGGTTCAAATCCCGGACGGACCCGAGTTTTTGCAGAAGTAATTTGGTGACAATTTAAATGTAACTAGTTAACTAGTAGGACTACGACTTGAGCATGTTTCAGTGTCATATTTCGTCCGTTGGTTTAGGGGTATGATACTCGCTTCGGGTGTGAGTAGTCCCGGGTTCAAATCCCGGACGGACCCGAGTTTTGCAGAAGTAATTTGGTGACTATTTAAATGCAACGAGTTAAATTGTAGGCCTACGAGTGTAGCATGTTTCAGTGTCATACATGGTCCGTTGGTCTAGGGGTATGATACTCGCTTAGGGTGCGACGGGTCCCGGGTTCAAATCCCAGACGGACACGAGTTTTTGCAGAAGTAATTTGGTGACTATTTAAATGCAACTAGTTATATTGTAGGCCTACGAGTTTAGCATGTTTCAGTGTCATACATGGTCCGTTGGTCTAGGGGTATGATACTCGCTTAGGGTGCGAGGGGTCCCCGGTTAAAATCCCGGACGGCCCCGAGTTTTTGCAGAAGTAATTTGGTGACTATTCAAATGCAACGAGTTAAATTGTAGGACTACGAGTTGAGCATGTTTCAGTGTCATACTTCGTCCGTTGGTCTAGAGGTATGATACTCGCTTAGGGTGCGAGGGGTCCCCGGTTAAAATCCCGGACGGACCCGAGTTTTGCAGAAGTAATTTGGTGACTATTTAAATGTAACTAGTTAAATAGTAGGACTACGAGTTGAGCATGTTTCAGTGTCATATTTCGTCCGTTGGTTTAGGGGTATGATACTCGCTTCGGGTGTGAGTAGTCCCGGGTTCAAATCCCGGACGGACCCGAGTTTTGCAGAAGTAATTTGGTGACTATTTAAATGCAACTAGTTATATTGTAGGCCTAAGAGTGTAGCATGTTTCAGTGTCATACATGGTCCGCTGGTCTAGGGGTATGATACTCGCTTCGGGTGTGAGTGGTCCCGGGTTCAAATCCCGGACGGACCCGAGTTTTGCAGAAGTAATTTGGTGACTATTTAAATGCAACTAGTTATATTGTAGGCCTACGAGTGTAGCATGTTTCAGTGTCATACATGGTCCGTTGGTCTAGGGGTATGATACTCGCGGTATGATACTCGCTTCGGGTGTGAGTGGTCCCGGGTTCAAATTCCGGACGGACCCGAGTTTTGCAGAAGTAATTTGGTGACTACTTAAATGCAAATAATTAAATTGTAGGCCTACGAGTTGAGCATGTCTCGCTGTCATACATGATCCGTTGGTTTTGGGGTATGTTACTCGCTTCGGGTGTGAGTGGTCCCGGGTTCAAATCCCGGACGGACGCGAGTTTTTGCAGAAGTAATTTGGTGACTATTTAAATGCAACGAGTTAAATTGTAGGCCTACGAGTGTAGCATGTTTCAGTGTCATACTTCGTCCGTTGGTCTAGAGGTATGATACTCGCTTAGGGTGCGAGTGGTCCCGGGTTCAAATCCCGGACGGACCCGAGTTTTTGCAGAAGTAATTTGGTGACTATTCAAATGCAACGAGTTAAATTGTAGGACTACGAGTTGAGAATGTCTCGCTGTCATACATGATCCGTTGGTTTTGGGGTATGTTACTCGCTTCGGGTGTGAGTGGTCCCGGGTTCAAATCCCGGACGGACCCGAGTTTTTGCAGAAGTAATTTGGTGACAATTTAAATGTAACTAGTTAACTAGTAGGACTACGACTTGAGCATGTTTCAGTGTCATATTTCGTCCGTTGGTTTAGGGGTATGATACTCGCTTCGGGTGTGAGTAGTCCCGGGTTCAAATCCCGGACGGACCCGAGTTTTGCAGAAGTAATTTGGTGACTATTTAAATGCAACGAGTTAAATTGTAGGCCTACGAGTGTAGCATGTTTCAGTGTCATACATGGTCCGTTGGTCTAGGGGTATGATACTCGCTTAGGGTGCGACGGGTCCCGGGTTCAAATCCCAGACGGACACGAGTTTTTGCAGAAGTAATTTGGTGACTATTTAAATGCAACTAGTTATATTGTAGGCCTACGAGTTTAGCATGTTTCAGTGTCATACATGGTCCGTTGGTCTAGGGGTATGATACTCGCTTAGGGTGCGAGGGGTCCCCGGTTAAAATCCCGGACGGCCCCGAGTTTTTGCAGAAGTAATTTGGTGACTATTCAAATGCAACGAGTTAAATTGTAGGACTACGAGTTGAGCATGTTTCAGTGTCATACTTCGTCCGTTGGTCTAGAGGTATGATACTCGCTTAGGGTGCGAGGGGTCCCCGGTTAAAATCCCGGACGGACCCGAGTTTTGCAGAAGTAATTTGGTGACTATTTAAATGTAACTAGTTAAATAGTAGGACTACGAGTTGAGCATGTTTCAGTGTCATATTTCGTCCGTTGGTTTAGGGGTATGATACTCGCTTCGGGTGTGAGTAGTCCCGGGTTCAAATCCCGGACGGACCCGAGTTTTGCAGAAGTAATTTGGTGACTATTTAAATGCAACTAGTTATATTGTAGGCCTAAGAGTGTAGCATGTTTCAGTGTCATACATGGTCCGCTGGTCTAGGGGTATGATACTCGTGGTATGATACTCGCTTCGGGTGTGAGTGGTCCCGGGTTCAAATTCCGGACGGACCCGAGTTTTGCAGAAGTAATTTGGTGACTACTTAAATGCAACTAAATAAATTGTAGGCCTACGAGTTGAGCATGTCTCGCTGTCATACATGATCTGTTGGTTTTGGGGTATGTTACTCGCTTCGGGTGTGAGTGGTCCCGGGTTCAAATCCCGGACGGACCCGAGTTTTGCAGAAGTAATTTGGTGACTATTTAAATGCAACGAGTTAAATTGTAGGCCTACGAGTGTAGAATGTTTCAGTGTCATACATGGTCCGCTGGTCTAGGGGTATGATACTCGCTTAGGGTGCGAGGGGTCCCCGGTTAGAATCCCGGACGGCCCCGAGTTTTTGCAGAAGTAATTTGGTGACTACTTAAATGCAACTAATTAAATTGTAGGCCTACGAGTTGAGCATGTCTCGCTGTCATACATGATCCGTTGGTTTTGGGGTATGTTACTCGCTTCGGGTGTGAGTGGTCCCGGGTTCAAATCCCGGACGGACCCGAGTTTTGCAGAAGTAATTTGGTGACTATTTAAATGCAACGAGTTAAATTGTAGGCCTACGAGTGTAGCATGTTTCAGTGTCATACTTCGTCCGCTGGTCTAGGGTATGATACTCGCTTAGGGTGCGAGGGGTCCCGGGTTCAAATCCCAGACGGACACGAGTTTTTGCAGAAATAATTTGGTGACTATTCAAATGCAACGAGTTAAATTGTAGGACTACGAGTTGAGCATGTTTCAGTGTCATACTTCGTCCGTTGGTCTAGAGGTATGATACTCGCTTAGGGTGCGAGGGGTCCCCGGTTAAAATTCCGGACGGACCCGAGTTTTGCAGAAGGAATTTGGTGACTATTTAAATGTAACTAGTTAATTAGTAGGACTACGAGTTGCGCATGTTTCAGTGTCATATTTCGTCCGTTGGTTTAGGGGTATGATACTCGCTTCGGGTGTGAGTAGTCCCGGGTTCAAATCTCGGACGGACCCGAGTTTTGCAGAAGTAATTTGGTGACTATTTAAATGCAACGAGTTATATTGTAGGCCTACGAGTGTAGCATGTTTCAGTGTCATACATGGTCCGTTGGTCTAGGGGTATGATACTCGTGGTATGATACTCGCTTCGGGTGTGAGTGGTCCCGGGTTCAAATTCCGGACGGACCCGAGTTTTGCAGAAGTAATTTGGTGACTACTTAAATGCAACTAAATAAATTGTAGGCCTACGAGTTGAGCATGTCTCGCTGTCATACATGATCTGTTGGTTTTGGGGTATGTTACTCGCTTCGGGTGTGAGTGGTCCCGGGTTCAAATCCCGGACGGACCCGAGTTTTGCAGAAGTAATTTGGTGACTATTTAAATGCAACGAGTTAAATTGTAGGCCTACGAGTGTAGAATGTTTCAGTGTCATACATGGTCCGCTGGTCTAGGGGTATGATACTCGCTTAGGGTGCGAGGGGTCCCCGGTTAGAATCCCGGACGGCCCCGAGTTTTTGCAGAAGTAATTTGGTGACTACTTAAATGCAACTAATTAAATTGTAGGCCTACGAGTTGAGCATGTCTCGCTGTCATACATGATCCGTTGGTTTTGGGGTATGTTACTCGCTTCGGGTGTGAGTGGTCCCGGGTTCAAATCCCGGACGGACCCGAGTTTTGCAGAAGTAATTTGGTGACTATTTAAATGCAACGAGTTAAATTGTAGGCCTACGAGTGTAGCATGTTTCAGTGTCATACTTCGTCCGCTGGTCTAGGGTATGATACTCGCTTAGGGTGCGAGGGGTCCCGGGTTCAAATCCCAGACGGACACGAGTTTTTGCAGAAGTAATTTGGTGACTATTTAAATGCAACTAGTTATATTGTAGGCCTACGAGTGTAGCATGTTTCAGTGTCATACATGGTCCGTTGGTCTAGGGGTATGATACTCGCTTAGGGTGCGAGGGGTCCCCGGTTAAAATCCCGGACGGCCCCGAGTTTTTGCAGAAATAATTTGGTGACTATTCAAATGCAACGAGTTAAATTGTAGGACTACGAGTTGAGCATGTTTCAGTGTCATACTTCGTCCGTTGGTCTAGAGGTATGATACTCGCTTAGGGTGCGAGGGGTCCCCGGTTAAAATTCCGGACGGACCCGAGTTTTGCAGAAGGAATTTGGTGACTATTTAAATGTAACTAGTTAATTAGTAGGACTACGAGTTGCGCATGTTTCAGTGTCATATTTCGTCCGTTGGTTTAGGGGTATGATACTCGCTTCGGGTGTGAGTAGTCCCGGGTTCAAATCTCGGACGGACCCGAGTTTTGCAGAAGTAATTTGGTGACTATTTAAATGCAACGAGTTATATTGTAGGCCTACGAGTGTAGCATGTTTCAGTGTCATACATGGTCCGTTGGTCTAGGGGTATGATACTCGCGGTATGATACTCGCTTCGGGTGTGAGTGGTCCCGGGCTCAAATTCCGGACGGACCCGAGTTTTGCAGAAGTAATTTGGTGACTACTTAAATGCAACTAATTAAATTGTAGGCCTACGAGTTGAGAATGTCTCGCTGTCATACATGATCCGTTGGTTTTGGGGTATGTTACTCGCTTCGGGTGTGAGTGGTCCCGGGTTCAAATCCCGGACGGACCCGAGTTTTTGCAGAAGTAATTTGGTGACAATTTAAATGTAACTAGTTAACTAGTAGGACTACGACTTGAGCATGTTTCAGTGTCATATTTCGTCCGTTGGTTTAGGGGTATGATACTCGCGGTATGATACTCGCTTCGGGTGTGAGTGGTCCCGGGTTCAAATTCCGGACGGACCCGAGTTTTGCAGAAGTAATTTGGTGACTATTTAAATGCAACGAGTTAAATTGTAGGCCTACGAGTGTAGCATGTTTCAGTGTCATACATGGTCCGTTGGTCTAGGGGTATGATACTCGCTTAGGGTGCGAGGGGTCCCCGGTTAAAATCCCGGACGGACCCGAGTTTTTGCAGAAGTAATTTGGTGACTATTCAAATGCAACGAGTTAAATTGTAGGACTACGAGTTGAGCATGTTTCAGTGTCATACTTCGTCCGTTGGTCTAGAGGTATGATACTCGCTTAGGGTGCGAGTGGTCCCGGGTTCAAATCCCGGACGGACCCGAGTTTTTGCAGAAGTAATTTGGTGACTATTCAAATGCAACGAATTAAATTGTAGGACTACGAGTTGAGAATGTCTCGCTGTCATACATGATCCGTTGGTTTTGGGATATGTTACTCGCTTCGGGTGTGAGTGGTCCCGGGTTCAAATCCCGGACGGACCCGAGTTTTTGCAGAAGTAATTTGGTGACTATTTAAATGCAACTAGTTATATTGTAGGCCTACGAGTGTAGCATGTTTCAGTGTCATACATGGTCCGTTGGTCTAGGGGTATGATACTCGCTTAGGGTGCGAGGGGTCCCCGGTTAAAATCCCGGACGGCCCCGAGTTTTTGCAGAAGTAATTTGGTGACTATTCAAATGCAACGAGTTAAATTGTAGGACTACGAGTTGAGCATGTTTCAGTGTCATACTTCGTCCGTTGGTCTAGAGGTATGATACTCGCTTAGGGTGCGAGGGGTCCCCGGTTAAAATCCCGGACGGACCCGAGTTTTGCAGAAGTAATTTGGTGACTACTTAAATGCAACTAATTAAATTGTAGGCCTACGAGTTGAGAATGTCTCGCTGTCATACATGATCCGTTGGTTTTGGGGTATGTTACTCGCTTCGGGTGTGAGTGGTCCCGGGTTCAAATCCCGGACGGACCCGAGTTTTTGCAGAAGTAATTTGGTGACAATTTAAATGTAACTAGTTAACTAGTAGGACTACGACTTGAGCATGTTTCAGTGTCATATTTCGTCCGTTGGTTTAGGGGTATGATACTCGCGGTATGATACTCGCGGTATGATACTCGCTTCGGGTGTGAGTGGTCCCGGGTTCAAATTCCGGACGGACCCGAGTTTTGCAGAAGTAATTTGGTGACTATTTAAATGCAACGAGTTAAATTGTAGGCCTACGAGTGTAGCATGTTTCAGTGTCATACATGGTCCGTTGGTCTAGGGGTATGATACTCGCTTAGGGTGCGAGGGGTCCCCGGTTAAAATCCCGGACGGACCCGAGTTTTTGCAGAAGTAATTTGGTGACTATTCAAATGCAACGAGTTAAATTGTAGGACTACGAGTTGAGCATGTTTCAGTGTCATACTTCGTCCGTTGGTCTAGAGGTATGATACTCGCTTAGGGTGCGAGTGGTCCCGGGTTCAAATCCCGGACGGACCCGAGTTTTTGCAGAAGTAATTTGGTGACTATTCAAATGCAACGAATTAAATTGTAGGACTACGAGTTGAGAATGTCTCGCTGTCATACATGATCCGTTGGTTTTGGGATATGTTACTCGCTTCGGGTGTGAGTGGTCCCGGGTTCAAATCCCGGACGGACCCGAGTTTTTGCAGAAGTAATTTGGTGACTATTTAAATGCAACTAGTTATATTGTAGGCCTACGAGTGTAGCATGTTTCAGTGTCATACATGGTCCGTTGGTCTAGGGGTATGATACTCGCTTAGGGTGCGAGGGGTCCCCGGTTAAAATCCCGGACGGCCCCGAGTTTTTGCAGAAGTAATTTGGTGACTATTCAAATGCAACGAGTTAAATTGTAGGACTACGAGTTGAGCATGTTTCAGTGTCATACTTCGTCCGTTGGTCTAGAGGTATGATACTCGCTTAGGGTGCGAGGGGTCCCCGGTTAAAATCCCGGACGGACCCGAGTTTTGCAGAAGTAATTTGGTGACTATTTAAATGTAACTAGTTAAATAGTAGGACTACGAGTTGAGCATGTTTCAGTGTCATATTTCGTCCGTTGGTTTAGGGGTATGATACTCGCTTCGGGTGTGAGTAGTCCCGGGTTCAAATCTCGGACGGACCCGAGTTTTGCAGAAGTAATTTGGTGACTATTTAAATGCAACGAGTTATATTGTAGGCCTACGAGTGTAGCATGTTTCAGTGTCATACATGGTCCGTTGGTCTAGGGGTATGATACTCGCTTCGGGTGTGAGTGGTCCCGGGTTCAAATCCCGGACGGACCCGAGTTTTGCAGAAGTAATTTGGTGACTATTTAAATGCAACTAGTTATATTGTAGGCCTACGAGTGTAGCATGTTTCAGTGTCATACATGGTCCGTTGGTCTAGGGGTATGATACTCGCGGTATGATACTCGCTTCGGGTGTGAGTGGTCCCGGGTTCAAATTCCGGACGGACCCGAGTTTTGCAGAAGTAATTTGGTGACTACTTAAATGCAACTAATTAAATTGTAGGCCTACGAGTTGAGCATGTCTCGCTGTCATACATGATCCGTTGGTTTTGGGGTATGTTACTCGCTTCGGGTGTGAGTGGTCCCGGGTTCAAATCCCGGACGGACCCGAGTTTTTGCAGAATAATTTGGTGACTATTCAAATGCAACGAGTTAAATTGTAGGACTACGAGTTGAGCATGTTTCAGTGTCATACTTCGTCCGTTGGTCTAGAGGTATGATACTCGCTTAGGGTGCGAGGGGTCCCCGGTTAAAATCCCGGACGGACCCGAGTTTTGCAGAAGTAATTTGGTGACTATTTAAATGTAACTAGTTAAATAGTAGGACTACGAGTTGAGCATGTTTCAGTGTCATATTTCGTCCGTTGGTTTAGGGGTATGATACTCGCTTCGGGTGTGAGTAGTCCCGGGTTCAAATCTCGGACGGACCCGAGTTTTGCAGAAGTAATTTGGTGACTATTTAAATGCAACGAGTTATATTGTAGGCCTACGAGTGTAGCATGTTTCAGTGTCATACATGGTCCGTTGGTCTAGGGGTATGATACTCGCTTCGGGTGTGAGTGGTCCCGGGTTCAAATCCCGGACGGACCCGAGTTTTGCAGAAGTAATTTGGTGACTATTTAAATGCAACTAGTTATATTGTAGGCCTACGAGTGTAGCATGTTTCAGTGTCATACATGGTCCGTTGGTCTAGGGGTATGATACTCGCGGTATGATACTCGCTTCGGGTGTGAGTGGTCCCGGGTTCAAATTCCGGACGGACCCGAGTTTTGCAGAAGTAATTTGGTGACTACTTAAATGCAACTAATTAAATTGTAGGCCTACGAGTTGAGCATGTCTCGCTGTCATACATGATCCGTTGGTTTTGGGGTATGTTACTCGCTTCGGGTGTGAGTGGTCCCGGGTTCAAATCCCGGACGGACCCGAGTTTTGCAGAAGTAATTTGGTGACTATTTAAATGCAACGAGTTAAATTGTAGGCCTACGAGTGTAGCATGTTTCAGTGTCATACTTCGTCCGTTGGTCTAGAGGTATGATCCTCGCTTAGGGTGCGAGTGGTCCCGGGTTCAAATCCCGGACGGACCCGAGTTTTTGCAGAAGTAATTTGGTGACTATTCAAATGCAACGAGTTAAATTGTAGGACTACGAGTTGAGAATGTCTCGCTGTCATACATGATCCGTTGGTTTTGGGGTATGTTACTCGCTTCGGGTGTGAGTGGTCCCGGGTTCAAATCCCGGACGGACCCGAGTTTTTGCAGAAGTAATTTGGTGACAATTTAAATGTAACTAGTTAACTAGTAGGACTACGACTTGAGCATGTTTCAGTGTCATATTTCGTCCGTTGGTTTAGGGGTATGATACTCGCTTCGGGTGTGAGTAGTCCCGGGTTCAAATCCCGGACGGACCCGAGTTTTGCAGAAGTAATTTGGTGACTATTTAAATGCAACGAGTTAAATTGTAGGCCTACGAGTGTAGCATGTTTCAGTGTCATACATGGTCCGTTGGTCTAGGGGTATGATACTCGCTTAGGGTGCGACGGGTCCCGGGTTCAAATCCCAGACGGACACGAGTTTTTGCAGAAGTAATTTGGTGACTATTTAAATGCAACTAGTTATATTGTAGGCCTACGAGTTTAGCATGTTTCAGTGTCATACATGGTCCGTTGGTCTAGGGGTATGATACTCGCTTAGGGTGCGAGGGGTCCCCGGTTAAAATCCCGGACGGCCCCGAGTTTTTGCAGAAGTAATTTGGTGACTATTCAAATGCAACGAGTTAAATTGTAGGACTACGAGTTGAGCATGTTTCAGTGTCATACTTCGTCCGTTGGTCTAGAGGTATGATACTCGCTTAGGGTGCGAGGGGTCCCCGGTTAAAATCCCGGACGGACCCGAGTTTTGCAGAAGTAATTTGGTGACTATTTAAATGTAACTAGTTAAATAGTAGGACTACGAGTTGAGCATGTTTCAGTGTCATATTTCGTCCGTTGGTTTAGGGGTATGATACTCGCTTCGGGTGTGAGTAGTCCCGGGTTCAAATCCCGGACGGACCCGAGTTTTGCAGAAGTAATTTGGTGACTATTTAAATGCAACTAGTTATATTGTAGGCCTAAGAGTGTAGCATGTTTCAGTGTCATACATGGTCCGCTGGTCTAGGGGTATGATACTCGTGGTATGATACTCGCTTCGGGTGTGAGTGGTCCCGGGTTCAAATTCCGGACGGACCCGAGTTTTGCAGAAGTAATTTGGTGACTACTTAAATGCAACTAAATAAATTGTAGGCCTACGAGTTGAGCATGTCTCGCTGTCATACATGATCTGTTGGTTTTGGGGTATGTTACTCGCTTCGGGTGTGAGTGGTCCCGGGTTCAAATCCCGGACGGACCCGAGTTTTGCAGAAGTAATTTGGTGACTATTTAAATGCAACGAGTTAAATTGTAGGCCTACGAGTGTAGAATGTTTCAGTGTCATACATGGTCCGCTGGTCTAGGGGTATGATACTCGCTTAGGGTGCGAGGGGTCCCCGGTTAAAATCCCGGACGGCCCCGAGTTTTTGCAGAAGTAATTTGGTGACTACTTAAATGCAACTAATTAAATTGTAGGCCTACGAGTTGAGCATGTCTCGCTGTCATACATGATCCGTTGGTTTTGGGGTATGTTACTCGCTTCGGGTGTGAGTGGTCCCGGGTTCAAATCCCGGACGGACCCGAGTTTTGCAGAAGTAATTTGGTGACTATTTAAATGCAACGAGTTAAATTGTAGGCCTACGAGTGTAGCATGTTTCAGTGTCATACTTCGTCCGCTGGTCTAGGGTATGATACTCGCTTAGGGTGCGAGGGGTCCCGGGTTCAAATCCCAGACGGACACGAGTTTTTGCAGAAGTAATTTGGTGACTATTTAAATGCAACTAGTTATATTGTAGGCCTACGAGTGTAGCATGTTTCAGTGTCATACATGGTCCGTTGGTCTAGGGGTATGATACTCGCTTTGGGTGCGAGTGGTCCCGGGTTCAAATCCCGGACGGACCCGAGTTTTGCAGAAGTAATTTGGTGACTATTTAAATTCAACGAGTTAAATTGTAGGACTACGAGTTGAGCATGTTTCAGTGTCATACTTCGTCCGTTGGTCTAGAGGTATGATACTCGCTTAGGGTGCGAGGGGTCCCCGGTTAAAATTCCGGACGGACCCGAGTTTTGCAGAAGGAATTTGGTGACTATTTAAATGTAACTAGTTAATTAGTAGGACTACGAGTTGCGCATGTTTCAGTGTCATATTTCGTCCGTTGGTTTAGGGGTATGATACTCGCTTCGGGTGTGAGTAGTCCCGGGTTCAAATCTCGGACGGACCCTAGTTTTTGCAGAGGTAATTTAGTGACTATTTAAATGCAACTAACTACAGGGTAGGACTATGAGTAGAGCATGTTTTAGTTTCATACATGGTCCGTTGGTCTAGGGGTATGATACTCGCTTAGGGTGTGAGTGGTCCCGGGTTCAAATCCCGGACGGACCCGAGTTTTGCAGAAGTAATTTGGTGACTATTTAAATGCAACGAGTTATATTGTAGGCCTACGAGTGTAGCATGTTTCAGTGTCATACATGGTCCGTTGGTCTAGGGGTATGATACTCGCGGTATGATACTCGCTTCGGGTGTGAGTGGTCCCGGGCTCAAATTCCGGACGGACCCGAGTTTTGCAGAAGTAATTTGGTGACTACTTAAATGCAACTAATTAAATTGTAGGCCTACGAGTTGAGAATGTCTCGCTGTCATACATAATCCGTTGGTTTTGGGGTATGTTACTCGCTTCGGGTGTGAGTGGTCCCGGGTTCAAATCCCGGACGGACCCGAGTTTTTGCAGAAGTAATTTGGTGACAATTTAAATGTAACTAGTTAACTAGTAGGACTACGACTTGAGCATGTTTCAGTGTCATATTTCGTCCGTTGGTTTAGGGGTATGATACTCGCGGTATGATACTCGCGGTATGATACTCGCTTCGGGTGTGAGTGGTCCCGGGTTCAAATTCCGGACGGACCCGAGTTTTGCAGAAGTAATTTGGTGACTATTCAAATGCAACGAGTTAAATTGTAGGACTACGAGTTGAGCATGTTTCAGTGTCATACTTCGTCCGTTGGTCTAGAGGTATGATACTCGCTTAGGGTGCGAGTGGTCCCGGGTTCAAATCCCGGACGGACCCGAGTTTTTGCAGAAGTAATTTGGTGACTATTCAAATGCAACGAATTAAATTGTAGGACTACGAGTTGAGAATGTCTCGCTGTCATACATGATCCGTTGGTTTTGGGATATGTTACTCGCTTCGGGTGTGAGTGGTCCCGGGTTCAAATCCCGGACGGACCCGAGTTTTTGCAGAAGTAATTTGGTGACTATTTAAATGTAACTAGTTAACTAGTAGGACTACGAGTTGAGCATGTTTCAGTGTCATATTTCGTCCGTTGGTTTAGGGGTATGATACTCGCTTCGGGTGTGAGTAGTCCCGGGTTCAAATCCCGGACGGACCCGAGTTTTGCAGAAGTAATTTGGTGACTATTTAAATGCAACGAGTTATATTGTAGGCCTACGAGTGTAGCATGTTTCAGTGTCATACATGGTCCGTTGGTCTAGGGGTATGATACTCGCTTCGGGGTGAGTGGTCCCGGGTTCAAATCCCGGACGGACCCGAGTTTTGCAGAAGTAATTTGGTGACTATTTAAATGCAACTAGTTATATTGTAGGCCTACGAGTGTAGCATGTTTCAGTGTCATACATGGTCTGCTGGTCTAGGGGTATGATACTCGTGGTATGATACTCGCTTCGGGTGTGAGTGGTCCCGGGTTCAAATTCCGGACGGACCCGAGGTTTGCAGAAGTAATTTGGTGACTACTTAAATGCAACTAATTAAATTGTAGGCCTACGAGTTGAGCATGTCTCGCTGTCATACATGATCCGTTGGTTTTTGGGTATGTTACTCGCTTCGGGTGTGAGTGGTCCCGGGTTCAAATCCCGGACAGACCCGAGTTTTGCAGAAGTAATTTGGTGACTATTTAAATGCAACGAGTTAAATTGTAGGCCTACGAGTGTAGCATGTTTCAGTGTCATACATGGTCCGTTGGTCTAGGGGTATGATACTCGCTTAGGGTGCAACGGGTCCCGGGTTCAAATCCCAGACGGACACGAGTTTTTGCAGAAGTAATTTGGTGACTATTTAAATGCAACTAGTTATATTGTAGACCTACGAGTGTAGCATGTTTCAGTGTCATACATGGTCCGTTGGTCTAGGGTATGATACTCGCTTCGGGTGTGAGTGGTCCCGGGTTCAAATCCCGGACGGACCCGAGTTTTGCAGAAGTAATTTGGTGACTATTCAAATGCAACGAGTTAAATTGTAGGACTACAGGTTGAGCATGTTTCAGTGTCATATTTCTTCCGTTGGTCTAGGGGTATGATACTCGCTTATTGTGCGAGGGGTCCCGGGTTCAAATCCCAGACGGACACGAGTTTTTGCAGAAGTAATTTGGTGACTACTTAAATGCAACTAATTAAATTGTAGGCCTACGAGTTGAGCATGTCTCGATGTCATACATGATCCGTTGGTTTTGGGGTATGTTACTCGCTTCGGGTGTGAGTGGTCCCGGGTTCAAATCCCGGACGGACCCGAGTTTTGCAGAAGTAATTTGATGACTATTTAAATGCAACGAGTTGAATTGTAGGCCTACGAGTGTAGCATGTTTCAGTGTCATACATGGTCCGTTGGTCTAGGGGTATGATACTCGCTTAGGGTGCAAGGGGTCCCCGGTTAAAATCCCGGACGGACCCGAGTTTTTGCAGAAGTAATTTGGTGACTATTCAAATGCAACGAGTTAAATTGTAGGACTACGAGTTGAGCATGTTTCAGTGTCATACTTCGTCCGTTGGTCTAGAGGTATGATACTCGCTTAGGGTGCGAGTGGTCCCGGGTTCAAATCCCGGACGGACCCGAGTTTTTGCAGAAGTAATTTGGTGACTATTCAAATGCAACGAATTAAATTGTAGGACTACGAGTTGAGAATGTCTCGCTGTCATACATGATCCGTTGGTTTTGGGATATGTTACTCGCTTCGGGTGTGAGTGGTCCCGGGTTCAAATCCCGGACGGACCCGAGTTTTCGCAGAAGTAATTTGGTGACTATTTAAATGTAACTAGTTAACTAGTAGGACTACGAGTTGAGCATGTTTCAGTGTCATATTTCGTCCGTTGGTTTAGGGGTATGATACTCGCTTCGGGTGTGAGTAGTCCCGGGTTCAAATCCCGGACGGACCCGAGTTTTGCAGAAGTAATTTGGTGACTATTTAAATGCAACGAGTAATATTGTAGGCCTACGAGTGTAGCATGTTTCAGTGTCATACATGGTCCGTTGGTCTAGGGGTATGATACTCGCTTCGGGGTGAGTGGTCCCGGGTTCAAATCCCGGACGGACCCGAGTTTTGCAGAAGTAATTTGGTGACTATTTAAATGCAACTAGTTATATTTTAGGCCTACGAGTGTAGCATGTTTCAGTGTCATACATGGTCCGCTGGTCTAGGGGTATGATACTCGTGGTATGATACTCGCTTCGGGTGTGAGTGGTCCCGGGTTCAAATTCCGGACGGACCCGAGATTTGCAGAAGTAATTTGGTGACTACTTAAATGCAACAAATTAAATTGTAGGCCTACGAGTTGAGCATGTCTCGCTGTCATACATGATCCGTTGGTTTTTGGGTATGTTACTCGCTTCGGGTGTGAGTGGTCCCGGGTTCAAATCCCGGACAGACCCGAGTTTTGCAGAAGTAATTTGGTGACTATTTAAATGCAACGAGTTAAATTGTAGGCCTACGAGTGTAGCATGTTTCAGTGTCATACATGGTCCGTTGGTCTAGGGGTATGATACTCGCTTAGGGTGCGACGGGTCCCGAGTTCAAATCCCAGACGGACACGAGTTTTTGCAGAAGTAATTTGGTGACTATTTAAATGCAACTAGTTATATTGTAGACCTACGAGTGTAGCATGTTTCAGTGTCATACATGGTCCGTTGGTCTAGGGTATGATACTCGCTTCGGGTGTGAGTGGTACCGGGTTCAAATCCCGGACGGACCCGAGTTTTGCAAAAGTAATTTAGTGACTATTTAAATGCAACTAACTACAGGGTAGGCCTATGAGTTGAGCATGCTTTATTTCATACATGGTCCGTTGGTCTAGGGAAATGATACTCGCTTTGGGTGCGAGTGGTCCCGGGTTCAAATCCCGGACGGACCCGAGTTTTTGCAGAAGTAATTTGGTGACTATTCAAATGCAACGAGTTAAATTGTAGGACTACGAGTTGAGCATGTTTCAGTGTCATACTTCGTCCGTTGGTCTAGAGGTATGATACTCGCTTAGGGTGCGAGAGGTCCCGGGTTCAAATCCCGGACGGACCCGAGTTTTTGCAGAAGTAATTTGGTGACTATTCAAATGCAACGAGTTAAATTGTAGGACTACAGGTTGAGCATGTTTCAGTGTCATATTTCTTCCGTTGGTCTAGGGGTATGATACTCGCTTAGGGTGCGAGGGGTCCCGGGTTCAAATCCCAGACGGACACGAGTTTTTGCAGAAGTAATTTGGTGACTACTTAAATGCAACTAATTAAATTGTAGGCCTACGAGTTGAGCATGTCTCGCTGTCATACATGATCCGTTAGTTTTGGGGTATGTTACTCGATTCGGGTGTGAGTGGTCCCGGGTTCAAATCCCGGACGGACCCAAGTTTTGCAGAAGTAATTTGGTGACTATTTAAATGTAACTAGTTAAATAGTAGGACTACGAGTTGAGCATGTTTCAGTGTCATATTTCGTCCGTGGGTTTAGGGGTATGATACTCGCTTCGGGTGTGAGTAGTCCCGGGTTCAAATCCCGGACGGACCCGAGTTTTGCAGAAGTAATTTGGTGACTATTTAAATGCAACGAGTTAAATTGTAGGCCTACGAGTTGAGCATGTTTCAGTGTCATATTTCGTCCGTTGGTCTAGGGGTATGATACTCGCTTAGGGTGCGAGGGGTCCCGGGTTCAAATCCCAGACAGACCCGAGTTTTGCAGAAGTAATTTGGTGACTATTTAAATGCAACGAGTTAAATTGTAGGCCTACGAGTGTAGCATGTTTCAGTGTCATACATGGTCCGTTGGTCTAGGGGTATGATACTCGCTTAGGGTGCGACGGGTCCCGAGTTCAAATCCCAGACGGACACGAGTTTTTGCAGAAGTAATTTGGTGACTATTTAAATGCAACTAGTTATATTGTAGACCTACGAGTGTAGCATGTTTCAGTGTCATACATGGTCCGTTGGTCTAGGGTATGATACTCGCTTCGGGTGTGAGTGGTACCGGGTTCAAATCCCGGACGGACCCGAGTTTTGCAGAAGTAATTTAGTGACTATTTAAATGCAACTAACTACAGGGTAGGCCTATGAGTTGAGCATGCTTTATTTCATACATGGTCCGTTGGTCTAGGGAAATGATACTCGCTTTGGGTGCGAGTGGTCCCGGGTTCAAATCCCGGACGGACCCGAGTTTTTGCAGAAGTAATTTGGTGACTATTCAAATGCAACGAGTTAAATTGTAGGACTACGAGTTGAGCATGTTTCAGTGTCATACTTCGTCCGTTGGTCTAGAGGTATGATACTCGCTTAGGGTGCGAGAGGTCCCGGGTTCAAATCCCGGACGGACCCGAGTTTTTGCAGAAGTAATTTGGTGACTATTCAAATGCAACGAGTTAAATTGTAGGACTACAGGTTGAGCATGTTTCAGTGTCATATTTCTTCCGTTGGTCTAGGGGTATGATACTCGCTTAGGGTGCGAGGGGTCCCGGGTTCAAATCCCAGACGGACACGAGTTTTTGCAGAAGTAATTTGGTGACTACTTAAATGCAACTAATTAAATTGTAGGCCTACGAGTTGAGCATGTCTCGCTGTCATACATGATCCGTTAGTTTTGGGGTATGTTACTCGATTCGGGTGTGAGTGGTCCCGGGTTCAAATCCCGGACGGACCCAAGTTTTGCAGAAGTAATTTGGTGACTATTTAAATGTAACTAGTTAAATAGTAGGACTACGAGTTGAGCATGTTTCAGTGTCATATTTCGTCCGTGGGTTTAGGGGTATGATACTCGCTTCGGGTGTGAGTAGTCCCGGGTTCAAATCCCGGACGGACCCGAGTTTTGCAGAAGTAATTTGGTGACTATTTAAATGCAACGAGTTAAATTGTAGGCCTACGAGTTGAGCATGTTTCAGTGTCATATTTCGTCCGTTGGTCTAGGGGTATGATACTCGCTTAGGGTGCGAGGGGTCCCGGGTTCAAATCCCAGACGGACACGAGTTTTTGCAGAAGTAATTTGGTGACTATTTAAATGCAACTAGTTATATTGTAGGCCTACGAGTGTAGCGTGTTTCAGTGTCATACATGGTCCGTTGGTCTAGGGGTATGATACTCGCGGTATGATACTCGCGGTATGATACTCGCTTCGGGTGTGAGTGGTCCCGGGTTCAAATTCCGGACGGACCCGAGTTTTGCAGAAGTAATTTGGTGACTACTTAAATGCAACTAATTAAATTGTAGGCCTACGAGTTGAGCATGTCTCGCTGTCATACATGATCCGTTGGTTTTGGGGTATGTTACTCGCTTCGGGTGTGAGTGGTCCCGGGTTCAAATCCCGGACGGACCCGAGTTTTGCAGAAGTAATTTGGTGACTATTTAAATGCAACGAGTTAAATTGTAGGCCTACGAGTGTAGCATGTTTTAGTGTCATACTTCGTCCGTTGGTCTAGAGGTATGATACTCGCTTAGGGTGCGAGTGGTCCCGGGTTCAAATCCCGGACGGACCCGAGTTTTTGCAGAAGTAATTTGGTGACTATTCAAATGCAACGAGTTAAATTGTAGGACTACGAGTTGAGCATGTTTCAGTGTCATACTTCGTCCGTTGGTCTAGAGGTTTGATACTCGCTTAGGGTGCGAGGGGTCCCCGGTTAAAATCCCGGACGGACCCGAGTTTTGCAGAAGTAATTTGGTGACTATTTAAATGTAACTAGTTAAATAGTAGGACTACGAGTTGAGCATGTTTCAGTGTCATATTTCGTCCGTTGGTTTAGGGGTATGATACTCGCTTCGGGTGTGAGTAGTCCCGGGTTCAAATCCCGGACGGACCCGAGTTTTGCAGAAGTAATTTGGTGACTATTTAAATGCAACGAGTTATATTGTAGGCCTACGAGTGTAGCATGTTTCAGTGTCATACATGGTCCGTTGGTCTAGGGGTATGATACTCGTGGTATGATACTCGCTTCGGGTGTGAGTGGTCCCGGGTTCAAATCCCGGACGGACCCGAGTTTTGCAGAAGTAATTTGGTGACTATTTAAATGCAACTAGTTATATTGTAGGCCTACGAGTGTAGCATGTTTCAGTGTCATACATGGCCCGCTGGTCTAGGGGTATGATACTCGTGGTATGATACTCGCTTCGGGTGTGAGTGGTCCCGGGTTCAAATTCCGGACGGACCCGAGTTTTGCAGAAGTAATTTGGTGACTACTTAAATGCAACGAAATAAATTGTAGGCCTACGAGTTGAGCATGTCTCGCTGTCATACATGATCTGTTGGTTTTGGGGTATGTTACTCGCTTCGGGTGTGAGTGGTCCCGGGTTCAAATCCCGGACGGACCCGAGTTTTGCAGAAGTAATTTGGTGACTATTTAAATGCAACGAGTTAAATTGTAGGCCTACGAGTGTAGAATGTTTCAGTGTCATACATGGTCCGTTGGTCTAGGGGTATGATACTCGCTTAGGTGCGAGGGGTCCCGGGTTCAAATCCCAGACGGACACGAGTTTTTGCAGAAGTAATTTGGTGACTATTCAAATGCAACGAGTTAAATTGTAGGACTACGAGTTGAGCATGTTTCAGTGTCATACTTCGTCCGTTGGTCTAGAGGTTTGATACTCGCTTAGGGTGCGAGGGGTCCCCGGTTAAAATCCCGGACGGACCCGAGTTTTGCAGAAGTAATTTGGTGACTATTTAAATGTAACTAGTTAAATAGTAGGACTACGAGTTGAGCATGTTTCAGTGTCATATTTCGTCCGTTGGTTTAGGGGTATGATACTCGCTTCGGGTGTGAGTAGTCCCGGGTTCAAATCCCGGACGGACCCGAGTTTTGCAGAAGTAATTTGGTGACTATTTAAATGCAACGAGTTATATTGTAGGCCTACGAGTGTAGCATGTTTCAGTGTCATACATGGTCCGTTGGTCTAGGGGTATGATACTCGTGGTATGATACTCGCTTCGGGTGTGAGTGGTCCCGGGTTCAAATCCCGGACGGACCCGAGTTTTGCAGAAGTAATTTGGTGACTATTTAAATGCAACTAGTTATATTGTAGGCCTACGAGTGTAGCATGTTTCAGTGTCATACATGGCCCGCTGGTCTAGGGGTATGATACTCGTGGTATGATACTCGCTTCGGGTGTGAGTGGTCCCGGGTTCAAATTCCGGACGGACCCGAGTTTTGCAGAAGTAATTTGGTGACTACTTAAATGCAACGAAATAAATTGTAGGCCTACGAGTTGAGCATGTCTCGCTGTCATACATGATCTGTTGGTTTTGGGGTATGTTACTCGCTTCGGGTGTGAGTGGTCCCGGGTTCAAATCCCGGACGGACCCGAGTTTTGCAGAAGTAATTTGGTGACTATTTAAATGCAACGAGTTAAATTGTAGGCCTACGAGTGTAGAATGTTTCAGTGTCATACATGGTCCGTTGGTCTAGGGGTATGATACTCGCTTAGGTGCGAGGGGTCCCGGGTTCAAATCCCAGACGGACACGAGTTTTTGCAGAAGTAATTTGGTGACTATTCAAATGCAACGAGTTAAATTGTAGGACTACGAGTTGAGCATGTTTCAGTGTCATACTTCGTCCGTTGGTCTAGAGGTATGATACTCGCTTAGGGTGCGAGGGGTCCCCGGTTAAAATCCCGGACGGACCCGAGTTTTGCAGAAGTAATTTGGTGACTATTTAAATGTAACTAGTTAAATAGTAGGACTACGAGTTGAGCAAGTTTCAGTGTCATATTTCGTCCGTTGGTTTAGGGGTATGATACTCGCTTCGGGTGTGAGTAGTCCCGGGTTCAAATCCCGGACGGACCCGAGTTTTGCAGAAGTAATTTGGTGACTATTTAAATGCAACGAGTTATATTGTAGGCCTACGAGTGTAGCATGTTTCAGTGTCATACATGGTCCGTTGGTCTAGGGGTATGATACTCGCTTCGGGTGTGAGTGGTCCCGGGTTCAAATCCCGGACGGACCCGAGTTTTGCAGAAGTAATTTGGTGACTATTTAAATGCAACTAGTTATATTGTAGGCCTACGAGTGTAGCATGTTTCAGTGTCATACATGGTCCGCTGGTCTAGGGGTATGATACTCGTGGTATGATACTTGCTTCGGGTGTGAGTGGTCCCGGGTTCAAATTCCGGACGGACCCGAGTTTTGCAGAAGTAATTTGGTGACTACTTAAATGCAACTAATTAAATTGTAGGCCTACGAGTTGAGCATGTCTCGCTGTCATACATGATCCGTTGGTTTTGGGGTATGTTACTCGCTTCGGGTGTGAGTGGTCCCGGGTTCAAATCCCGGACGGACCCGAGTTTTGCAGAAGTAATTTGGTGACTATTTAAATGCAACGAGTTAAATTGTAGGCCTACGAGTGTAGAATGTTTCAGTGTCATACATGGTCCGTTGGTCTAAGGGTATGATACTCGCTTAGGGTGCGAGGGGTCCCGGGTTCAAATCCCAGACGGACACGAGTTTTTACAGAAGTAATTTGGTGACTATTTAAATGCAACTAGTTATATTGTAGGCCTACGAGTGTAGCATGTTTCAGTGCCATACATGGTCCGTTGGTCTAGAGGTATGATACTCGCTTAGGGTGCGAGGGGTCCCGGGTTCAAATCCCGGACGGACCCGAGTTTTTGCAGAAGTAATTTGGTGACTATTCAAATGCAACGAGTTAAATTGTAGGACTACAGGTTGAGCATGTTTCAGTGTCATACATGGTCCGTTGGTCTAGGGGTATGATACTCGCTTCGGGTGTGAGTGGTCCCGGGGTCAAATCCTGGACGGACCCGAGGTTTGCAGAAGTAATTTGGTGACTATTTAAATGCAACTATTTAAATTGTAGGACTACGAGTTGAGAATGTCTCGCTGTCATACATGATCCGTTGGTTTTGGGGTATGTTACTCGCTTCGGGTGAAAGTGGTCCCGGATTCAAATCCCGGACGGACCCGAGTTTTGCAGAAGTAATTTGGTGACTATTTAAATGTAACTAGTTAAATAGTAGGACTACGAGTTGAGCATGTTTCAGTGTCATATTTCGTCCGTTGGTTTAGGGGTATGATACTCGCTTCGGGTGTGAGTAGTCCCGGGTTCAAATCCCGGACGGACCCGAGTTTTGCAGAAGTAATTTGGTGACTACTTAAATGCAACTAATTAAATTGTAGGCCTACGAGTTGAGCATGTCTTGCTGTCATACATGATCCGTTGGTTTTGGGGTATGTTACTCGCTTCGGGTGTGAGTGGTCCCGGGTTCAAATCCCGCACGGACCCGAGTTTTGCAGAAATAATTTGGTGACTATTTAAATGCAACGAGTTAAATTGTAGGCCTACGAGTTGAGCATGTTTCAGTGTCATATTTCTTCCGTTGGTCTAGGGGTATGATACTCGCTTAGGGTGCGAGGGGTCCCGGGTTCAAATCCCAGACGGACACGAGTTTTTGCAGAAGTAATTTGGTGACTATTTAAATGCAACTAATTAAATTGTAGGCCTACGAGTTGAGCATGTCTCGCTGTCATACATGATCCGTTAGTTTTGGGGTATGTTACTCGCTTCGGGTGTGAGTGGTCCCGGGTTCAAATCCCGGACGGACCCAAGTTTTGCAGAAGTAATTTGGTGACTATTTAAATGTAACTAGTTAAATAGTAGGACTACGAGTTGAGCATGTTTCAGTGTCATATTTCGTCCGTTGGTTTAGGGGTATGTTACTCGCTTCGGGTGTGAGTAGTCCCGGGTTCAAATCCCGGACGGACCCGATTTTTGCAGAAGTAATTTGGTGACTATTTAAATGCAACGAGTTAAATTGTAGGCCTACGAGTGTAGCATGTTTCAGTGTCATACATGGTCCGTTGGTCTAGGGGTATGATACTCGCTTCGGGTGTGAGTGGTCCCGGGTTCAAATCCAGGACGGACTTGAGTTTTGCAGAAGTAATTTGGTGACTATTTAAATGTAACTAGTTAAATAGTAGGACTACGAGTTGAGCATGTTTCAGTGTCATATTTCGTCCGTTGGTCTAGGGGTATGATACTCGCTTAGGGTGCGAGGGGTCCCGGGTTCAAATCCCAGACGGACACGAGTTTTTGCAGAAGTAATTTGGTGACTATTTAAATGCAACTAGTTATATTGTAGGCCTACGAGTGTAGCATGTTTCAGTGTCATACATGGTCCGTTGGTCTAGGGGTATGATACTCGCTTAGGGTGCGAGGGGTCCCGGGTTCAAATCCCAGACGGACACGAGTTTTTGCAGAAGTAATTTGGTGACTATTTAAATGCAACTAATTAAATTGTAGGCCTACGAGTTGAGCATGTCTCGCTGTCATACATGATCCGTTAGTTTTGGGGCATGTTACTCGCTTCGGGTGTGAGTGGTCCCGGGTTCAAATCCCGGACGGACCCAAGTTTTGCAGAAGTAATTTGGTGACTATTTAAACGTAACTAGTTAAATAGTAGGACTACGAGTTTAGCATGTTTCAGTGTCATATTTCGTCCGTTGGTTTAGGGGTATGATACCCGCTTCGGGTGTGAGTAGTCCCGGGTTCAAATCCCGGACGGACCCGAGTTTTGCAGAAGTAATTTGGTGACTATTTAAATGCAACGAGTTAAATTGTAGGCCTACGAGTGTAGCATGTTTCAGTGTCATACATGGTCCGTTGGTCTAGGGGTATGATACTCGCTTCGGGTGTGAGTGGTCCCGGGGTCAAATCCTGGACGGACCCGAGGTTTGCAGAAGTAATTTGGTGACTATTTAAATGCAACTATTTAAATTGTAGGACTACGAGTTGAGAATGTCTCGCTGTCATACATGATCCGTTGGTTTTGGGGTATGTTACTCGCTTCGGGTGAAAGTGGTCCCGGATTCAAATCCCGGACGGACCCGAGTTTTGCAGAAGTAATTTGGTGACTATTTAAATGTAACTAGTTAAATAGTAGGACTACGAGTTGAGCATGTTTCAGTGTCATATTTCGTCCGTTGGTTTAGGGGTATGATACTCGCTTCGGGTGTGAGTAGTCCCGGGTTCAAATCCCGGACGGACCCGAGTTTTGCAGAAGTAATTTGGTGACTACTTAAATGCAACTAATTAAATTGTAGGCCTACGAGTTGAGCATGTCTTGCTGTCATACATGATCCGTTGGTTTTGGGGTATGTTACTCGCTTCGGGTGTGAGTGGTCCCGGGTTCAAATCCCGCACGGACCCGAGTTTTGCAGAAATAATTTGGTGACTATTTAAATGCAACGAGTTAAATTGTAGGCCTACGAGTTGAGCATGTTTCAGTGTCATATTTCTTCCGTTGGTCTAGGGGTATGATACTCGCTTAGGGTGCGAGGGGTCCCGGGTTCAAATCCCAGACGGACACGAGTTTTTGCAGAAGTAATTTGGTGACTATTTAAATGCAACTAATTAAATTGTAGGCCTACGAGTTGAGCATGTCTCGCTGTCATACATGATCCGTTAGTTTTGGGGTATGTTACTCGCTTCGGGTGTGAGTGGTCCCGGGTTCAAATCCCGGACGGACCCAAGTTTTGCAGAAGTAATTTGGTGACTATTTAAATGTAACTAGTTAAATAGTAGGACTACGAGTTGAGCATGTTTCAGTGTCATATTTCGTCCGTTGGTTTAGGGGTATGTTACTCGCTTCGGGTGTGAGTAGTCCCGGGTTCAAATCCCGGACGGACCCGATTTTTGCAGAAGTAATTTGGTGACTATTTAAATGCAACGAGTTAAATTGTAGGCCTACGAGTGTAGCATGTTTCAGTGTCATACATGGTCCGTTGGTCTAGGGGTATGATACTCGCTTCGGGTGTGAGTGGTCCCGGGTTCAAATCCAGGACGGACTTGAGTTTTGCAGAAGTAATTTGGTGACTATTTAAATGTAACTAGTTAAATAGTAGGACTACGAGTTGAGCATGTTTCAGTGTCATATTTCGTCCGTTGGTCTAGGGGTATGATACTCGCTTAGGGTGCGAGGGGTCCCGGGTTCAAATCCCAGACGGACACGAGTTTTTGCAGAAGTAATTTGGTGACTATTTAAATGCAACTAGTTATATTGTAGGCCTACGAGTGTAGCATGTTTCAGTGTCATACATGGTCCGTTGGTCTAGGGGTATGATACTCGCTTAGGGTGCGAGGGGTCCCGGGTTCAAATCCCAGACGGACACGAGTTTTTGCAGAAGTAATTTGGTGACTATTTAAATGCAACTAATTAAATTGTAGGCCTACGAGTTGAGCATGTCTCGCTGTCATACATGATCCGTTAGTTTTGGGGCATGTTACTCGCTTCGGGTGTGAGTGGTCCCGGGTTCAAATCCCGGACGGACCCAAGTTTTGCAGAAGTAATTTGGTGACTATTTAAACGTAACTAGTTAAATAGTAGGACTACGAGTTTAGCATGTTTCAGTGTCATATTTCGTCCGTTGGTTTAGGGGTATGATACCCGCTTCGGGTGTGAGTAGTCCCGGGTTCAAATCCCGGACGGACCCGAGTTTTGCAGAAGTAATTTGGTGACTATTTAAATGCAACGAGTTAAATTGTAGGCCTACGAGTGTAGCATGTTTCAGTGTCATACATGGTCCGTTGGTCTAGGGGTATGATACTCGCTTCGGGTGTGAGTGGTCCCGGGTTCAAATCCCGCACGGACCCGAGTTTTGCAGAAATAATTTGGTGACTATTTAAATGCAACGAGTTAAATTGTAGGCCTACGAGTTGAGCATGTTTCAGTGTCATATTTCTTCCGTTGGTCTAGGGGTATGATACTCGCTTAGGGTGCGAGGGGTCCCGGGTTCAAATCCCAGACGGACACGAGTTTTTGCAGAAGTAATTTGGTGACTATTTAAATGCAACTAATTAAATTGTAGGCCTACGAGTTGAGCATGTCTCGCTGTCATACATGATCCGTTAGTTTTGGGGTATGTTACTCGCTTCGGGTGTGAGTGGTCCCGGGTTCAAATCCCGGACGGACCCAAGTTTTGCAGAAGTAATTTGGTGACTATTTAAATGTAACTAGTTAAATAGTAGGACTACGAGTTGAGCATGTTTCAGTGTCATATTTCGTCCGTTGGTTTAGGGGTATGTTACTCGCTTCGGGTGTGAGTAGTCCCGGGTTCAAATCCCGGACGGACCCGAGTTTTGCAGAAGTAATTTGGTGACTATTTAAATGCAACGAGTTAAATTGTAGGCCTACGAGTGTAGCATGTTTCAGTGTCATACATGGTCCGTTGGTCTAGGGGTATGATACTCGCTTCGGGTGTGAGTGGTCCCGGGTTCAAATCCAGGACGGACTTGAGTTTTGCAGAAGTAATTTGGTGACTATTTAAATGTAACTAGTTAAATAGTAGGACTACGAGTTGAGCATGTTTCAGTGTCATATTTCGTCCGTTGGTCTAGGGGTATGATACTCGCTTAGGGTGCGAGGGGTCCCGGGTTCAAATCCCAGACGGACACGAGTTTTTGCAGAAGTAATTTGGTGACTATTTAAATGCAACTAGTTATATTGTAGGCCTACGAGTGTAGCATGTTTCAGTGTCATACATGGTCCGTTGGTCTAGGGGTATGATACTCGCTTAGGGTGCGAGGGGTCCCGGGTTCAAATCCCAGACGGACACGAGTTTTTGCAGAAGTAATTTGGTGACTATTTAAATGCAACTAATTAAATTGTAGGCCTACGAGTTGAGCATGTCTCGCTGTCATACATGATCCGTTAGTTTTGGGGCATGTTACTCGCTTCGGGTGTGAGTGGTCCCGGGTTCAAATCCCGGACGGACCCAAGTTTTGCAGAAGTAATTTGGTGACTATTTAAATGTAACTAGTTAAATAGTAGGACTACGAGTTTAGCATGTTTCAGTGTCATATTTCGTCCGTTGGTTTAGGGGTATGATACCCGCTTCGGGTGTGAGTAGTCCCGGGTTCAAATCCCGGACGGACCCGAGTTTTGCAGAAGTAATTTGGTGACTATTTAAATGCAACGAGTTAAATTGTAGGCCTACGAGTGTAGCATGTTTCAGTGTCATACATGGTCCGTTGGTCTAGGGGTATGATACTCGCTTCGGGTGTGAGTGGTCCCGGGTTCAAATCCCGCACGGACCCGAGTTTTGCAGAAATAATTTGGTGACTATTTAAATGCAACGAGTTAAATTGTAGGCCTACGAGTTGAGCATGTTTCAGTGTCATATTTCTTCCGTTGGTCTAGGGGTATGATACTCGCTTAGGGTGCGAGGGGTCCCGGGTTCAAATCCCAGACGGACACGAGTTTTTGCAGAAGTAATTTGGTGACTATTTAAATGCAACTAATTAAATTGTAGGCCTACGAGTTGAGCATGTCTCGCTGTCATACATGATCCGTTAGTTTTGGGGTATGTTACTCGCTTCGGGTGTGAGTGGTCCCGGGTTCAAATCCCGGACGGACCCAAGTTTTGCAGAAGTAATTTGGTGACTATTTAAATGTAACTAGTTAAATAGTAGGACTACGAGTTGAGCATGTTTCAGTGTCATATTTCGTCCGTTGGTTTAGGGGTATGTTACTCGCTTCGGGTGTGAGTAGTCCCGGGTTCAAATCCCGGACGGACCCGAGTTTTGCAGAAGTAATTTGGTGACTATTTAAATGCAACGAGTTAAATTGTAGGCCTACGAGTGTAGCATGTTTCAGTGTCATACATGGTCCGTTGGTCTAGGGGTATGATACTCGCTTCGGGTGTGAGTGGTCCCGGGTTCAAATCCAGGACGGACTTGAGTTTTGCAGAAGTAATTTGGTGACTATTTAAATGTAACTAGTTAAATAGTAGGACTACGAGTTGAGCATGTTTCAGTGTCATATTTCGTCCGTTGGTCTAGGGGTATGATACTCGCTTAGGGTGCGAGGGGTCCCGGGTTCAAATCCCAGACGGACGCGAGTTTTTGCAGAAGTAATTTGGTGACTATTTAAATGCAACTAGTTATATTGTAGGCCTACGAGTGTAGCATGTTTCAGTGTCATACATGGTCCGTTGGTCTAGGGGTATGATACTCGCTTAGGGTGCGAGGGGTCCCGGGTTCAAATCCCAGACGGACACGAGTTTTTGCAGAAGTAATTTGGTGACTATTTAAATGCAACTAATTAAATTGTAGGCCTACGAGTTGAGCATGTCTCGCTGTCATACATGATCCGTTAGTTTTGGGGCATGTTACTCGCTTCGGGTGTGAGTGGTCCCGGGTTCAAATCCCGGACGGACCCAAGTTTTGCAGAAGTAATTTGGTGACTATTTAAATGTAACTAGTTAAATAGTAGGACTACGAGTTTAGCATGTTTCAGTGTCATATTTCGTCCGTTGGTTTAGGGGTATGATACCCGCTTCGGGTGTGAGTAGTCCCGGGTTCAAATCCCGGACGGACCCGAGTTTTGCAGAAGTAATTTGGTGACTATTTAAATGCAACTAGTTATATTGTAGGCCTACGAGTGTAGCATGTTTCAGTGTCATACATGGTCCGCTGGTCTAGGGGTATGATACTCGTGGTATGATACTCGCTTCGGGTGTGAGTGGTCCCGGGTTCAAATTCCGGACGGACCCGAGTTTTGCAGAAGTAATTTGGTGACTACTTAAATGCAACGAAATAAATTGTAGGCCTACGAGTTGAGCATGTCTCGCTGTCATACATGATCTGTTGGTTTTGGGGTATGTTACTCGCTTCGGGTGTGAGTGGTCCCGGGTTCAAATCCCGGACGGACACGAGTTTTTGCAGAAGTAATTTGGTGACTATTTAAATGCAACTAGTTATATTGTAGGCCTACGAGTGTAGCATGTTTCAGTGTCATACATGGTCCGTTGGTCTAGGGGTATGATACTCGCTTTGGGTGTGAATGGTCCCGGGTTCAAATCCCGGACGGACCCGAGTTTCGCAGAAGTAATTTGGTGACTATTTAAATGCAACGAGTTAAATTGTAGGCCTACCAGTGTAGAATGTTTCAGTGTCATACTTCGTCCGTTGGTCTAGAGGTATGATACTCGCTTAGGGTGCGAGGGGTCCCCGGTTAAAATCCCGGACGGACCCGAGTTTTGCAGAAGTAATTTGGTGACTATTTAAATGTAACTAGTTAAATAGTAGGACTACGAGTTGAGCATGTTTCAGTGTCATATTTCGTCCGTTGGTTTAGGGGTATGATACTCGCTTCGGGTGTGAGTAGTCCCGGGTTCAAATCCCGGACGGACCCGAGTTTTGCAGAAGTAATTTGGTGACTACTTAAATGCAACGAGTTATATTGTAGGCCTACGAGTGTAGCATGTTTCAGTGTCATACATGGTCCGTTGGTCTAGGGGTATGATACTCGCTTAGGGTGCGAGGGGTCCCGGGTTCAAATCCCAGACGGACACGAGTTTTTGCAGAAGTAATTTGGTGACTATTTAAATGCAACTAATTAAATTGTAGGCCTACGAGTTGAGCATGTCTCGCTGTCATACATGATCCGTTAGTTTTGGGGTATGTTACTCGCTTCGGGTGTGAGTGGTCCCGGGTTCAAATCCCGGACGGACCCAAGTTTTGCAGAAGTAATTTGGTGACTATTTAAATGTAACTAGTTAAATAGTAGGACTACGAGTTGAGCATGTTTCAGTGTCATATTTCGTCCGTTGGTTTAGGGGTATGATACTCGCTTCGGGTGTGAGTAGTCCCGGGTTCAAATCCCGGACGGACCCGAGTTTTGCAGAAGTAATTTGGTGACTATTTAAATGCAACGAGTTAAATTGTAGGCCTACGAGTGTAGCATGTTTCAGTGTCATACATGGTCCGTTGGTCTAGGGGTATGATACTCGCTTCGGGTGTGAGTGGACCCGGGTTCAAATCCCGGACGGACCCGAGTTTTGCAGAAGTAATTTGGTGACTATTTAAATGCAACTAGTTATATTGTAGGCCTACGAGTGTAGCATGTTTCAGTGTCATACATGGTCCGCTGGTCTAGGGGTATGATACTCGTGGTATGATACTCGCTTCGGGTGTGAGTGGTCCCGGGTTCAAATTCCGGACGGACCCGAGTTTTGCAGAAGTAATTTGGTGACTACTTAAATGCAACGAAATAAATTGTAGGCCTACGAGTTGAGCATGTCTCGCTGTCATACATGATCTGTTGGTTTTGGGGTATGTTACTCGCTTCGGGTGTGAGTGGTCCCGGGTTCAAATCCCGGACGGACCCGAGTTTTGCAGAAGTAATTTGGTGACTATTTAAATGCAACGAGTTAAATTGTAGGCCTACGAGTGTAGAATGTTTCAGTGTCATACATGGTCCGTTGGTCTAGGGGTATGATACTCGCTTAGGTGCGAGGGGTCCCGGGTTCAAATCCCAGACGGACACGAGTTTTTGCAGAAGTAATTTGGTGACTATTTAAATGTAACTAGTTAAATAGTAGGACTACGAGTTGAGCATGTTTCAGTGTCATATTTCGTCCGTTGGTTTAGGGGTATGATACTCGCTTCGGGTGTGAGTAGTCCCGGGTTCAAATCCCGGACGGACCCGAGTTTTGCAGAAGTAATTTGGTGACTATTTAAATGCAACGAGTTAAATTGTAGGCCTACGAGTGTAGCATGTTTCAGTGTCATACATGGTCCGTTGGTCTAGGGGTATGATACTCGCTTCGGGTGTGAGTGGTCCCGGGTTCAAATCCAGGACGGACTTGAGTTTTGCAGAAGTAATTTGGTGAATATTTAAATGTAACTAGTTAAATAGTAGGACTACGAGTTGAGCATGTTTCAGTGTCATATTTCGTCCGTTGGTCTAGGGGTATGATACTCGCTTAGGGTGCGAGGGGTCCCGGGTTCAAATCCCAGACGGACACGAGTTTTTGCAGAAGTAATTTGGTGACTATTTAAATGCAACTAGTTATATTGTAGGCCTACGAGTGTAGCATGTTTCAGTGTCATACATGGTCCGTTGGTCTAGGGGTATGATACTCGCTTTGGGTGTGAATGGTCCCGGGTTCAAATCCCGGACGGACCCGAGTTTTGCAGAAGTAATTTGGTGACTATTTAAATGCAACGAGTTAAATTGTAGGCCTACCAGTGTGGAATGTTTCAGTGTCATACTTCGTCCGTTGGTCTAGAGGTATGATACTCGCTTAGGGTGCGAGGGGTCCCCGGTTAAAATCCCGGTAGGACCCGAGTTTTGCAGAAGTAATTTGGTGACTATTTAAATGTAACTAGTTAAATAGTAGGACTACGAGTTGAGCATGTTTCAGTGTCATATTTCGTCCGTTGGTTTAGGGGTATGATACTCGCTTCGGGTGTGAGTAGTCCCGGGTTCAAATCCCGGACGGACCCGAGTTTTGCAGAAGTAATTTGGTGACTACTTAAATGCAACGAGTTATATTGTAGGCCTACGAGTGTAGCATGTTTCAGTGTCATACATGGTCCGTTGGTCTAGGGGTATGATACTCGCTTAGGGTGCGAGGGGTCCCGGGTTCAAATCCCAGACGGACACGAGTTTTTGCAGAAGTAATTTGGTGACTATTTAAATGCAACTAATTAAATTGTAGGCCTACGAGTTGAGCATGTCTCGCTGTCATACATGATCCGTTAGTTTTGGGGTATGTTACTCGCTTCGGGTGTGAGTGGTCCCGGGTTCAAATCCCGGACGGACCCAAGTTTTGCAGAAGTAATTTGGTGACTATTTAAATGTAACTAGTTAAATAGTAGGACTACGAGTTGAGCATGTTTCAGTGTCATATTTCGTCCGTTGGTTTAGGGGTATGATACTCGCTTCGGGTGTGAGTAGTCCCGGGTTCAAATCCCGGACGGACCCGAGTTTTGCAGAAGTAATTTGGTGACTATTTAAATGCAACGAGTTAAATTGTAGGCCTACGAGTGTAGCATGTTTCAGTGTCATACATGGTCCGTTGGTCTAGGGGTATGATACTCGCTTCGAGTGTGAGTGGTCCCGGGTTCAAATCCCGGATGGACCCGAGTTTTGCAGAAGTAATTTGGTGACTATTTAAATGCAACTAGTTATATTGTAGGCCTACGAGTGTAGCATGTTTCAGTGTCATACATGGTCCGCTGGTCTAGGGGTATGATACTCGTGGTATGATACTCGCTTCGGGTGTGAGTGGTCCCGGGTTCAAATTCCGGACGGACCCGAGTTTTGCAGAAGTAATTTGGTGACTACTTAAATGCAACGAAATAAATTGTAGGCCTACGAGTTGAGCATGTCTCGCTGTCATACATGATCTGTTGGTTTTGGGGTATGTTACTCGCTTCGGGTGTGAGTGGTCCCGGGTTCAAATCCCGGACGGACCCGAGTTTTGCAGAAGTAATTTGGTGACTATTTAAATGCAACGAGTTAAATTGTAGGCCTACGAGTGTAGAATGTTTCAGTGTCATACATGGTCCGTTGGTCTAGGGGTATGATACTCGCTTAGGTGCGAGGGGTCCCGGGTTCAAATCCCAGACGGACACGAGTTTTTGCAGAAGTAATTTGGTGACTATTTAAATGTAACTAGTTAAATAGTAGGACTACGAGTTGAGCATGTTTCAGTGTCATATTTCGTCCGTTGGTTTAGGGGTATGATACTCGCTTCGGGTGTGAGTGGTCCCGGGTTCAAATCCAGGACGGACTTGAGTTTTGCAGAAGTAATTTGGTGACTATTTAAATGTAACTAGTTAAATAGTAGGACTACGAGTTGAGCATGTTTCAGTGTCATATTTCGTCCGTTGGTCTAGGGGTATGATACTCGCTTAGGGTGCGAGGGGTCCCGGGTTCAAATCCCAGACGGACACGAGTTTTTGCAGAAGTAATTTGGTGACTATTTAAATGCAACTAGTTATATTGTAGGCCTACGAGTGTAGCATGTTTCAGTGTCATACATGGTCCGTTGGTCTAGGGGTATGATACTCGCTTTGGGTGTGAATGGTCCCGGGTTCAAATCCCGGACGGACCCGAGTTTTGCAGAAGTAATTTGGTGACTATTTAAATGCAACGAGTTAAATTGTAGGCCTACCAGTGTGGAATGTTTCAGTGTCATACTTCGTCCGTTGGTCTAGAGGTATGATACTCGCTTAGGGTGCGAGGGGTCCCCGGTTAAAATCCCGGACGGACCCGAGTTTTGCAGAAGTAATTTGGTGACTATTTAAATGTAACTAGTTAAATAGTAGGACTACGAGTTGAGCATGTTTCAGTGTCATATTTCGTCCGTTGGTTTAGGGGTATGATACTCGCTTCGGGTGTGAGTAGTCCCGGGTTCAAATCCCGGACGGACCCGAGTTTTGCAGAAGTAATTTGGTGACTACTTAAATGCAACGAGTTATATTGTAGGCCTACGAGTGTAGCATGTTTCAGTGTCATACATGGTCCGTTGGTCTAGGGGTATGATACTCGCTTAGGGTGCGAGGGGTCCCGGGTTCAAATCCCAGACGGACACGAGTTTTTGCAGAAGTAATTTGGTGACTATTTAAATGCAACTAATTAAATTGTAGGCCTACGAGTTGAGCATGTCTCGCTGTCATACATGATCCGTTAGTTTTGGGGTATGTTACTCGCTTCGGGTGTGAGTGGTCCCGGGTTCAAATCCCGGACGGACCCAAGTTTTGCAGAAGTAATTTGGTGACTATTTAAATGTAACTAGTTAAATAGTAGGACTACGAGTTGAGCATGTTTCAGTGTCATATTTCGTCCGTTGGTTTAGGGGTATGATACTCGCTTCGGGTGTGAGTAGTCCCGGGTTCAAATCCCGGACGGACCCGAGTTTTGCAGAAGTAATTTGGTGACTATTTAAATGCAACGAGTTAAATTGTAGGCCTACGAGTGTAGCATGTTTCAGTGTCATACATGGTCCGTTGGTCTAGGGGTATGATACTCGCTTAGGTGCGAGGGGTCCCGGGTTCAAATCCCAGACGGACACGAGTTTTTGCAGAAGTAATTTGGTGACTATTTAAATGTAACTAGTTAAATAGTAGGACTACGAGTTGAGCATGTTTCAGTGTCATATTTCGTCCGTTGGTTTAGGGGTATGATACTCGCTTCGGGTGTGAGTGGTCCCGGGTTCAAATCCAGGACGGACTTGAGTTTTGCAGAAGTAATTTGGTGACTATTTAAATGTAACTAGTTAAATAGTAGGACTACGAGTTGAGCATGTTTCAGTGTCATATTTCGTCCGTTGGTCTAGGGGTATGATACTCGCTTAGGGTGCGAGGGGTCCCGGGTTCAAATCCCAGACGGACACGAGTTTTTGCAGAAGTAATTTGGTGACTATTTAAATGCAACTAGTTATATTGTAGGCCTACGAGTGTAGCATGTTTCAGTGTCATACATGGTCCGTTGGTCTAGGGGTATGATACTCGCTTTGGGTGTGAATGGTCCCGGGTTCAAATCCCGGACGGACCCGAGTTTTGCAGAAGTAATTTGGTGACTATTTAAATGCAACGAGTTAAATTGTAGGCCTACCAGTGTGGAATGTTTCAGTGTCATACTTCGTCCGTTGGTCTAGAGGTATGATACTCGCTTAGGGTGCGAGGGGTCCCCGGTTAAAATCCCGGACGGACTTGAGTTTTGCAGAAGTAATTTGGTGACTATTTAAATGTAACTAGTTAAATAGTAGGACTACGAGTTGAGCATGTTTCAGTGTCATATTTCGTCCGTTGGTCTAGGGGTATGATACTCGCTTAGGGTGCGAGGGGTCCCGGGTTCAAATCCCAGACGGACACGAGTTTTTGCAGAAGTAATTTGGTGACTATTTAAATGCAACTAGTTATATTGTAGGCCTACGAGTGTAGCATGTTTCAGTGTCATCCATGGTCCGTTGGTCTAGGGGTATGATACTCGCTTTGGGTGTGAATGGTCCCGGGTTCAAATCCCGGACGGACCCGAGTTTTGCAGAAGTAATTTGGTGACTATTTAAATGCAACGAGTTAAATTGTAGGCCTACCAGTGTGGAATGTTTCAGTGTCATACTTCGTCCGTTGGTCTAGAGGTATGATACTCGCTTAGGGTGCGAGGGGTCCCCGGTTAAAATCCCGGACGGACCCGAGTTTTGCAGAAGTAATTTGGTGACTATTTAAATGTAACTAGTTAAATAGTAGGACTACGAGTTGAGCATGTTTCAGTGTCATATTTCGTCCGTTGGTTTAGGGGTATGATACTCGCTTCGGGTGTGAGTAGTCCCGGGTTCAAATCCCGGACGGACCCGAGTTTTGCAGAAGTAATTTGGTGACTACTTAAATGCAACGAGTTATATTGTAGGCCTACGAGTGTAGCATGTTTCAGTGTCATACATGGTCCGTTGGTCTAGGGGTATGATACTCGCTTAGGGTGCGAGGGGTCCCGGGTTCAAATCCCAGACGGACACGAGTTTTTGCAGAAGTAATTTGGTGACTATTTAAATGCAACTAATTAAATTGTAGGCCTACGAGTTGAGCATGTCTCGCTGTCATACATGATCCGTTAGTTTTGGGGTATGTTACTCGCTTCGGGTGTGAGTGGTCCCGGGTTCAAATCCCGGACGGACCCAAGTTTTGCAGAAGTAATTTGGTGACTATTTAAATGTAACTAGTTAAATAGTAGGACTACGAGTTGAGCATGTTTCAGTGTCATATTTCGTCCGTTGGTTTAGGGGTATGATACTCGCTTCGGGTGTGAGTAGTCCCGGGTTCAAATCCCGGACGGACCCGAGTTTTGCAGAAGTAATTTGGTGACTATTTAAATGCAACGAGTTAAATTGTAGGCCTACGAGTGTAGCATGTTTCAGTGTCATACATGGTCCGTTGGTCTAGGGGTATGATACTCGCTTCGAGTGTGAGTGGTCCCGGGTTCAAATCCCGGACGGACCCGAGTTTTGCAGAAGTAATTTGGTGACTATTTAAATGCAACTAGTAATATTGTAGGCCTACGAGTGTAGCATGTTTCAGTGTCATACATGGTCCGCTGGTCTAGGGGTATGATACTCGTGGTATGATACTCGCTTCGGGTGTGAGTGGTCCCGGGTTCAAATTCCGGACGGACCCGAGTTTTGCAGAAGTAATTTGGTGACTACTTAAATGCAACGAAATAAATTGTAGGCCTACGAGTTGAGCATGTCTCGCTGTCATACATGATCTGTTGGTTTTGGGGTATGTTACTCGCTTCGGGTGTGAGTGGTCCCGGGTTCAAATCCCGGACGGACCCGAGTTTTGCAGAAGTAATTTGGTGACTATTTAAATGCAACGAGTTAAATTTTAGGCCTACGAGTGTAGAATGTTTCAGTGTCATACATGGTCCGTTGGTCTAGGGGTATGATACTCGCTTAGGTGCGAGGGGTCCCGGGTTCAAATCCCAGACGGACCCGAGTTTTGCAGAAGTAATTTGGTGACTATTTAAATGCAACTAGTTATATTGTAGGCCTACGAGTGTAGCATGTTTCAGTGTCATACATGGTCCGCTGGTCTAGGGGTATGATACTCGTGGTATGATACTTGCTTCGGGTGTGAATGGTCCCGGGTTCAAATCCCGGACGGACCCGAGATTTGCAGAAGTAATTTGGTGACTACTTAAATGCAACGAAATAAATTGTAGGCCTACGAGTTGAGCATGTCTCGCTGTCATACATGATCTGTTGGTTTAGGGGTATGATACTCGCTTCGGGTGTGAGTAGTCCCGGGTTCAAATCCCGGACGGACCCGAGTTTTGCAGAAGTAATTTGGAGACTATTTAAATGCAACGAGTTATATTGTAGGCCTACGAGTGTAGCATGTTTCAGTGTCATACATGGTCCGTTGGTCTAGGGGTATGATACTCGCTTCGGGTGTGAGTGGTCCCGGGTTCAAATCCCGGACGGACCCGAGTTTTGCAGAAGTAATTTGGTGACTATTTAAATGCAACTAGTTATATTGTAGGCCTACGAGTGTAGCATGTTTCAGTGTCATACATGGTCCGCTGGTCTAGGGGTATGATACTCGTGGTATGATACTTGCTTCGGGTGTGAATGGTCCCGGGTTCAAATCCCGGACGGACCCGAGTTTTGCAGAAGTAATTTGGTGACTATTTAAATGCAACGAGTTAAATTATAGGCCTACCAGTGTGGAATGTTTCAGTGTCATACTTCGTCCGTTGGTCTAGAGGTATGATACTCGCTTAGGGTGCGAGGGGTCCCGGGTTCAAATCCCAGACGGACACGAGTTTTTGCAGAAGTAATTTGGTGACTATTTAAATGCAACTAATTAAATTGTAGGCCTACGAGTTGAGCATGTCTCGCTGTCATACATGATCCGTTAGTTTTGGGGTATGTTACTCGCTTCGGGTGTGAGTGGTCCCGGGTTCAAATCCCGGACGGACCCAAGTTTTGCAGAAGTAATTTGGTGACTATTTAAATGTAACTAGTTAAATAGTAGGACTACGAGTTGAGCATGTTTCAGTGTCATATTTCGTCCGTTGGTTTAGGGGTATGATACTCGCTTCGGGTGTGAGTAGTCCCGGGTTCAAATCCCGGACGGACCCGAGTTTTGCAGAAGTAATTTGGTGACTATTTAAATGCAACGAGTTAAATTGTAGGCCTACGAGTGTAGCATGTTTCAGTGTCATACATGGTCCGTTGGTCTAGGGGTATGATACTCGCTTCGAGTGTGAGTGGTCCCGGGTTCAAATCCCGGACGGACCCGAGTTTTACAGAAGTAATTTGGTGACTATTTAAATGCAACTAGTAATATTGTAGGCCTACGAGTGTAGCATGTTTCAGTGTCATACATGGTCCGCTGGTCTAGGGGTATGATACTCGTGGTATGATACTCGCTTCGGGTGTGAGTGGTCCCGGGTTCAAATTCCGGACGGACCCGAGTTTTGCAGAAGTAATTTGGTGACTACTTAAATGCAACGAAATAAATTGTAGGCCTACGAGTTGAGCATGTCTCGCTGTCATACATGATCTGTTGGTTTTGGGGTATGTTACTCGCTTCGGGTGTGAGTGGTCCCGGGTTCAAATCCCGGACGGACCCGAGTTTTGCAGAAGTAATTTGGTGACTATTTAAATGCAACGAGTTAAATTGTAGGCCTACCAGTGTGGAATGTTTCAGTGTCATACTTCGTCCGTTGGTCTAGAGGTATGATACTCGCTTAGGGTGCGAGGGGTCCCCGGTTAAAATCCCGGACGGACTTGAGTTTTGCAGAAGTAATTTGGTGACTATTTAAATGTAACTAGTTAAATAGTAGGACTACGAGTTGAGCATGTTTCAGTGTCATATTTCGTCCGTTGGTCTAGGGGTATGATACTCGCTTAGGGTGCGAGGGGTCCCGGGTTCAAATCCCAGACGGACACGAGTTTTTGCAGAAGTAATTTGGTGACTATTTAAATGCAACTAGTTATATTGTAGGCCTACGAGTGTAGCATGTTTCAGTGTCATCCATGGTCCGTTGGTCTAGGGGTATGATACTCGCTTTGGGTGTGAATGGTCCCGGGTTCAAATCCCGGACGGACCCGAGTTTTGCAGAAGTAATTTGGTGACTATTTAAATGCAACGAGTTAAATTGTAGGCCTACCAGTGTGGAATGTTTCAGTGTCATACTTCGTCCGTTGGTCTAGAGGTATGATACTCGCTTAGGGTGCGAGGGGTCCCCGGTTAAAATCCCGGACGGACCCGAGTTTTGCAGAAGTAATTTGGTGACTATTTAAATGTAACTAGTTAAATAGTAGGACTACGAGTTGAGCATGTTTCAGTGTCATATTTCGTCCGTTGGTTTAGGGGTATGATACTCGCTTCGGGTGTGAGTAGTCCCGGGTTCAAATCCCGGACGGACCCGAGTTTTGCAGAAGTAATTTGGTGACTACTTAAATGCAACGAGTTATATTGTAGGCCTACGAGTGTAGCATGTTTCAGTGTCATACATGGTCCGTTGGTCTAGGGGTATGATACTCGCTTAGGGTGCGAGGGGTCCCGGGTTCAAATCCCAGACGGACACGAGTTTTTGCAGAAGTAATTTGGTGACTATTTAAATGCAACTAATTAAATTGTAGGCCTACGAGTTGAGCATGTCTCGCTGTCATACATGATCCGTTAGTTTTGGGGTATGTTACTCGCTTCGGGTGTGAGTGGTCCCGGGTTCAAATCCCGGACGGACCCAAGTTTTGCAGAAGTAATTTGGTGACTATTTAAATGTAACTAGTTAAATAGTAGGACTACGAGTTGAGCATGTTTCAGTGTCATATTTCGTCCGTTGGTTTAGGGGTATGATACTCGCTTCGGGTGTGAGTAGTCCCGGGTTCAAATCCCGGACGGACCCGAGTTTTGCAGAAGTAATTTGGTGACTATTTAAATGCAACGAGTTAAATTGTAGGCCTACGAGTGTAGCATGTTTCAGTGTCATACATGGTCCGTTGGTCTAGGGGTATGATACTCGCTTCGAGTGTGAGTGGTCCCGGGTTCAAATCCCGGACGGACCCGAGTTTTGCAGAAGTAATTTGGTGACTATTTAAATGCAACTAGTAATATTGTAGGCCTACGAGTGTAGCATGTTTCAGTGTCATACATGGTCCGCTGGTCTAGGGGTATGATACTCGTGGTATGATACTCGCTTCGGGTGTGAGTGGTCCCGGGTTCAAATTCCGGACGGACCCGAGTTTTGCAGAAGTAATTTGGTGACTACTTAAATGCAACGAAATAAATTGTAGGCCTACGAGTTGAGCATGTCTCGCTGTCATACATGATCTGTTGGTTTTGGGGTATGTTACTCGCTTCGGGTGTGAGTGGTCCCGGGTTCAAATCCCGGACGGACCCGAGTTTTGCAGAAGTAATTTGGTGACTATTTAAATGCAACGAGTTAAATTTTAGGCCTACGAGTGTAGAATGTTTCAGTGTCATACATGGTCCGTTGGTCTAGGGGTATGATACTCGCTTAGGTGCGAGGGGTCCCGGGTTCAAATCCCAGACGGACCCGAGTTTTGCAGAAGTAATTTGGTGACTATTTAAATGCAACTAGTTATATTGTAGGCCTACGAGTGTAGCATGTTTCAGTGTCATACATGGTCCGCTGGTCTAGGGGTATGATACTCGTGGTATGATACTTGCTTCGGGTGTGAATGGTCCCGGGTTCAAATCCCGGACGGACCCGAGTTTTGCAGAAGTAATTTGGTGACTATTTAAATGTAACTAGTTAAATAGTAGGACTACGAGTTGAGCAAGTTTCAGTGTCATATTTCGTCCGTTGGTTTAGGGGTATGATACTCGCTTCGGGTGTGAGTAGTCCCGGGTTCAAATCCCGGACGGACCCGAGTTTTGCAGAAGTAATTTGGAGACTATTTAAATGCAACGAGTTATATTGTAGGCCTACGAGTGTAGCATGTTTCAGTGTCATACATGGTCCGTTGGTCTAGGGGTATGATACTCGCTTCGGGTGTGAGTGGTCCCGGGTTCAAATCCCGGACGGACCCGAGTTTTGCAGAAGTAATTTGGTGACTATTTAAATGCAACTAGTTATATTGTAGGCCTACGAGTGTAGCATGTTTCAGTGTCATACATGGTCCGCTGGTCTAGGGGTATGATACTCGTGGTATGATACTTGCTTCGGGTGTGAATGGTCCCGGGTTCAAATCCCGGACGGACCCGAGTTTTGCAGAAGTAATTTGGTGACTATTTAAATGTAACTAGTTAAATAGTAGGACTACGAGTTGAGCAAGTTTCAGTGTCATATTTCGTCCGTTGGTTTAGGGGTATGATACTCGCTTCGGGTGTGAGTAGTCCCGGGTTCAAATCCCGGACGGACCCGAGTTTTGCAGAAGTAATTTGGAGACTATTTAAATGCAACGAGTTATATTGTAGGCCTACGAGTGTAGCATGTTTCAGTGTCATACATGGTCCGTTGGTCTAGGGGTATGATACTCGCTTCGGGTGTGAGTGGTCCCGGGTTCAAATCCCGGACGGACCCGAGTTTTGCAGAAGTAATTTGGTGACTATTTAAATGCAACTAGTTATATTGTAGGCCTACGAGTGTAGCATGTTTCAGTGTCATACATGGTCCGCTGGTCTAGGGGTATGATACTCGTGGTATGATACTTGCTTCGGGTGTGAATGGTCCCGGGTTCAAATCCCGGACGGACCCGAGTTTTGCAGAAGTAATTTGGTGACTATTTAAATGCAACGAGTTAAATTGTAGGCCTACCAGTGTGGAATGTTTCAGTGTCATACTTCGTCCGTTGGTCTAGAGGTATGATACTCGCTTAGGGTGCGAGGGGTCCCGGGTTCAAATCCCAGACGGACACGAGTTTTTGCAGAAGTAATTTGGTGACTATTTAAATGCAACTAATTAAATTGTAGGCCTACGAGTTGAGCATGTCTCGATGTCATACATGATCCGTTGGTTTTGGGGTATGTTACTCGCTTCGGGTGTGAGTGGTCCCGGGTTCAAATCCCGGACGGACCCGAGTTTTGCAGAAGTAATTTGGTGACTATTTAAATGCAACGAGTTGAATTGTAGGCCTACGAGTGTAGCATGTTTCAGTGTCATACATGGTCCGTTGGTCTAGGGGTATGATACTCGCTTAGGGTGCAAGGGGTCCCCGGTTAAAATCCCGGACGGACCCGAGTTTTTGCAGAAGTAATTTGGTGACTATTCAAATGCAACGAGTTAAATTGTAGGACTACGAGTTGAGCATGTTTCAGTGTCATACTTCGTCCGTTGGTCTAGAGGTATGATACTCGCTTAGGGTGCGAGTGGTCCCGGGTTCAAATCCCGGACGGACCCGAGTTTTTGCAGAAGTAATTTGGTGACTATTCAAATGCAACGAATTAAATTGTAGGACTACGAGTTGAGAATGTCTCGCTGTCATACATGATCCGTTGGTTTTGGGATATGTTACTCGCTTCGGGTGTGAGTGGTCCCGGGTTCAAATCCCGGACGGACCCGAGTTTTCGCAGAAGTAATTTGGTGACTATTTAAATGTAACTAGTTAACTAGTAGGACTACGAGTTGAGCATGTTTCAGTGTCATATTTCGTCCGTTGGTTTAGGGGTATGATACTCGCTTCGGGTGTGAGTAGTCCCGGGTTCAAATCCCGGACGGACCCGAGTTTTGCAGAAGTAATTTGGTGACTATTTAAATGCAACGAGTAATATTGTAGGCCTACGAGTGTAGCATGTTTCAGTGTCATACATGGTCCGTTGGTCTAGGGGTATGATACTCGCTTCGGGGTGAGTGGTCCCGGGTTCAAATCCCGGACGGACCCGAGTTTTGCAGAAGTAATTTGGTGACTATTTAAATGCAACTAGTTATATTGTAGGCCTACGAGTGTAGCATGTTTCAGTGTCATACATGGTCCGCTGGTCTAGGGGTATGATACTCGTGGTATGATACTCGCTTCGGGTGTGAGTGGTCCCGGGTTCAAATTCCGGACGGACCCGAGATTTGCAGAAGTAATTTGGTGACTACTTAAATGCAACAAATTAAATTGTAGGCCTACGAGTTGAGCATGTCTCGCTGTCATACATGATCCGTTGGTTTTTGGGTATGTTACTCGCTTCGGGTGTGAGTGGTCCCGGGTTCAAATCCCGGACAGACCCGAGTTTTGCAGAAGTAATTTGGTGACTATTTAAATGCAACGAGTTAAATTGTAGGCCTACGAGTGTAGCATGTTTCAGTGTCATACATGGGGGGCAATTCTCTAACTTTTTAAGCGAGTTATCGCAAGTGATAACTATCGTCTAAAGGGTTGATGTCAACCTCGTGTGTTCTATGAGAGCGCGAGAGCTGAATAGGCTATTATTTATGTGTGTCATCAAGCCTTGAACGAAAATCGGTGGATGTCTCGTGAATTCCGCTCGTGCTAATAAAAAACAAGCTGGGCACGTTTATTTTTTACCGTCTTTGGTTATAAAGCAAGGGATAACTTATCGACCAGTTTAAACCCTTTCGATAAGTTATCACTCTCGTGAATATTAAAGACGGTAAAAAATAAACTTGCCCACTTTTTTGTTTATTAGCACGAGCGGAATTCACGAGACATACACCGATTTTCCTTCAAGGTTTGATGACACCTATGACTAATCACCTATTTAGATAGCGTGCTCTCATAGAACTCACGAGGTTGGCATCAACCCTTTAGACGATAGTTATCACATGCGATAACTCGCTTAAAAAGTTAGAGAATTGGCCCCATGGTCCGTTGGTCTAGGGGTATTATACTCGCTTAGGGTGCGACGGGTCCCGAGTTCAAATCCCAGACGGACACGAGTTTTTGCAGAAGTAATTTGGTGACTATTTAAATGCAACTAGTTATATTGTAGACCTACGAGTGTAGCATGTTTCAGTGTCATACATGGTCCGTTGGTCTAGGGTATGATACTCGCTTCGGGTGTGAGTGGTACCGGGTTCAAATCCCGGACGGACCCGAGTTTTGCAGAAGTAATTTAGTGACTATTTAAATGCAACTAACTACAGGGTAGGCCTATGAGTTGAGCATGCTTAATTTCATACATGGTCCGTTGGTCTAGGGAAATGATACTCGCTTTGGGTGCGAGTGGTCCCGGGTTCAAATCCCGGACGGACCCGAGTTTTTGCAGAAGTAATTTGGTGACTATTCAAATGCAACGAGTTAAATTGTAGGACTACGAGTTGAGCATGTTTCAGTGTCATACTTCGTCCGTTGGTCTAGAGGTATGATACTCGCTTAGGGTGCGAGAGGTCCCGGGTTCAAATCCCGGACGGACCCGAGTTTTTGCAGAAGTAATTTGGTGACTATTCAAATGCAACGAGTTAAATTGTAGGACTACAGGTTGAGCATGTTTCAGTGTCATATTTCTTCCGTTGGTCTAGGGGTATGATACTCGCTTAGGGTGCGAGGGGTCCCGGGTTCAAATCCCAGACGGACACGAGTTTTTGCAGAAGTAATTTGGTGACTACTTAAATGCAACTAATTAAATTGTAGGCCTACGAGTTGAGCATGTCTCGCTGTCATACATGATCCGTTAGTTTTGGGGTATGTTACTCGATTCGGGTGTGAGTGGTCCCGGGTTCAAATCCCGGACGGACCCAAGTTTTGCAGAAGTAATTTGGTGACTATTTAAATGTAACTAGTTAAATAGTAGGACTACGAGTTGAGCATGTTTCAGTGTCATATTTCGTCCGTGGGTTTAGGGGTATGATACTCGCTTCGGGTGTGAGTAGTCCCGGGTTCAAATCCCGGACGGACCCGAGTTTTGCAGAAGTAATTTGGTGACTATTTAAATGCAACGAGTTAAATTGTAGGCCTACGAGTTGAGCATGTTTCAGTGTCACATTTCGTCCGTTGGTCTAGGGGTATGATACTCGCTTAGGGTGCGAGGGGTCCCGGGTTCAAATCCCAGACGGACACGAGTTTTTGCAGAAGTAATTTGGTGACTATTTAAATGCAACTAGTTATATTGTAGGCCTACGAGTGTAGCGTGTTTCAGTGTCATACATGGTCCGTTGGTCTAGGGGTTATGATACTCGCGGTATGATACTCGCGGTATGATACTCGCTTCGGGTGTGAGTGGTCCCGGGTTCAAATTCCGGACGGACCCGAGTTTTGCAGAAGTAATTTGGCGACTACTTAAATGTAACTAATTAAATTGTAGGCCTACGAATTAAGCATGTCTCGCTGTCATACATGATCCGTTAGTTTTGGGGTATGTTACTCGATTCGGGTGTGAGTGGTCCCGGGTTCAAATCCCGGACGGACCCAAGTTTTGCAGAAGTAATTTGGTGACTATTTAAATGTAACTAATTAAATTGTAGGCCTACGAGTTGAGCATGTCTCGCTGTCATACATGATCCGTTGGTTTTGGGGTATGTTACTCGCTTCGGGTGTGAGTGGTCCCGGGTTCAAATCCCGGACGGACCCGAGTTTTGCAGAAGTAATTTGGTGACTATTTAAATGCAACGAGTTAAATTGTAGGCCTACGAGTGTAGCATGTTTTAGTGTCATACTTCGTCCGTTGGTCTAGAGGTATGATACTCGCTTAGGGTGCGAGTGGTCCCGGGTTCAAATCCCGGACGGACCCGAGTTTTTGCAGAAGTAATTTGGTGACAATTCAAATGCAACGAGTTAAATTGTAGGACTACGAGTTGAGAATGTCTCGCTGTCATACATGATCCGTTGGTTTTGGGGTATGTTACTCGCTTCGGGTGCGAGGGGTCCCCGGTTAAAATCCCGGACGGCCCCGAGTTTTTGCAGAAGTAATTTGGTGACAATTCAAATGCAACGAGTTAAATTGTAGGACTACGAGTTGAGAATGTCTCGCTGTCATACATGATCCGTTGGTTTTGGGGTATGTTACTCGCTTCGGGTGCGAGGGGTCCCCGGTTAAAATCCCGGACGGCCCCGAGTTTTTGCAGAAGTAATTTGGTGACTATTCAAATGCAACGAGTTAAATTGTAGGACTACGAGTTGAGCATGTTTCAGTGTCATACTTCGTCCGTTGGTCTAGAGGTTTGATACTCGCTTAGGGTGCGAGGGGTCCCCGGTTAAAATCCCGGACGGACCCGAGTTTTGCAGAAGTAATTTGGTGACTATTTAAATGTAACTAGTTAAATAGTAGGACTACGAGTTGAGCATGTTTCAGTGTCATATTTCGTCCGTTGGTTTAGGGGTATGATACTCGCTTCGGGTGTGAGTAGTCCCGGGTTCAAATCCCGGACGGACCCGAGTTTTGCAGAAGTAATTTGGTGACTATTTAAATGCAACGAGTTATATTGTAGGCCTACGAGTGTAGCATGTTTCAGTGTCATACATGGTCCGTTGGTCTAGGGGTATGATACTCGTGGTATGATACTCGCTTCGGGTGTGAGTGGTCCCGGGTTCAAATCCCGGACGGAC
This sequence comes from Phalangium opilio, assembly GCF_054372755.1. NCBI lineage: Eukaryota > Metazoa > Arthropoda > Arachnida > Opiliones > Phalangiidae > Phalangium > Phalangium opilio. Next base: position 4,881,793 of record NW_028324154.1, read on the forward strand.
CCGAGTTTTGCAGAAGTAATTTGGTGACTATTTAAATGCAACTAGTTATATTGTAGGCCTACGAGTGTAGCATGTTTCAGTGTCATACATGGCCCGCTGGTCTAGGGGTATGATACTCGTGGTATGATACTCGCTTCGGGTGTGAGTGGTCCCGGGTTCAAATTCCGGACGGACCCGAGTTTTGCAGAAGTAATTTGGTGACTACTTAAATGCAACGAAATAAATTGTAGGCCTACGAGTTGAGCATGTCTCGCTGTCATACATGATCTGTTGGTTTTGGGGTATGTTACTCGCTTCGGGTGTGAGTGGTCCCGGGTTCAAATCCCGGACGGACCCGAGTTTTGCAGAAGTAATTTGGTGACTATTTAAATGCAACGAGTTAAATTGTAGGCCTACGAGTGTAGAATGTTTCAGTGTCATACATGGTCCGTTGGTCTAGGGGTATAGTACTCGCTTAGGTGCGAGGGGTCCCGGGTTCAAATCCCAGACGGACACGAGTTTTTGCAGAAGTAATTTGGTGACTATTCAAATGCAACGAGTTAAATTGTAGGACTACGAGTTGAGCATGTTTCAGTGTCATACTTCGTCCGTTGGTCTAGAGGTATGATACTCGCTTAGGGTGCGAGGGGTCCCCGGTTAAAATCCCGGACGGACCCGAGTTTTGCAGAAGTAATTTGGTGACTATTTAAATGTAACTAGTTAAATAGTAGGACTACGAGTTGAGCAAGTTTCAGTGTCATATTTCGTCCGTTGGTTTAGGGGTATGATACTCGCTTCGGGTGTGAGTAGTCCCGGGTTCAAATCCCGGACGGACCCGAGTTTTGCAGAAGTAATTTGGTGACTATTTAAATGCAACTAGTTATATTGTAGGCCTACGAGTGTAGCATGTTTCAGTGTCATACATGGTCCGCTGGTCTAGGGGTATGATACTCGTGGTATGATACTTGCTTCGGGTGTGAGTGGTCCCGGGTTCAAATTCCGGACGGACCCGAGTTTTGCAGAAGTAATTTGGTGACTACTTAAATGCAACTAATTAAATTGTAGGCCTACGAGTTGAGCATGTCTCGCTGTCATACATGATCCGTTGGTTTTGGGGTATGTTACTCGCTTCGGGTGTGAGTGGTCCCGGGTTCAAATCCCGGACGGACCCGAGTTTTGCAGAAGTAATTTGGTGACTATTTAAATGCAACGAGTTATATTGTAGGCCTACGAGTGTAGCATGTTTCAGTGTCATACATGGTCCGTTGGTCTAGGGGTATGATACTCGCTTCGGGTGTGAGTGGTCCCGGGTTCAAATCCCGGACGGACCCGAGTTTTGCAGAAGTAATTTGGTGACTATTTAAATGCAACTAGTTATATTGTAGGCCTACGAGTGTAGCATGTTTCAGTGTCATACATGGTCCGCTGGTCTAGGGGTATGATACTCGTGGTATGATACTTGCTTCGGGTGTGAGTGGTCCCGGGTTCAAATTCCGGACGGACCCGAGTTTTGCAGAAGTAATTTGGTGACTACTTAAATGCAACTAATTAAATTGTAGGCCTACGAGTTGAGCATGTCTCGCTGTCATACATGATCCGTTGGTTTTGGGGTATGTTACTCGCTTCGGGTGTGAGTGGTCCCGGGTTCAAATCCCGGACGGACCCGAGTTTTGCAGAAGTAATTTGGTGACTATTTAAATGCAACGAGTTAAATTGTAGGCCTACGAGTGTAGAATGTTTCAGTGTCATACATGGTCCGTTGGTCTAAGGGTATGATACTCGCTTAGGGTGCGAGGGGTCCCGGGTTCAAATCCCAGACGGACACGAGTTTTTACAGAAGTAATTTGGTGACTATTTAAATGCAACTAGTTATATTGTAGGCCTACGAGTGTAGCATGTTTCAGTGCCATACATGGTCCGTTGGTCTAGAGGTATGATACTCGCTTAGGGTGCGAGTGGTCCCGGGTTCAAATCCCGGACGGACCCGAGTTTTTGCAGAAGTAATTTGGTGACTATTCAAATGCAACGAGTTAAATTGTAGGACTACAGGTTGAGCATGTTTCAGTGTCATACATGGTCCGTTGGTCTAGGGGTATGATACTCGCTTCGGGTGTGAGTGGTCCCGGGGTCAAATCCTGGACGGACCCGAGGTTTGCAGAAGTAATTTGGTGACTATTTAAATGCAACTATTTAAATTGTAGGACTACGAGTTGAGAATGTCTCGCTGTCATACATGATCCGTTGGTTTTGGGGTATGTTACTCGCTTCGGGTGAAAGTGGTCCCGGATTCAAATCCCGGACGGACCCGAGTTTTGCAGAAGTAATTTGGTGACTATTTAAATGTAACTAGTTAAATAGTAGGACTACGAGTTGAGCATGTTTCAGTGTCATATTTCGTCCGTTGGTTTAGGGGTATGATACTCGCTTCGGGTGTGAGTAGTCCCGGGTTCAAATCCCGGACGGACCCGAGTTTTGCAGAAGTAATTTGGTGACTACTTAAATGCAACTAATTAAATTGTAGGCCTACGAGTTGAGCATGTCTTGCTGTCATACATGATCCGTTGGTTTTGGGGTATGTTACTCGCTTCGGGTGTGAGTGGTCCCGGGTTCAAATCCCGCACGGACCCGAGTTTTGCAGAAATAATTTGGTGACTATTTAAATGCAACGAGTTAAATTGTAGGCCTACGAGTTGAGCATGTTTCAGTGTCATATTTCTTCCGTTGGTCTAGGGGTATGATACTCGCTTAGGGTGCGAGGGGTCCCGGGTTCAAATCCCAGACGGACACGAGTTTTTGCAGAAGTAATTTGGTGACTATTTAAATGCAACTAATTAAATTGTAGGCCTACGAGTTGAGCATGTCTCGCTGTCATACATGATCCGTTAGTTTTGGGGTATGTTACTCGCTTCGGGTGTGAGTGGTCCCGGGTTCAAATCCCGGACGGACCCAAGTTTTGCAGAAGTAATTTGGTGACTATTTAAATGTAACTAGTTAAATAGTAGGACTACGAGTTGAGCATGTTTCAGTGTCATATTTCGTCCGTTGGTTTAGGGGTATGTTACTCGCTTCGGGTGTGAGTAGTCCCGGGTTCAAATCCCGGACGGACCCGAGTTTTGCAGAAGTAATTTGGTGACTATTTAAATGCAACGAGTTAAATTGTAGGCCTACGAGTGTAGCATGTTTCAGTGTCATACATGGTCCGTTGGTCTAGGGGTATGATACTCGCTTCGGGTGTGAGTGGTCCCGGGTTCAAATCCAGGACGGACTTGAGTTTTGCAGAAGTAATTTGGTGACTATTTAAATGTAACTAGTTAAATAGTAGGACTACGAGTTGAGCATGTTTCAGTGTCATATTTCGTCCGTTGGTCTAGGGGTATGATACTCGCTTAGGGTGCGAGGGGTCCCGGGTTCAAATCCCAGACGGACACGAGTTTTTGCAGAAGTAATTTGGTGACTATTTAAATGCAACTAGTTATATTGTAGGCCTACGAGTGTAGCATGTTTCAGTGTCATACATGGTCCGTTGGTCTAGGGGTATGATACTCGCTTAGGGTGCGAGGGGTCCCGGGTTCAAATCCCAGACGGACACGAGTTTTTGCAGAAGTAATTTGGTGACTATTTAAATGCAACTAATTAAATTGTAGGCCTACGAGTTGAGCATGTCTCGCTGTCATACATGATCCGTTAGTTTTGGGGCATGTTACTCGCTTCGGGTGTGAGTGGTCCCGGGTTCAAATCCCGGACGGACCCAAGTTTTGCAGAAGTAATTTGGTGACTATTTAAATGTAACTAGTTAAATAGTAGGACTACGAGTTTAGCATGTTTCAGTGTCATATTTCGTCCGTTGGTTTAGGGGTATGATACCCGCTTCGGGTGTGAGTAGTCCCGGGTTCAAATCCCGGACGGACCCGAGTTTTGCAGAAGTAATTTGGTGACTATTTAAATGCAACGAGTTAAATTGTAGGCCTACGAGTGTAGCATGTTTCAGTGTCATACATGGTCCGTTGGTCTAGGGGTATGATACTCGCTTCGGGTGTGAGTGGTCCCGGGTTCAAATCCCGCACGGACCCGAGTTTTGCAGAAATAATTTGGTGACTATTTAAATGCAACGAGTTAAATTGTAGGCCTACGAGTTGAGCATGTTTCAGTGTCATATTTCTTCCGTTGGTCTAGGGGTATGATACTCGCTTAAGGTGCGAGGGGTCCCGGGTTCAAATCCCAGACGGACACGAGTTTTTGCAGAAGTAATTTGGTGACTATTTAAATGCAACTAATTAAATTGTAGGCCTACAAGTTGAGCATGTCTCGCTGTCATACATGATCCGTTAGTTTTGGGGTATGTTACTCGCTTCGGGTGTGAGTGGTCCCGGGTTCAAATCCCGGACGGACCCAAGTTTTGCAGAAGTAATTTGGTGACTATTTAAATGTAACTAGTTAAATAGTAGGACTACGAGTTGAGCATGTTTCAGTGTCATATTTCGTCCGTTGGTTTAGGGGTATGTTACTCGCTTCGGGTGTGAGTAGTCCCGGGTTCAAATCCCGGACGGACCCGAGTTTTGCAGAAGTAATTTGGTGACTATTTAAATGCAACGAGTTAAATTGTAGGCCTACGAGTGTAGCATGTTTCAGTGTCATACATGGTCCGTTGGTCTAGGGGTATGATACTCGCTTCGGGTGTGAGTGGTCCCGGGTTCAAATCCAGGACGGACTTGAGTTTTGCAGAAGTAATTTGGTGACTATTTAAATGTAACTAGTTAAATAGTAGGACTACGAGTTGAGCATGTTTCAGTGTCATATTTCGTCCGTTGGTCTAGGGGTATGATACTCGCTTAGGGTGCGAGGGGTCCCGGGTTCAAATCCCAGACGGACACGAGTTTTTGCAGAAGTAATTTGGTGACTATTTAAATGCAACTAGTTATATTGTAGGCCTACGAGTGTAGCATGTTTCAGTGTCATACATGGTCCGTTGGTCTAGGGGTATGATACTCGCTTAGGGTGCGAGGGGTCCCGGGTTCAAATCCCAGACGGACACGAGTTTTTGCAGAAGTAATTTGGTGACTATTTAAATGCAACTAATTAAATTGTAGGCCTACGAGTTGAGCATGTCTCGCTGTCATACATGATCCGTTAGTTTTGGGGCATGTTACTCGCTTCGGGTGTGAGTGGTCCCGGGTTCAAATCCCGGACGGACCCAAGTTTTGCAGAAGTAATTTGGTGACTATTTAAATGTAACTAGTTAAATAGTAGGACTACGAGTTTAGCATGTTTCAGTGTCATATTTCGTCCGTTGGTTTAGGGGTATGATACCCGCTTCGGGTGTGAGTAGTCCCGGGTTCAAATCCCGGACGGACCCGAGTTTTGCAGAAGTAATTTGGTGACTATTTAAATGCAACTAGTTATATTGTAGGCCTACGAGTGTAGCATGTTTCAGTGTCATACATGGTCCGCTGGTCTAGGGGTATGATACTCGTGGTATGATACTCGCTTCGGGTGTGAGTGGTCCCGGGTTCAAATTCCGGACGGACCCGAGTTTTGCAGAAGTAATTTGGTGACTACTTAAATGCAACGAAATAAATTGTAGGCCTACGAGTTGAGAATGTCTCGCTGTCATACATGATCTGTTGGTTTTGGGGTATGTTACTCGCTTCGGGTGTGAGTGGTCCCGGGTTCAAATCCCGGACGGACCCAAGTTTTGCAGAAGTAATTTGGTGACTATTTAAATGTAACTAGTTAAATAGTAGGACTACGAGTTGAGCATGTTTCAGTGTCATATTTCGTCCGTTGGTTTAGGGGTATGATACTCGCTTCGGGTGTGAGTAGTCCCGGGTTCAAATCCCGGACGGACCCGAGTTTTGCAGAAGTAATTTGGTGACTATTTAAATGCAACGAGTTAAATTGTAGGCCTACGAGTGTAGCATGTTTCAGTGTCATACATGGTCCGTTGGTCTAGGGGTATGATACTCGCTTCGGGTGTGAGTGGTCCCGGGTTCAAATCCAGGACGGACTTGAGTTTTGCAGAAGTAATTTGGTGACTATTTAAATGTAACTAGTTAAATAGTAGGACTACGAGTTGAGCATGTTTCAGTGTCATATTTCGTCCGTTGGTCTAGGGGTATGATACTCGCTTAGGGTGCGAGGGGTCCCGGGTTCAAATCCCAGACGGACACGAGTTTTTGCAGAAGTAATTTGGTGACTATTTAAATGCAACTAGTTATATTGTAGGCCTACGAGTGTAGCATGTTTCAGTGTCATACATGGTCCGTTGGTCTAGGGGTATGATACTCGCTTTGGGTGTGAATGGTCCCGGGTTCAAATCCCGGACGGATCCGAGTTTTGCAGAAGTAATTTGGTGACTATTTAAATGCAACGAGTTAAATTGTAGGCCTACCAGTGTAGAATGTTTCAGTGTCATACTTCGACCGTTGGTCTAGAGGTATGATACTCGCTTAGGGTGCGAGGGGTCCCCGGTTAAAATCCCGGACGGACCCGAGTTTTGCAGAAGTAATTTGGTGACTATTTAAATGTAACTAGTTAAATAGTAGGACTACGAGTTGAGCATGTTTCAGTGTCATATTTCGTCCGTTGGTTTAGGGGTATGATACTCGCTTCGGGTGTGAGTAGTCCCGGGTTTAAATCCCGGACGGACCCGAGTTTTGCAGAAGTAATTTGGTGACTACTTAAATGCAACGAGTTATATTGTAGGCCTACGAGTGTAGCATGTTTCAGTGTCATACATGGTCCGTTGGTCTAGGGGTATGATACTCGCTTAGGGTGCGAGGGGTCCCGGGTTCAAATCCCAGACGGACACGAGTTTTTGCAGAAGTAATTTGGTGACTATTTAAATGCAACTAATTAAATTGTAGGCCTACGAGTTGAGCATGTCTCGCTGTCATACATGATCCGTTAGTTTTGGGGTATGTTACTCGCTTCGGGTGTGAGTGGTCCCGGGTTCAAATCCCGGACGGACCCGAGTTTTGCAGAAGTAATTTGGTGACTATTTAAATGCAACTAGTTATATTGTAGGCCTACGAGTGTAGCATGTTTCAGTGTCATACATGGTCCGCTGGTCTAGGGGTATGATACTCGTGGTATGATACTCGCTTCGGGTGTGAGTGGTCCCGGGTTCAAATTCCGGACGGACCCGAGTTTTGCAGAAGTAATTTGGTGACTACTTAAATGCAACGAAATAAATTGTAGGCCTACGAGTTGAGCATGTCTCGCTGTCATACATGATCTGTTGGTTTTGGGGTATGTTACTCGCTTCGGGTGTGAGTGGTCCCGGGTTCAAATCCCGGACGGACCCAAGTTTTGCAGAAGTAATTTGGTGACTATTTAAATGTAACTAGTTAAATAGTTGGACTACGAGTTGAGCATGTTTCAGTGTCATATTTCGTCCGTTGGTTTAGGGGTATGATACTCGCTTCGGGTGTGAGTAGTCCCGGGTTCAAATCCCGGACGGACCCGAGTTTTGCAGAAGTAATTTGGTGACTATTTAAATGCAACGAGTTAAATTGTAGGCCTACGAGTGTAGCATGTTTCAGTGTCATACATGGTCAGTTGGTCTAGGGGTATGATACTCGCTTCGGGTGTGAGTGGTCCCGGGTTCAAATCCAGGACGGACTTGAGTTTTGCAGAAGTAATTTGGTGACTATTTAAATGTAACTAGTTAAATAGTAGGACTACGAGTTGAGCATGTTTCAGTGTCATATTTCGTCCGTTGGTCTAGGGGTATGATACTCGCTTAGGGTGCGAGGGGTCCCGGGTTCAAATCCCAGACGGACACGAGTTTTTGCAGAAGTAATTTGGTGACTATTTAAATGCAACTAGTTATATTGTAGGCCTACGAGTGTAGCATGTTTCAGTGTCATACATGGTCCGTTGGTCTAGGGGTATGATACTCGCTTAGGGTGCGAGGGGTCCCGGGTTCAAATCCCAGACGGACACGAGTTTTTGCAGAAGTAATTTGGTGACTATTTAAATGCAACTAATTAAATTGTAGGCCTACGAGTTGAGCATGTCTCGCTGTCATACATGATCCGTTAGTTTTGGGGCATGTTACTCGCTTCGGGTGTGAGTGGTCCCGGGTTCAAATCCCGGACGGACCCAAGTTTTGCAGAAGTAATTTGGTGACTATTTAAATGTAACTAGTTAAATAGTAGGACTACGAGTTTAGCATGTTTCAGTGTCATATTTCGTCCGTTGGTTTAGGGGTATGATACCCGCTTCGGGTGTGAGTAGTCCCGGGTTCAAATCCCGGACGGACCCGAGTTTTGCAGAAGTAATTTGGTGACTATTTAAATGCAACTAGTTATATTGTAGGCCTACGAGTGTAGCATGTTTCAGTGTCATACATGGTCCGCTGGTCTAGGGGTATGATACTCGTGGTATGATACTCGCTTCGGGTGTGAGTGGTCCCGGGTTCAAATTCCGGACGGACCCGAGTTTTGCAGAAGTAATTTGGTGACTACTTAAATGCAACGAAATAAATTGTAGGCCTACGAGTTGAGCATGTCTCGCTGTCATACATGATCTGTTGGTTTTGGGGTATGTTACTCGCTTCGGGTGTGAGTGGTCCCGGGTTCAAATCCCGGACGGACCCAAGTTTTGCAGAAGTAATTTGGTGACTATTTAAATGTAACTAGTTAAATAGTAGGACTACGAGTTGAGCATGTTTCAGTGTCATATTTCGTCCGTTGGTTTAGGGGTATGATACTCGCTTCGGGTGTGAGTAGTCCCGGGTTCAAATCCCGGACGGACCCGAGTTTTGCAGAAGTAATTTGGTGACTATTTAAATGCAACGAGTTAAATTGTAGGCCTACGAGTGTAGCATGTTTCAGTGTCATACATGGTCCGTTGGTCTAGGGGTATGATACTCGCTTCGGGTGTGAGTGGTCCCGGGTTCAAATCCAGGACGGACTTGAGTTTTGCAGAAGTAATTTGGTGACTATTTAAATGTAACTAGTTAAATAGTAGGACTACGAGTTGAGCATGTTTCAGTGTCATATTTCGTCCGTTGGTCTAGGGGTATGATACTCGCTTAGGGTGCGAGGGGTCCCGGGTTCAAATCCCAGACGGACACGAGTTTTTGCAGAAGTAATTTGGTGACTATTTAAATGCAACTAGTTATATTGTAGGCCTACGAGTGTAGCATGTTTCAGTGTCATACATGGTCCGTTGGTCTAGGGGTATGATACTCGCTTTGGGTGTGAATGGTCCCGGGTTCAAATCCCGGACGGATCCGAGTTTTGCAGAAGTAATTTGGTGACTATTTAAATGCAACGAGTTAAATTGTAGGCCTACCAGTGTAGAATGTTTCAGTGTCATACTTCGACCGTTGGTCTAGAGGTATGATACTCGCTTAGGGTGCGAGGGGTCCCCGGTTAAAATCCCGGACGGACCCGAGTTTTGCAGAAGTAATTTGGTGACTATTTAAATGTAACTAGTTAAATAGTAGGACTACGAGTTGAGCATGTTTCAGTGTCATATTTCGTCCGTTGGTTTAGGGGTATGATACTCGCTTCGGGTGTGAGTAGTCCCGGGTTTAAATCCCGGACGGACCCGAGTTTTGCAGAAGTAATTTGGTGACTACTTAAATGCAACGAGTTATATTGTAGGCCTACGAGTGTAGCATGTTTCAGTGTCATACATGGTCCGTTGGTCTAGGGGTATGATACTCGCTTAGGGTGCGAGGGGTCCCGGGTTCAAATCCCAGACGGACACGAGTTTTTGCAGAAGTAATTTGGTGACTATTTAAATGCAACTAATTAAATTGTAGGCCTACGAGTTGAGCATGTCTCGCTGTCATACATGATCCGTTAGTTTTGGGGTATGTTACTCGCTTCGGGTGTGAGTGGTCCCGGGTTCAAATCCCGGACGGACCCGAGTTTTGCAGAAGTAATTTGGTGACTATTTAAATGCAACTAGTTATATTGTAGGCCTACGAGTGTAGCATGTTTCAGTGTCATACATGGTCCGCTGGTCTAGGGGTATGATACTCGTGGTATGATACTCGCTTCGGGTGTGAGTGGTCCCGGGTTCAAATTCCGGACGGACCCGAGTTTTGCAGAAGTAATTTGGTGACTACTTAAATGCAACGAAATAAATTGTAGGCCTACGAGTTGAGCATGTCTCGCTGTCATACATGATCTGTTGGTTTTGGGGTATGTTACTCGCTTCGGGTGTGAGTGGTCCCGGGTTCAAATCCCGGACGGACCCAAGTTTTGCAGAAGTAATTTGGTGACTATTTAAATGTAACTAGTTAAATAGTTGGACTACGAGTTGAGCATGTTTCAGTGTCATATTTCGTCCGTTGGTTTAGGGGTATGATACTCGCTTCGGGTGTGAGTAGTCCCGGGTTCAAATCCCGGACGGACCCGAGTTTTGCAGAAGTAATTTGGTGACTATTTAAATGCAACGAGTTAAATTGTAGGCCTACGAGTGTAGCATGTTTCAGTGTCATACATGGTCAGTTGGTCTAGGGGTATGATACTCGCTTCGGGTGTGAGTGGTCCCGGGTTCAAATCCAGGACGGACTTGAGTTTTGCAGAAGTAATTTGGTGACTATTTAAATGTAACTAGTTAAATAGTAGGACTACGAGTTGAGCATGTTTCAGTGTCATATTTCGTCCGTTGGTCTAGGGGTATGATACTCGCTTAGGGTGCGAGGGGTCCCGGGTTCAAATCCCAGACGGACACGAGTTTTTGCAGAAGTAATTTGGTGACTATTTAAATGCAACTAGTTATATTGTAGGCCTACGAGTGTAGCATGTTTCAGTGTCATACATGGTCCGTTGGTCTAGGGGTATGATACTCGCTTTGGGTGTGAATGGTCCCGGGTTCAAATCCCGGACGGACCCGAGTTTCGCAGAAGTAATTTGGTGACTATTTAAATGCAACGAGTTAAATTGTAGGCCTACCAGTGTAGAATGTTTCAGTGTCATACTTCGTCCGTTGGTCTAGAGGTATGATACTCGCTTAGGGTGCGAGGGGTCCCCGGTTAAAATCCCGGACGGACCCGAGTTTTGCAGAAGTAATTTGGTGACTATTTAAATGTAACTAGTTAAATAGTAGGACTACGAGTTGAGCATGTTTCAGTGTCATATTTCGTCCGTTGGTTTAGGGGTATGATACTCGCTTCGGGTGTGAGTAGTCCCGGGTTCAAATCCCGGACGGACCCGAGTTTTGCAGAAGTAATTTGGTGACTACTTAAATGCAACGAGTTATATTGTAGGCCTACGAGTGTAGCATGTTTCAGTGTCATACATGGTCCGTTGGTCTAGGGGTATGATACTCGCTTAGGGTGCGAGGGGTCCCGGGTTCAAATCCCAGACGGACACGAGTTTTTGCAGAAGTAATTTGGTGACTATTTAAATGCAACTAATTAAATTGTAGGCCTACGAGTTGAGCATGTCTCGCTGTCATACATGATCCGTTAGTTTTGGGGTATGTTACTCGCTTCGGGTGTGAGTGGTCCCGGGTTCAAATCCCGGACGGACCCGAGTTTTGCAGAAGTAATTTGGTGACTATTTAAATGCAACGAGTTAAATTGTAGGCCTACGAGTGTAGAATGTTTCAGTGTCATACATGGTCCGTTGGTCTAGGGGTATGATACTCGCTTAGGTGCGAGGGGTCCCGGGTTCAAATCCCAGACGGACACGAGTTTTTGCAGAAGTAATTTGGTGACTATTTAAATGTAACTAGTTAAATAGTAGGACTACGAGTTGAGCATGTTTCAGTGTCATATTTCGTCCGTTGGTTTAGGGGTATGATACTCGCTTCGGGTGTGAGTAGTCCCGGGTTCAAATCCCGGACGGACCCGAGTTTTGCAGAAGTAATTTGGTGACTATTTAAATGCAACGAGTTAAATTGTAGGCCTACGAGTGTAGCATGTTTCAGTGTCATACATGGTCCGTTGGTCTAGGGGTATGATACTCGCTTCGGGTGTGAGTGGTCCCGGGTTCAAATCCAGGACGGACTTGAGTTTTGCAGAAGTAATTTGGTGAATATTTAAATGTAACTAGTTAAATAGTAGGACTACGAGTTGAGCATGTTTCAGTGTCATATTTCGTCCGTTGGTCTAGGGGTATGATACTCGCTTAGGGTGCGAGGGGTCCCGGGTTCAAATCCCAGACGGACACGAGTTTTTGCAGAAGTAATTTGGTGACTATTTAAATGCAACTAGTTATATTGTAGGCCTACGAGTGTAGCATGTTTCAGTGTCATACATGGTCCGTTGGTCTAGGGGTATGATACTCGCTTTGGGTGTGAATGGTCCCGGGTTCAAATCCCGGACGGACCCGAGTTTTGCAGAAGTAATTTGGTGACTATTTAAATGCAACGAGTTAAATTGTAGGCCTACCAGTGTGGAATGTTTCAGTGTCATACTTCGTCCGTTGGTCTAGAGGTATGATACTCGCTTAGGGTGCGAGGGGTCCCCGGTTAAAATCCCGGAAGGACCCGAGTTTTGCAGAAGTAATTTGGTGACTATTTAAATGTAACTAGTTAAATAGTAGGACTACGAGTTGAGCATGTTTCAGTGTCATATTTCGTCCGTTGGTTTAGGGGTATGATACTCGCTTCGGGTGTGAGTAGTCCCGGGTTCAAATCCCGGACGGACCCGAGTTTTGCAGAAGTAATTTGGTGACTACTTAAATGCAACGAGTTATATTGTAGGCCTACGAGTGTAGCATGTTTCAGTGTCATACATGGTCCGTTGGTCTAGGGGTATGATACTCGCTTAGGGTGCGAGGGGTCCCGGGTTCAAATCCCAGACGGACACGAGTTTTTGCAGAAGTAATTTGGTGACTATTTAAATGCAACTAATTAAATTGTAGGCCTACGAGTTGAGCATGTCTCGCTGTCATACATGATCCGTTAGTTTTGGGGTATGTTACTCGCTTCGGGTGTGAGTGGTCCCGGGTTCAAATCCCGGACGGACCCGAGTTTTGCAGAAGTAATTTGGTGACTATTTAAATGCAACGAGTTAAATTGTAGGCCTACGAGTGTAGAATGTTTCAGTGTCATACATGGTCCGTTGGTCTAGGGGTATGATACTCGCTTAGGTGCGAGGGGTCCCGGGTTCAAATCCCAGACGGACACGAGTTTTTGCAGAAGTAATTTGGTGACTATTTAAATGTAACTAGTTAAATAGTAGGACTACGAGTTGAGCATGTTTCAGTGTCATATTTCGTCCGTTGGTTTAGGGGTATGATACTCGCTTCGGGTGTGAGTAGTCCCGGGTTCAAATCCCGGACGGACCCGAGTTTTGCAGAAGTAATTTGGTGACTATTTAAATGCAACGAGTTAAATTGTAGGCCTACGAGTGTAGCATGTTTCAGTGTCATACATGGTCCGTTGGTCTAGGGGTATGATACTCGCTTCGGGTGTGAGTGGTCCCGGGTTCAAATCCAGGACGGACTTGAGTTTTGCAGAAGTAATTTGGTGAATATTTAAATGTAACTAGTTAAATAGTAGGACTACGAGTTGAGCATGTTTCAGTGTCATATTTCGTCCGTTGGTCTAGGGGTATGATACTCGCTTAGGGTGCGAGGGGTCCCGGGTTCAAATCCCAGACGGACACGAGTTTTTGCAGAAGTAATTTGGTGACTATTTAAATGCAACTAGTTATATTGTAGGCCTACGAGTGTAGCATGTTTCAGTGTCATACATGGTCCGTTGGTCTAGGGGTATGATACTCGCTTTGGGTGTGAATGGTCCCGGGTTCAAATCCCGGACGGACCCGAGTTTTGCAGAAGTAATTTGGTGACTATTTAAATGCAACGAGTTAAATTGTAGGCCTACCAGTGTGGAATGTTTCAGTGTCATACTTCGTCCGTTGGTCTAGAGGTATGATACTCGCTTAGGGTGCGAGGGGTCCCCGGTTAAAATCCCGGAAGGACCCGAGTTTTGCAGAAGTAATTTGGTGACTATTTAAATGTAACTAGTTAAATAGTAGGACTACGAGTTGAGCATGTTTCAGTGTCATATTTCGTCCGTTGGTTTAGGGGTATGATACTCGCTTCGGGTGTGAGTAGTCCCGGGTTCAAATCCCGGACGGACCCGAGTTTTGCAGAAGTAATTTGGTGACTACTTAAATGCAACGAGTTATATTGTAGGCCTACGAGTGTAGCATGTTTCAGTGTCATACATGGTCCGTTGGTCTAGGGGTATGATACTCGCTTAGGGTGCGAGGGGTCCCGGGTTCAAATCCCAGACGGACACGAGTTTTTGCAGAAGTAATTTGGTGACTATTTAAATGCAACTAATTAAATTGTAGGCCTACGAGTTGAGCATGTCTCGCTGTCATACATGATCCGTTAGTTTTGGGGTATGTTACTCGCTTCGGGTGTGAGTGGTCCCGGGTTCAAATCCCGGACGGACCCAAGTTTTGCAGAAGTAATTTGGTGACTATTTAAATGTAACTAGTTAAATAGTAGGACTACGAGTTGAGCATGTTTCAGTGTCATATTTCGTCCGTTGGTTTAGGGGTATGATACTCGCTTCGGGTGTGAGTAGTCCCGGGTTCAAATCCCGGACGGACCCGAGTTTTGCAGAAGTAATTTGGTGACTATTTAAATGCAACGAGTTAAATTGTAGGCCTACGAGTGTAGCATGTTTCAGTGTCATACATGGTCCGTTGGTCTAGGGGTATGATACTCGCTTCGAGTGTGAGTGGTCCCGGGTTCAAATCCCGGACGGACCCGAGTTTTGCAGAAGTAATTTGGTGACTATTTAAATGCAACTAGTTATATTGTAGGCCTACGAGTGTAGCATGTTTCAGTGTCATACATGGTCCGCTGGTCTAGGGGTATGATACTCGTGGTATGATACTCGCTTCGGGTGTGAGTGGTCCCGGGTTCAAATTCCGGACGGACCCGAGTTTTGCAGAAGTAATTTGGTGACTACTTAAATGCAACGAAATAAATTGTAGGCCTACGAGTTGAGCATGTCTCGCTGTCATACATGATCTGTTGGTTTTGGGGTATGTTACTCGCTTCGGGTGTGAGTGGTCCCGGGTTCAAATCCCGGACGGACCCGAGTTTTGCAGAAGTAATTTGGTGACTATTTAAATGCAACGAGTTAAATTGTAGGCCTACGAGTGTAGAATGTTTCAGTGTCATACATGGTCCGTTGGTCTAGGGGTATGATACTCGCTTAGGTGCGAGGGGTCCCGGGTTCAAATCCCAGACGGACACGAGTTTTTGCAGAAGTAATTTGGTGACTATTTAAATGTAACTAGTTAAATAGTAGGACTACGAGTTGAGCATGTTTCAGTGTCATATTTCGTCCGTTGGTTTAGGGGTATGATACTCGCTTCGGGTGTGAGTGGTCCCGGGTTCAAATCCAGGACGGACTTGAGTTTTGCAGAAGTAATTTGGTGACTATTTAAATGTAACTAGTTAAATAGTAGGACTACGAGTTGAGCATGTTTCAGTGTCATATTTCGTCCGTTGGTCTAGGGGTATGATACTCGCTTAGGGTGCGAGGGGTCCCGGGTTCAAATCCCAGACGGACACGAGTTTTTGCAGAAGTAATTTGGTGACTATTTAAATGCAACTAGTTATATTGTAGGCCTACGAGTGTAGCATGTTTCAGTGTCATACATGGTCCGTTGGTCTAGGGGTATGATACTCGCTTTGGGTGTGAATGGTCCCGGGTTCAAATCCCGGACGGACCCGAGTTTTGCAGAAGTAATTTGGTGACTATTTAAATGCAACGAGTTAAATTGTAGGCCTACCAGTGTGGAATGTTTCAGTGTCATACTTCGTCCGTTGGTCTAGAGGTATGATACTCGCTTAGGGTGCGAGGGGTCCCCGGTTAAAATCCCGGACGGACCCGAGTTTTGCAGAAGTAATTTGGTGACTATTTAAATGTAACTAGTTAAATAGTAGGACTACGAGTTGAGCATGTTTCAGTGTCATATTTCGTCCGTTGGTTTAGGGGTATGATACTCGCTTCGGGTGTGAGTAGTCCCGGGTTCAAATCCCGGACGGACCCGAGTTTTGCAGAAGTAATTTGGTGACTACTTAAATGCAACGAGTTATATTGTAGGCCTACGAGTGTAGCATGTTTCGGTGTCATACATGGTCCGTTGGTCTAGGGGTATGATACTCGCTTAGGGTGCGAGGGGTCCCGGGTTCAAATCCCAGACGGACACGAGTTTTTGCAGAAGTAATTTGGTGACTATTTAAATGCAACTAATTAAATTGTAGGCCTACGAGTTGAGCATGTCTCGCTGTCATACATGATCCGTTAGTTTTGGGGTATGTTACTCGCTTCGGGTGTGAGTGGTCCCGGGTTCAAATCCCGGACGGACCCAAGTTTTGCAGAAGTAATTTGGTGACTATTTAAATGTAACTAGTTAAATAGTAGGACTACGAGTTGAGCATGTTTCAGTGTCATATTTCGTCCGTTGGTTTAGGGGTATGATACTCGCTTCGGGTGTGAGTAGTCCCGGGTTCAAATCCCGGACGGACCCGAGTTTTGCAGAAGTAATTTGGTGACTATTTAAATGCAACGAGTTAAATTGTAGGCCTACGAGTGTAGCATGTTTCAGTGTCATACATGGTCCGTTGGTCTAGGGGTATGATACTCGCTTAGGTGCGAGGGGTCCCGGGTTCAAATCCCAGACGGACACGAGTTTTTGCAGAAGTAATTTGGTGACTATTTAAATGTAACTAGTTAAATAGTAGGACTACGAGTTGAGCATGTTTCAGTGTCATATTTCGTCCGTTGGTTTAGGGGTATGATACTCGCTTCGGGTGTGAGTGGTCCCGGGTTCAAATCCAGGACGGACTTGAGTTTTGCAGAAGTAATTTGGTGACTATTTAAATGTAACTAGTTAAATAGTAGGACTACGAGTTGAGCATGTTTCAGTGTCATATTTCGTCCGTTGGTCTAGGGGTATGATACTCGCTTAGGGTGCGAGGGGTCCCGGGTTCAAATCCCAGACGGACACGAGTTTTTGCAGAAGTAATTTGGTGACTATTTAAATGCAACTAGTTATATTGTAGGCCTACGAGTGTAGCATGTTTCAGTGTCATACATGGTCCGTTGGTCTAGGGGTATGATACTCGCTTTGGGTGTGAATGGTCCCGGGTTCAAATCCCGGACGGACCCGAGTTTTGCAGAAGTAATTTGGTGACTATTTAAATGCAACGAGTTAAATTGTAGGCCTACCAGTGTGGAATGTTTCAGTGTCATACTTCGTCCGTTGGTCTAGAGGTATGATACTCGCTTAGGGTGCGAGGGGTCCCCGGTTAAAATCCCGGACGGACTTGAGTTTTGCAGAAGTAATTTGGTGACTATTTAAATGTAACTAGTTAAATAGTAGGACTACGAGTTGAGCATGTTTCAGTGTCATATTTCGTCCGTTGGTCTAGGGGTATGATACTCGCTTAGGGTGCGAGGGGTCCCGGGTTCAAATCCCAGACGGACACGAGTTTTTGCAGAAGTAATTTGGTGACTATTTAAATGCAACTAGTTATATTGTAGGCCTACGAGTGTAGCATGTTTCAGTGTCATACATGGTCCGTTGGTCTAGGGGTATGATACTCGCTTTGGGTGTGAATGGTCCCGGGTTCAAATCCCGGACGGACCCGAGTTTTGCAGAAGTAATTTGGTGACTATTTAAATGCAACGAGTTAAATTGTAGGCCTACCAGTGTGGAATGTTTCAGTGTCATACTTCGTCCGTTGGTCTAGAGGTATGATACTCGCTTAGGGTGCGAGGGGTCCCCGGTTAAAATCCCGGACGGACCCGAGTTTTGCAGAAGTAATTTGGTGACTATTTAAATGTAACTAGTTAAATAGTAGGACTACGAGTTGAGCATGTTTCAGTGTCATATTTCGTCCGTTGGTTTAGGGGTATGATACTCGCTTCGGGTGTGAGTAGTCCCGGGTTCAAATCCCGGACGGACCCGAGTTTTGCAGAAGTAATTTGGTGACTACTTAAATGCAACGAGTTATATTGTAGGCCTACGAGTGTAGCATGTTTCAGTGTCATACATGGTCCGTTGGTCTAGGGGTATGATACTCGCTTAGGGTGCGAGGGGTCCCGGGTTCAAATCCCAGACGGACACGAGTTTTTGCAGAAGTAATTTGGTGACTATTTAAATGCAACTAATTAAATTGTAGGCCTACGAGTTGAGCATGTCTCGCTGTCATACATGATCCGTTAGTTTTGGGGTATGTTACTCGCTTCGGGTGTGAGTGGTCCCGGGTTCAAATCCCGGACGGACCCAAGTTTGGCAGAAGTAATTTGGTGACTATTTAAATGTAACTAGTTAAATAGTAGGACTACGAGTTGAGCATGTTTCAGTGTCATATTTCGTCCGTTGGTTTAGGGGTATGATACTCGCTTCGGGTGTGAGTAGTCCCGGGTTCAAATCCCGGACGGACCCGAGTTTTGCAGAAGTAATTTGGTGACTATTTAAATGCAACGAGTTAAATTGTAGGCCTACGAGTGTAGCATGTTTCAGTGTCATACATGGTCCGTTGGTCTAGGGGTATGATACTCGCTTCGAGTGTGAGTGGTCCCGGGTTCAAATCCCGGACGGACCCGAGTTTTGCAGAAGTAATTTGGTGACTATTTAAATGCAACTAGTAATATTGTAGGCCTACGAGTGTAGCATGTTTCAGTGTCATACATGGTCCGCTGGTCTAGGGGTATGATACTCGTGGTATGATACTCGCTTCGGGTGTGAGTGGTCCCGGGTTCAAATTCCGGACGGACCCGAGTTTTGCAGAAGTAATTTGGTGACTACTTAAATGCAACGAAATAAATTGTAGGCCTACGAGTTGAGCATGTCTCGCTGTCATACATGATCTGTTGGTTTTGGGGTATGTTACTCGCTTCGGGTGTGAGTGGTCCCGGGTTCAAATCCCGGACGGACCCGAGTTTTGCAGAAGTAATTTGGTGACTATTTAAATGCAACGAGTTAAATTTTAGGCCTACGAGTGTAGAATGTTTCAGTGTCATACATGGTCCGTTGGTCTAGGGGTATGATACTCGCTTAGGTGCGAGGGGTCCCGGGTTCAAATCCCAGACGGACCCGAGTTTTGCAGAAGTAATTTGGTGACTATTTAAATGCAACTAGTTATATTGTAGGCCTACGAGTGTAGCATGTTTCAGTGTCATACATGGTCCGCTGGTCTAGGGGTATGATACTCGTGGTATGATACTTGCTTCGGGTGTGAATGGTCCCGGGTTCAAATCCCGGACGGACCCGAGTTTTGCAGAAGTAATTTGGTGACTATTTAAATGTAACTAGTTAAATAGTAGGACTACGAGTTGAGCAAGTTTCAGTGTCATATTTCGTCCGTTGGTTTAGGGGTATGATACTCGCTTCGGGTGTGAGTAGTCCCGGGTTCAAATCCCGGACGGACCCGAGTTTTGCAGAAGTAATTTGGAGACTATTTAAATGCAACGAGTTATATTGTAGGCCTACGAGTGTAGCATGTTTCAGTGTCATACATGGTCCGTTGGTCTAGGGGTATGATACTCGCTTCGGGTGTGAGTGGTCCCGGGTTCAAATCCCGGACGGACCCGAGTTTTGCAGAAGTAATTTGGTGACTATTTAAATGCA
This sequence comes from Phalangium opilio, assembly GCF_054372755.1. Lineage (NCBI taxonomy): Eukaryota > Metazoa > Arthropoda > Arachnida > Opiliones > Phalangiidae > Phalangium > Phalangium opilio. The sequence continues at coordinate 4,901,357 of NW_028324154.1, forward strand.
ACTAGTTATATTGTAGGCCTACGAGTGTAGCATGTTTCAGTGTCATACATGGTCCGCTGGTCTAGGGGTATGATACTCGTGGTATGATACTTGCTTCGGGTGTGAATGGTCCCGGGTTCAAATCCCGGACGGACCCGAGTTTTGCAGAAGTAATTTGGTGACTATTTAAATGCAACGAGTTAAATTGTAGGCCTACCAGTGTGGAATGTTTCAGTGTCATACTTCGTCCGTTGGTCTAGAGGTATGATACTCGCTTAGGGTGCGAGGGGTCCCGGGTTCAAATCCCAGACGGACACGAGTTTTTGCAGAAGTAATTTGGTGACTATTTAAATGCAACTAATTAAATTGTAGGCCTACGAGTTGAGCATGTCTCGCTGTCATACATGATCCGTTAGTTTTGGGGTATGTTACTCGCTTCGGGTGTGAGTGGTCCCGGGTTCAAATCCCGGACGGACCCAAGTTTTGCAGAAGTAATTTGGTGACTATTTAAATGTAACTAGTTAAATAGTAGGACTACGAGTTGAGCATGTTTCAGTGTCATATTTCGTCCGTTGGTTTAGGGGTATGATACTCGCTTCGGGTGTGAGTAGTCCCGGGTTCAAATCCCGGACGGACCCGAGTTTTGCAGAAGTAATTTGGTGACTATTTAAATGCAACGAGTTAAATTGTAGGCCTACGAGTGTAGCATGTTTCAGTGTCATACATGGTCCGTTGGTCTAGGGGTATGATACTCGCTTCGAGTGTGAGTGGTCCCGGGTTCAAATCCCGGACGGACCCGAGTTTTGCAGAAGTAATTTGGTGACTATTTAAATGCAACTAGTAATATTGTAGGCCTACGAGTGTAGCATGTTTCAGTGTCATACATGGTCCGCTGGTCTAGGGGTATGATACTCGTGGTATGATACTCGCTTCGGGTGTGAGTGGTCCCGGGTTCAAATTCCGGACGGACCCGAGTTTTGCAGAAGTAATTTGGTGACTACTTAAATGCAACGAAATAAATTGTAGGCCTACGAGTTGAGCATGTCTCGCTGTCATACATGATCTGTTGGTTTTGGGGTATGTTACTCGCTTCGGGTGTGAGTGGTCCCGGGTTCAAATCCCGGACGGACCCGAGTTTTGCAGAAGTAATTTGGTGACTATTTAAATGCAACGAGTTAAATTGTAGGCCTACGAGTGTAGAATGTTTCAGTGTCATACATGGTCCGTTGGTCTAGGGGTATGATACTCGCTTAGGTGCGAGGGGTCCCGGGTTCAAATCCCAGACGGACACGAGTTTTTGCAGAAGTAATTTGGTGACTATTCAAATGCAACGAGTTAAATTGTAGGACTACGAGTTGAGCATGTTTCAGTGTCATACTTCGTCCGTTGGTCTAGAGGTATGATACTCGCTTAGGGTGCGAGGGGTCCCCGGTTAAAATCCCGGACGGACCCGAGTTTTGCAGAAGTAATTTGGTGACTATTTAAATGTACCTAGTTAAATAGTAGGACTACGAGTTGAGCAAGTTTCAGTGTCATATTTCGTCCGTTGGTTTAGGGGTATGATACTCGCTTCGGGTGTGAGTAGTCCCGGGTTCAAATCCCGGACGGACCCGAGTTTTGCAGAAGTAATTTGGTGACTATTTAAATGCAACGAGTTATATTGTAGGCCTACGAGTGTAGCATGTTTCAGTGTCATACATGGTCCGTTGGTCTAGGGGTATGATACTCGCTTCGGGTGTGAGTGGTCCCGGGTTCAAATCCCGGACGGACCCGAGTTTTGCAGAAGTAATTTGGTGACTATTTAAATGCAACTAGTTATATTGTAGGCCTACGAGTGTAGCATGTTTCAGTGTCATACATGGTCCGCTGGTCTAGGGGTATGATACTCGTGGTATGATACTTGCTTCGGGTGTGAGTGGTCCCGGGTTCAAATTCCGGACGGACCCGAGTTTTGCAGAAGTAATTTGGTGACTACTTAAATGCAACTAATTAAATTGTAGGCCTACGAGTTGAGCATGTCTCGCTGTCATACATGATCTGTTGGTTTTGGGGTATGTTACTCGCTTCGGGTGTGAGTGGTCCCGGGTTCAAATCCCGGACGGACCCGAGTTTTGCAGAAGTAATTTGGTGACTATTTAAATGCAACGAGTTAAATTGTAGGCCTACGAGTATAGAATGTTTCAGTGTCATACATGGTCCGTTGGTCTAAGGGTATGATACTCGCTTAGGGTGCGAGGGGTCCCGGGTTCAAATCCCAGACGGACACGAGTTTTTGCAGAAGTAATTTGGTGACTATTTAAATGCAACTAGTTATATTGTAGGCCTACGAGTGTAGCATGTTTCAGTGCCATACATGGTCCGTTGGTCTAGAGGTATGATACTCGCTTAGGGTGCGAGTGGTCCCGGGTTCAAATCCCGGACGGACCCGAGTTTTTGCAGAAGTAATTTGGTGACTATTCAAATGCAACGAGTTAAATTGTAGGACTACAGGTTGAGCATGTTTCAGTGTCATACATGGTCCGTTGGTCTAGGGGTATGATACTCGCTTCGGGTGTGAGTGGTCCCGGGGTCAAATCCTGGACGGACCCGAGGTTTGCAGAAGTAATTTGGTGACTATTTAAATGCAACTATTTAAATTGTAGGACTACGAGTTGAGAATGTCTCGCTGTCATACATGATCCGTTGGTTTTGGGGTATGTTACTCGCTTCGGGTGAAAGTGGTCCCGGATTCAAATCCCGGACGGACCCGAGTTTTCCAGAAGTAATTTTGTGACTATTTAAATGTAACTAGTTAAATAGTAGGACTACGAGTTGAGCATGTTTCAGTGTCATATTTCGTCCGTTGGTTTAGGGGTATGATACTCGCTTCGGGTGTGAGTAGTCCCGGGTTCAAATCCCGGACGGACCCGAGTTTTGCAGAAGTAATTTGGTGACTACTTAAATGCAACTAATTAAATTGTAGGCCTACGAGTTGAGCATGTCTTGCTGTCATACATGATCCGTTGGTTTTGGGGTATGTTACTCGCTTCGGGTGTGAGTGGTCCCGGGTTCAAATCCCGCACGGACCCGAGTTTTGCAGAAATAATTTGGTGACTATTTAAATGCAACGAGTTAAATTGTAGGCCTACGAGTTGAGCATGTTTCAGTGTCATATTTCTTCCGTTGGTCTAGGGGTATGATACTCGATTAGGGTGCGAGGGGTCCCGGGTTCAAATCCCAGAAGGACACGAGTTTTTGCAGAAGTAATTTGGTGACTATTTAAATGCAACTAATTAAATTGTAGGCCTACGAGTGTAGCATGTTTCAGTGCCATACATGGTCCGTTGGTCTAGAGGTATGATACTCGCTTAGGGTGCGAGTGGTCCCGGGTTCGAATCCCGGACGGACCCGAGTTTTTGCAGAAGTAATTTGGTGACTATTCAAATGCAACGAGTTAAATTGTAGGACTACAGGTTGAGCATGTTTCAGTGTCATACATGGTCCGTTGGTCTAGGGGTATGATACTCGCTTCGGGTGTGAGTGGTCCCGGGGTCAAATCCTGGACGGACCCGAGGTTTGCAGAAGTAATTTGGTGACTATTTAAATGCAACTATTTAAATTGTAGGACTACGAGTTGAGAATGTCTCGCTGTCATACATGATCCGTTGGTTTTGGGGTATGTTACTCGCTTCGGGTGAAAGTGGTCCCGGATTCAAATCCCGGACGGACCCGAGTTTTCCAGAAGTAATTTGGTGACTATTTAAATGTAACTAGTTAAATAGTAGGACTACGAGTTGAGCATGTTTCAGTGTCATATTTCGTCCGTTGGTTTAGGGGTATGATACTCGCTTCGGGTGTGAGTAGTCCCGGGTTCAAATCCCGGACGGACCCGAGTTTTGCAGAAGTAATTTGGTGACTACTTAAATGCAACTAATTAAATTGTAGGCCTACGAGTTGAGCATGTCTTGCTGTCATACATGATCCGTTGGTTTTGGGGTATGTTACTCGCTTCGGGTGTGAGTGGTCCCGGGTTCAAATCCCGCACGGACCCGAGTTTTGCAGAAATAATTTGGTGACTATTTAAATGCAACGAGTTAAATTGTAGGCCTACGAGTTGAGCATGTTTCAGTGTCATATTTCTTCCGTTGGTCTAGGGGTATGATACTCGCTTAGGGTGCGAGGGGTCCCGGGTTCAAATCCCAGACGGACACGAGTTTTTGCAGAAGTAATTTGGTGACTATTTAAATGCAACTAATTAAATTGTAGGCCTACGAGTGTAGCATGTTTCAGTGCCATACATGGTCCGTTGGTCTAGAGGTATGATACTCGCTTAGGGTGCGAGTGGTCCCGGGTTCAAATCCCGGACGGACCCGAGTTTTTGCAGAATTAATTTGGTGACTATTCAAATGCAACGAGTTAAATTGTAGGACTACAGGTTGAGCATGTTTCAGTGTCATACATGGTCCGTTGGTCTAGGGGTATGATACTCGCTTCGGGTGTGAGTGGTCCCGGGGTCAAATCCTGGACGGACCCGAGGTTTGCAGAAGTAATTTGGTGACTATTTAAATGCAACTATTTAAATTGTAGGACTACGAGTTGAGAATGTCTCGCTGTCATACATGATCCGTTGGTTTTGGGGTATGTTACTCGCTTCGGGTGAAAGTGGTCCCGGATTCAAATCCCGGACGGACCCGAGTTTTCCAGAAGTAATTTGGTGACTATTTAAATGTAACTAGTTAAATAGTAGGACTACGAGTTGAGCATGTTTCAGTGTCATATTTCGTCCGTTGGTTTAGGGGTATGATACTCGCTTCGGGTGTGAGTAGTCCCGGGTTCAAATCCCGGACGGACCCGAGTTTTGCAGAAGTAATTTGGTGACTACTTAAATGCAACTAATTAAATTGTAGGAATACGAGTTGAGCATGTCTTGCTGTCATACATGATCCGTTGGTTTTGGGGTATGTTACTCGCTTCGGGTGTGAGTGGTCCCGGGTTCAAATCCCGCACGGACCCGAGTTTTGCAGAAATAATTTGGTGACTATTTAAATGCAACGAGTTAAATTGTAGGCCTACGAGTTGAGCATGTTTCAGTGTCATATTTCTTCCGTTGGTCTAGGGGTATGATACTCGCTTAGGGTGCGAGGGGTCCCGGGTTCAAATCCCAGACGGACACGAGTTTTTGCAGAAGTAATTTGGTGACTATTTAAATGCAACTAATTAAATTGTAGGCCTACGAGTTGAGCATGTCTCGCTGTCATACATGATCCGTTAGTTTTGGGGTATGTTACTCGCTTCGGGTGTGAGTGGTCCCGGGTTCAAATCCCGGACGGACCCAAGTTTTGCAGAAGTAATTTGGTGACTATTTAAATGTAACTAGTTAAATAGTAGGACTACGAGTTGAGCATGTTTCAGTGTCATATTTCGTCCGTTGGTTTAGGGGTATGATACTCGCTTCGGGTGTGAGTAGTCCCGGGTTCAAATCCCGGACGGACCCGAGTTTTGCAGAAGTAATTTGGTGACTATTTAAATGCAACGAGTTAAATTGTAGGCCTACGAGTGTAGCATGTTTCAGTGTCATACATGGTCCGTTGGTCTAGGGGTATGATACTCGCTTCGGGTGTGAGTGGTCCCGGGTTCAAATCCAGGACGGACTTGAGTTTTGCAGAAGTAATTTGGTGACTATATAAATGTAACTAGTTAAATAGTAGGACTACGAGTTGAGCATGTTTCAGTGTCATATTTCGTCCGTTGGTCTAGGGGTATGATACTCGCTTAGGGTGCGAGGGGTCCCGGGTTCAAATCCCAGACGGACACGAGTTTTTGCAGAAGTAATTTGGTGACTATTTAAATGCAACTAGTTATATTGTAGGCCTACGAGTGTAGCATGTTTCAGTGTCATACATGGTCCGTTGGTCTAGGGGTATGATACTCGCTTTGGGTGTGAATGGTCCCGGGTTCAAATCCCGGACGGACCCGAGTTTTGCAGAAATAATTTGGTGACTATTTAAATGCAACGAGTTAAATTGTAAGCCTACCAGTGTAGAATGTTTCAGTGTCATACTTCGTCCGTTGGTCAAGAGGTATGATACTCGCTTAGGGTGCGAGGGGTCCCCGGTTAAAATCCCGGACGGACCCGAGTTTTGCAGAAGTAATTTGGTGACTATTTAAATGTAACTAGTTAAATAGTAGGACTACGAGTTGAGCATGTTTCAGTGTCATATTTCGTCCGTTGGTTTAGGGGTATGATACTCGCTTCGGGTGTGAGTAGTCCCGGGTTCAAATCCCGGACGGACCCGAGTTTTGCAGAAGTAATTTGGTGACTACTTAAATGCAACGAGTTATATTGTAGGCCTACGAGTGTAGCATGTTTCAGTGTCATACATGGTCCGTTGGTCTAGGGGTATGATACTCGCTTAGGGTGCGAGGGGTCCCGGGTTCAAATCCCAGACGGACACGAGTTTTTGCAGAAGTAATTTGGTGACTATTTAAATGCAACTATTTAAATTGTAGGCCTACGAGTTGAGCATGTCTCGCTGTCATACATGATCCGTTAGTTTTGGGGTATGTTACTCGCTTCGGGTGTGAGTGGTCCCGGGTTCAAATCCCGGACGGACCCAAGTTTTGCAGAAGTAATTTGGTGACTATTTAAATGTAACTAGTTAAATAGTAGGACTACGAGTTGAGCATGTTTCAGTGTCATATTTCGTCCGTTGGTTTAGGGGTATGATACTCGCTTCGGGTGTGAGTAGTCCCGGGTTCAAATCCCGGACGGACCCGAGTTTTGCAGAAGTAATTTGGTGACTATTTAAATGCAACGAGTTAAATTGTAGGCCTACGAGTGTAGCATGTTTCAGTGTCATACATGGTCCGTTGGTCTAGGGGTATGATACTCGCTTCGGGTGTGAGTGGTCCCGGGTTCAAATCCAGGACGGACTTGAGTTTTGCAGAAGTAATTTGGTGACTATTTAAATGCAACTAGTTATATTGTAGGCCTACGAGTGTAGCATGTTTCAGTGTCATACATGGTCCGTTGGTCTAGGGGTATGATACTCGCTTTGGGTGTGAATGGTCCCGGGTTCAAATCCCGGACGGACCCGAGTTTTGCAGAAGTAATTTGGTGACTATTTAAATGCAACTAGTTATATTGTAGGCCTACGAGTGTAGCATGTTTCAGTGTCATACATGGTCCGTTGGTCTAGGGGTATGATACTCGCTTCGGGTGTGAGTGGTCCCGGGTTCAAATCCAGGACGGACTTGAGTTTTGCAGAAGTAATTTGGTGACTATTTAAATGTAACTAGTTAAATAGTAGGACTACGAGTTGAGCATGTTTCAGTGTCATATTTCGTCCGTTGGTCTAGGGGTATGATACTCGCTTAGGGTGCGAGGGGTCCCGGGTTCAAATCCCAGACGGACACGAGTTTTTGCAGAAGTAATTTGGTGACTATTTAAATGCAACTAGTTATATTGTAGGCCTACGAGTGTAGCATGTTTCAGTGTCATACATGGTCCGTTGGTCTAGGGGTATGATACTCCCCTAGTAGCACTGCCGACGTAGGGCATACATGGTCGGCTTTGTGTGTTACCGACGAGTTGGTAAAAAGTCACTAATAAGTCGGGAGAGTAATAGTTTGAAAGTCGAAATGTCCGCCTGGAGGGACGACGGCCCGCCAGTTTTCCTACTGTTTTGAGGCTACTATAAAACGACTGTTGGTCGACTATATGTCGGCGTCATTATGCCTACCTAAAGCCACGCTCAATCCGACGATTTCGTGGCTTTTTAGTATAGGAACGGTAAATCGTCGGTAAAGGGCTGGCAGAGTAAGGGTTTGAGAGTCGAAATGTCCACCTGGAGGGACGACGGCCCGCCGGTTTTCCTACTGTTTTGAGGCTACTATAAAACGACTGTTGGCCGACTATATGTCGGCGTCATTATGCCTACCTAAAGTCGCGCTGAATGCGACGATTTCGCGGCTTTTTAGTATAGGAACGGTAAATCGTCGGTAAAGGGCAAGTAGAGTAAGGGTTTGATAGTCGAACTGTCCGCCCGGTGGGACGACGGCCCACTGGTTTACCGACTGATACGACACGAATGAAATACGACCCTCATCCAGCACGTTTGAGAGTCGACTTAACCGCCTGTCAGCAAGAGGTACGACGCTTTTGCCACGATCAAGCCTTAAATCGAGGCTTCATTCGCTTATAGTAAAGGATACTGATACCTAGTATTGAAATTTCTTTAATACATTTTCAACGAAAATCACTTTAGAATTTGTACTTTGAATATTTCAAGTAACATACAGGTTGAGCATCAATTATAACAATTTCAAATATTAAACAATGTATTCGATATTGCACGACTAGTCTAATGGAAATATTAGCTGCCTAGCTAATTGGTTTCAACAAAAAGTAAAATTTTTCAGGGCGAGTATAATATTTACATCAATTGAAGCATTTATTAATATTCATTGTTAATATCTTCGATGTGGCCAGTTACTATCTCTTAAATACAAAAATCTTAGTGAAAATATTATTATACGCTTCCAGATTTTTTTAAGGAAGAAGAAAAACATACATTTCTAAAGGGTATTATTTCACACATTTTTCCTTTAAAATGTTTGAAACCGCATAAAAATTCTGTAACTAAAACAAATGCAGATCTATTTTGGAATTCAGTATTATTTTCACCACCAAAAATCTCTAAAATACTTAATATAAAAGGTTTTTGAACTCCAAACACTTGCTTCTTTTATATTCAAACAAAGAAACTGAAGGTATACATAAACGTTTAAGTTTTGGTTCCCAGCAGATGAGAAGCTAGGTAAAAAGCAAAGGCTTATGCATAAAACTGGCTCTAAGAGGTAGATTAATTGATAATTCAATAACAAAATTCAAACCTTACGTGACAAACGAAGACGATTCTAGTTTATATAGTGTGACAAAGAACCTTAGCGATGAAATTGAAAGTTAGCAAGCCAAGAACTAATCATTTTCGACCACAAAAATCTCGTTTTAACATTCTAACGACTCAGCAGCGTCAGATATACTGGAAAGGCTGACTTGCTTAAGCTTTCGCACTAGCAGCGCCCTCTTCGATGATGACGTGCAGGCCGTTACCTTAGTTACGCCAATAGAACAGAGGCGTGTCACCTGGACCGAGAAATTACAGGAGGGAAAATTCAAACTAGAAAATCAGATGTGTTTTCTTGCTTTGCAGTTTTTTGTAAGGTTAAGTTTCTAGTGTTGCCAAAAATATAGTATTATCAACTTCTGATTGTGGGTCGAAATATAGTATAAGTTAAATATATAACAAAAATATTTTGGTGGCATATGCGGAATAGTAAAACTCCAAAAAAAAACCGTCCCACGGAAAAAGAAGGCCTACCAACAACTTCTTTTTTCATTTTACTCTTTTTAAACGTGACAATACCGACTAGCGGGAAAGAGTTGGTAATCAATTGGCAAAAATGGGTTACATGTTTAGGACGGTAGGCAAGCCTACTTCAAACCACCACAGTTCCAACTGTCTGATAAATGTCGGTTACTAAACGGCCTAAGAATAACTTTGCTTTTAATTTTACTCTTCTTAATCGTCACAATACCGACTAGCGCGAGGGAGTTGGTAATCAATTGGAAAAAAAATAAGTTGGAATTTACTAGACGGTGGGCAAGCCTACTTTAAACCATCTCAGTTCCAACTGTCGGATAAATGTCGGTTACTAAACGGCCTAAGCATAACTTTGCTTTTAATTTCACTCTTCTTAAACGTCACAATACCGACTAGCGTGAAAGAGTCGGTAATCAATTGGCAAAAAATAAGTTGGCATTTTCTAGACGGTAGGCAAGCCTACTTTAAACCATCTCAGTTCCAACTGTCAGATAGATGTCGGCATAGCCAACTAAAAGAAGTAGTCGGCTCCATGAGTCGGAAAAGTGTTGGAATAAGCACGGTACAGCCGACTGGACCGTAAACCGACTATTCGACCTTTAACCGACTATTATGCGGAAGGCTTGTGCTACTGGGGTGAACACCTAAGCAGTGAGATGTACGTCATCCTAGTGTTTATAGATCTGTCGAATGCCTTTTATACCGTTCAAATTGACACTCTTATTAAAGATCAAGAAAAGAGGAATTGTAGGAACCGAATTGGCCTGGTTCAAGTCTTATCTAACAAACAGACAACAAACACTATATATCAATGTGACTTGCTCAGCAACTCGTAATATTAAACACGGGGTGCCCCAGGGCAGTGTCCTGGGTCCATGGCTGTTCAATACGTATACAGCCAAAGTGCATAAATGTTTTAGGAGCTCCTAATCCTAAGCTAATAAATATGCGGACGACACAGCTCTTATTGTAATAAAGTAAAGAATTGAAGTAAGCCCTCTCAGACACCGAAAAAGATCTAACTTATAACAACACTCAGGGAGAGAGGTCTTATTCTAAAAGAGGGGAAGACAAACTACCTGACTTTGTCACCTAATCAAGAATTGAAAAATACGGCTCAAGAAATAAATACAATTTTTTCGGGTTCCATTAAGAGAGCGAAAGCATACAAATATCATGGATGGTGGATAGAAGGAACGCTAAATGAACAAAAAGACTAGGACAGATACCTCAGCAATTCGCGATGGCAACAGCTGCACAGGAGACGACTGGCTTAACACCAGCGTCTCTTATGTTTGGCCGAGAAATTAGAACGGCTACAAGTTTGATTGACGAGAAAGACCCAGATCAATTGTTAGATACAGAAGTAGAGAAAATCTATGGGGTGAAGGTAGTTAAACAGGTAATCAAAGCCCTGGCACAAAACCGACTAAAAGACTATTATGACCAGCATCGTAGAAAATTCGAATTTAATTATGGTGATATCTTTTTACTGAAAACTTATTACCAATCTAGTGCTGGCAATAATTATTCCGCAAAGTTTGATTAAAGATACGACGGTCCATACCGAATTGCGGAAAAGCTTCCGCCACACACGTATAGGTTAGAAACAATGGGTACGTTCAGTAACGAAACTCCCAACAGGGCTCCCACCAAAATCTTAAAAAAAGTAGGGAAATAGGAGATTTTGTAGGCTAGAAATAGGGTGAAATAGGCACCGAATTTTTTAAACTAGGGACCAAATAAAAACCAAAATGGGACCTTTATTTGAACTTATATTTTCACTCTTATATTATATTACTCTTTCAATTATGGAATTATGAAAAACCATTATTTTAGGTTAAATACATCTGTTTTTTTCAGATTTTAAGTCAGTTTTGGCAATAGGCCATTGACAGAAAAATCAATGGTTACAATATCAACTAAAAAGAGGGTTATGTTATCATTCTTGATTTTAGTGACTCCTGAATCAATAGTGATCGCTTTGACTTATCAAAAGGAAACGCTTACTACGTTTTCCTTGAGTTTGTTCGATTGATAGCCAAACAGAGGGGAGGGTGGCCTACACATCGGGCAATGACAGAAACTATGCACGTCTGTGAAAAGACAAATGGATTTCAAAATGTAATAGGGGTAGTAGATGGTTGAAACCTCGATATTACAGATCCAGTCGAAAACAAGCCTTCCTATTACAACCATAAGAAAAGGACATCCAATTTGTTACAAGGTAAGACATAATTTCGTATAGTATATAATACAGCCACAATAAATATATAAACCACATCTACAGGAACCCCTGTAACAAAATAGGCGTTGGCCCGACTGCGTCCGGGCGACGCAGCCCCGGCAAACGCAAAAGGGTCGGTGAACATGCAGTTTGACCGTCGAAATGTCCTAGCCATGAAACGGTTGGCCAGAATCTTGCCCGACAGTAATTTGCCAACTCCGAAACCGTAACATTACCGCCCAAAAAACATAGTTTTCCGACTGTATTCTGTACCACTTGCCAACAGATTAGAATTTTAATGGACGTCTAAACCGACGATTAATGGTGTTCCTATCCGACAGCTAACGGTCGTCCGCCCGACTGTTAATGATCGTCTTGCCTGACTGTTAATGATCGTCTTGCCCGACTGTTAATGATCGTCTTGCTCGACTGTTAAGTGTAATCTCGCCCGAATGTTAATGGTCGTATCGTCGGTCTTATCGGTTGACTCGCCCGACGTTTAAAGGTCTTCTCGCCCGACTCTGACTATTCTTTTTGCCATACTGTAAATATCCTCTTTGCCCGCCTGAAAATGGTCCTCTTATCCTACTGAAAACTATTGCCTTACCTGTCTCGTTATCATCCTGCGGGCAGCGAAGTTGGTTTTTCCTTAGGTCCCAAAAATTGTGAATTTTACACATATATAGATTTCAAGATCATTAAAATATTTTTATTCCAAGGTCACTTTAGCATTTCACATATTGTCATATCACATCTTTTAACATTAAGGTATCACTAAATGACCGTTTTTTGATCATGTGGGAAAAAAATTGGAGGAAAATGAATTTTATGCAAATGCAATATTTTGTTAGGACCAATGAATTAGAATACTAAATTTCATGTAAAATATAGTTTAGGAACATTAATTACATGAAATGCAGATAGTTTTGAGGAGCAACAATGACTTAAATATTTTGTTTGGACAAAACTTGTTTTACTATTTAAACATTTAAGTTTGAAAACACTTCAACTTATAGTTAAGGGATGACGAAAACACTTTCATATTATACAGCTCAAAAGCCTTAAAAGGAGAGTGAATTCTGACAAAAAGTGATATATGACAGAGTTCATGTTCCAAAATACGCCTAATTCTCAAAAACAGATATTTGACTAATGAATCCAGTTTATTTATATATATATAAAGGAATTTATAAAAACCACTTTTTGCCACAATAGTCTATAATCCCTTAAGATACTTGAAAAAATTGTATTAAAAATACTCGTCTGAAATGATAAAGTGAAGTCTCTATATACTTAATCAGTTATAGAATCTTCACTGTCGAAACGCCTGCTTTCATCATTGGACGTTTGGCACGTTTCATAGTTCAAACCCGCATCTATGTTCCCTTTATCATCAGGGTTTTCTTCTTCATTACTGTTTTCGTCGTCATCAATTCGTTCATCTGCGTCAACACTATCACCAACTTGGGAAATTATCTTTTTTTCTTTCTTTCTTCGATCCAGCCGACCCCCATCGCGGTCAGACTTTATGTTTAAGCCATTTTTTAATGACACATTCAACATCATATTCCGTAGATCTTCTTAACTTGGGGTTTGCCATTACTGCAGCTACAAGTATATAAATTATCTATCTCTCTGGATAAAAACAGGAATGTGATAAATACATTCCAACAATAAATAATTAATTTAAACTAAACTTACCGAAACCTTTCCGTTAATTTTATATTGTGTTTCAAAGTTTCAAAAGTTGACTTAAAAAGTCAAATTTTAAAAGTTTGAAAAACTATATAAAATTAACGGACAGATTTTGGAAAGTTTTGTTATTGATTTTGATGTTATTTTAACAATCTTAATAGATTTAAAAATGGTTCTGATGTTATTTCTTTCTCCCTTTATGATGAATAGTTGTTGAAGATTTATGCACTGAACTAGCACTTAAAAATAATACTAACCATTGATTAAATCTCTTAAAATTAATTTTGAATAGCCAATATTTCCATTGGATCCCATGCAGTTCATTTTCAAAACTAAACCATGTTTGAACGTTTTCGCCAAGGCCCTCCTTATAATATCATCCGGATACTTTCCACCCCAAGTTCTCATCAAGGCAATCTTCCAATAATCAATTTTACTTATTTCATGTCACAACCGTTTTTGAGTATTTATTGGGAAAGGACACACTTACGGCTTTATCTCTTTCTTCTTCACTTTGAAGAAGTTCTTCAATTTGTTCTAGCACTTGTATATCTGGAATTGGCAACTTTAAACGATTTTATGTAGTCGATGACGTTGTATTTAATCCAAAATTTTCCGAAAGAGCCTTTGACATTTCAGCAAACTTGGAATTTAAGTCGATAAGCATAAGAACTACAGTTTTTTGAAATTTTTCTGTAATCCAAAATTTTTAATAAACCAAAAAAAATATTTATAAAATCAATGAAGTAAAAAGTGTTCTCATTTTTACCTTGAGTCATTAAATTTCCAGTTAAACTAGAAGCTGTGTCGTCAATATTCATGGTACTGTGATAAAGAAATTGGAATAGACGGTTGTAACTTGGCATTTTGTGAGTTATATTGCTTAAATTTTACTCATACTTCATTTGAGTGGATGTACTTTCTGGGTTACTAGTCGATCCACTAAAACTATATTTTTGGATTGATTCGCTATCTAAACCTCGAGTTGATCCGCCTGATGCACCTTTACTAGTTGAACCGCTAGGTAATCCTTTATAAGTTTTTCTGCCGTTACAGATGATAGGCTTTCACATTTGCGAGACGATCCATTTAGACTTTCGCGAGATGAACCGATATTATCTTTGCGAGTTGATTCGGTTATATCTTTGCGAGTTGATTCGGTTATATCTTTGCGAGTTGATTCGGTTATATCTTTGCGAGTTGATTCGGTTATATCTTTGCGAGTTGATTCGGTTATATCTTTGCGAGTTGATTCGGTTATATGTTTGCGAGTTGATTCGGTTATATCTTTGCGAGTTGATTCGGTTATATCTTTGCGAGTTCACCCGGTTATATTTTTGCGCATTGATCCGGTTATATTTTTGCGAGTTGATCCGGTTATATTTTTGCGAGTTGATCCGGTTATATTTTTGCGAGTTGATCCGGTTATATCTTTGCGAGTTGATCCGGTTATATCTTTGCGAGTTAATCCGGTTATATCTTTGCGAGTTGATCCGGGAGGGTATTGGAATTGTCTAAACAAGATGAGCAAGCTGATATGTCTTACTCCACATCTGTGACATTTTTCACGTTTTTGGGGGTCAATGTTTGGGGGCCCTTACCTCCGAAACTAAGCGTTGTAGTCCCCATGTTCTTTGACACTTTTCACTCAGTTTAACCCAAAGAACACACCCTTTTATTTATGACATGCTTATCTGAAACACCCTGTATATACAGACTAAAATCCATATATCTGTGTTTTTTATAATAGATCAGTATAAAGAAAATATTCAAAAAGTCCAAATGATCTTGCCAATGTTCGATGCGATTAGTGTATTGTACCAATGAATGTAGCGTGTAAATGATTTTAAATTTTAATCATAAGATATCAACAAAAAAAACGAGAACCTATTCTTAAAGATCTCTGTTACGATCTTTAGGTAGGGCTCGTCGATAATGATCAATTAACCATTAAGTCTGCAATTCTTTGTGGATAATCCCAAACATTTATTAACTTTAATCTTGTTTTTTTCGTTTAATTTCTATCACCAATTACAAGTCTTTACGAATAATTAGATGACTCAAATACGTTGATGAATAAGCAACCCATTATTCCACAGACCGCGCGCGGGTTAACTAGGTCATTATCAGTTTTCATGATTTCTTGTTTATTATTCAGAAGAGTACGTCATCTTGCAATAATGATTATTGCAACGCAAGAATGAAATAATATTTTTGGAGACTATTGGAATTCAAGAAAGAATTGGCAGTATTTTGTTCTTCGCTTTGAAAATTTTATTCAAACTTTAATATTATATTTGTGCAATGATTAAATTTTAACATGTTTTGGATTACTTTATATATGTATCCTGATCTCTCCACCAACGTTTAAGACACATCATTGCGGAAATTGTTTCAGCTTCTAGGCTTCCTCTCTTTGGTGTAATTAAATCTGTCCCTGCAGAAACTATTCTTTATGCAGGGATGGAAGTCGTCGGTGTTGCATTTTAATCTCAAGCCATTTTAATACAGACGGATAATTTAATTTATTTGCCTGCAAATGAATTGAGACTAATATATCACAATTTTATTTATATTAGGACACCCGCAAATTAGAGACCCATAGTTGCTAAACCTGTTTTCCATTACGAAGCCACAGACACGGCTAGCTTCATTCAAACAGCTTTGAATTCTGACCTTGCACCATTGTAGAATATCTGTTTTGGGTGGCAGTAGATCCACTTTAAAATATAGAATAAGCTCCGTGCCACGAGCCAATCTAACTGGTAGTTTAGGATAGAATGCGTTAGCTTCCTTATTATTATGAGAAGCAAGTGAAACAACAATTTGACTGCTTTCGTAAAATATATTGAATACGTTTACAATCATAGATTGGATGGATTTGCCCATGGTTTTACTGTAGTTCTTTAGAACGAAATCCACTTTCAACGTTGGGTCCAAGGCTGAGCACAAATTAAAAATAAATAATTGGCTGATCACCAACTACTCAAAGCTGAGGCATTGTATGTGAGCCTGATTTAAGCTGATTATTAATACCATTGTTTCTTTAAAGATGTGGTTCAAGTAGATGGGTCCCCCTAACAATTGTAATTGAAACCTATTAATATAGAATTTTGATAAACATCATTATATGGCTATCACTAAAGTGTTCTTACTAATTGCTATCCAAAATGACTCGATATTCGAAACCAGGGTTAAATTTTAGGATGGGCCGCGGTAGGGCACGTTTTTGGACGAACCCACCTTATTTTCGATGCCTGTGCTAAGTCTAAACGCAAGATCTCTAACTAACAAAAATATGCGTCAAGATGACGCATACTCTGCTTCATAGTAGAAATAAAATTTTAAATGTTTCTACTTCGAAGCAAACGACGCATCATTTTGACCAATTTTGTTCAGTTAAAATCGTGTTATAAGCCTTGGCATACTCATCGGGAACAAGGTTTGATTGGTATTATAATCTTGTCCAAAAAAGAAAAAGAAAAATTTTGTACTTTTTATTTAAGAAATAGAATAAAAAAGGGAAGAGACTTTGCCACTGAGCTTTTTAAAAATAAGCGCAAGTGCGACTAAAAAATTAGTCATTTTACACAAAGCCTTCTTCATCACGCGATTTTTAAACTTTTCACGCTAATTTAAAACCATTCAATATAATACTGACACAATGCAACCGAAAATAAAAGAATTTGCGACTAAAAATATAACATTGTAAACATACTGTGGTTGTGGAAGTGGCGTTGTATGTCATCTTCTAAGTTTTGCAACTTTAGTCTTGTTTCATTGGTTATGTAGTTACGAAACTGTGGAGTAAGTATAATTCCACTTTTTCCTTGCTTTAAGAGGCCTTATTCAAGGTTTTTTACATCTTCGTAATTGATTTTACAACCACCAAGTGTTATCTGAAATATTTATGGTCCTTATTTCATAATAGTCTAATAGTTCTAAGCACTTTCAAAAGCGAATATTTTAATTTAGTATAGCAAGAAATAAATAAATATTCTACAACTTCCTAATCGTCAAAATTAACTCGAAATCGCTATGGTATAAAACTTTTATGACACCAATTTCAGGAGGTCATTAAATTTAACCCATATTACTAAATTTTCATTTTCAACGTTTAAAAGTAAATATATTCTAGATTTAATTGTTGCATCTGATTGCACGGCTTTGTGGAATGATAATATTTGTTTTCTATATTAAATATTAAAACTTGATATGATTAAAATGAAAAAAAATACTTGTTTGCAATTGTTGTTTCATATATTCTACCAAAGAGTACAGTATTTCTAGATCTCCAACAAAAGAATACGCAAAAAAGTCAGTTTCTAGGCCTAGTAAGATAGTAAAACAATATCTTGTAAATTGTATGATTTAACACCTGCGCTTGGGGGCTTCTAATATCTGGGATTTGATCACCTGCCGTTGGTGGTTTCTAAAATCTGGGATTTTATTCCTGCCGTTGGTGCCTTCTAATATCATGGAGCTGCTATTATCTGGGATTTGAAACGTGCCGTTGGGGGCTGCAAATATCTGGGGTATGAAACCTGTCGTTGATGGCTTCTAATATCTGGGATTTCATCACCTGCCGTTGGTGGCTTCTAATATCTGGGATTTCATCACCTGCGGTTGGTGGCTTCTAATATATCTGGGATTTGAAACCTGCCGTTGGGGCTGATAGTATCTGGGATTTGAAACCTGCCGTTGGGGCCTTTTTACATCTGGGATTTGATCACATGCGGTTGGTGGCTTCTAAAATCTGGGATTTGATCACCTGCGGTTGGTGGCTTCTAATATCTGGGATTTGATTCCTGCCGTTGGGGGCTTTTAAAATCTGGGATTTGAACACCTGCGCTTGGGAGCTTCTAATATCTGGGACAGAGTCCTGCACGGGCCGGGCTCAAGCCCGGTCCGGCCCGAGGTCCGGCCCGATCGGGTCGGTCCGAGCCGGGCTTTCCACTTTTGAAAATTGTATCGGGCCGGGCCGGGTCGGGCTTTTAAAATTTTGGAAATTAACGGGCCGGGCCGGGTCGGGCTTTTGTTGATTATCATTTAATCCTAAGTTCAAATGAAAGATACTTTAAATGAGTATAAACTTCTAAGGACAAATGTAACGAACAATTATCAAAAGAAATGAAAAATACACGACGCTAAAACAAATATGAATTCATATCATTGATTTTATGTATAAAAAATATAAAAATTACAACTGAACTACGTGTAACGGACCGGGCGGGGCCGGGCCTTTTCAATTCATGCAACGTGTCGGGCCGGACCGGGCTTGGTTAATGCACGTAACGGGCCGGGCCGGACCGGGCCGAAAAACCAACTATGTACTCGGACTCGGGCCGGGTTTCGGGCTTATTCAAAATGCTAAAACCGGGCCGGGCTTGGGTCGGGCCTGAAAAACTCGGCCCGTGCAGGTCTCTGATCTGGGATTTGATACCTGCCGTTGCGAGCTTCTAAAATCTGGGATTTGATCACCTGCCGTTGGTGGCTACTAATATCTGGGATTTCATTCCTGCCGTTGGTGCCTTCTAATATCAGGGATTTGATAACCTGACGTTGGTGGCTACTAATATCTGGGATTTGATCATCTGCCATTGGTGGCTACTAATATCTGGGATTTGATCACCTGCAGTTGGTGGCTTCTAATATCTGGGATTTGATCACCTGCAGTTGGTGGCTTTTAATATCTGGGATTTGATCTCCTGCCGTTGGTTGCTTCTAATATCTGGGATTTCATCACCTGCCGTTGGTGGCTTCTAATATCTGGGATTTCATCACCTGCCGTTGGTGGCTTCTAATATCTGGGATTTGATCACCTGCAGTTGGTGGCTTCTAATATCTGGGATTTGATCACCTGCGGTTGGTGGCTTCTAATATCTGGGATTTCATTACCTGCGGTTGGTGGCTTCTAATATATCTGGGATTTGAAACCTGCCGTTGGGGGCTGTGAATATCTGGGATTTGAAACCTGCCGTTGGGGGCTGTGAGTATCTGGGATTTGAAACCTGCCGTTGGGGGCTGTGAATATCTGGGATTTGAAACGAGCAAAATTTTCTTCCAATGAGGGGTTTCGCCAAATTGTAAAGAGCCGTTTGTCGTGGATTGTTTAGGAGAAACGAATAAAAAATTTAAGGGACATATGGTATTAGCGACAAGACCTTGAAAGCGCCACCGATATCGCCCAAAAGTAGGAAATGATACTATAATAGAATGAAATATATGTCACTAACAATATAACTTTATTAAGATTGAGATTCCAAAATACTGAACCTGATTGGCAAGGCGTAATGAAGAATCTTCAAGCTATTGCCTGGGAAAAAATTTAATGATTGAGAGAATAAAACATCTCTGGGAGAATTCGGTAAGTTTGTATTATGAGAGTTTTTTGCAGAAAAATTCCCTAGATTCCGCTAGTAGAACAAACTTTCCCTGCATTTTACCTGCGTTGGTTAGCTGCTAAACTAATACTGTTTTGCTGTTCAAAGTTCCTTATTTGTGATTTATTCAATTATTAAACATTATGACTTCACAATTGCACATTCAGAAGGTTTCCGTTCGGCCTTCCAAAGAAGACAAAGAAAATGAGTTGGATGAAAAAAAGTGGAGCGTCTGAAAAATCGGGGGAAAGGTGGTTACGCTACGAGAAGTATTGAGAAAGGTATTTTTTAAATATAGTACACTAAAGCTGCGTGATTAATTACAAATTTAAAAAAGAGTATTAATACTCGTTGATTCTTTGATAATTACTAACAATTTTCTTAAAACTCCGAATAACCCTACTAACACTACTAACTAATTTTGGGAATTATAAAGAATTGCTTTTGGTTTCATTTCCTTTCTAACTGAAATTGAGTAAAAATATTATGGAGCAAAATTATTTCGAAGCTAATATTTATTTTAAAAGTTGCGGGTGCTTACAACAAAATCATTATTAAGTTAAAAAAGTCTAATTTTTCTCTCGATCAAATTAATAACAAATTAGCCTAACTAAATTTTAGTGCAGATTCGAACTCACCATCTTTTCTCGGCAGTCTAACGCGTCATCTACTACGCCACTGGATCTCTGATTTTTAAAATCGTATTAGTTTCACTATGGTCCTTTTTCTACTTAACATTGTTTTGTACCAAATGACAGGCTTCGCGTAAGCCAAAAAGCTAAATACTTGTAACATTAAAAAAATAATTTGCACCGTAAAGTTTTTGCGCCGTAATTTTCGTCTCCAAATAAAAAAGTGACCTGCTAGCTGAAGTTTTTCTGAAATATGTCCGTAATGTCTTGCTTGAATAACCTTACAAAGATAAACTTGTACTCCTGGCAATATTCTACAGGGCCGGTAGGCCCTTGTAGATATGACATGACACCCTTCCGTAATGTTAAAGAAAAAGTCACACCTTTTAGGGTTAGCGTCCCATAGAAAAAGCATTAAAAATTTTCAGTTTTTAAGGCAATTGTGGCAGGCCATACGGAAAAACTATAGCGAAGTTAGTTTTCGGAATACTTCTAAATTAACAAGCATTTATTAAATGGGAAACTTACGTGTTTCGATTTTTAATTAATGAATTCTAATTTTTGTAATTTAACTAATTAAGATAGTACGTCAAAAAATTACTTTTGGGCCAGAAGTCAGCCTAACCTTATAGCGCGCTTAAACCATGCTTAAACCTAATGCTTCATTTTGTTCTCGTTGACAACTAGAAGGGCCTAGGTTTGTGGGTGCTAACAAGTTACGTTGACAAATTGCAAATGTTGGCTTTCTTGCTGATTTTTACTAATTTCTTAGCAGTAGACGCTAACAAATTACTTTGGTATTTCATCCGAGCTTGAGCACCTTTATATGTATTTTCTAATTAACTGTAGCACCCTTAATAAGAAATACGTCGTTATCAGGTCGAATTTTCGTCCAGAAAAGTAATTCAGGTAAATAATTACAGTTAATAGAGGTTTTTATATCATTTAAAGTAAGCTTTTCGACGTTGTTTTACGGCCAAGGCTTAAGTTGTATAGACTAATGGCACCCCAAGTTATTTCCCCATGGAGCTTAATACAGTCGAAGGCAGAGGGCTGCCATTACCCTATTTTAGTTACTCTATGTAATTATAGTCTCATATAGTGTCTTTCCTCTTTCTTTGAAGATTATTAAAAAGGCTGATTTCCGGCTCTCATTTGTTTTGGAATCCTGTATACGTATAGTCTGCTCAATTTTATGCTAGAAACATAGCCTAAGCTGCCTAACCGGGTTTACCCTAGGTTGTTTATTATGCTGTATTTACCGTGTGCGCTTCCAATTTGATGTAAAAAATGGCATACCTATTCAAATTATTAACGTGTTGAAGTAAAGATAGTTCTTTTCACCCTGTGAAACTTTCGAGAACTTCAAAATACTACTGGAAAGGTGACAAAATGTGTGTTTACCCTGCGGCAGTAAAAGAGTGGTGTTTGCTACTTTGCGTTAGCGCAGTTGGTTCAACATTCCCATATGAGGTTAACATAAATATAAGTAACAGTGGTGTTAGTTTGTAACCGATTCACTTAACAGGGTCGTTATGTAATTTAATTAGTCAAATAATTGGTAATATCCTATTGGATAGAATCCCGTTGGATCGAATTCAAATTTCTAAAATTGTAGCCAAATTTAAAACAATTTATAGCCCGAAGAGCGATTTTCTACTGAATGGGAATATTTAAATGGAAGAGCTTTCGACTGAATGGGATGGGTTTACACATATAAAATCAGAGCGTTTTCCTTGAGTTGCCGGGCTCCAGTAGCGCAATGTATGAAGTGATTTGGATGATCGAAGAAGTTAAGCAGCATCGAGCGCCGTCAGTACTTGGGAGGGAGATCTCTTAATGGTAAGGTTAGATTACGTTAGGTATGGTTAGGTTAGGGTTAGACAATTTCCAGAAAGGGAAGTTATTTTCTGAAATTTATTGAAGAATGTTATTGGTGAACACATATTATTTGCTGCAGTATCAAGAAGTTTAATAAGAAAATCAATTTTATTTTTAGGTTAGGTTAGGTTAGGTTTGGTCAGGTTAGGTTAGGTTAGGTTAGTTTAGGTTAGGTTAGTTTAGGTTAGGTTAGGTTAGGTTAGGTTAGGTTAGGTTAGTTTAGGTTAGGTTTGGTTAGGTTAGGTTTGGTTAGGTTTGGTTAGGTTAGGTCAGGTTAGGTTAGGTGAGGTTTGGTCAGGTTAGGTTAGGTTAGGTTAGGTTAGGTTAGGTTTGGTTAGGTTTGGTTAGGTTTGGTTAGGTTAGGTTAGGTTAGGTCAGGTTAGGTTTGGTTTGTTTTGGTTAGGTTTGGTTTGGTTAGGTTAGGTTAGGTTAGGTTAGGTTTGGTTAGGTTCGGTTAGGTTTGGTTAGGTTTGTCTAGGTTTGGTTAGGTTTGGTTAGGTTAGGTTAGGTTTGGTTAGGTTAGTAATATTTTATAAATGATTTAACAATGTTACGCCTTTTCCAAAATATTGAAATTTAGCTTCATTGACTTCTCAAATAATATGCCTTTTCCAAAACATTACTGTTATGTTAGGTTAGGTTAGGTTTGGTTTGGTTTGGTTAGGTTAGGTTAGGTTAGTAATATTTTATAATTCATTTAACAATGTTACGCCTTTTCCAAAATATTGATGTTTAGCTTCATTGACTTCTCAAATAATATGCCTTTTCCAAAACATTACTTCTATGTTAGGTTAGGTTTGGTTAAATTAGGTTAGTAATAATTTATAAATCATTTAACAATGTTACGCCTTTTCCAAAATATTGAAATTTAGCTTCATTGACTTCTCCAAAAATATGCCTTTTCCAAAACATTACTGTTATATTAGGTTACGTTTGGTTTAGTATTTTCTGCAATAACAAGAAGTTTAATAGGAAAATCAATAGAAAAATAGGATTGAAAGGAAAATTCATGATTGGAAAACCGCCCAAATTGCGGTATTCGGTCGAACGAGACATTCGATCCAATGGGATTCGACCCAATGGTAGACAATCAAATAATTTCCAAGTTTACATCAGCATTAAATTTTACCAACGTCACCTCAGGGGATACAGAGGATTACGTTGTTTGCTAGTTCCACACTCCACATTGCCGTTTGTTAATTCGTCTAAATTGCTATGAATTGTTTAGGTACTTGATTAATTACTAGTATTCAAGCCAAACTATAGAATCACATCATTTAATTAACATATTTTATAGATGCTCTTTATGTTACTGAAATTTAGCACAGAATATGATAAAAATTGAATGCAACGAGTCGGAAATAATATTATTTACTCAGACTAATTTTATAAGCTAAATCAACGCAACGATGGTGTTTCACCGTATCAAAAATTCAACAACGCCGGATATCTACGGAAAAACTGCAAGAAAGTTCTCACTGTACCAAAAATTCAACAACGGAAATCTACGGACAAATTGCAACAAAGTTCATTAAGTTTTGAACATGGCAGTGACGTTACCATTTAAGATACGAAGGGATTAAGCAAGGAAAAAAAACGGCTCATTTTTGAAACAACTATTTTATTTTAAAAAAAATTAAATATAATTTGAGAAAGAATTTGGTATTTAAAAAATTTATAATTAGAAAAATATTGTAATTAGGAAAAAAAAATGTATTTTGGAAAAAAAAATGTATTTACAATTTAGGAAAAAAAATGTATTTACAATTTAGGAAAAAAAATGTATTTACAATTTAGGAAAAGAAATTTATAATATTAATAAAATAAATAATAAAAAAATCATTCATTAAAAAAACACACTTGAAATAAAAAATTAAATGTAATATTTAAAAAAAATGCTTAATCTTGTTTTTTTTTTCAATCCTGTAAGGAAATGGTTTAAAATTATGATTTTAAATTATAATGATGAAGGGACCTGAGTCCAATTCTTTAAATATTTTAGCTCGTTACAACAATTGAAAATTATTCCTTAAAGGGTTAATGTCAATGTCGTGAGTCAGCAGGCAATTTTATGACAGATATAAATAGCTGCAAGTTTTATTGTGTGAGATAGACGCTAGCCCTTTAGTCAATTGTTATGACATGCGAAATTAATCAAAAATGTCTTGATTAGAATCAAGTCCTAAAAAGTATCGATAAGACTGAGGTTATCACTTGTCTGAAGGATCAGATATTAATTTTTCTTTTTAATTGAAACTTAAAGGCATGCTTAAGAAAAAAACAACGTTCCATTACCGTTTTCCGTTGAAATAACTTATTTTACAGGTAATCAATTTCAAAAATTTACTTATCTCGGGTTTTCGGGCACAATTCCATACCCCCAAAACATTTTATCATTACATTAATTACTTTTGAGAGAGTACGTGTATGACATTGAGTTTTAAAAGGTTCCCTCATTTGTGCCCGGTATGCTTCGCAGTGGATACGTTTTAAACAATGGCGGAAAATTAAAGGGATAGAATCAATCTTTTGACCACTAATGAAAAGCTTTAATTTTTTTAAATCAGATAGAACCTAAAATTACGTTTTCAAAAATATATATATATTGATAGTTTTAATAACTTAACTATTTTTAATTAGTTTTTAAAAGTATTAGTTTTCGGCACCGCTCCGATCACTGCCCCCTCTACAGTCGTTTGGCAAAAACACGAGCGAAACACCTACATTACCCCCGCTACCCTCCTCTCACACGGAAATATGGTAGATTTATGCCTAAAAGTAGTTTTCATACTATTCTGCATTTTCGCCAAATTAATATGATTCATTTCGATACGGATGCTTTGAAAGTTAGAAAGAAAGGTAAATAGCTTCACTGTAATTTTGGTGTTCAAAGTAGTAGTTTTACAAGGTTTAATTAGAAATAAAAAATGTGTTGAAGCTTAGATTAGGGCCATTAGGCTAAAATAAAGCCATACCATTATTATATATGGAAGCTAAGCCTTTGCCAAAATAGCGTAAAAATGTGGTGTTTTCGACATTACCTGTGACAATTTTGACAAATGGCTATCACCCTTACTCTACAACGTAACCAAGAGTTACGAGAACGAAGGATAATAAATATGAAAAATCAGAATTATGTTTACAAACATCTTCTCAAATATGCGCTGCTTCCCCAGTACAAAAAGTAACAAAAAATCCTACTGCAGAAGCTAAAATCGGTGGAAGCATTCCAGTTTTTTCCCTACCAATAGGATCGCATCCCGTTGTGACGAAACAACGGGGATAAACAAGTTGGCGGGTGCCCATGTTAAGTTTAAATTTTTAAACTTATAACGTTCTTTTTCCGCAATTAAAATCTTTTTTCAGACTTTTTACGTACACCACATAATTTTAGCCATACTTTTTTATATGTAACCAAATGCAGTTTATACTAGATGAAAAAACTTGGTTCTATACCTTTAAGTAGGGACAGTTAGATTTTTACTCGTGGTTATGCAAAATGATGTAATGTCTAGTGTACTACAGTCAACAGTCATACTGTTCATTCTCATAGCTCAGGACATGATTAATGCTGCTCACTATTTCTCTCTCTAGTTTCAAACAATGCTTAGAGACCATTCAGTGCCGCAGGTCGCACATGAATATATTTCAACTACAGTTTACATCAATTCTCCGTGGTCGTACTATTAGAGGGTTAAGCACTAATTTGTTCAGAACATGTCTCGAAAGTGTGCTTGTTGTAAGTTTTTAAAGCAGTGTTGCCAATGTGTGGGTAATTTCCCACATCGTGGGAGATTTAGGTTTGGTTTTAGGCTCTGTGGGGAAAAAGTAATATTTTTCCGAAATCAATCAAATGTCGGAATTTTCCTGTTCAAGGGTTAATAGTGCAAAATTTTCAAAAATGCACTAATTTTAACTGCACAGTTAAAATTAGTGCATTTTCGAAAATTTTATCCGGTTTAATAATTTCAAGCGACATTTTGAAATAAATTCGGTGATTTTAAGTTTGGCACTGAAAAAAAAGAAAGCATATTTTGAGAATTTTAAAGCTTTATAGCATTTGTACATATTGTCAAAGCCATGCGGAGTGATATTCCATATTAAACTTAGTATGATAAATAGTCCAGATAAATATGACTGTAAAAAAGGGGGTGTGGGAAATGCGGCAAATTTTTAAAATGGAAGTGGGAACATCCACTTTCTAACATTAGCAACACTGATTTGAAGGTTTTGGTCATGGCCAAACATTCAGTTTTTTATTGTTTTAAAGCTTATTTTGACACGTTATCTCTCAAAAGTAATTAATGTAATGATAAAATGTTTTGGGGGATTGGAATTGTGCCCGAAAACCCGAGATAAGTAAATTTTTGAAATTGATTACCTGTAAAATAAGTTATTTCAACGGAAAACGGTAATGGAACGTTGTTTTTTTCTTAAGCATGCCTTTAAGTTTCAATTAAAAAGAAAAATTAATATCTGATCCTTCAGACAAGTGATAACCTCAGTCTTATCGATACTTTTTAGGACTTGATTCTAATCAAGACATTTTTGATTAATATCTGCTCCTTCAGTCTTCATTTTAATTAAGATTGTTAAGAAACTGTTTTACATTTTCAAAATCTACACTAAGCAGAAACATATAAAAAGGGGACCGTAACTTTAGCTCAATCAGTCATTTATTTATAATGATACTCCAAAAAATAAAAACGTAACTCATTGAAAGTTTGTATTCTTATTGTAATTAACATAATACAATTTTTTACAACCCTTTATTGAAACGCGAGGCGCTCCCCTAAAAATTCCACAAATAGGACCAAATTGACAGTTTTACACAATTTTTTAAAACGCTGATTTATGTCTGTTTAACCTTTAGCTCAAACTTTTCATAAGCCCAATATGAAATTCGGATATCCTTAAAACTTCTCAAAGACGATCCGAGATTATCAATTTCGAACTTTTTTTGTAGCATTAACTAACGTCTGTTTGATATTAAGCTTATAAACCTTAAACACGAAATAGTCAGGGCAATGCCGACTCAGTTTATAAGGGCTACCCTAAAAGTCCACAAAGGTGAACCAAGATTGTTAATAAATACGCCTAAAAAGTGCCCTCTTCAAAATATGTAGCCGGGGAAAAGAGAGCGTGATCGAGTGGGCTATGCTAGTGGGTATTTTGGTAGTAAGTAACGGGGGTTGGGACTCCAGGCATAGCCCGCTCCATCACGCACTCGACAACGCAAAGCAACTCGCGCCAGCGTGGGAAATAAGGCGGTAACACAGGGCAAATGACGAGTTTAAAAATTGTCTGGTACAGTTCAAAAATTAAATCGGAGGGGGGTCAGTGGTCCACGAGACT
This sequence comes from Phalangium opilio, assembly GCF_054372755.1. NCBI lineage: Eukaryota > Metazoa > Arthropoda > Arachnida > Opiliones > Phalangiidae > Phalangium > Phalangium opilio. The sequence continues at coordinate 4,928,874 of NW_028324154.1, forward strand.
ACTAAAAAATTCAAGGGTAACCAGAGTCCACACATTAAAATTCTAATATTTTAATTATCCACTTCCTTAGCTTAGCAGACGACGTGCTCTGGCCAATTGTCAAGGACCAGTTTATTTATTCCAAGTCAGGAGGGTCTCTGGCCTAATGTCCAGTTTAAAAAAATCCTTATTTCCCACCCTGACTCGCGCTATAGCGCAAGCAGCTTGCGACGTGTTGCGCGTGATCGAGTAGGCTATGGTCCGGTCAAAAAAAATCTTCAGTTCAGCGTTGCAAATAAGGCGGTGGCACAGGGAAAATGACCAGTTTAAAAATTAAATCGAAGGGTGAGCAGTGGTCCACAGGACCACTAAGGAAATTCTAGGGTAACCAGGGTCCAGACATTATCTCAACTATTTTAATTACCCACTTCTTTAGTTTAGCAGACGCCGCGCCCAGTCAATGGTCATGGACCAGTTCATTTATTCCTGGGCAGGGGGTCGCTGGCCCAGTGTCTAGTTTTAAAAAAATCCCTATTTCCCACCCTGATTCAGTTGGGAGTCCTGGAGCTCCTAAAGTCCAGAGATGCATATGACAAGGATTCATTTCTCATAAGCGAGAATGGCCAACTCTGTTGTGTAAAGAGACAGCCTGGCAGCCTGGTATTTTTTTACTTCTAAGTCAGCTGGGTTTTCACCTTTAAAAGTTAATACAGCCCTTTGAATTTAAATAATTAGAAATGAGAAATGTTATTAAATAATTAGAAATGAGAAATGTTATTAAATGAATAAATCTATACGGTTGCAGTTGTGTCGAAATGAGAGCAATTAAATATGTGTCTTTGATATTTAGCTCTGATAATTTCAGAAAATTAATAAAAAGTAGTGTTATGTATTTAAACAGAATTTATTTTATTGAAATTTATTAATAATTATTTAATTAAAAAAAATTGTAATACTATTTTATGTTTTAAATTTTACAAATAAAATTCAAAACAGTAAACATAGGGCAAAGGTTATACTGTATTATAATTAGCCCGTGGGATTGGTTTTAGCTATATCGCAATTAGAGCTCGACATTTTCTATCCATTATCCACAAATTAGTAATTAATTTGAATGAAAATAGGTGGATATCTTTTATTAATTGGGAAATAATGCACACACTTCACATTTAAATTTTAGAAGTTAATTTATTATTTACTTTGTGTATATAATATTCAGCATTAATTTCACTAAGGAAATAAACTAATTACCTACGAGGAATTAACTAGTATATATGTTTAAAATTATAATTTAATCGTTTCAAAACTTATATGGTTTTGAACCGGTCTTTGTAATTTAGTTATTAAAATTTTTGATTGTCGATTGGTCAATATTGAAAATTAACCAATGGTAGAACTAATTTTTTTTAAACTCAATGAAACTGAAATATGAATGAATAATCTACTGAAAGAGGTATCAACCTATTATTTTTTTTCAAAAGAAGGTAAATAAGGATTAGATGGCTTGCTGCTTCAAACAAGATTTTTAACCATGAATAGAATATTTTGTTAATTTTAGTCAAATTTAGATATTCGGTAATCGAGTTGATATGAATAAAGCCCTTTTTGCTCATGTCTATTTTAAACTTTAATCACAGATTTCGATTACCATTTCACAAGCATAATAAACACTACTGAAGGGCGCAAATCTATCTGCGATCGGTAATGGTGACCAATATAGCAATTTGTCCAATTAATCAGTTAGAACTTCATTTGCACATTTCTATTCGTTAATTTGAAATGTTGCGAGAAATTTGAATGGAATATAAGAAGATATCTCTTTCAGAAGATAATTTTTGATGTTGATATTTAAGATTCATTGAGTTAAAAAAATTGGTATTGGTATTTCAAGTAAGCTTAGATATCAACATCGGTGAATTTACGATATGGGCTTATGATGTTAGTCTGTTTATAAGATTAAGTCGTTACTTTAAGTGTCACTAGACAGTATCTACCTCCAAAATCGAGAGTTAGTAACTTTATAACCATCTCCTAGTCAGAGGATATCCGAGGGTCAATTTCTTATATCATTGACTGACGAAGGCTCACTATAGAGCTATTTCAGAGGTAATGGCTACGTCACCAATGCTATTTGCCCATAGAGAAAACCCTCATAAAATGGCCGCCCTACACTCAAAGGCAGGCCCAATTTTCGTAGCAGACGAAATTTTTCCCCCACTGAAATAGCTCTATAGCAGCTTAGTCAACTTTTGGCAAGGCCTAATACCGTTTTTGCATGACTGTCGCCGTCAAATTCCTTTTAAAGCATAGATCATTAGATCATATAGTATCCACCCTTGATTTTCATTACGCAACACACGTTGGATTCGTAAACCTCGACGTGCACCACGATTAGAAGCATTAAAATGCAAAAACAACACACTGACCGCATACATTTTTGGTAAATAACAGACTCAAACAGAGTCACTACAGCGGTTTTCAGGGCTGAACGAGCGACCGAGAGGGCTTTAAAGAAAAAGCCTCCGGCGGCCGGTCTCTTAAAGGGGGTAGTTTCGAGGGAACGAAATTCAAATGCAAGGCGCTTCCCTTCAACAAAAAACATTGAATTCGTTAATACGGACGTTTTAGGCAATTATAATATTGAAATTTTATACAATTAAGTAATATTTAAGAAAACTAAGCACTACTTTCAAAGTCTAAACTTTAAAAACACGACGATACGAGAAGGCGAAGTAACAACAAGAGGTAAACATTTTGGGTGACTCCCATAATCCCCCTGGACATAATCCCCCCAAAAATTTCCCCCCGTCCAAATGGGCATAAGACAAAATCCCCCCATTTGCAGACAAAATCCCCCCAAACTGGTGACAAAATCCCTCCCAAATTGGAGACAAAATCCCCACCTTGGAGACGAACCCTTCAGGGGTCATTCCTACTTTAGAGGTCGTTTTCCACAGTGGAAATTTTTTTAGTAGGATAGTAGTAAAAATAGTAGTATTCCCCCTACGAGGAAAAGCGGAACCAATGATGGAGAAAATAGTATGAATTGTCGACTAACCATAAATTTTCGCCTTTTCCAAAATATTGCTGACTAACCATAAATTCCCGCCTTTTCCAAAATATCGCTGACTAACCATAAATTTCCGCCTTTTCCAAAATATCGCTGACTAACTATAAATTTCCGCCTTTTCCAAAATATCGCTGACTAACCATAAATTTCCGTCTTTTCCAAAATATCGCTGACTAATTATAAATTTCCGCCTTTTCCAAAATATCGCTGACTAACCCTAAATTTCAGCCTTTTCCAAAATATCGCTGACTAACCATAAATTTCCCCCTTTTCCAAAATACTGCTGATAACCATAAATTTCCGCCTTTTCCAAAATATTGCCGACTAACCATAAATTTTCGCCTTTTCCAAAATATTGCTGACTAAGCATAAATTTCCGCCTTTTCCAAAATATCGCTGACTAACCATAAATTTCCGCCTTTTCCAAAATATTGCCGGCTAACCCTAAATTGCCGCCTTTTCCAAAATATTTTTGACTAACCACAAATTTCCGCCTTTTCCAAAATATCGCTGACTAACCATAAATTTCCCCCTTTTCCAAAGTATTGCTGACTAACCATAAATTGCCGCCTTTTCCAGAATATCGCTGACTAACCATAAATTGCCGCCTTTTCCAAAATATTTTTGACTAACCACAAATTTCCGCCTTTTCCAAAATATTTTTGACTAACTACAAATTTCCGCCTTTTCCAAAATATCGCTGACTAACCATAAATTTCCCCCTTTTCCAAAATATTGCTGACTAACCATAAATTTCCACCTTTTCCAAAATATCGCTGACTAACCATAAATTTCCGCCTTTTCCAAAATATTGCTGACTAACCATAAAATGCCGCCTTTTCCAAAATATTGGAATTTTGGAAATAAGTTAAAACAAAATCAGTAGTTTACTTCTTTTGGTTTAGGAACATTGTTTGCAATACCTTTCACTCTTGTGAATTATACTTTTGCATTATTATTAAAGATAATCTTTGGATTTGGGCTTCCGTTTACCTTTACTTCTAAATGCCTATTATCTGGGGGATTTTCAATAAAATGATCCTTTCGGTTGGATTTTGTTGAACAGTTTTCCTTTTGGGGGATTTTGTCCTGGACGTTTTCTCTGGGGGGATTTTGTACAAACACGTCTAAAATCGGGGGGGAAAAGTCTTGGCAAATCCAAAATAGGGGGATTTTGTCCGGGGGGATTTTGTCCGGGGGGATTATGTCCAGGGGGATTATGTACGAGACCCAAACATTTTTATAAATGGCAAAAATTAAAGGTAAGCCAAGGCTTAGCGCAATTTCACCGCCTTAAAGAAAGTGCCAAGTTTAGAAATAGATTGTGGGACAATAGAAAGGTGGAAAATTATGAAATTAGGCTTATATTAAAGCTTGAAACCTACTTTAAATTATATTTAAAATCCATCCATGAGAAAATCCTCAAAAAATTTGAAAATGGCAACGAAAAAGGACCCACTCTCGAATTTTTTTCCCCTTAAAAAAAAATGGCGGCCACAAACGGGGTAATTTGTCACGGCGGCAATATTAAAGCAGTCTTATCTCACTATCGATAGGCCATTTCAACCAAAAGGCATTAAGAAAAAACAATCGGATTATTATGACGCAACTATACGTAAAAAAAGGCCAATATTGGTCGCGCTGATATTTACCAATAAAACAGCGTATCCATGCTAAAATATCGCAGATTGGGGTGGTTTTTAAAATTTAAAATTAAACATACTTAAAATTAATTTTTCTCAAAAACCTTAAAAATGGTCCTAGAAAAAGGTTTAAATTTTGATATAAAACCGTTCCCAAACGTAACAAACGACTATTTCATTTCAAAAGGGTGGCGACAAAATGGCTAAATTTGAAAAAAACTCCATGTTATTTCTATGGGAAAATTTAACTTTTTCACCAAAAGGGCTGATTAATTTTATGGAAATGAAAACCACCCTTAGCAACTTTATTTTTTATACAATAAACTAATGGGTGGATCTTCTTGAAATTTTAACCACATATTGAGGGCCCGAATTGTAGTTCTGTGGAATTTTTTCAAAGCGGTTAATACGATACAAAATAAGTTATAACCAATCAAAAAACCATCCTTATACATTAAAGTCGGTATGAGGTCTTATCTAAGAGAGCTATCGCTCTCCTAGAATATTTTTGAAGAACTGCAACCGCGCAGAAGAGTAAGCAGGAAACCGGCTATACAAGGTGTACCAAAAAGGGTGGTACACCCAGACTACAGTTGGCTCTATTGGCGATTTAAAGTCGAAGATGCTTTATGACATTTTTGACACCATTTATGACCGAATTAAATAAATGCTAATTTATTTTTAATTAAGGGGTCGTCTGTGAAAATCTTAAATTATCATTTTTAAAAGGTGACCTGGACAGCAAAATCTCATAGAATATTTCGACTCAAAATTGCATCTAAAGCAAACCAACCAACTTCTGTTCAGTCCAACCACCCTTTTTGGAACATACAACTTACAAATTAATTTCAGTTTGTATTTCCTCCATCGACATGTCGTCGTCCTCCTCCTCCTCCTCTTCAACGCGTTTTGGCGAAGTACGCTCATCATCAGCGCCTTGAGGTTGGGCCGTCTCCTCCCCAGCGCCTTGAGGAGGGACAGTCCCAACCTCCACCAACGAATTTTGTTGGACTCCTTGGTCCCCTTCTACTAAAATTTAATAATACTTTGTAAATTTTCACTTTTAAGTAATAAATGAGTTTTATACCACGAACGCGGCTCCACCAGTCGCGCATCCGCAACACTCCACTGCCTTGAGGCGGGTTCGGCACCACTCCGGCCCCTTGGGGAGGGACAGGCCCAACCCCCGCCATCGAATTTTGTGGGCCTCCTTGGTCTCCTTTTACCAAAATTGAACAATACTTTGTACATTTTCACTTTTAAGTATTAAATGAGTTTTATACCACGAACACGGCTCCAACAGTCGCGCATTAAGTGGCCGTAGCGGCCACAATTATTACAACGCCGGCCCCTGGCGTTGCGACCGCTACGGCCTCCACCACCGTTAACCCGGCCTCCGCTGCCGTTTCCGCCGCGTCCACGGCCCCCTCTTGGGGCAAAAGCTCCGCGCCCTCTTGGGGCCAAAGCTCCGCGCCCTCTTGGGACAAAATCGCCGCGCCCTCTCGGGGCAAAACCCCCGCGCCCTCTTGGGGCAACAGCCCCGCGTCCTCTGGGGGCAAGAGCCCCACCTATGGCGTTTAATACGCCATCTCCCAGTCCTCCAGCATTAATGTTTACAGTAACATTGCAGTTTTCGCCGATATTGAAAAGTCGCTCCATTTTTTAACTAGAATTTGAAATAAAGACCCTCATTATTATGGTACTAATCTTTCCTTCACTTACGAACTTTTTCATATTAATTGTAGGCCTAGCTGATTTTAAGAGTGAAAAATATTAAAGGGATTGAAAATCAGGCCGGAGAAATGGGGTGAAGTGGAATTATTATTTCTTGAATTAATCGATCTAAGTTTCTTGAAGACACGTTTATCTTAATTACGGGCCTGTACTGTACTTTTAAAACTTTTATCACCATTAGCCAACCGGCAAGCGCTGCCTGCTTTCTACTACCCCTAAGCCTTAGCTGCTGCCATGAAAGAAGGCAACGCTCATTAACCGAGGCATAACCTATATATTTTGAAAAAAACGCTTTTAAAAATTTCAAAGTGAAATTATAATCCATAAGTGCTCTAAAGGCTGCTAAATAAGTAATTAATCACAAAATAAGCCTAATTTTTAATAAATTTTCCATTTATAATCATATTCTATGGTAGTAAGTTTAAAAATAAATCCGCTTACTTGGTAACGTCTCGTTGTTTGAAAATTGTAAGTGCGTTCAGCAACCACTACCAAGATCTCGGTTTAGTCATAGCCCACTCGATCACGCGCTGCTCGCCCTATCTTTCTACGTAACCGGTAACCTAAAGCGCTTTTATGGTGGACGTAGCTAAACGAAGCGAATAAAACCAGGGAATACGGTAAATTTACTTTCTTCATTAATATAGCTTCTCCAGTAGTTTTAAAACAAAAATATAAGATAATTGAAAGAACAACAGTTACAGACAGGTTTACAATATTTCTTTATTTATATGGCAGGAAACAATCACAACTACATAATTTTAAAAGTGGCGGTATAGGAAGTTTGTTCTGTTTAAAGCGACATCTCGAGGAAAAGGTGTTAAAAAATATGTTTATCTGATCTCTTAGATGGAATAAAGAGTATCAGAAGTATTATACATAAATATTATTATAAGTAGGGAGGTTTCTTATAATACTTCTGAGAGTATGTATAATTTCGGCATGATTGTTATTTTAAAAATGATTTTCACTATATGATTTCTAAAACTCTATTTGTAACGTTAATCTTGAGCTTAATATAAAGTTTAGTCGGTTAGAGTATTTTGAAAACTAAACTACCTGTTGACTAGCGAGTAATAAGCATCTCTTCAGAATCTATTTACAATGCCATATAATAAACGATGCGTGGTTCTTGGATGTTCAAGTTGTAGTGACAATCTAGCCCAAGACGATTCCTACAGTTTACATTTATTCCCGAAAGGTACTGTAGACCTTAACAAAAAGTGCCCTTTTGCGCGACTGGAGTATTTGGCTAAGTTTTTTCCAATGTAAAGGTAATGATAATCTAATTAAAATGTGGATTTTGGCTACAAATCGTGGTAAAGAGTGGAGACCGAACAAAGTGTCCGTTATTTGTTCAAAACATTTTTGTCAAGATGATGTTATCGTTACTAAAGGGAAAAAAGGATGTTACTAAAACCACATTCAATACCAATTCATGGAACAAGTTTAGATAAAGACCTTCTAGAAAGCTCAAATTCTAAACTTTTACTAACAGTACATGAAGATATAAATTTACTACATGCTCAAGCTTTTGATGATAATGAAACAGCAATCCAATCAAAACCAACTGGAGGTAACGTTGCGCTTGTAGGTACAGTTCTGCCACCATGTAAAGAACGAATAAGTATTGCAACAAGAAAATTTGGCACTAAATGTAAAGCTACGCAAACTGTTATTACAATGGCTACGAAAGGTACTCAGACACTAAACTTAAATAATGTTTGGTTTCAATCGAAAGACATTTTTGGAGTATTGCTGCTAGAGACGTAAGACGCCAGAGACATTTGTTGTGTTTTCTAATGTTTCAAGTCTAGAAAAAGGTGAAGAATGAAATTTAAATTTCTTCCAAGCTTTGCGTCAATCGCAAACAAAATGCAATTATTGTTATTGGTATTGTTATTGTTGAAGGGGGTGACGCGTCGCCGCGTCAAGCACCGATACCAAAGGTATATTGTGCGCCCCGAGCTGGTTAGACTGCGAAGAGTCCTGTCGCCCCGATGAATCGGAGAATCCGATTGGCCGAGACAGTAGAGAACTGGTTAGGTTCCATAGTATGCATGTCAAAATGCTCGAACCTCATGGCCGCGAGGTAGTCGCAGCTACAGAGGATATGGGAGAAGGTTTCTTCTACCTCTCGGCAGAACCTACAGAGTGGGTCATCGACGATGCCTAACAAGTGCAGGTGTCTATTCAGCCGGCAGTGTCCAGTGAGGAGACTGGTAACCAGCCTAATTTTACTTTTGGTAAGGGCAAGCAGTTCCTTTGCCCTAGAACATGCAATAGAAGTTGAAGATTATCAGGCTAGAAATGTAGAAAGCAACTAAATGCAAGAGTAATTTTTACTAAACATAATGTCATAAAAAATGAATGACTATAGAATTGCATCAAAATAAATGTTTACCTAATTTTTACAAATTTAAGTAACATCATTACCGCTTTTGAAAGGTTAGCCTCACTTATTTTTTCTTTATTTAATCCTTTTTTGTGATTTCGTTCTGTGTACATTATTTCAAATAAACATCAAAATTATTGAGATGATATTTTCCGCAATCATGTTAAGTATTTCCTGGTCTATTACTAAAATTTTCAAATTTCTTTAAATGAAATATTATTATCATAACAGATTTAAAAAAAGCAAACTCATTATTTCTTCATTAATAGACTTCCATGCTTTTAACGGAAAAATATAAGAAACAAACTTCCGTGCTTTTAACGGAAAAATATAAGAACAAATATTTTTTTCTCAAATAACTTGATTACATAAAATAATCACAACCACATAATAATTTTAAAAGTTGCAGAATATAGCGAGTTCGTGCTGTTTCAAGTGATAGTAATTTTCACCATCTGATTTAATCAAAGAGACTAAAAAAAGGAGTAGAAGGCTTGACTGAAATGTTCTGGCTTTGAAATATTCCCTCTGAACTTCCTGTGTGTTCCTTAAATGTTTTGCCAAAGCTGCTAGTTCAACTCCCGTTCTTATTACCTTCTTTGATTTAATAAAGTTTGAATTCCATTTGCTAAGTATATATAATATAAGGGTTTGTCAATTTCAGTATTTTCTTCATTAAACTCCCTTTTGCATACAGTCATGCCTCTCTGCAAGGAAGGCAGTATTGAAACGAGAAATATGTCAGCAAACGTAAAGCTCAATTCCACTTACAATTTTCCAACTTCTTCAGATTGCACATTCCACACGAGTTTTCTTCCAAACTGTTTAAACGTACGTTTTATGTTTCAATCAAACTCAAATTTCTATCCTAGTCAATTTGGGTCTTAACCATTTTAACAATACCTTCAAACTCCATCTTTCTACCCAAATCCAATGGTGTATTGGCATTTTTGCTAACCACTTTTTACTGTAATCCACACCTTTGGACAAACATGGATCGTTGGTATGGGTAGCTATGTGAAAGTCGTATGATGGATTTAATGTGCGCCCCTTTTCAATCAAAGCAACAGTTACATTATATTGGCCTTTATTATTACTGATTAATGATGTGAAGCTCTTCTGAGCTTTTCGCATAAGTTACCTAATTTTAAATCAGTGCATTTCGTTGTCGATGTTGAAGTTTACACTACAATCAACGTTCAAGGATGTTACCAAATTATCTATTGCGAAACGGCAACATTAAACTTGCATAACTTACGTTCGCGGGATTCGAAAACCAAATCATAATTATAATAATAAAAAAGCTCTTACAATATACACTTTAATTAAAATTCAGCCTTGAAATTAGAAACAAGAAACATCAACCAAGGCTCGACTAAAATCGAGGAAGGAAACAACATAAACAACAATGGAGGGTTATTCTCCGCAGCTCTGATTGGGCGCTGTTTGTAGGTCTTACCTCCCTGGTCTTACCGTTTTCCGTAGAGTACTAGCAATCTGTTACCATGGAGTGGTATTAAATGATTCTAAGAGAGAATTGGGGTATTTTTAAAGGAACTTTAGTTTACACGACAATAAATCTACCCCACGCAAAATAACCCACGGAAAACAATATTCAAGCTCAGCCAGTCAGCCTCGTGTATAAGCGGTCGTATTAAAAGGTTTACAAATTTCTTCAATAACATTTCAAACTAAACTGAACTGAATCAATGCTAGCTGGAAATCTAACAACAGAGACGTATACGCGTTAAATGACTAACAGTACAGTGCACGTTGACTCGTGCTCGTGTTTGGTTCATTTTTGAATTTAATTGACGAATTCAGGCTTATTTGATAGGCCTACTTTTCTCCAAACTATTAATTAGTTTTGATTCAAGGGCTGCTTATGGCTTACGCTTTTTTAAAAGCGTTCTAAGCTTAACTTTGCTGCTTTGAGGATTTATTGAGGTAAGATTTATTTTGATTTTTTTTCTTTGTTTGTGCTGTATTCTTTTATATTTTCTTTGTTTGTGCTGTATTCTTTTCTGTCTCCTTTGTTTGTGTTGTATCCTATTTTTCTTGTCTACGGCTCCTGTTACACTGAATAAAATAGACCTATTGTGGCGCACTGAGAAAACCTTCAGTGACTTGGTAATAGACCTATTGTGGCGCACTGAGAAAACCTTCAGTGACTTGGTAATAGACCTATTGTGGCGCACTGAGAAAACCTTCAGTGACTTGGTAATAGACCTATTGTGGCGCACTGAGAAAACCTTCAGTGACTTGGTAATAGACCTATTGTGGCGCACTGAGAAAACCTTCAGTGACTTCGTAGTAGACCTATTGTGGCGCACTGAGAAAACCTTCAGTGACTTGGTAATAGACCTATTGTGGCGCACTGAGAAAACCTTCAGTGACTTGGCAACGAAACACATCTTTGTCTGCTAAATTTAGGAACTCAAAATGGTTTCTCGAGAAAAAGCCAGGAGGGACAAAAAACGTTTCAAAACACAATGTCAAAGAGCGTTACTAGCTAAAACTAAGACTTTAGCAAACAAAAACAAATCAAAGTGCAAAAGGTACTATATAAAAAAAACAGCTCTTTCGGAAGAAAAAATCGAGTGATGGACTTAATCGAAAGTCTTTATTGACAAGTTCAATAAAAACTCAAAAGGTTTCGCAGGCCCCTAAAATAGGTGGCGCTTCTCGACAAATAAAAGTTGGTGCGAACCCGACTAAGAATTATGTTAAAAAAGTCTCCTTTAACAAAGGAATTTTTAAAACAAAAAATAAAAAAATGATTGCCGAAAGTTTCAAGCGGTTTTTGGTGACGCGACTTACGGACCGTTTAATGACGAAAAGAACTTTTGCCAATTCACGTAAAAAGCAAAGTTCCAAATTTGCATCCCACAAACTCCTATGCCAGTTGCTATCTGGAAAAACATTCTATTTAAAAAGGCGAATATATTCGGCCTACCATGCAAGGCGCTCGTTACTTATTGAAGATTTCAAAAGTTTCGCGAAGAAAGTGCAAGAAATTGGATTGGTGGATAGTGACAATTTTATCAAAGTCATTGGAGGAAAAAGGCTTCACAGTAGTCTGGAAGAAGCTTTTTATCACCAGACAACATATTTTACTTTGGGGAATGATGGCAGAATTTTGAAAAACGAGGACCACGAAACGCGTTTTGAAAAAATTTTGCAGTTCGACGAAAATGGTCTATTAATAAAAGTGTTAAGAGAAAGCTCTCGTATCGGCGAAAAGGTTAATGAATTATGGGTTGATGAAAGTGGTAATTTTATTGACCAGAAAAGACTGAACAAAGGCATTGAACGCTGCTTGCAAGTTAATGATTTAGGGCTTGTCACGAATCTATTCAATGCAGTAGAAAACGTGTCAGAGGAAAAAATCCCAAAGCGAATATCGTAATTAACGAATCTGGGTTTATTGAAACCAAAGAAAAAGCTTCGTATTGGGAATGCAGCGACATTTGCAACGTTAGAGAGCGGGCAATTTTTAAAGTCGTAGCTTTCATTAACCAGGCGGCAAAGGCCAGTGATAGCGACCTAAATAAACTTTTTGGCTCTGATTTTGACATTTGCTCCTACAAAAATAAGTTTTGCCAGAAATCCATTGTCAAATTGCCATTGGACGATTCAGATTTTGAAGTAAAAGTTTTGCCGTACCTTGGTCATTTCTTATATTGCTCTGAAAGCGAGGAATGCCAAAGTTACTTGAGGGCCTTCAGAGAACTGGCTCCGCATTACTCTGGGATTAGAACTATTTTGAGTAAAATCTACTCCGTTAGAGCGTTGCTTAACGCTTTTTCAACATTGAACGATGAGATTGAGCATGGTGATTACGAATCTCTTCAAAATGTTATACTCAAAATTAGTAAAGTTGTGGAGGCACGTGGATTGAAAATGTCAAATGCCGAAAACGAGGCGACGAAAGGCGGTGAGAACGATATAAGGCCTTGTCTCGATGAGGGTGAAATCTTGGCTTTCTACGCTAAACAATTTGCTAGAGCTGAGCGTGATACGAATGAATTTCGCGACACATCTTGCGATTGTTGCGCTAGATTATTGAAAAATTCTGATTTGAGGACCGTGGAAAAACTAGCGTGCACTTCAGTTTTTGACAACCACGCCTTACTCATTTTAAGAGCTGGTTTACTGTTGAAAAATCCAGAGTTCAGAGAAATGGACATGCTTTTATGCCCTTATTGTTCTAAAGAGTTGCAAAAGGGAAAGGTTCCAATTCGATGTTTCCTCAACGGCTTGGGGATTGACGTTCCTCCGACCGAGGTCACGAGTTTGAACATGTTTGAAAAGGCCTTAATTCAGCTTGTGAAGGCATTTCACACTGTTGTCCGGTTAGGTACTAAAACTAATTCCAACATGCAGTTTGGCGCGGTGAAAGCTTTGAAAGGTAGAATCATATATTTGCCAATTCCAGTCCAAAAAAATTTGGATATGATACCAGCAGCACTGCCTAAAGATCACGAATTGCACGTCTTGGTTAATGGTTTGCCCACTAGTGACAAAAAGATTTGGCAAAAAATTGTTCGCCTTGATGCTTTGAAAAAGGCCGTCGCTAAACTGAAAAAAATTAATCCATTGTACAAAGACATTGATATTACTCTTATAAATGAGGATTACATTTATGGCACCGAAGAGATTAACGGAACTATTGAAGACGAAAATTCATTAACTCCCGATGAATTATTGGCGAAAACGGATCCTCTGGCGCTGTTAGACAACCGCGACGAGGTCAATACAAACGGCTTCAGTACAGTTGCAAAAAATCCGCAAGCGGAATCGCACCAAATCGATATCGATGTTATCAATGATGGTGTGATCGAATCAAATCTTTCGCCAGACGACCGTTATAAAATTTTAACTCAACCTGAAGCACTGTTGCGAAAACTCTCAAAAGATGAAGTGAATGAGCTGACGATCACTATACAATTCACCCGGTGAATGTTCAGCCGTCAAAAGATTTGTTGGCTTCTTACCAAATGAAGCGTGTCGAAGCCGAGCCTATCAGTAATTGGGACAAAAATCTAGAATACATGTCATTCGTGCACTTGTTCCCAATGGCTCGCTATGGCAAGCACGACGAATATAATTAACGTGAATTTAAACATGAAATATACATATTTGGATGAGAGAACTCGAGTAACTTTGAAATAAAATACTTAATTAAGATTAAAACTGCACAAGCTGTTAGTATAGCCCCATGTTTTCTATCTCATACTTAGTTAATTTAAATTATCTTTAAAGTACATTAATAGGCGCGAAATTCGAAAGTTTAAGGTAAAATAAGAGTCAAAACCCACTGAAAGTTGCAATTAAGGTTAAGTATATATTGAAAGTCATTTATAACCTAAATGTACACTGCCGAAACACAATCCTACGTTAATTTTAAATCTATTAAATATAATTAACGTGAAATTAAACCAAAAATATTCATTTTTTGGATTAAAAGCTCAAATAACTTTTAAATAAACTGTTTAATTAAGATTAAAACTACCCAAGCCGTTGGTAAATCCCAATGTTTTCTATTTCACACTTCAGTTAATTTCAACTATGTTTAAAGTACATTAATTGGCGCGAAATTCAAAAGTTCAGAGTAATTGCAATTTAAAGTTAATATTTCATTGAAACTTGTATTATAAACTAAATCCACATTAGATAAACCGTTAAATTAAACTTAATCATGTATAATTAATGTGAAATTAACCCAAAACACGAATGTTTTTGGTAAAATCATGGATACCTTATAATTAATCTTCTTCCATATTTCAAATACAGCTTCTTTCATCAATAAAGTACAACATTATTTGCTTATCGAAATCAATGTTTTTGAATATAAGTTAAATGTAATTAACGATACTTAAGTACTTCTTTAAGCAATTAGAAATAGATCAACCCCAAATGTATGACGGTAAAGCAAACATAATTATTCAAAATTTAATTACATTAAGACTGAAGTACCAGATCTTATAAAAAAACGTCTTGGTTTGGACCAAGGCCGAAAAACAAACGATATGTGTGAGGTTTATCAATTGGCTGAAGTTGCAGATATTGCAATTTTTTAGTTATTTTTATCCATTTAATCCTTAATCAATATTAAATTCAATCAACTGATTTTACTGTTAATCGATCTATTCCCTCTAAATTAATTGAAAAAATTACATATCTACGCTTTTTCAAGAACAATTACATTTTCCGAAAACATTTTATCATGAAATTAATTATTTTCAAGGGATTTCGTGTAAGCACCTTGACGGACATAGTTTTAATTCTTGCTGGCTTGACAAATTTTCAAGTTTGCCTCAAAAAAAAAAACTTAAATCGGTAAGTTGCTAAAAAGACAGATGTTAAAAAAATATGATAATTTAAATTTATTTTGTTCAGACTAGTTAATAAACGAATGCCGTATACTTAAGACAAAGCAACATCGTTTATCCTGTGTGGTTTTTGTTAGAAGGTAGCTATCTGTAGCACTGGAAAAATATGATATCGGTATAAATATAACCAAAGATATATAGGTAATGATTACTTAAAAAGAAATACGTTTCAGTACCAATGGCTTGTTATATTCATTTCCATTCATTACCAGTTAAACGAAGAAGGTCACACTTAACTTAACCCCCACCCCACCCCCAAGAAAGTCTAAAGTACGAAGAGGGAAATTGCAGTGCAACCTTTCTTTCATAGAGGCGACAATAGAAATGTAGCATTTCGATATACGAAATTAAATGTATGAATTCGTGCAACATCCTGGTTTGGCATCCACTATTAAATATTTACATTTTCCTTTCGAATTATGTCAAAGTTCGCTTGGTCTTTTTAGACAGAGTGTTTCAAATATTCAATACTAAGTTCTCAACACGTACTCCCTTCAAAATAATTAATTTCATGATAAAATGTTTTCGGAAAATGTAATTGTTCTTGAAAAAGCGTAGATATGTAATTTTTTCAATTAATTTAGAGGGAATAGATCGATTAACAGTAAAATCAGTTGATTGAATTTAATATTGATTAAGGATTAAATGGATAAAAATAACTAAAAAAATTGCAATATCTGCAACTTCAGCCAATTGATAAACCTCACACATATCGTTTGTTTTTCGGCCTTGGTCCAAACCAAGACGTTTTTTTATAATATGTATTTAAGCTATTGTGTTTACGGTTTACCTTAACAGGAGAATATCATTGCGAGTACGGTGGAGAATTAATGGAGACCAGCTCAGTGGAGAAAAAAATATTTGGCCACAGAAGGGCATCGCTACTTTTTTCATGTCAAACACAATGGCAAAGATCTAACATTTGACGCTTCGGATGGAAATAAAATCGGAAGATATATTAATGACAGAAGGAAGGACTACACCACTGTAGCGAAAAAAAGAGTAGTTGACGACGTTCTGCGATTGATTTTCTTCGCGGACCGTGACATGTAAGAGAGAACCGAAATAACAATAGATAACAATGCCAGAAAAGGTTCTCCTGGAGAGGTGCCTTTCTGGATGTTCGTTGACGAGGTGATTTAAGATGAGTTCATCGACACTGATGATGAACAAACACCATCTTCCTCCAAATAAATATATTGTTTTATTTCTGTTTTCAATTTTCACCAAAAAAAGTTTTTTGTTTTCAAAAAGGAAACTAATGATAGAACTATGCTTTTTTATATTAAGTAACATACTAAACTATGGGGAACTAATTTCACAAGAGACAAGTTGGGAAACAATGATAAAATATACGAAATTAATACTCCCAAGACAAAAGAGCCCCGGTCATAATTCACCGACTTTTGAAAACGTACAAAATTTCCCCTCTAGCAATAGTAAATCCCCCGTTCATTTTCCCAACATCCTAGGAAAGAGTACAAAATCCTTCACTCTCTAGACGAACGCCCCTACGTTCTTTCATCTTTCTTATTGCATTTTGTAGAGCTGAGGTCACAATATTTACGAGATGGTCGCAAACTTCAAGCATAGGAACGTTGTAGAGGTATTTCACATGAGCAAAATATCTTGATCCCTTGAGGACCCTTCTCGAGTTACATTTTTTAAGGCGTAGCGGAAATACGATACTGGGATTTTTGAGTGGTTTCCAAACGTTCCACCAATGAGATAATAAAAAACCGTCCAACTTTATTTCAGTTTGAATACCATGTGCTGGCTGCGAATTCATGATGTTGAACAAACATTTAATTTCAATATAATACGTTTCTATCTATTTACCGAAAATAATAGGTAAGCCGTGATAGAACATTTAGGTTTTAATCCTAGATTTATACAGTGGTGTAGCGAACCTCTTTGCCATCGCTTAAATGTAGTAAACAAACACGACTGGTGACAAATATATCAAAGTATTTCAATAATGAGAACTCTACATAATGTAAAGGAGTGCGACGATTAGAACTGAATCTCGCTGGAGCAAACATCAATAATTATACTGCTACTAGAAGGGTGGTCATTGTATAGTAGGGTTTGTTCAGAGCTAACCGAAAGTAAAGGAACAAAACTGCTGCTTAACCAGTGGCTTAACTAAGCACTAACTTCATGTTTTGTTACGAATTAGGCCTACCGTTTCGGACGACAGTGTACGCTGTATAGTTTGATTTTTTCGATCCTTTCTTGATTCAGTGAGAATGGGAAAATATTATATTGTAAGGACACACACATTGCATTCACATTCAGTGAGAACTCAATGTTTTCAATGTGTGGGAAATTTCCCGTTTTGCAGGATTTTTCGGCGGCATTTTGGCTTTGGCGGAAAAAAAAGTAATTTTTGGATTAAACACCACTAAAATAACGCCTGCATTATTTTACTGGTTAATTGGGAGAGCTAGACGTTGTTCGTAATAAGACCAGTTTATTACGACATTTTAAACAAAACGAAAATTTAGAAACTTTATTTGCGGTTAGGAAGGTCCTTCTCGCTCCAAAACTTTTCTCGAACTGGTTATTTTTACAGAAACTTTTTGATCACAAAAGAAAAAGGGGTTGAACGGACCCCCACGACTCGAGCATTTAACCGCTCCTTCTGGGGGGTTTTCTCCGGGTTAACACAGAGCTCTTATCAATGGAAATGCTCGCGTCGAGAAGGGACTATTTTGGGTGGCCAAAAAAAGAAGTAAATTATCAAAGTAACAAAATAAAAGTGAATTAATTCTAAATTTAATATCAAGTGCCAACAACGGTAGACGTGATGCTTTTTCCTATACAAGTTGAAAGTTTCTTTAAACCTGAGATGAAATTTCGTATGACGAGCGTTTATGACTCAGTGCCGACCTTAATCATCTCTTCAGTCCCGAAAATGGAACGACAAATAACGAGAACTTTTCCCATAGGTTCCCAAGGAATCCAATAACAATTTCTTTCAACATTAACTGTAGTTCTTCATAACTGTAGAAAGTTTCGATCATCTTATCTATGGGCACGCCCAAAAATGGCCGACCGTTCGTCATGTCTTTTGTCGAAATGATCTGGAAGAATTTCTTATTTTTCTACGAACGTAAGCTGTTTCGAATTTAAATGGTGTAATATTTTTACCTCTCCGAGTGACGTATGTCACGGAGAGCTTCTGTAACGATCGTGTGTGTCTGTGTGTCTGTCTGTGTGTCTGTGTGTGTGTCTGTTGTTACACCCACGTGACCGCGTTCGCAGTTTCCAAATCGGAGCAAACGTGTTCGCCATTTCCGAACTGCTTTCACAGTCACGGAAATGGCTACTCTATTTGAGTTCTCACACCACTATCTTCTGGTCTTTGTCCATCCCACACGGACACTAGTCTGTACTTACTGGCTTCTAATCACCACCATCTTATGGCCTTCGTCCATCCCACATGGACACCAGTCTGTACACACTGGCTTCTAACACCACCATCTTCTGGTTATTGTCCATCCCACATGGACACCAGTCTGTACACACTGGCTTCTAACACCACCATCTTCTTGTCTTTGTTTTTGTCCATCCCTCATGGACATCAGTCTGTACATACTGGCTTCTAACACCACCATCTTCTGGTCATTGTCCATCCCACATGGACACCAGTCTGTACACACTGGCTTCTAACACCACCATCTTCTGGTCTTTGTTTTTGTCCATACCACATGGGCACCAGTCTGTACATCTGGCTTCTACACCACCATCTTCTGGTCTTTGTTTTTGTCCATCCCACATGGACACCAGTCTGTACACCTGGCTTCTACTCCATCGTCATCGTTTGGTTTAAGACATTCGCGGCGATCAGCTAGGGTTACGAGAAACGTCAAGCCTCCCTAGGGTGGGTTGTCCACGATAGGTTTTCGCAATTGCGGTTGTTCTTGCTTTTAACCGTAGTTCGACACCCTTATATACTACCTATTTGAATAAGGCGAAGCAACCGGCGTATGCTTCATTTCAAACGCCAATATTAGTCAAGTCTCTCAAGAATGTTTAATTGTTCTTTTTTAAAACGATGTAACGTTCAATAAGGCGAATAACTAACGAAGAAAACATTAAATATTAATTATATTCATTTTAATATTTAAGATAATCTTGTTTCTCAATTCAAAATTAATACAGAAAGAGTTAAAAAGCAGTTTATGTTATTGTCTGTGTGTGTCCGTCCGTTATTACACTAGTGCCGCAGTGCGCTGCGTTAGAAGTTCGTTTTGTGTAAAGAAATCCTACAGAAACATAATATTCCCTTTATCCTTAATATAAAGTGAATATGTGGAAATATTTTTCGTAATTATGATGCATTTAGTACTTTTGTAGCTTTAAAGCTCTATTTCATTTTGATAATCCAAAGATTTTTTTTAATATTATTATTTAAAATTAATGTTTATATATTACCTAAGCTATACTACATCTGTTTATAGCATAATCCTTTCTAAAGTGAATACAAGCACAACGCTACTATGTTGGTCAAATGAACTTTTATTTGTCAATAGGCCTAGTGAACCAAAAAGTAAACGCTTGGGTTTCGATTTCGTTTCTGTAATGCAGAGACATTAACGGTTCAGAGTGAGCCGAAAGTTAAGTACACTTTAGGCTTAGATATTATAATCATGGTGGAAATCTGCACCGCGTTCAGCAGAGCCCAGCGATGTTAGCAGTATCCTACATAACGGGTTTTTGAATTTTGACGTCACGGTGCTTAGCGCTTAGCTAGCGCGGTCTTCAAAGAAAATAGTCGGCTTTTGGATAACGTGGAGGAATTAATACAAATAGCTCTATGGGACTATAGCTAATTAATTGGCGTGAAACCAGTTAATCACGCGAGAATGTTAAGAGAAATGTTAGTTTCTAATTTTAATTATAAAAGTTGTTATCTATCTCTATAAATATGTTATCATACAATTTTTGTTAAGCCTTGGTACCTTGCACGCTTTATTGTGCTAGCGTCATTTATAAAACGCCGATGACCGGAGAAAAGCTATGACGACAGAGCTCACCGGTAAACATTTCCCTAATCCGCTGTCTTTTTTGGTGAGCTCTGCTGAACGCAGCCCAGACCAGTGAAAGGTCTGGTCGTAATCGGATAATAGCTTCGTGTTTTCATGCTTTTTATGGTACGCATTTACTTTCAGTGTGTGTAGCCACAAACAAGATACACGTACACATTTCATAGTTAATATAGAGGACACATTTCATAGTTAATATAGAGCGAGTATTTAAGAATCTAGCCCACTGTATTAGTGATCATGGAAACCCTGGAAAGTTAAAATAGGTCGAGTATTAATGTTAATAGAGACGGAGTGGAGGAGTTGAATTAGGATAAATAACAAATGCAGTTTGTTGTGTCACTGTCTCAGTTAGAGAGGTAACGGTTGGTAAGTGTGAAACTATCGTAAGTGTGGTAGGTTGTGTTTCCCTGTTTTGGGCTCATTCGCGTTGTTGGTACACAATTAGAAAGATATTTTCAATTCGCGGCCATCTTTGAAGCTTCCACACCTCTGTTCATACTCCTTGGGTGTTTTCAATTTCTTTTCTTAAAGAATTGAGAAGTTGAAACTATATATTTTATTAGTGGCGTATTTAAATATTTTTTACCGTCGCGAAACACCACAATGATAAGGAAAAAATTTTTTAAACCATAAGCAGACGAATTTGAGTTATAAAGGACTAAAATCCTGTGCATACCTAGGAGTAATGGAGTGAATTTTTACCAATGTCCAGAGATGATAAACATAAGCGGGATTGTTTCATATTTCAATAAAAATATTGTTTCCACTAATGGGTTTATACTCCTTGTTTGTGTAAGAGTAGTGTAGCTGTAGAGTGTAATCAGGATCAAAGCTTAAATTAAACTGACATTTTTTAATCCTCTTGATTTATTATTAATAAGAATATTAAAGATTTATTCTTTGTTAAAAAATATTTTATGAGCTATGATTCTAAGATTGCTTTAGAAAAATCCGAACTTGTTGGGCAGGGTTAAAAAAGATATTTTTAAGCAAATTGTAGAGATTGAAATTGATATTTATGTTTTAAATAAGACTAAAGCTTCTACTATTGTGTTTACACTCCTTGTTTGTTTGACCTAAAACCATCTAGCTTTAGATAACAGTTCGAAAAAAAATCACTAAAATTATATTTTTAAATCTAATGAGATAACGCCCACCTAGTTGAAAATTGACCTTTTTAGTCCGCGGGAGCCATTCTTAATGAGAATTTCTATGCTTGTAGGTTGTCAATTAAACTACCGGTATATTATTGTTGTTGGAAGTTGGAGAGTAAGTGAAATTAAGTGGTTGTAAAGAGCCAGCAGGTTTTTGCCGCTTCTTTTTGTGAGTATTTGACTTTTTGTATGTAAAATGGAGGAAGATAATGTTGAGAGTAAAGAGGAAATGCGAAAGCGTAAAGCTAGGGAAAGGATGAGGGCAAAAAGGTCGGATCCAGAGTTTAAAAAGAGAGAAAATGAAAGGAGACGAAATTTAGCAGCTCAGAAAAAAGCTAAGGGTGAAGGTAGCGGTGCTAGAACGTCCAGTCCTAATATGTTTGATAGATCTATGGCGTCGCCAGTCGGCCACGGTAGTTCTGGTTCAGATCGCTCTTTTGTAAACCCAGAGCTGGTTACTGACGATGAACCTATGAATTTAGTTAGTAATAATGCTAATAGTTCGACAATGGTAGCGAACGATGAACAATTACCTTGTACGTCTCATGGTAATGTTTATCCGTTAGAGAGAATGAGAATTTTGAGACAGAATGAAGAGTATAGAATGAAAGAGGCGCGATCAATGGCCAAAAAGCGGGAGAATGAGTCATATCGTGAAAGGGAACACCAAGTTGGTATACTAACCAAGAGAGTTAAAAGGGTGGATGAATGTTATAGAGCAAGCGAAAGAGTTAAGAACCAGTTAAGTATGGCTAATAAACGGCAAGATTTAGAGTACGTTGAAACTGAACGTGTTAGAAATCAGTTGGCTATGGCTAGTAAACGCCAAGATTTAGAGTGCGTTGAAACTGAACGTGTTAGAAATCAGTTGAGTAAGGCTAGTAAACGCCAAGATTTAGAGTACGTTGAAACTGAACGTGTTAGAAATCAGTTGGCTATGGCTAGTAAACGCCAAGATTTAGAGTACATTGAAACTGAACGTGTTAGAAATCAGTTGAGTAAGGCTAGTAAACGCCAAGATTTAGAGTACGTTGAAACTGAACGTGTTAAAAATCAGTTGAGTAAGGCTAGTAAACGCCAAGATTTAGAGTACGTTGAAACTGAACGTGTTAAAAATCAGTTGGCTATGGCTAATAAACGTCAAGATTTAGAGTACGTTGAAACTGAACGTGTTAAAAATCAGTTGAGTAAGGCTAGTAAACGCCAAGATTTAGAGTACGTTGAAACTGAACGTGTTAGAAATCAGTTGGCTATGGCTAGTAAACGCCAAGATTTAGAGTACATTGAAACTGAACGTGTTAGAAATCAGTTGAGTAAGGCTAGTAAACGCCAAGATTTAGAGTACGTTGAAACTGAACGTGTTAAAAATCAGTTGAGTAAGGCTGCCAGGCGTGAAACCCAGAGCGTTCTAGAAATAGATTGTCTATGGCTGAAAGGAGGACAAATCCTTTGTTTATAGAGCAGACTTATTTTGAAAGTATTAAAGAAGGTCCAACGTGGCCATGTGAAGGGTGCTCTGGCCTTTTTTTTAAAGCATCGGGTAGCTTTGTTAAGTCTACAGTGCTTTTGGCTGTTCCTGGGATTCACGGTCGTGAATTAGGTGACAAAGTATTTTTATGTAGTACTTGTAATAAAGCTGTGAAAATGAACGAAATTCCCAAGTTTTCCAGAGAAAATGGATTTGAATTCCCTGAAATTCCGGCAGAACTAGTTAATTTGTCCAATTTGGAGGAAAGAATGATTTCACCAAGAATACCTTTTATGCAAATAAGATCAACAAAGGGGGATTAAGGGAAACGTGGTCAACGTTCCAATAAATGTAGAGTCTACAGTGTCAGTGTTACCACGGTTACCTCGTGAAACAGATACTATTCAAATTGAGTTTATGAGGAGAATGCAATATAATACACCCTATTTGTATGAAACTGTTAGGCCGAAAAAATGCACGAAGCTCTTAAGGTTTTGGTGAAAACACCGTTGTATATTAAGCATGGGATAACCGTTAGGAGCGATATATTAGATCCAATTCCAGAAGAACTTGAATTTATTGTTGACGAAAATGACCGTCAGTTAAACCATGGTGATACATTAAGTGAAAACCCACAAGGGTCAATGAATGTAGAGAATGAGAATGATAGCGATGAAATTTGGAATGAATCTAACCAAGTTAATTCATTCCCAGTTGGGAATCAAGACACGTTGTTAGTGTCATTGTCTGATTTCCTACCCACTAATATCATGCATGTTAAGCTTGCTCCTGGTGAACGTCAAACGCCAATGTCTTTACTCTATGACGAGGACGCGGAGGAATTGTCATTCCCCTGTATTTATGTGGGTCAGAAGAGAGACCTTAAGGTTAAAGGTAGTTTTGGGGACATTGCTAAGTGGGAGCTTCGTAATGTTGATAGGCGTTGTGCTAAAAATCCGTCTAAATTGTTTTACACTTTTGTTAAGTTGGAAACTATGAAAGTTAGAGATTCCATACAAGTTTGTATGAGAAAAACCAAGAGAAAAGATGGCTCAAACTACACTGCTGGGTTTTTATCGTCTGCTGGTGCACTCGATTCAATTGTTAAGCAGGATGATGGTTTTAGAGTATTAGAAAATTTGCAGTCCTCGTTTTCATATTGGCAGCATAGGCAGAAAGAGTTGATGGCTATGATTAGGCAGCTTGGTACGGCTACCTTTTTTATAACGTTTTCAGCTGCGGAAGGCAAATGGCCTGAGCTTTTGAACATACTAAGGGTGATTTCGGGTCAAGATCGCTTAGCGAATGATGATATTGGCAATTTAAGTTTTTCGGAAAAGGCAAAGTTGATTCAGGATGAATCTGTTACTTGTGCTAGATATTTTGACCACCGTTTTCGGGCTCTTCTTAAAGCTCTGCAAAAGCTAGGCCCTCTTGGTGTTATTGAAGATTATTACTTCAGGGTTGAAATACAGCAAAGAGGCTCTCTTCATCAACATGGGTTGATTTGGATTAAAGATGCGCCGAAGCTTAAAGGTGACTTGTCAAATGTTAAAGAGGTAGAGGAATATATTGATAAAGTTATTTCTTGCGCTGGTAAATTGAACGATGATAATGGGGATTTGTTAACGTCATTGCAAATTCATAAACACACGACAACGTGTAGGAAGAAGGTTAATGATAGTTCAGTTTGTCGTTTTGGAATTCCATTTCCTCCCATGCCTAGAACTATTATTTATGACCCGAGTTTAAGAGAACCCGGTACTCTTGACGAAGAACGTAAGTGTAAGAACAATTCAAAGAAATTGCGTGAGCTTTTGCAATCGAAAGAAAAAGAATTGTGGGTAGATAGTTTTGAGGAGTTGTTGGAAAAGTTGCGTATAACTGAAGATGATTATATTAAAGCCATTACGTATGACCTCAAAAGGAAAGTGGTTTTATTGAAAAGACACCCTAAAGATACTAGAGTTAATCCGTACAACCCGTGTACTTTGCGCCTCTGGCAAGCGAATATGGACATTCAGTTTGTTCTTGATCCTTACGCTCTGGTTATGTATATCGTGTCTTATATAGGGAAATCTCAGCGTGGTATGTCAATGCTTCTGCGTGAAGCTGCTAAACGAGCGCAGTCAGATAAATGCACGGTGAAGCAAAAGTTGAAGGTGATTGCTAATCAGTTTTTGAACGCGCACGAGGTAAGCGCGCAGGAAGCGGCTTATAGTGCTTTACAAATTCCAGTCTCCAGGTGTAGTCGGGCTTGCATTTATGTTAATACAAATGTGCCCGAAAATCGTGTTCATATTCTCAAAAGCAAAGTTGAGCTTGAACAATTGTCCAAAGATAGTTTGGATGTTTTCGCTTCTGGAATGTTAGACCATTATGTTCAAAGGCCAGATGATTTAGAGGCAGTAACGTTAGCTCAATTTGCGGCTTGGTATGAATTTTCCAGAAGTCGTAGAGTTTCGAAAACTCAAAGTCATATTGATGACGGTGAGAGCGATGAAGTTCAATGTGGTAAATGGTTAAAACTGAAAAATGATTCAGGGTTCATTAGAAAACGTGGTCATTCTAAAATTATACGGTATCGTAGATTCAATTTAATGAAAGATCCCGAGCAGTTTTATCGTGAACAAATCATGTTATTCTCGCCTTGGCGTGATGAGAGTAGAGATATTTTGACAAAGGACGTAAAATCTGAGTATGAGCTTAGACTTGAGATTATAACGGAATCCAGAAAAGAATTTCATAATGAAATTGACGAAGTAGCTATTGAACAGGCTGTGAGAGATTTCGAAAGTGAAATTATTGAAGCTGATCTGACTAATATCCAACCTGAATTGGAACATCAAAATGAAATAGATAGGTCTTTAATTGTTGAAGATTCTGAATTTTTAATTAATACAGTGGAAGAGGCAATAGGAAATATTAACAGAGATATTCTTGATGGTAATGTGGAAAAAACTGTAGCTCCATCAGTCACGTTAGTTAATGATTCAGAATACAATGCCCTTGTTAGAAAGCTGAATTTGAAACAGAAAGAAATATTTTATGAAGTTCTGCACCATTTAAAGTGCAAAGAAACGCCTTTACGGCTATTTGTTACAGGAGGCGCTGGTGTTGGAAAAAGCGTTTTGATAAGTGCCATATTTGAATCTGTTACTAGATTTTACAATAAGCAACCAGGGTCTAATCCCTCGGAGGTTAAAGTTCTGCGATGCGCACCTACGGGCAAGGCTGCCTTTAATATAGGTGGGGCGACTTTGCATAGTACCTTTTGTCTACCCGTTAGTCAATTTGCCGGAAACATTTCCTGGTTAGAAAGTGAAACTCTTCACAATTGTAGATTGATGTATGGTCAAGTGAAGTTGTTAATTATTGACGAAATATCAATTGTTGGTGCGAAGGTTTTTAACCGAGTTAACTCGAGAGTGCAAGAGATAATGGGTTGCCCAGATTATTTTGGTGGTGTCTCTGTACTTTTAGTTGGAGATTTTAACCAACTTAGACCCGTCCGGGATCATTTCGCTTTTCAAAATCAAAGTGATAATGACAATCCATATGCGTCTTTAATTGGTAACCCAATATGGGAGGAATTCCAATTTAGTGAGCTTGAAGAAATTATGAGGCAAAAAGATGATAAGAGGTTTGCGGAAGGTTTGAATAGAATGGCTGTGGGAACTATGAATCAGGATGATATTGACTTATTCGTAAGTTTGGAAGTAAACAGAGAGCGTGTACCGCCAAAAGAAGCGATACATCTTTTCCCTACTAACGTTGAAGTCAACCAATTTAACCAAGAGACTCTATTAAAAATGAGTACGGAAAAGTGTATTTCATTTTCAGTAGATGTTGTAAATGGTGATCTTAGTAGCTAAGTTAAAAGTAACATTCTTTCCCAAATTCAAACGTTAGCAACGTCTGATACGTATGGTCTCCCTAAAGAACAAACACTCGCTTGTGGTGCGAGATATATGATGACTAACAATGTCGATACGTCTGATGGACTTACGAATAGTGCGACAGGTTGGTTAAAAAAGATAGAGTACGGTAAAAATAAACTCGGGGAACAAATTCCGTTCAGGGTTTGGATTGAGTTTGCTGATGCTAATGTTGGGAAGTGTTTGAGACAAAAGTGTCTTGGATTGTACGAGCAGAATAACTATAACAGGACTTGGACTCCTGTCGAGAAGGTTATTAAGGCATTTAGTAGAAAATGGAGGCAAAATAATGTTTCAGTCTCTAGGAGACAGTTTCGTTTGGTAATTTCTGAGGCTATTACGATACACAAGAGTCAAGGCGATACATACTCGTCCGTAGTAGTGCATTGTAATCCCAGAAAAAATTAGAGAGAACTCATTTATATGTTTGCTTGCAGTAGGGCGAGAAACGCCTCCGGTTTGTATATTGAGGGTAAATTTCAAGTTCGAAATGCGCCTAAAAACAATCAAGTAGAATTGGAACTTCGAAGATTACGAGATACAAAGAGTATTGTATTACCGTTTTTGAACGAAAAGGTGTACATTTATGTTCATAATGTTCAATCCTTAAACGCACATTTGGAAGATATTTTAGCAGACACGGTAATAAAAAATGCCCAGTTATTATGCTTTGTTGAAACGTGGAAGAAAGATACCGATGATTTTAGTGTGCCATCCTTTAAGGAAGTGGGCGGTATTTATCTGCCAAGAACGGCACGTAGAATTGCGTTTGGTTCTTCCATTTATTTAAAAGACACAACCGAAAATGTAGTTAACGATTTGGATAATAGGGTTTTGCGAACCGATAGACCTTTCAGAAATTCGCATGTGGAACGTTGCTGGTTGGATGTGTCCATTGAAAATGAACCGATGACTGTTGTTTTGTTGTACAAATCGCCCGGAGCGAGTTTGAGATCAGTTTTTGAGGATTTTAATCCTTTATTCGATATTAGATACGATGCCTCTGTTCCGACAGTTGTAGTTGGAGATTTTAATATAAATTTTTTAAAAAGTAAAACGGCCCTGAAAATGTTCTTTAATTCTTTTAACATGTCTCTTTTGCCGGGTCTTGAAGAGAAAATTTCAACTGACTATCATTGCCAGTTAGATTTAGCGTTCGGAAACAAACTTTTTCAAGACAAATTCGAGGCCTCTTACAGAGAATCGTACTAATCGTATCATAAAGGTATATGTTTCGTTAAAAAAGAAATAGCTGTAGAAGTTTAGTAAGAGCAACCGTTATGGTTGGTGAACTTCCTAGGTGTTGAAGCTTTGCAAAATCAACCGAAAGGGATTGTTAAAGTCCTAGCTCTCAAAGCTTTGTATTATAACCCTGTGAAAGCCCTAGCTCTCGAAGCTTTGTATTATAACCCTGTGAAAGCCTTAGCTCTCGAAGCTTTGTATTATAACCCTGTGAAAGCCCTAGCTCTCGAAGCTTTGTATTATAACCCTGTAAAAGCCCTAGCTCTCGAAGCTTTGTATTATAACCCTGTGAAAGCCCTAGCTCTCGAAGCTTTGTAATATAACGCTGTGAAAGTCCTAGCTCTCGAAGCTTTGTATTATAACCCTGTGGAAGTCCTAGCTCTCGAAGCTTTGTATTATAACAGGAAAGGGTCTGTGAAAGTCCTAGCTCTCGAAGCTTTGTATTATAACCGAAAGGGTCTGTGAAAGTCCTAGCTCTCGAAGCTTTGTATTATAACCCTGTGGAAGTCCTAGCTCTCGAAGCTTTGTATTATAACAGGAAAGGGTCTGTGAAAGTCCAAGCTCTCGAAGCTTTGTATTATAACCCGAAAGGGTCTGTGAAAGTCCTAGCTTTCGAAGCTTTGTATTATAACCCGAAAGGGTCTGTGAAAGTCCTAGCTCTCGAAGCTTTGTATTATAACCCGAAAGGGGTTAGTGATAGTCCTAGCTCTCGAAGCTTTGTATTATAACCCGAAAGGGTTAGTGAAAGTCCTAGCTCTCGAAGCTTTGTATAGTCAGCCGTAATCAATGGTTGATGGCAATCCTAGCTCTATAGGAGCTTTGTATGATGAAAGAGGTATCTTTGAAAGTAATGCATAATTTAGTGGCGTAGCGTGAGGGGGTGAAAGGATCTCTATTCTAGGGGATTAGATTGTACTGTTTAGTCGAAACTTGAAAGCGGTTTCCTAACATTGTAATGCTGATAATATTCATCAAAGCTGCGTTAAGTATGAGAGTTGAGAGAAGATTCTCGGAATTGAAATTGATCAAATGTATTAGTCCACAATGTCCAAGTCGAGATTAACAAATCTCCTTAACTTCACAATCGAACAATAGGTATAAATCAACTTTTATCACCATACTTAAGACTTAGCATTAAAAAAAGCAAAATAAAAGTTTATTTAATGAAATACATTTCATTTTAATCCTTTAGAAAACAGTGAAACATAATGACAGCTTTATTACAGAGCTTAATAAGCATAATTGCGAAAAAAAATAGTTCAGAAAATCTATTGTTGGCCTCGGATGGGATAAAGTCACGCTACGCCACTGCTATAGAAAGGGTTGCCCAAATTGAGTTAAAGTGCTAGCTGTAGAAGCTTTGCATAGTAACTCGGAAGGGTTAGTGATAGTCCTAGCTCTCGAAGCTTTGTATTATAATCCGAAAGGGTAAGAGATAGTCCTAGCTCTCGAAGCTTTGTATTATAACCCGAAAGGGTTGGTGAAAGTCCTAGCTCTCGGAGCTTTGTAAATTGAACTCACCCGAAAGGGTTGCTTGAACTGGAAACCTATTGCCCGAAAGGGTCGCTCAAATTGGAAACCTATTGCCCGATAGAGTAGCTCAAATTAGAAACCTATTGCCCGAAAGGGTCGCTCATATTGGAAACCTATTGCCCGAAAGGGTCGCTCAAATTGGAAACCTATTGCCCGCAAGAGTCGCTAAAATTGGAAACCTATTGCCCGAAAGGGTCGCTCAAATTGGAACCCTATTGCCCGCAAGAGTCGCTCAAATTGGAAACCTATTTCCCGCAAGAGTCGCTCAAATTGGAAACCTATTGCCCTCAAGGGTCGCTCAAATTGGAAACCTACTGCCCGAAATGGTCGTTCAAATGGGAAACCTACTGCCCGAAATGGTCGCTCAAATTAGAAACTGTGGAAGTGGTAACTGTGATATCTAGATATGAAGGGTTGCTGAAACTGGTATGTTCAGTTGGCAGAGTTACTATTCTCTCATCAGATATAATTGGTAAGTTAAATAAAATCACTTTTGATAAAAATAGAGGAGGTAGCCTATCGTTAAATATAAAAAAAATCACTTGTGTGTTACGTATAGTGAACAAGTTTATTTACGTGAAGATGCGTTTGTACAAAGAGCAATACTAGTCGTATCCATATTAGTTATTACTAATGTTTAAATAAAAACAGATGAATAAAGTTTAGTTCACAATTTAACAAGAAGTATTTTTTATCTTTAACTTTATCACCTTTGATGGGGTTTAAAACGTTTTTTATACCATCGTAGAAAAAGGACGCTAACCATTATTGTATTGTGTGGGTGCAATCAAGAGTACAACGGGAATTGCAACGCATGCAACAGTTAGGCATCATAGTGCCCGTCACGGAGCTCACCGATTGGGTCCACCCAATCGTAATAGTGGAAAAACCAAAAGGAAGGTCACACCCGGAACCCTACTATCCAATGCCTACCGCTCAACAAATCTACGCTGATCTACACCGTCCTGGACGCGCAAAGTGCGTTCTGACACATAGAGCTGGATGAACCAAGCTCTTACTTGTGTACAGTCCCGGACAAAAGTTTCTGGACATTTTCATTTGGCTGCCATTTTGTTCCTATTTGAGCGAGAGTAAAATATTATTATTATTATTGTTGAGGAGGGTACGCGCCCTAGCACCGATGCCAAAGGCATATTGTGCATCCTCATATTCAGGCCTTGAATAGGCCCGTAGCTGAAGCGTAGCGAAGAATTCGCTCCACCGTAATAGAGGAGACCCTCGAGGGTTCCAAAGTATGTGAATCAAAATATTCTAGTCTAAGCGAGGCGAAGCAGTCGCACTCGCAAAGTACGTGAGCGGATGTTTCTTCCTTCTCCTGACACGACCTACAGAGAGGGTCGTCGGCAAAGCCCATCAGATGGAGGTGTCTATTAAGCCGACAGTGCCCAGTCAAAAGACCGGTGGCCAGCCTAATATCCCATCTGCTGAGCGAAATTAGGTCTCTGGCACGAGACCTGCAGGGACCATTGACAAAAAGTTTAGTCTGTCTCTGGCCCTCCATGTTATGCCAGAGTTGGTTTTGTATGACAGTCAACCTGTCATGCAGACACCGTTTGACGTGCCTGTAGGGGATGGGGACGGCCGGCTCCGGCCCCAAGAGCTTGGCCTCCGCACCCCTTTTCGCAAATCTATCGGCTTGCTCATTGCCATGATATCCGCTATGCCCTGGCACCCAGTACAACAGAACCCTGTTGCAGGATGCCAGTCGCGCTAGCAGATCAAGGCAGCTGCGCACCAGTTGAGAGATAATCTGACACTGGTTTAGCGCGTTCAGGGCGGCCTGACTGTCAGAATAAATTCTCACAGTCCGTCCGGTATACCCTTTGTTAATGCAGTAATCTGCGCAATAACAGATCGTGGCAATTTCCGCCTGGAACACACTAGCGAAGGTACCCAGGCAAGCAGAAAAGCCGACCGTTGTGGTTTGACAGTAATAGCCGGCGCCAGCGCCGGAATCAGTCTTGGAACCATCGGTGAACCAAATAGTTTCACCCCCAGTGCCAAGAGGTAGCAGGTTAGTCCACTCTGTCCGACTGGGAAAGTAGATGCTGAAAGGCTTAGTGAAATCAAAACTGGTAACGGTTTTGTCAGAGCACATCGTAAGCGACGGCTCAAGTGCGGCGTACTCCCGAAAGAGCTTCGTATGGCTGTAATCCCAAAGTCTTGGAACCCAGCAGCCACTAATGTAGAGCCTGTAGGCTCCCATGACAGCCTCCTCCTCAATGAAGAGATGAAGAGGAAGCATGTCAAGGAGCACCTCCAGGGAAGCAGTTGGGGTCGATCTCATGGCCCCCGTAACACCAATGGAGGCAAGCCTTTGAAGCTTGCGCAGGGCAGCCTGCACCGTCTTAAGCCGGACCCTTGTCCACCAGACAAGTGCCCCGTAAGATAGTATGAGTCTGATGATCCCAGTATAGAGCCAGTGTACAGCCTTGGGGTTGAGGCCCCAAGTCTGGCCGACAGAGCTCCTGGTCCTCCAGAAGAGCATCTTGGCCTTCTTAATACACCGATCAAGATGCGGCTTCCATGTGAGTCTGCAATCAAAGGTTACCCCCAGGTATTTCACCTCGGAGGACTTTGTCAGGACCTGGCCAAAGAAAGAGATATCATTGAACAGATCCTTAGTATTCTTCCTTGTAAAAGGAACAATGACAGTTTTATCAGGATTAACGGTGAGGTTAACCGCCTGACACCATTGCTCCACGCTAGAGAGAGCAGATCTCATAAGCGCGGTAACAGTATCCGGGAACTTCCCGGTAAAGACTATCGCTACATCGTCCGCATACCCGAAGCAGCTACAGCCCCCAGCACCCCCGAGCCTCCCCAAGAGTTCGTCCACCACCAGCCACCACAACAGGGGGAGAGCACTCCACCCTGAGGGCAGCCCCTGCTGGTAGTCACCCCTAGAGAGTCCCCAAGGAGAGACGCCGACACCTCGCGGTCGGTAAGCATGGACTTAATCCAGCGGCCAAGAGTGTCGTTGATGCCAAATCTCTTGACAGCTTCAGTAATAACCGAGCTAGAGACCTTGTCAAAGGCCCCCTCAATATGGAGGAAGACGGCCAGTTAAATTTCCAGAAACTCGATTGCCCTATCCAGGCAATTCGTAAGGCCGTGAAGGGCCGTCTCAGTGGATCTGCCTTTTTGGTAGGCAAATTGTGAAGAAGAGAGAGGAGTTACCGAAAGTACCTCGTCTCTAATGTACCTGTCCACCAGCTTCTCCAGAATTTTGAGGAAGAAGGAGGTCAGGCATATGGGCCTAAATGCCTTCGCCTCGAGATAGGAAGCCTTCCCAGGCTTGGGAATAAAGATGACCCTAGAGCGTTTCCAGTCACGAGGTATGTGACCGAGAGCAATGCAGAGTCTGTAGATCTTGCAAAGCGGAAAGGCGATGTGGTCTTAAGCCCTCCTCCAAAAGCAGAGGGAAGACCCCATCGGGTCCCGGAGACTTGTAGGGCTCAAAACAGTTGACAGCCCACCGAAGCTTGAGAATCGTGACAACCTGTCTGGATACAAGCCAGTCTTCCCTCTTAGCCCTGTGCAGAACAGGGTAGAGAGAGTCGGGGTTTGTTGGATTGATTAAAGTAGAGTCAGGAAAATAGACATCCGGCATGTGCTTGAGAGTCTCAGCCCCAGACTTAGTGTACACACCCTCCTGCAGCTTAATAGTATTAAGCCGATGTGTGTTGTCGTGCGCTAGGATCTTCATGACCCTAGCCGTGGCAGGGACATTGGAGATTTGCTCACAGAAGGTCCGCCAGGAGTCCTTCTTAGCAGCTCTAATGGCCCTGCTGTAAATGTTAAGGGACTGCCTGTATCCAGCCCAGTCACCCGTGCGCTTGGCTTTGTTAAAGAGCCTGCGCGTGCATTTACGAAGCCGGCTGAGATCCGCGTTCCACCAAGGGACAGGCCTCAAGCGGTTAACGGTCTTAAGTGGGCAGTTCCGGTGGAATGACTCCATAATGAAGCACTGTAAGTCACCAGCAGCCCTATCAAGATCCTTAGGTGAAGTAAGTTTAGGAGTGTGACCCCCTCCGTAGAGTAGGATTAGGTCTTCCCTATAGCCAGCCCAATTGGTCCGTTTTGGATTGCGTATCTCCGTCCCCGCCGGGACAGAGGTAGTCGCGACAGTAAAGCAGATGTGCCTATGATCCGACAGAGACGGCTCATTAGACACATGCCAGTTACACACGGAAGACACGAGGTTTTCCGTGGCTAGCGTGAGGTCAATGACCTCCCTTCTATTAGAAGTAACAAAAGTAGGTTCATTGTTTTGATTAAGAATATGGAGTTTACAACCAACTAGATATTCTAGTAAATCATCACCTCTCCTGTTGCAGTCAGAACTGCCCCACGTGATGTGATGAGCATTGGCGTCGCAGCCAATGATTAGTTTGTACCCTCTCTTTTCACATTGATCGACCAAATTGATCACCTCAATTGTCGGGAGAGAGTCCGCGTCGTGGGCAAAGTATGCAGAGGTAGCCGTGATAGTCAACTTGGCATGCCCAGTGGCCAGGACTAGCTTCACGGCCGCCGTGTCCTGGGACGTGTACAGCGGTAGAGAGATACAGCAAAATTCCCTCCGAACCAGAATACACGCCCTAGGTCTAGCAGTAGTTTGGTCATAAAATAGTGACCCCGCCGCGTCAAGACCGAGGATTTTGCCATGGCAAATCCACGGTTCTTGTATGAGGGCCAGATCAAGACCCTCTATAGCGAACCTCCTGCAGAGTACCGCAGAGGCCGTCTTACTATGGTGCAGATTGATTTGAATTGCACGTAGCGTCCCCATGGTCCTTAAGAGAGGGGTTCGGAAGGGACCTAGCTACACCTCATCGGTCCCGAGAGGGCTAGTGGCACGTCCCCCCCCGACAGGCAAGTTCCCAGTCCCTAGACCCTCCCCCTCACCAGGACCACTAGAACGCACATCGGCTGGATCCCGAAGGGTCCCATCCTATTCTTCCAGTAGGGTGGACTCATCCATGGGAGAACAAGCTTCTGAATGAGCCACCCCTTCCCCCTCTGTGCGTAGAGCGACACCAGCGAGCTCCACAGCGAGATCCCCCATCTCGCTAGTTCCACCCCCTGCCGTAGACTCGGCTACAGTGGTTTTGGTGGTTTCCGTGTTCTGAAGGAGTTTGAAGGAACCCTTGTCCACTCCAGTAAAGCCCACGAAACCAGCTTTCATAATGGCTTCCAATGAGGAGCCATCAATGAGCAGTACCCAGTACCGTACCCCTGTCCACGTACGTCCGGATACATTTCCAACGTTCAGTGGCAAAACCTGCATTAAGGGCCTTTAGGCGCCGAAACAGCACCTCCGGCTCTTTGGTGATCTGGTCCTTGGTGCGAAACATTACCTTAAACGGCTTAGGGAGTTCCCTAGCTCTCATTACTGAGAGCACCGCATCCCCCACCACCGAGTAGGTTAAGTTGTCCTTCAACCATTGCCCAGTGAACGAAACCTCACAGGAGTATACTAGGGCCCCGGTCGTCAGGCTAAAGTTCGCAAGGCGCGGTAGAGGGCTTCCCGAAGGTATCCCATCCAGCGCCCCTAGAATCGCCTTCTGAATTGGGCCCACGTCTTCCTCCGTGATGACCGCCGTCGGATAGCCTTTTTTGACAATGGCCATCTTTTCTGAGCTGGCGGCGTCACTATAGGACTTTCGACGCCGCCTGCGAGATACTGGGTGAGAGAGTCGAATCCTCCGCTCAGGGCCTCTTCATTGGGTTGTCACGAGCCGCCGCACCCCCAGCGGGGGTGGAGACCGTTTCAGACCCCGATTTGACCTTTTGCCGAGCAATCTGTCGTTTGAGACGACGACGCACGGTACGTTTCAAGGGCTTGCCAGACACACGCACCGATGAATCGGCACGAGTATCGCTGGATACAAGGCCTTGTAAAGTGGTATCAGTGAGGGTTCTGCCCTGAGCAGACCCCTGCACCGTAGGTTTGTTTGATTTAGTTTTAGGTAAGTGTTTAGAATCCATAAGAATCCCACGAGTAAGGGGGTAAGTAGGAGGTCACCACCCGGTAGTCCCCCACCCGGGTGGAAGGCTAGATACAACGGGGTGTCGCCTGTTGCCCCGAGGGGATCGTTAGCGATACCGTAGTTTTACTTCCCCAGTACCACGCAGCCCTCGGCACGATACCTCAACACCTTGGCTTGGGAAGGACGCGTATCCGCTTAGCCCACACAACGTAGTGGTTACCAGCTCTCACCACCGAGAAGGTGTGATACATCGCATTGTTGAGGACCCAAGCTAGCGTGTGTAAAGTTAAGAACGCGAGCGAGAAGCCAAAGCAAGGGGGAAAGAGAAAACACTCCATCTAGCTTGCGTCCCCAACTTCGAGAGCCATGTTAATGTAATAGAATATTAAGAAAATTAAGTACTCTCCTTTGAGTGCTTAATTGGAAGTATTGGGAAAGAAACATTAACATCGTCAAAGAATTCGCCCTGTTATATTGTAAAAACCCTCAAGTTCAGGTTTCATTTAATTATCACAGCCTTAGTAAAGCTGATTTTTACCTCTCCGAGTGACGTATGTCACGGTGAGGTTCTAATTTCAACGTGTGTGTCTGTGAGTGTGTCTGTCTGTGTGTCAGTTGTTACACCCACGTGACCGCATGCGCAGTTTCCAAATCGGAGCAAACGTGTTCGCCATTTCCGAACTGCATTCACAGTCACGGAAATGGCTCCTCTACTTGAGTTCTCACACCACCATCTTCTGGTCTTTGTCTATCCCACACGGACACCAGTCTGTACTTACTGGCTTCTAATCATAACCATCTTTTGGTCTTCGTCCATCCCACATGGACACCAGTCTGTACATACTGGCTTCTAATCATCTTTTGGTCTTCGTCCATCCCACATGGACACCAGTCTGTACATACTGGCTTCTAATCTCCACCATCTTCTGGTCTTTGTCCATCCCACTTGGACACCAATCTGTCTCATTGGCTTCGAACTCCATCATCATCGTCTTCGTCCATCCCACATGGACACCAGTCTGTACATACTGGCTTCTAATCAGCACCATCTTCTGGTCTTCGTCCATTCCACTTGGACACCAGTCTGTACATACTGGCTTCTAATCACCACCATCTTCTGGTCTTTGTCCATCCCACTTGGACACCAGTCTGTACATACTGGCTTCTAAACACCACCATCAACTGGTCTTCCGTCTATTCCACATCGACACCAATCTGTCTCATTGGCTTCTAACTCCATCGTCATCGTTTGGTTTAAGACATTCGCGGCGATCAGCTAGGGTTACGAGAAACGTCTAACCTCCCTAAGGTGGGTTGTCCACCAAAGGTTTTCGCAATTGCGGTTCTTGCTTTTAACTGTAGTTCGACACCCTTATTTACTACCTATTTGAGTAAGGCGAAGCAACCGGCGTATGCTTCATTTCAAACGCCAATAATAGTCCAGTCTCTCAAGAATGTTTAATTGTTCTTTATCAAAACGATGTAACGCTCAATAAGGCGAACAACTAACGAAGAAAATATTTATTATTAATTAAATTTATTTTAAATTAAGATAATCATGTTTCTCATCTCAAAATTAATACGGAAAGAGTTAAAAAGCAGTCTATGTTTTAGTCTGTGTGTGTCCGTCCATTGTTACACTAGTGCGTCGCGTTAGCAATTAGCCTTGTGTTGATGTGTTAAGAAATCATACAGAACCTTAATATTCCCTTTTTCCATAATATAAAGTGAATATGTGGAAGTATTTTTCGTAATTATGATGCATTTAGTACTTTTGTAGCTTTAAAGCTCTGTTTCACTTTGATATTCCAAAGATTTTTTTTAATATAGTTATTTGAAATGGCTGTTTATATATTTCTTAAAGGGGGAGGTGCAGAAAATTAAATTTAAATGAAACCTATTTTTTTGGGTGAGGAATGATGTAAAACGTGCTCATATAAAATTTCACTTAAAAATATACAGTCGTTTTTTCACAATAAGAATTACAAAACACCGTTTTTACACAAAACATTCCCGGCGAAATTCAAATTTTCAATTTAGGGGCGTGGCTTAAAGCTATTTCTTGCGCGTAGAAAAGCATATGTTTCGCCCACTCGTGAGCGCGCTTCGCACCCGTGACCCGTCAAAGCCCTGTCGCCCTCTATAGTCACGCGCTCAAGGCAGTAAGCGCGGGAAATCGGAACGAGAATCTCCAATGTCTCTAATCGCTGGCGCGTGGGGGGGGGCTTTACTTAAAATAGAGCCCCCCAGAAATTTGTCAGACTTGAAATTTTGCCAATTTTGGTTTTTGCAATTTTACGACTATAAAATGTATTCTGAATGTACTAAAAGTATATATTTTCTTGGATAATTTTTTCTGCTCTACCTTTTAGGCACAAAATCTCAGTTTTTTTTATTTTGCTGCTTGTCACCTTTTAGCTGTATAAAGAATAATTCTTTTTTAGTTATTTCATGAAGAAAACTAAGACATAGACTCCGGTGGTTATATCAAGAATTATCCGCAATAGGCTTAGTGAAACAGAGAGTGAATAATTGAGGCCTGAGGTGAAGTAAACATTGGGCTTTGATTTTCGTGACTGAAATGAAGAGACATCAACGGTTCAGAGTGAGCCTAAAGTTAAATACACTCTTAAATAATCAGGTTAAGATTTTATAGAAGAAAAGATCATGGTGGCAATTGGAATAGTAAAAGGGCTAATGGTAAACGGGCAGTAGCTACAGACTTTTTATTCTTTTTATGGTGCGCATTGACTATTAGGGCGTCTAGTTACAATTTACCTTTGGTGTTATTTAACGTTAACATTCATGTTGGCAAACTAATAATATTGTTGAGGTGAGACGAGGCGATAGTGTTTACACTGCAAACCAGTTGTGAATGTAGTTATCAGAGTATAGGGTAAACAGCTGAAGCGTAGACTTCATTTCCTGATCTTTTCCCCATTGACTGATTTCCGTGTGTCCAAGATTTATCCTTATTGGATGTAAAATGTCGTCTGCTTTACTGTATATTCGCTATGCTTGGAATACTGCTTCAATATTTCGTAAATTTTTACTTCAAAAAAGAGAAATAATTCCATATCTAGGTAAATAAGTTTGTAGTAGTAGACCTCTTGACTCGGAGAGGTAATATATTGGTTTTCCCAACTTGTTTGAAAGTGTTTATGATCCATTTTTTTCCTCTCTAAACTCCGGTTTTCGGGATAAGCGCGAGAGGAATTGGTAATGCACGCGCAGTAGCTAGAATGAGAGATTATTTTTCAGTTGGAAAGGACATTGTTTATAAATTTTGTGTTACTATTATTTAATTATAGTTGTCGTTGAACACTTTTCCTGACCATTGAATTGGTTTTCAACTACTAGTGTGAAAGACATACTGGCTTTTAGGATTATTATCAGAAGCCGATTAGGCTTTACACATGTGTGTGAAGCATAATACGCTTTTGTTATTATCTGTGAGTATGTTTGTGCTTTGGGTGTGGAGGTTGGAGGTTGGACAGATGAAGATACCGTTTCAGCTAAGTGTTGTAAGAAATTAACATACCTCAACCGATGATCTATCTCGAATATTACCTTACCGAGTGAAAAAACATGAATACTCTATTAGTACATACGATGAAACGAAACTAACAAGCCCTCCCCAACCACACGTAGCTAATACGGAAATCCTAATTTCTGTCTTGTTAAACTCATGAACTACGGGATATTGGTCCTCGGGACTAGTTTATTAATTTAAATTCTATGGGAAAACTGATGGGGATGGTTTCGATCCAGTTTCTAAATCGAACCCTTCATGCAAAAGACAGTGTTGTTAATAAATTGATTTTGTTTCACCACCTATTTAAAAAGTGTGAGACATAGCGAAACAGCCGGGAAATATATCACAATATGTTCAGATTTCGTCAATAATTACAGGTTGAGTCTCTGTTGGGCTGACCAATCGCGTGAGAACCAGTCGTCCCGCTATAATTAATTATCTAAATTAGTTAACTTCCAATTCCAATCACAGACCCAATCCCTTAAATATTTCTTCACTCGTACAGCCTATACTGACCGCGGCTTTTCTAGACAAACAGTATGAAACTTTGATAATTTATTTTTAATTAACGAAAACACGTTCGAAGAGGTTGCTCGGTCCTTCTGTGGTTTTAAGAACGGTAGAAACAATGATAAACTGGTTATTTTCCTTTCATTTTTATATTTTACATTTCAAGTCAAGAGTTATTTAACATGGATAAGCTCCATTAGCAGTTTACCACGGAACCCTGAGGTGAAAATTTCTTCAAATCCACTCTGGGGCGTTAAGAAATTTTCACCTCAGGGTTCCGTGATATTTTACATTTGTTTTGAAATTATGAGCGATTAAGATTACTATATTAATATAAAAAGGAATACAGACAGATAATTTACACATTAGCTGATATAATCTCGCATAATTATCTTAAGCCAAAATAACTCAGAGTTTGAGTTGGCTACTCGAGATACGTATAGGAAAAGCCCAGGAGTGGGACAGTCATCGGAGGCCATAATATTCCGTCTAAAGGCACTGCAAGAAGCAGTGTTAGTCAGTTAGCCTTCAACCAAAAACGGATTTATGTACTAAGAACGTCGAACGTAGCAAATTCCCTACCCATCCTCGACTACTTTGTAGGTTTTGATGGGAGTGGCTTATAACTTCAAAACCCGCGCTCGCCATCTATCGGCCTTATTCTAATATATTTTGGGCATTGAATATAGATATTGCGTAAGGCATGTAAATAATAATAATAACTTACAATTGTACTACAATAATAATTTTGGTATAAAGAAAGAAAAACCAGATAATTAAAGAAACTTCAATTAAATATATTTTTAACTTTAAAACTTCTTTCCACTAAATCGGGAGTTGTATCGCATTGTTCTCCACTTTGCTTTTTTACCACTGGCCCAATTTAAAAAAAATCTTTAATCACGAAACTTGAGATAAGAATGGCATTTTCGACCGCTAGAAGTTACTATATACAAAATTTGTGGATGGAGTCAAATTATAAGCAGACGAAGTTTCTCAATAAAGTATGCGAGGATGGTACCAGAGGCTAAAGCTATGATCCGACGTCCTTAGTACATTAATCCGTCTTTGCTTCAACGGGTAGTGAACGCGGGTTATATTCTGAGAGAGCGGTCGCTCTCTTAGATAAGACTTCATACTGCTCTTAATGTATAAGGAGGGTTTTTTGTTTGGATTTAGTTTTTTTTTGTATTGTATTAACTGTTTTGAAATAATTCCACAGAACTACAATTTGGGCCCTTAATATGTGGTTAAAATTTCAAAGAGATCCATTAATTAGTTTATTTTATAAAAAATAAAGTTGCTAAGGGTGGTTTTCATTTCCATAAAATTAATCACACCTTTTGATGAAAAACTGGAACTTTTCCCATAGAAATAACATGGGAAATTTTTCGAAAAAAACAAATTGGTGTCTCGTGACTTAGAAAAACTATACGTTGGTTAGTTTTGGGAACGGTCTTAAATTAAACTTCAAACTATAATCTAGGATCGTTTTTCTTGTGATTAAGAAAAATTAATTTTAAGTATGTTTAATTTAAAATTTTAAAAACTACCCCAATCTGCGATATTTTAGCATGGATACACTGTTTTATTAGTAGATATCAGCGCGACCAATATTTGCCTTTTTAGCCACATCGTATGATGAACATCTACGATGTGGGTCTTAGTTTGACCTGGCCTATTGTTGGCGGTGAAGGTGGTGGTGGTAGTGGTGGCGGCGTCGTGAACGAGAACTACCTTAGACAGTATAAAATTTTTCGATCGTCATTGAAGGGAGAGTGAATGGGAGAGAATTGTGGTGAGGTGATATTTTTCGTTCG
This sequence comes from Phalangium opilio, assembly GCF_054372755.1. Taxonomy (NCBI): domain Eukaryota; kingdom Metazoa; phylum Arthropoda; class Arachnida; order Opiliones; family Phalangiidae; genus Phalangium; species Phalangium opilio. The sequence continues at coordinate 4,970,361 of NW_028324154.1, forward strand.
TGTATTTTAAAAGGATGGGGATTATGATAGTTAGGTTAAGCCATATACTCTCCCTTAAAAATTCCTCTCACCCGTCAACAATAAAAGTTTGACAGCTCCCCTCTTTCAACATTCAAAGAAATCGAGGGAAATTTTGAAAGCAAAAGCATGTATTTACTGACGTTCTTTTTAGGCTGGTCTTAAGGCACCGGGATATTACAATTATTGGGTGTTTTACCGAATTCTTTCTCTTTCAAACGCTTCTGGCCATAAGTTCATGTTAGAAATTTATAAGATGCGAAAATTATGCGTCGGCACAAGTCTATGTCATAAACTAAAACTTTCTGTACGTGTATTAATTGAGCGTTAAGTACGTAATGTTAGAAATTTATAAGAAGCGATAAGTGTGCATCGGCATAAGTCTATGTTGTAAACTCATCGAGGGGATAATCACTAAAACTATCTGTTCTTCGATTCGCCGGAATACTACAATTACGGCATAAGTAAATTTATACTGGTAATAATTTTATCACTGTTTAGGGTAGGGCATCGAGGGGCTATTCACTGTGATTTAATGCACGGTGAATCATTTAAGAATTGTAAGAGATAGCGCTATTCACTCATTAGGGTAAGGTATAGAGGGTTTATCCACTCATTAGGGTAGGGTATAGAGGGGCTATTCACTCGTACGATGGGGCTACTATTACGAGCCCTTGGGTCGTCTTGTTTTACGTATAGTTGCCTCATAATAATCCGATTGTTTATTCTTAATGCCTTTTGGTTGAAATGGCCTATCGATAGTGAGATAAAACTGCTTTAATAGCTCTTTTCCCCTTTTTCACCCCGTTTGTGGCCGCCATTTTTTTAAGGGAAAAAAATTTGAGAGTGGGTCCTTTTTCGTTGTCATTTTCATATGTTTTGAGGATTTGCTCATGGATGGATTTTCAATATAATATAAAGTAGGTTTCAAGCTTTAATATAAGCCTAATTTCATAATTTTCCACCTTTTTATTGTCCCACAATCTATATCTAAACTTGGCACTTTTTTAAGGCGGTGAAATTGCGCTAAGCCTTGGCTTACCGTTAATTTTTACCGTTTAAAAAAATGTTTATTTCTCGTTGCCCGTTACTTCGCCTTCTCGTATCGTCGTACTTTTAAAGTTTAGGCTTTGAAAGTAGTGCTTTCTTAAATATTACTTAATTGCATAAAATTTCAATATTATAATTGCGTAAAACGAATTCAATGTTGTTTGTTGATGGGACGCGCCTTGCATTTGAATTTCGTTCCCTCGAAACTACCCCCTTTAACGGGCCGGAGAATTTTTCTTTATCGCCGTCTTTCGGTCGCTTCAGCCCCGAAAACAGCTGTAGTGAGAAATGCTATTTACCAAAAATGTATGCGCTCAGTGTGTTGTTGTGTTTGCATTTTAATGCTTCTAATCGTGGTGCAAGTCGAGATTTACGAATCCAACATGTGTTGCGAAATGAAAATCAAGGGTGGATACTATATGATCTATGCTTTAAAAGGAATAGAGTAATATCGGTAGAGAGGGGGAGTGAACTGTGTATCCCCTTCGTTGGAGGCAACTTTGTATTAGAGAATACTATTTGCCTTCGGAAGGGGGGATATCACTAAGGTAATAGATAGAGGGTTATGACGTTGCCATATATGTGAAAGATATTACTCTATTTGACGGCGACATGCAGTCAAGCAAAACGGTATTAGGCCTTGCCAAAACTTGACTGAGCTAGTGCGCCTTCATCAGATTATCAAATATAATAAATTCACCCTCGGATATCGTGTGACGAGGAGACGGTTTTAAAGTTACTAACACTCGATTTTGGAGGTAGATACTGTCTAGTGACACTCAAAGCAACGATTTAATCTTATAAACAGACTAACATCATGAGCCCATATCGTAAATTAACCGATGTTGATATTAAAGCTTAATTGAAATACCAATACCAATTTTTTTTAACTCCATGAATCTAAAATATCAACATCAAAAATTATCTTCTGAAAGAGATATCTACTTATATTCCATTCAAATTTCTCGCAACATTTCAAATTAACGAATAGAAATGTGCAAATGAAGTTCAAACTGATTAATTGGGCAAATTGCTATATTGGTCACCATTACCGATCACAGATAGATTTGCGCCCTTCAGTAGTGTTTATTATGCTTGTGTAATGGTAAGCGAAATCTTTGATTAAAGTTTAAAATAACATGAGCAAAAACGGCTTTATTCATATCAACTCGATTACCGAATATCTAAATTTGACTAAAATTATCAAAATATTCTATTCATGGTTAAGAATCTTGTTTGAAGCAGCAAGCCATCTAATCCTTATTTACCTTCTATTGAAAAAAAATAATAGGTTGATACCTCTTTCAGTAGATGATTCATTGATATTTCAGTTTCATTGAGTTTAAAAAAAATTAGTTCCACCATTGGTTAATTTTAAATATTGACCAATCGATAATCACAAATTTTAATAACTAAATTACAAAAGCCGGTTCAAAACCATATTAGTTTTGAAACGATTAAATTATAATTTTAAACATATATACTAGTTAATTCCTCGTAGGTAATTAGTTTATTGTCTTAGTGAAATTAATGCTGAATATTGCATACAAAAAGTAAATAATAAATTAACTTCTAAAATTTAAATGTAAAGTGTGTGCATTATTTCCCAACTAATAAAAGATATCCACCTATTTTCATTCAAATTAATTACTAATTTGTGGATAATGGATAGAAAATGTCGAGCTCTAATTGCGATATAGCTAAAATCAATCCCACTGGCTATTTATAATACAATATAACCTTTGCCCTATGTTTACTGTTTTGAATTTTATTTGTAAAATTTAAAACATAAAATAGTATTACAATTTTTTTAATTAAATAATTATTAATAAATTTCAATAAAATAATTAAATAACTATTAATAAATTTCAATAAAATAATTAAATAATTATTAATAAATTTCAATAAAATAAATTCTGGTTAAATACATAACACTACTTTTTATTAAGTTTCTGAAATTATCAGAGCTAAATATCAAAGACATATTTAATTGCTCTCATTTCGACACAACTGCAACCGTATAGATTCATTCATTTAATAACATTTCTCATTTCTAATTATTTAAATTCAAAGGACTGTATTAACTTTTAAAGGTGAAAACCCAGCTGACTTAGAAGTACACAAATACCAGGCTGCCTCTAACACAACAGAGTTGGCCATTCTTGTTTATGAGAAATGAATCCTTGTCATCTCTGGACTTTAGGAGCTCCAGGACTCCCAACTGAAGCAGGGTGGGAAATAGGGATTTTTTAAAAAGTAGACATTGGGCCAGCGACCCCCCTGCCCTGGAATAAATGAACTGGTCCATGACCATTGACCAGGGCGCGGCGTCTGCTAAACTAAAGAAGTGGGTAATTAAAATAGTTGAGATAATGTCTGGACCCTGGTTACCCTAGAATTTCCTTAGTGGTCCTGTGGACCACTGCTCCCCCTCCGATTTAATTTTTAAACTGGTCATTTTCCCTGTGCCACCGCCTTATTTACAACGCTGAACTGAAGATTTCTTTTGACCAGACCATAGCCTACTCGATCACGCGCAACACGTCGCAAGCTGCTTGCTCTATGTCTATAGCGCGAGTCAGGGTGGGAAATAAGGATTTTTTTAAACTGGACATTAGGCCAGAGACCCTCTTGACTTGGAATAAATAAACTGGTCCGTGACCATTGGCCAGAGCACGTCGTCTGCTAAGCTAAGGAAGTGGATATTTAAAATATTAGAGTTTTAATGTGTGAACTCTGATTACCCTTCATTTTTTAGTATTCTCGTGGACCACTGACCGCCCTCCGATTTAATTTTTGAACTGTACCAGGCAATTTTTAAACTCGTCATTTGCCCTGTGTTACCGCCTTATTTCCCACGCTGGCGCGAGTTGCTTTGCGTTGTCGTGTGCGTGATGGAGCGGGCTACGCCTGGAGTACCAAACCCCCGTTACTTACTACCAAAATACCCACTAGCATAGCTCACTCGATCACGCTCTCTTTTCCCCGGCTACATATTTTGAAGAGGGCACTTTTTAGGCGTATTAACAATCTTGGATCACCTTTGTGGACTTTTAAGGTAGCCCTTATAAATTGAGTCGGCATTGCCCTGACTATAAATTGAGTCGGCATTGCCCTGACTATATTGTGTTTAAGGTTTATAAGCTTAATATCAAACAGACGTTAGTTAATGCTACAAAAAAGTTCGAAATTGATAATCTCGGATCGTCTTTGAGAAGTTTTAAGGATATCCGAATTTCATATTGGGCTTATGAAAAGTTTGAGCTAAAGGTTAAACAGACATAGGCTAAATCAGCGTTTTAAAAAATTGTGTAAAACTGTCAATTTGGTCCTATTTGTGGAATATTTAGGGGAGCGTTTCAATAAAGGGTTGTAAAAAATTGTATTATGTTAATTACAATAAGAATACAAACTTTCAATGAGTTACGTTTTTATTTTTTTCGAGTATCATTATAAATAAATGACTGATTGAGCTAAAGTTACGGTCCCCTTTATATATGTTTCTGCTTAGTGTAGATTTTGAAAGTGTAAAACAGTTTCTTAACAATCTTAATTAAAATGAAGACTGAAGGAGCAGATATTAATCAAAAATGTCTTGATTAGAATCAAGTCCTAAAAGTATCGATAAGACTGAGGTTATCACTTGACTGAAGGATCAGATATTAATTTTTTTTAATTGAAACTAAAAGGCATGCTTAAGAAAAAACAACGTTCCATTACCGTTTTCCGTTGAAATAACTTATTTTACAGGTAATCAGTTTCAAAAATTTACTTATCTCGGGTTTTCGGGCACAATTCCATTCCCCCAAAAACATTTCATCATTACATTAATTACTTTTGAGAGATAACATGTCAAAATAAGCTTTAAAACAATAAAAAACTGAATGAGCGGTCTGTTTAGCCATGACCAAGACCTTCAAATCAGTGTTGCTAATGTTAGAAAGTGGATTTTCCCACTTCCATTTTAAAAATTTGCCGCATTTCCCACACCCCCTTTTTTGCAGTCATATTATTTATCATACTATTTTATCATACTATGTTTAATATGGAATATCACTCCGCATGGCTTTGACAACATGTACAAATGCTACAAAGCTTTAAAATTCTCAAAATATGCTTTCTTCTTTTTTCAGTGCCAAACTTAAAATCACCGAATTTATTTCAAAATGTCGCTTGAAATTATTAAACCGGATAAAATTTTCGAAAATGCACTAATTTTAATTGTGCAGTTAAAATTAGTGCATTTTTGAAGACTTTGCACTGTTAACCCTTGAACAGGAAAATTCTGACATTTGATTAATTTCGGAAAAATGTTACTTTTTCCCCACAGAGCCTAAAACCAAACCTAAATTTCCCACGATGTGGGAAATTACCCACACATTGGCAACACTGCTTTAAAAACTTACAACAAGCACACTTTCAAGACATGTTCTGAACAAATTAGTGCTTAACCCGCTAATAGTACGACCACGGAGAATTGATGTAAACTGTAGTTGAAATATATTCATGTGCAACCTGCGGCACTGAATGGTCTCTAACCATTGTTTGAAACTAGAGAGAGAAATAGTGAGCAGCATTAATCATGTCCCGAGCTATGAGAATGAACAGTATGACTGTTGACTGAAGTACACTAGACATTACATCATTTTGCATAACCACGAGTAAAAATCTAACTGTCCCTACTTAATTTTCCGCCATTGTTTTAAAACGTATCCACTGCGAAGCATGCCAGGCACAAATGAGGGAACCTTTTAAAACTCAATGTCATACACGTACTCTCTCAAAAGTAATTAATCTAATGATAAAATGTTTTGGGGGAATGGAATTGTGCCCGAAAACCCGAGATAAGTAAATTTTTAAAATTGATTACCAGTAAAATAAGTTATTTCAACGGAAAACTGTAATGGAACGTTGTTTTTTCTTAAGTATGCCTTTAAGTTTCAATTAAAAAGAAAAATTAATATCTGATCCTTCAGTCAAGTGATAACCTCAGTCTTATCGATACTTTTTAGGACTTGATTCTAATCAAGACATTTTTGATTAATGTGCGATGGAGCCAGTTCAAACTTGGCAACTATAAAGAAGACTCTGGGGGGGGGGTAACAAAATGTTTGAATATTCTCTTAGTGATGCTGGGATCCAGTACGAGGTTAAACCCTATTTTGAACATTCCTTTATCCCAAATCGAAAGATATTTTGGGTTATATGTCCGTCCCATGAACTTAAAAGCCTCATAAATGGTCTGTCATCCTCCCAACCGAATAAAACTAAAAGTTTCGAGCGAAATAATACTCCTTTTGGATTGAATGAAATTAAGTCTTTGTTTTGTCGCGAAATTGAAAGACTAAATCAAGGCTTGATTCTTTACATTCCAAAAATGCATGCTAGCTACCTTATGAGAGATGCGTGGACCAATCGTAACGTGAAGCCAGCAAAAATCATGCAACAGCCTCAAGTACTTTCTGAACTATACGCCTTCGCTCATGATGAAAGTGTACCAGATTATGGCGCTAGGGAAAGAGCTCTCGAATGTTACAATTATTTGACTGTATGCAGTCAGATCTTTGAAAATGGATTTTTAACTAAAGAGCGGGTATTTTCACATTCAGACAAAGCTATGGAATCTATAAAAACTGGCTATTCGTACTTCTCCGATTGGCTAACAGAGATATTATCCAAAAATCCCAAAGTCAAACTTCTGGCGCCTAAACAGATAGATTTTTTATCGTGGAAGACTTGGGACCTGTTAAGGATTACAGTGTTTGGATTTTGTGGTTTTGTTGAGGATTTCCTTGCAAGGCATTCTGGGAATTTTATTTCTCCCTTTAGAGTCAATGGCAGTGCACTAGAATCATAGTGTGCCCAGCTTAAGTATGTATCAGGAAGTAAGCTCTCTGTCACTGCTTATAGTTCTGCTCAAAAGTCTGTTCGAATAACCAAAAATATCCACAGTGGTAGCTTTTCAAATACTGACTATAGAGATGTTAACTTGGATTTCTGCGATTAAGAAACCGACTTAGCGAGAATTTAAAATTCGCGCTTTAAGCACGACCGAACAGAACTACTTTGATTTTAAGACTGGTTTTGAGTTTATTTACTTCAAGATACTACCTAAAGAAATTTGAATCTATTGTCAATATCAATGAATGTTCGAAATTCGCGCCCAACATTGGAAACTTTGATACACTCCCGTGTAGAATTTAAGACTTAAAACTTATCTTAGTTACAATACTATCTAAAATCACTAATTTAATGGACTAAGGGGTTCAAATCAATAAAATAGCCTTAATTGTTATCACAACCTTGACTAGAGAAAGTTTCACTTTTGAAATCAATAAAACTACTTAATTTTTTATCACAGCTGAGATATATACTTTGGCGTTAGAAGAGTGCATGACTAGTTGTTTGCAGCACTTTTAGACGTGTGTGCGTTGGATGAGGTTTTTTGACGCTTTGTTTTAGGAACTTGACACTTCCCTTTACGCTATATTTTCTTTGCCGAGGTTTGTTTAAGTGGGTCATCTTTTGGCTTGTTTTATGGTTTCAAAATTCCTGTTAGTTTGTCCTTTTTGGTTTTTCCTTTTTGACTAGGTTCTTTCTTCTTGGCGCATTTCGTTTGGCGCATAATTCCTTTCTTCACCTTTTTGCAATCGCTAGTTTGAGACTTTTGCTCATTGGGGACTTTTTTCTTATTTTTTAAAACCTGCGAGAAGAGATTGTCCCTGAGGGTGTGCCCTCCCTTACACAAACTTCCACTTTTTGTACTAATAAACTCTTGCAATCGTCCATGGGTCAGTTTGCGGATCCATATTTTAGAAAAACATATCCATAGCCTCCCCAGAAAAAGATACCAAATCTTTGGACATAGACTCTTTTTCTTTAACCTTTCTTACACAGACATTTAATTTAGTATTTTTGTTGAATATTTACTTACTACCAAAAATATCATTATCATTTTTATAAAAACATCATACCTTTATCATCTCTTTTCCGTGTCTTTAGAGCATCAGAGTTTGCTTGTAAGCGTACTGTCGTGTTAATTTCTTCAATTAATTTCATAAAAACTTTCTTAGGGAAAAACATTCCTCCTTTATCTTGGTTGAAGAGTTCCAAAGGAAGTTCCTCTTTCTTTTCCTCGTCGTTAAGTGATAATTTAAAACAAAGCCGATACACATGGCGATAAGCAATTCTGTTTTCCAATTTTAAACGTTTGGATTCCTTCAATCGTTTCGAAAGCTTCCACATTTCACCTATAGTTCCACCTCCTAAATGTAACAAACCACTCTTGGTTTCTTGAACCATATTAGAAAAATCAATCTCTTTCGTTGTTGGAATATTTTATTCTTCAGCAGGTACATGCATCTCATCATCATCATCATCATCAACATAATCTACGTCTTCGGAGTCTATACACTCTAGTATATAAGATTTGCCATTGACGAAGCTATACAAGTTTTTTTTTTTTGAAATAACTACAAATCGAAAAAATAATAACTCTTTCGCATACCTGAAAATGTTTGTCATGTAGAAATTAAATAACTCTTGAATATTTTTGAGATCACTGTCTTGTTCTACTTCACTGAAATCGAACGCAAATTCATTTCGAAATTCATTGGCCTTGGCAAGATAGCCAATTTGACTAGTTTACCAAAGTCAAATAAGAAAGCTTTGGAACTCACAATTGTGAGACGACAGTTATTGCGACTTGGAGATAAATTGACGTGCAGCTCTTTGGCTGCTTGCTCGTTTAGGAACTTTAAAATATCACCTGAATCTTCCATTTTCAACAACACTAGGCTTAGCCTCTGCAATTTTTCTCCTTCCACTGGACTGGCTACATGATCATATGACACTGAGTGCGTTCACCGATATTAACCATGGGGACTAAGCCTAATATTATTCAGTAGGGTCTCTAAGTTTCCAGATCCTACTGTATGTGTCACTGAACGCAGCCTTTTTCTTCAAATATTATTGGATTGTTAGATTCGGAGCTCCACCCATAATGGCGTTTTTTCCGATAGGGCAAGTTTTGGCGTACTATACAATTATTTTTGTTGACCTTAACTTTAACTAAACTGATTTTGATTTGTGAACTGTAAATGTGTGTCATAACTCTGCACAAAAATTTAATTAGAAATGTTTTGTTTCATATTGAAATACTAACCCCTTAAGAATAGCTCACTAACCCTTCAAATAAAAAGTTTTATCAATAGTCTTTTTGGGTTTCTCTTGCCCATAGTTCTATTTCACTTTCGCGTGTGTCACGCTTATGGTTTAAAGTAATAATTTTGTTTGTTAAAATCAGTTCATTATTCCACCGAATTACTTCTGATCGACGTTAGTTCGACTAACCCTTTAATTTTATTCAAATGAATAAAGTTGACTTTTAAGTTCTTTTTCAGTCTCAAATTTTAAAGTAAACTTAGCTCTCCCACTCTTGGGCAACCCCTCGGCCAAAATCCCATTGCACTAAGTGCGACAGCTATAAATTTAAATTAAATACAAGTAGGATTAGGTGTCCCTGTTCAACCGTACTCGGTTTAGTGGCTTTGGTTAAAATGTTTCAAAGTTTCCCAGAATTCAATCAGATACATGTGTCTATGTCCAAGCGTACTTGGTTTAGTTTCTTGTAGAGAGCTGCATTTCAGTTTCAAACGTTACCATTTCCATACCATTTTTGTTTACCAATTCCACCCATATTTTTCATCAACCTTCCCATCCGTGGTTTCCAAATACCAACTATTCCCATTCCCAATTAACAAACGTTATTGCAGTTCCAACCATAAACGAAATGAACAATAGCAGAAAAGCATTTCCCTACCAAAGAGTTCGAAAGAATATAACCTTTGAGCGTCTTGGTTTGGCCCAAAATTACCACTGCAATACGAATTCTTAATCGCAAATTTTAGTAAAAATAAGGAAGATGAACAACTGTAGAAAAATTTCACTTGACTGAGGGACTCCGGTTCGCCTGTCGCCAAGTAGCATGAGTCACTTCCCATAATATCTATTCAGAGAATTTGGCGCGAAAACTTACAATGGACCGATTGACAGCTATAAAAGCCGTGAACCTCGTGTGCTAAAGTAATAGAAATACGAGCTAGAGACGGTACTGTGAGCTTAGCTAGCTAGTAACTAGCCTACAACAAACTAAGTGAGATGAGTAGTATTGGCACCTATGTTATATTGCCTTATATCGTCTAATACTGTCAAAGGCCGATATCTGCCATTACTCAGTGGCAAAACCGTTTTTACTTATTTTAAAATTTTAGGATCTTCCATAGAAAATAGATTCCATTTATTAACCATTTCCAACTAAAATGTGTATCAATTTAACCACTTCCATTCCATGTTGGTTTTTTTCGTTCATTCCCGATCTGAAAAACCATCCATTCCCACGGTTTTCAATGGTTACCGCGATAAATGCAAATTTACCGTTTCCATGCAGGTCTCTAGTTTCTTGGGTTGAAATGTTTTCTAGGTTGAAAATACAGTAAATATAAGCGTGAGTCGGGGTCTTTGTCAAACCATACTTGGTTTAGAGGCTTTGATTGAGAAGTGTTTCATGTTTATCAGAATACAGTCAGATTCAAATGTAATCCGTTTAGTGTAGCGCCCGGAACCTTTTCGCACTTTAGTTTCGTTAAGTTTACAGTTCCAAAGAACTTGAAGTAGTTACGCCTAATGTGACAATTTTGAAATGAAAATGGAAAAGCACGCGTCATTTTTCTCGCACCAAAATTGAAAGATCTTATGAAAGGTTTTCATTCGGGTTTTCAGTCAATACTTTCTGTACCGGAAAATAAATACCTCGTTAATGAAATTGCGGTTGGTCCTTCATGTATTATAACAGATGTATATAATACTTCTCTTCTAGAGAGGTGTACCACAATGCGGGGTAATTGTAACATGATTCTCTCTCAACATCAGAATATTTGAACCAAGGTTAATAAACCTAATCACATACGCGATATATTTTTCACTCATCATTACTTTATTACGGCTTACCTATTTGAAAACCCGCGGTTGTGGATATTTGTCCCGCGTCAGGACGAGGTTTCTGAGGCGATTGCTGAGGACTTAGTAGGGTTATGGAATTCACTACATCGATTAAAAATAAGTCAAGCCTCATTTAAAACATTTCAAATTATTTAAAAACGTATTATAAAAAGCTGAATAAATTTTAATAACAAAACTCAGCTGACTTGTACATTGCGTCCTGCATGAAGCTATATAACTTTAACCGAATTGACCAGGGAATTACTTAACGCTAGTGAATTTTACTTAAAGGACTCTTATGTAAGAATATTCACGTAACTAAAGATTTATTATTATTGTTGTGGCACCGATATTTACAAGTAAATCTATACCCAACGCGTTTGTAACGTTCGTCCTACGCATACACATCCGTTGACAATCTTTGGATCTTTTTGAAAGTTTAAAATGTTATTGAGAGGCTATCTCGTTCAAATCATTTTTGATACCAAACACACACGTTATTTCATTAACGTCTTGGTTTAATTTATCATTAAAACACCAGGGAATCAAGCTAAGAGTAATGAAAGCCGTAAAATGACAACCCTTTCGTAGTGAAACACGAGTTTCGTCGCTTACAGCTGTAACGACTGATGTCGTCTTGAAGCATATTTTTAAATATTAAACAAAGCCAGATCCTAAATAGGCACGGAATTTAATTAAGCCTCTCATGGATATACGTTAGTAACGGTAACGTTGCCATACATTGTCTGAGAGAGACTACTTTCAGAAATAAAGCTTGTATGAATGGTTATGGAAAAGAGCCAATATGAAGAAATATGTTATCTTTATCAGTTGCCAATATTATACGGGAATAGAAATATCTGGCGCTAATGTTGTATACTAACAATGTCAATTGAATATCCACTAAGGTCTTCTATATACATATGTTATCGCTTGTAAATAACGTATTCATTAGCATTATTCGTTCCGCTTTATTTATAAACCATATATATACATCTCAATATCTATAATTTCAGATAATGTATAACGGAATCCGAGCCCTATCGAACTCTAATTTCCTGGTTAAAGAAAGTCCCTAGTACTCCCGGCCTGCAGAAAGAAATTATTGATTTATTGCGACTAAAGGTAAATGCGATGATGAAATGGCGCTGAAGGAATATTTTCAATATGATTCTACTTGAAGGTGTTAGGGATTTGGGTGACGAAAGAAAGTGGGAAAGTGACAATCATGCTACAGTTTTTATGCTCTCTGGGGTGAGACACTATTAAAGGCAGCCACAGGATTCAATTAAAAAAAGCTATTCTTCAGGACATCCTAACAAAAACCACTGAAACACTCATTTACATAGGATTTAAACTCAAAGTAGTCATTTCAGACCAAAGTTATAGATTAAAGAAATTTGAAAACTAATAAGCCAAGCAGAAAAACTTGAATGGTTAGGAAAAGTTTTTGATCTTGACTGTAAGAGACAGCCACCAAGTTTGAATGGTGGGAAAATAGCTATATCAGCCCTTCTGCAGTTACCCGAGGACCTCTTTATCAACCATGGTCTAAAATTTATCATGACATCTAACCTGAACAAAGATGTTTTAGAAACATTATTCGCCAAAGTTCGTTCGTTAATTGGCAGCAACGACAATCCAACATGCCAACAATTTGGATATTCCTCTCGAAAATTGTTATCTTCTTCATTATTTGGAAACAAAATCTGAAAGATCAAATTGTAAAGAAGTAAATTTGGATCAACATTTGCTTATGGAACTTCCATAAACCTTTGATGCTTTCAACAATTGTGATGACCACGATGAAGAAATGGAAGAGCTTGACGCAGCTATACCATCAACCGCTTCTCTGAAAGCACTTCCAATGACTCGGAAATGTATTTTAACCTACTTTGCCGGTTACATTGCCAAAACACTCTTGAAAAAGCACAAGAATTGCAACAGCTGCGAAACTGTAATGAATGAAGAAGGTGAAACTATTACAGCTGATGAGCAGCTGCTAATAATTTTGAGGCCATAATGTAATGTAGCCGATAGTGAATTTGGCAACTTGACTAAGAATAGTGTAAATGTTTCAGAAGCTATAATGAAAATTGATGTGTTATTTGACAATATTTTTGGGTGAACTCTTTCCACCATAAAATATTAAGGGCTAAACTAATGAACAACGCTCAAGGAATACCCCTACCGATCTTAATGTGGAACATCATGAAAAAAAAATGTTTTCAGTTCTTCTGTAATGCCAGGATTCTTCGCACTATTCAAATAATAAACGACAACGCTGAATTAAAGGCGGAGAAATGAAAATATCAACAAAAAAAGCAAAACAGAACACTAGCTAAAGTCATGCATAAATAATTTATTTATAGTTGGGCTTTTTCCTTTATTTTACTACTAGTTACAAGTTTATCTATACAATTCTGATATTAACATAACTGTTAAACCGAGTGTACGTTTGTGATACTGATTTTCCGTTTAAATTTGGGTAAAAGAGTAAATGGCTTAATAAATGCGACAAGACAGTGAGGTTGAACATGAGGATTTCTCTTTTTGAAATTAAGATTTATCAGTAAATTAGAGAATTGATTCTGGAAGCTTTTCCCAATCGGCAATAATGGACTGGGTTAAAATAGCACGGTTTTCAGTCTTGATAATTTAAAGGAATGATCTACCGTGGTAGAGTTTTTCAAAAAAGTAAAGAAAGTTTCAATCGGAAGGCCAAGTTTGTTATTAAAAAGTCAAGTAGCTAATCTACGAGTGGCTAAAAGTGTGCCTTTATTTTGGGAAGAAATGAACAATATTGTGGAAATATTTACAATAAACAAAGTAATTAGTAATAATTTGGTAAAGTAGCAATATTTTTGGGGTTAAAACATACCCAATTTAGTAATTCTCGTCAGTCAGTTTTCCTATTAGTCGCGCTTTACATGGTATTTTCCGGTCACCTACCAGTGGCTACGTTTCGTGCGCTTTCAAACAAAATCCAAAGAAATCAAATTGGGTTACAATTTTTCGAAAACGTCCGACCCCTCGAGATATCTTCACTAATGTGAATAATCCCTGCAATGTTCATGACTTAAATACGTACAGGAATCCGATGATTTTGGACAAGATATTGTAAATGGACTTATTACTCTCTGGTATCCGTTCACGAATTTTCTGCCGGCGTATATTCTTAACAACATTCAAAACGTATCGTAAGTATTTTAATAGTGAAATTATATTGTTTGGTGTAGCTGATATAATCAAAAACAATTTACGAATTGAACATTTCTGCTTTTTATTAGATTAAAATACATACCACGATTTAACATCTTGGAAACTCTTTTGAAGGTTCACGGTTATCAAAGTAATGTGTTTGCTCACATGTTTGCCACCGCGATAAAGGAAAAGGCTAGTTCATCAAAATATTTATAACATTTTAGATCGTTTATTCACTCACATCATTATATAACGCCTCGAGTGAACTCATGACTATTAAAGGCAATGTGTTCATTCCGTTTAAGGTTACAAAATATAATCATACCATCACCATACATTGATTCAACCATCCGCCAAAAAACTTACCTATAAATAATTTTCAATAAAGGCGCATTTGAGATACGCATATTTTTTTTACGTAACGGACCGTCCATAAACTACGTCACACATAATATAGCACATTTTAACACCCTTTCAAAAACGGCGAATTGCACATCCCGGTTTTCTAGCTCTTCCTTTATTATTTTTTTACGTTTGTATTAATGTTTACAGGTTATTGATATGGGCGTCTTAAGTTATTCAGTAGAACCCGAAAACGTTTTTCTTTATCACGTTTCTCCATCCGTCTTAATGGGTGATAATCGCATTGCAACTTGCTTCAACACAGTTAATAAACACGACACACGTTTATCCGTGAATGGATTAGATACGCCCACGTGGTGCCTGATCGTAATGGCATTGCTCTTCATGTCTATGTTATCATCATTGGCTACATCCTTATCATTAGCAAAAGGTTACAGAATTCAAATAGGTATATACGCGTGCTTAAAAGGCGAAACGTGAACAGTTGACTTTTAAATTAAAGAGTCGGCTATTTTTACGTTTCTCAAACAAATTTTTTTTCACATTTGATGCACTTATTTCTAGGATGGATACCTGCTTTGACGATTAACTTCAATCAGTATGTTTGGCAATATTTATCGGATTTCTTAGAAAACAGTTTCGAGTACTTAAATTCGGAATCACCGAGGTTCTTACTGTGCGGATGGTTACTCGGGTGCACTGTTTTGTCCAGATGCTTTTCGGGTGCTTTGAAATCAGAACTGCTATTATCAGAAACCAAATACATAAATACCATTGACGATATTTGTGAGCAGAAAGACGTTACTTTAATGATACCGGAAAATTTTCCTATTCACTTGTCGATGAAGGTAACGCCCTCCATTTTCATATACATCGTAATACTTTCGGTGGAGCTTGGGTGTGCGTTTTCAGCCTCACAGGACCACACTTGGGAAAGTGGTTATTTGAGTAGAGTCAATAAGTCAATAACTCAAAAATAAGCGGTGGTGAAGTATTAGTGGACCCAAGGAAATTCTCATTGGTTACGACATAATTACCATCAATTGCGATGCAAGGTGAAATTTTGGGTGGGCATTCTTAGAAACCGAGTTTTCGGACCGTTCTTCTCGATGAGAAAATGAATGAAGACATTTACTCGTACTTCCTACGTCATGAGTTTATGCTTGTACCGCAATGGTAGTCACATCGAACACGACGTGTTTACCAAACAGATTAGAGGTTGTAATTTGAGACCTAAGTTCTAAGACTGAGGTTTATAACAATGTTTTGCTTTGAGGCGTATTCTCTAATATTCCTGTTGTACCTTGCCACTTGCATACAATAAAACATGAATTCCAAACATTTTTTACACCCTGTATAATTTAATAAAATGACGTCATCCGTTGGCAGTATTGGGGGCCGTCCACAAAGGAAGGTGTTAGTCTGATCTTTTCCAAACTGTATATGTATATGAATGCAAGCGCTGTGACGAGTTAGTAAGTCACCCGCCTCTTTTCCCCTCATACTAGCGAGTAGTACGAAACGATTTTCATCCTTCAACCATCGAAACTAAAAACTGTAATATTATTTTTCAACATTTCAGAGAAACTCGCCATTTAGCGCCAAACTTCAGAAAAAGATTGATCAAAATGGTTTAATTTACAATTTTACAATTACGCCTTTTATACTTAAAGACATTTTTCTCCGTGGCACATCTGCGCTTTTTCACGATAAGAAATATTTTCTGACAGAGTTAATATATCAAGTTCAAACTAACTTGGTGAAATCGAGAAGCAAAATTTACATTGGAAAAGAATCTTACGAACAAAGATATCATCATTATTTCATAAACAAACACGTCCCTCGAGACATACTTGAAAATATCAACTATTTGTAAGTATAATGTACATAATGTTGTCAAAATATAACATATAAGTGTTTTCTTCCTTACGTGCAAACGTATTGACGTTTCACATAATATTACACAATCAATAAAGAGCCCAGAATTTCAAAATTAAAAAACGAAAGATGGGAGTGGGAGTATGCACTTTAGGATACCTCATTATTTATATTCTAATTTTTTTATATTGCGGAAAATTATCACGGCATAAAATATTCAGATATTTTTAATTTGAATTCTAATAATCACACATTTGTTAGATTAGAAATAATTATCTACATTAAAAGGTTCACTATTACGGAAGTTATATAAATGTATACGATCAAAATTTATTTACACCAGGAATGTATATATTCAAAGGTTTTAAATCAATTTTGTTGAGGCGAAGAGGTCAGGCTATGCCACTTCCTAGCTTTTCAGATGTAAATTATCTGGAGTAGTAAAGTGACGTTTACTTGGGAAGTGACGGAAGGGTCGTTTAGGGTCAAATCACCTCCGGTAGACTAGGGGTAGTCGGCACCTATACGATAGGATTGCCGAATTATGATGTATTCCTTCAATCCTTGTCGCTCGGAACATGGAGTAACAGGAGAAATAGGGCTGTGAGAGCCTTGTTTTTTTCCGTTATCGAGCTTCGAACCATTTAGTTGCATGTTCAAAATCTCGTTTCGAGATTTCATCGAGCCTCCAATTTCTATGGCGTGTCTTATTGACTCTTAATTTTAGCTCTTAATTTGTAATGCTACTCTTTAGTGCTATTACTGTCCTTTGTGTACCTGCGTGGACCGATAATCGCATTGATAAAACAAACCAAGCGTATTTTTCTATACCCAAAAGTTGAAGTAAAACTTACACCAATCGAATGTGGGTTTACAAAAAAGATACGAACCGTACCAATAGAAACCAGAATTATTTCCTATTTCGCTTGTAATTGCATCGTCTCAATATTCAAAAGATTGTGTTAAATGGTAATTCCGGACCTTTAACCTAATCTAGAGTCTCACCGCCCAAAGATTGAAGCTCGATAACCATAAGCCTTGGTCTCGAGCTTTTTCCCAAGGCTCGAAAACTTCTCGAGTGTATCAAAGGTTTTTTATCGAGGGCTCGCATGCAGGCCATGTATTCGTGTTTACACGCAAAAGTGTCTTTTGACTTCAAATAATTACAATTAAAGAAGCTTATGTCTACCAAGGGGTGTCCACACTAACGCTATACTATTTTTTTATACCTACAAGCACCCACAAGTACCCACAAGTACCCACAATCACCCACAAGCACCCACAAGCACCTACAAGTACCCACAAGCACCTACAAGTATCCATAAAAACCCACAAGCACCCACAAGTACCCACAAGCACCCACTAGCACCTACATGAGCCCACAAGTACCCACAAGCACCCACAAGTACCCACAAATTCCTACAAGCACCCACAAGCACCCACAAGTACCTACAAGCACCCACAAGTACCCACAAGTACCTACAAGTACCCACAAGTACCTACAAGCACCCACAATAACCTACAGGCACCCACAAGTACCCACAAAAACCCACAAGTGCC
The DNA here is from genome assembly GCF_054372755.1 of Phalangium opilio. NCBI lineage: Eukaryota > Metazoa > Arthropoda > Arachnida > Opiliones > Phalangiidae > Phalangium > Phalangium opilio. The sequence continues at coordinate 4,988,433 of NW_028324154.1, forward strand.
TACAAGCACCCACAAGAACCCACAAGTACCCACAAGCACCTACAAGTACTCACAAGCACCTACAAGTACCTACAAGTACCCACAAGTACCTACAAGTACCCACAAGTACCCACAAGTACCTACAAGTACCCACAAGTACCCACAAGTACCCACAAGTACCTACAAGTACCTACAAGTACCCACAAGTACCTACAATTACCCACAAGTACCCACAAGTACCTACAAGTGCTCAGAAGTACCTACAAGTACCCAAAAGTACCTACAAGTACCCACAAGTACCTACAAGTACCCACAAGTACCTACAATCATCCCGAAGTACCTACAAGTACCCACAAGTACCTACAAGTACCCACAAATTCCTACAAGCACCCACAAGTACCCACAAGTACCTACAAGCACCCACAAGTACCCACAAGTACCTACATGTACCCATAAGTACCTAAAAGCACCCACAAGTACCCACAATCACCCACAAGCACCCACAAGCACCCAAAAGCACCCACAAGCACCTACAAGTATCCACAAAAACCCACAAGCACTCACAAGTACCCACAAGCACCCACTAGCACCTACATGAGCCCACAAGTACCCACAAGCACCTACAAGCACCCACAAGTACCCACAAATTCCTACAAGCACCCACAAGCACCCACAAGTACGTACAAGCACCCACAAGTACCCACAAGTACCTACATGTACCCATAAGTACCTACAAGCACCCACAAGTACCCACAAGTACCCACAATCACCCACAAGCACCCAAAAGCACCCACAAGCACCTACAAGTACCCACAAGCACCTACAAGTATCCACAAAAACCCACAAGCACCCACAAGTACCCACAAGCACCCACTAGCACCTACATGAGCCCACAAGTACCCACAAGCACCCACAAGCACCCACTAGCACCTACATGAACCCACAAGTACCCACAAGCACCCACAAGCACCCAAAAGCACCCACAAGCACCTACAAGTACCCACAAGCACCTACAAGTATCCACAAGTACCCACAAGTACCCACAAGCACCCACAAGCACCCACTAGCACCTACATGAGCCCACAAGTACCCACAAGCACCCACTAGCACCTACATGAACCCACAAGTACCCACAAGCACCTACAAGTATCCACAAGCACCTACAAGCACCCGGGCTAAGCACCTACAAGAGCTCAAAGGCCATGTTTTTCTTGCTTAATATCCCTCTAACGGCGTGAATCACGACAAAAACGCCGTATGTCCAATATAAAAAATTAGGGCTAAAATGCGTGTCTCTAACAGTGGTAAAATGCCGTAGTTCCAATACCCAAAACAACGTAAGTCAAAGTATGTGTTAATAATGATAAAAGTCAATACTTAAACTTAATTGAACTTAGTGAAACTAAAAAAGGCGCTACATTGAACTTTTCTTTTTCATTTCAGATGGTTCCCAAACGTAACGAATGAACAGTTTTCTTTATGCACTATCCCAATTAAGGTCATTTTTCAAAAAAATCTCATGTTATCTCTATGGAAGAATATTGTATCTTTCACCAAATGTCTGATTAATTTTATAGATTTTAAAACCACCCTTAACAACTTCTTTCTTTATAATTCTTTCTTTCTTTGAAATTTTAACCACAAAATTAGGGCCCAAATTTTGTTCACTGGCAATATTTCAAAGCAGCAAACACAATACGAAAAAAGTTACGGCCAATCAAAGAACCCTCCTTTAGCATTGGAGGCAGTATCAAGTCTTATCTAAGAGAGAGACCGCTCTCCTAGAATAATATATTTTCCCACAAATACATTTAGTAATTGTTTATTTTGCCACAAATACATTTAGTAATTATTTATTTTGCCACAAATACATTTAGTAATTATTTATTTTGCCACAAATACATTTAGTAATTGTTTATTTTCCCACAAATACATTTAGTAATTATTTAATTTCCCACAAATACATTTAGTAATTATTTATTTTGCCACAAATACATTTAGTTATTATTTATTTTCCCACAAATACATTTAGTAATTATTTATTTTGTCACAAATACATTTAGTTATTATTTATTTTCCCACAAATACATTTAGTTATTATTTATTTTCCCACAAATACATTTAGAAATTGTTTATTTTCCTGCAAATACATTTAGTAATTATTTATTTCCATTTATTTCTCAGAATACATCAATAAATATCTATGAAGTAATTTAAATATCTCGTGAACAAATTCATACGCGTATATTCGATTTAAGAGTCATCGCGGTTTTACAAAAATATTAGAATTCCAATATTCCAAGTAATTAAGTAGTATATACTATTAACTTTGGATTCCCTAATTGGAACGCACTATCACTAGGTCATGCTATTTTTTACAAATTTTGAAAAAGACTGCTTTCATTCGCCGACAGAAGAGTTTGTTTACGGTTACAATTATTGTAAGAACTTCTATTTTTTTTCACTTAGTGCCAGTGGCGTCGCTAGGCCTTTTTTTTGGGAGGGCTATAGCCCCCCAAATTCCAAACTTAGCCCCCCCCCCACAAAATAATCCGTAAACTCTACCAAAAAATTGCTGTTAGCAACCTAAAATTCATTTGCAATATAGAAAAAATTAACATGATAGATTCGTCAAGTTTCATCTCTGCAGAGATGAATTTCAATATCAAACAGTACAATTTTGAACAAAAGAGCAGATGGAGACAAGTAAAATGTTACATGTTCTTTCGAAGGGAGTCCCAATAGTGTGGACTAAAAGCTAACCAAAACTAAAAATGAACTTAAGACGAGTGAAAATCCTTCATAATCGGTTCCGTAGTTTTTATAAAAGGTTGTATATCTTTAAAGGGTATGGGAATTTACAATATCATATCATATCATATTGTAGCACGAAAATGGTATTATATTACACTTTCAAGTCTCTTCTTTCAAAATATCAAGTTTTTAATATAACTGAACCAAAGTTTCTATTTATAAAATCCATTGGAAAATCACGAAAACTCAGTTTCGATTTATAAATCTTTTTGTCTTGTCGAGCTTGTTCGGCTGTTTTATGACATAACTATGACGTTCAGGAAAAAAGCGCCGTAATCCTATACGCGCGAGGTATACGCGTCTCGAGCTCTGTCCATGCTTCTCCCCTGTCTAAACTCTGGGTCTGATAGCGGAGAGCGTGGCACCATCTCGCGTGTGTGACGTCAAAAACAAGAAAACGTTTTAGCTTTTCTTAAAAAGTGGATTCTAAATAATTTCATATGAAGCATTTTCAAATGCACATTGCCAAATAACTAAAAATCGGAGAATTAAAAGCTTGATATTTTTGAATTCACAGTAATTAATTCTATCTTTTGCTATATAAATCAGAGGTTTTTCAAACGAAGCTTCTCATACCCTTTAAAATACGAATAATTTCACGTTGACACAAATTTACCGATAGTGTTAAAGGTCTACACATTTTCCAATGAACCCATTATGCAATTATTAAGTTCTTATAATAACTAGTTTGCTCAGATTAAGCCCCCCCCCCAAATTTCAAACCCTAGCGACGCTACTGCTTAGTGCTTTGGTCAGTTGAGTATTTGTCGATGATTGCGTTAGGTATTTACTCGTCATTATAGTTACGCTAGCTTATGGTCATTGCCAAGTGTCACTTATTTAAATAAACTTGGTTTCATCCGCAAACGACAATAAATGAAGTAGGCCCTAGCTTAGTATCACCAAAAGTAGATGAGGGAAAGTTTGAAAGTGGCCAGAAGTCGCGAGGCATCAGAGTTTCGCCATGATTGGCCGTTTAATCGGCGTAGCTCTATTAGGCTTATTCACTCCCTAAAAGTAGGCTTTGTGCTAGTTCGCGGTTACCGTCGTCTGCTATTGTGTATGCTAAACTGAATTCGGTCGAATGCGGCCTCGCTCCAAGTCTTAAAATTTTTAATCTTTGCTTACGGGTGGTGTACAATTTTGATGTGTCATTTAACCATGAAGATACCTATGCTTTATGCAAATAAATACTAGTCTGAACCGACTCTTAGCCATGTTTTTGTTCGGATCAAAATCGTTTTAAATCAGTTTCCGGTTTAAAGTTCCGTTGCGAGGGATTACATACCTAACAATCCTCGTTTAAGCCTAATGATGTGCAGTGGTTCTCGAAACTGGAAACTTGTCAGTAGCTCGACGGTGAAGACGAAAGAAGCGACTCCAAGCATTGCCGCCCACAATCTGAACTTGGCTTCAATGTCCTTGAACCCGAGTTTGTGGACTTCATTCTCAGCCGTCGAATGTTGAGGTTCCAATTCGAAGTGCCTGTCTCTCTCGAACACGCGGTGAAATGCTGCGATTTGGCCGGTTTCCACGAAAGACCGCAATCTGCAATCATCAAATGGTGAGATACTTTAATTTTTCAATTCAGTAACTTAAATCAGGTTGCAAAATTTGTCCGCGTGATTTATGCTGACTTTATTTGATAGTTTCAAGGTACACACGCCACACTTTTGGCCGGGACTTGAATAATGATATTCCCCAAAGATTTCAAGTGACACTATGAAGAGTTGACGATAATTATACCGATTTCGAATAAAATACGAGAGTTATTAAAAGAATTCGGGTGGATTCATGGGCGCGTAGCGATATGAACATTAAACAAAAACCCTCATTTAAAGCGTGTTTCGTGATTTGCACGCTTTTCACTTGGACTTTGTTGACAGCGGTTTACCAAATGAGCAATTGATTGGTTTTGTGGTGTCAAAATTAAGCGGTGTTATGAAAATGGTCTATTGAATCAATCGGCAGTTGGAAGTGGAACAGCTATAAATTTCCATTTTACTACCTATCGGTTGCACGAGCAATAACGTAACGCAATACGAAGCTCTTGAACTCGCCATTACGCGCTCGAGAGTAGTTGTATGATAATTAGCATTTTTCCAGCGTTATTAGACAATGCGCGTGAACGCCAGTTGAGGCATAGAATTATGGAAGAAGACTCGAGTAGCACAAAAACGTAGATTGTTCTTACATTAAGAAAGTTAACGAACCTTTGGTTGATGTTCTTCAGAGCTTTAGGATTCATTGTTGCATTTATAACTGGGAGCACTAGCGGTTGTTGCAAGTACTTGGCCGAACCAAGATGAAGATGCGATAGTTTCAGCTTTCCCTCATCCGAGATATCTAACAAGGCCATGTGTAAAAAAGGTATATCTCCAAACCATATTTGCTTTCCTGACTGAAAGTCTCCCGCTTCCAAGTCTTTTGTTCGCTGATGCCAGAGAGTTTTCATTTCATCGTCAGTCTGTTAGAATTGAAATTTTATTAATGGACTTTGGAAATGAGATTAAAGTGTTCAAAAATCTTCACCGATTGTTTAACATTGTCGTATAAAGTCGGAAAAATGAAAACTTTGGCGTCGGGTACTTTCAATAAATCCGGAATTCCGTTAATGTTCTCTATCTTCTGAGACGAGAAATTGGCTTTCAAAACTCCGTTGAACAAATTGACGAAAACCACTACTATCAAGAGATAAACGCCAACGCTGAAGCGAATCGCCAGTGACGAAGAAACATCGAAGCCTGCACCGACACAAACCAAAAGTACAAGATTGAGTGGTTGCAGGCACTGTTCATTTACTTCACTGTACTGGACGTGTGGGTGTGTCTGTGTGCACTGTTACATCGAAGGGGAGCGCGTTCGCGGTTCGCAATCAAAGCAAACGGGTTTGAAATTTCTAGACCGCATTCATACTTAATGGAAATTCGAAAAAGTTGTAGTTCACTACCTTAGCTATTCCGCGTTTAATAGTGGCTGTAAAGTATTAAGGACGGATTTTTTAGAAATCGGCATTATCTCTCTATTGTCAACGTCATCTTATCTTTATCGATACTCGAAAGTTGTTCTCAGATGTTGCTTGTTAAATCTTATTATATCCACAACTTTGTTTATAAAAAATCGTTTATCCACTAATTTGTGGAAAATGGATAGAAAATGCCCACCTCTAGGGGTTTTATTTCTCTTTTGATTGGATGTACTTTTAACTTTGCGCGTCCCCCATAGATGGCATGGAAAATTTATAGATTTATACGGCATCTTTCGTGTTTAGTGTTTACGCGTGCGACGGTGCGAGACAGGCAAGGGGGGCTCACGCTCCCTTCAAAAAATTTTTTCTCTCCAACAACTCGCTTGTGTGACGTCACACTAGACCACCACGGCTCTGCTTATCAAAGGAATCAGGGCGCTCGCTTTAAAATTTTGTAACTAACTGCCCTTTAATTTCCAAAATTTGAAAAGCCCGTCCCGGCCTGGCCCGATAAATTGTTGGACTCTGGAGACTCTACCTTTTCCCAAAATGGCTCCGAAATAAAGAAAGAGTTTTTGAGCAGCGACGGACATCATTGATCCTGGAATTCCCTTGAATCGCTTGTGAATGATATCAATCATCGTTAAGACTCCCATAACGCAAAGCAACCCGCTCCAAATCTGAAAAAAGTGTTTTCAGAGAAGCAACGATTTTGAATTACTTTGCCAAAAAATAGACGTAATTACTAGATGGCTCTCAAGCACCCTATAGCTGGAGGCTCCTAGCAGCCCACAAACTAAATGATATGTTTATTTTGTATTTGTAGACGATAACCTTGTGTTTCATAAATTATAGTTAAGTAATTAGGATAAACAATGGGTGTAGTTCTTTGCATTTAATTCTGACATCCACAATTGCAACGCTAATCAAAGCTAGTTCAGGAAAAGAGCTTACACTTAGAGATGTGAAATTACCGTAATTTTTAACAAGTCGCGAAAAAACATTTACGTATCAGCAAATGTGGATGAGAGGGAAAGCATGACAATGGCCATAGAGCCTGTGTTAAAAAACGTGGACATCAAAGTTTCGCCAATAACTATTTAGTTTACTAGTGACTGATGGACTTGCAAACTCGCGACTGAAAGTAGTGTACACATTTATGCTCCTTGGTTTAACCATAACCCACTCGATCACGCGCATCACTGCTCGCGTTATAAATTACCGAGATTTGTTTTAAACGTATCTAGTTTTATGTGCTCTTCTATTGCTTCGATAACCTTACTTAAATCCCTATTATACCTTCAAATACCTTTTAAAACATTACCAGCTACTATGTCCTGACATCAAACACAAATCGAGGAAGGTCTAGCATACACAATAGCAGACGACGCTAACCACGTAACCGCGAAATAACACAAGACCTATTTTAAGGGAGTGAACAGTCCCAGTATAGCTACGCCAATAAAACGGTCAACTACGGCGAAACTCTGATGACTCGCGACTTATGGCCATTTTCATACTTTTCCTCTCATCCACTTTTGGTATCAGCTAGGTGTGGTTGGGAGTGGGGAGGGCGTTTGAGTTTCCTATGAGCTTATTTAGTACAGTATTCGTATTTTTTAACTCATTTAGGTAATATTCGGTTGGGGTACATTAAGATCTTACCACACATAGCTGAAAAGGTTTTATCGTCTACCCAACATACACAGCAACCCAGCCTTCATACATAGTGCCCTTTCCGCCTGAAAATGAATCTCTCACACTAGCTCCCCGCGCTAACCCCAGAAACCGTAGTAAAGAGAAAATATTTTAATTTGAAACGCTTTCAACAAATGGGCTTCGCTACAGCTGTCCATCAAATTAAACCAAATTGGAGGGTTGCCACGATACCAATGTTGTTTACCAATACTCCCAAGAGACGGAGCAGGGGTCCCGACTAATTAGTTTTACGTCCGTCCGAAGTTAGTTAAACTGCTGCAAACGCAAACAAAAGCCCCAATGTAATTTTTTTTATCGAAATTCTTTGCTTAATCTAGCCACACTTGTTCCTGCTGTACCCCGGCCACAAACACAAACAAACACACGTACAGATCATCAGTGCAAAGCAAGGTCCGCTTACATAACCACACCTAGCAAAATTACCTGTAAGTTAGCGATTAAAATTATGGAATAACAAAAATAACCGTAATTTATGATATTTTATATTATAACAGGCTTATTACCGTAGTAATTTACGTGATATACCGGTAAAATTTGTAAAATTACTGTTATTTACGTCGTACTCTCTATACTTACACCAATGGAAATAGTTTTTAAATCGTCGAAGGCTCCGACTGGTGCAGCGTTGAACGTCAGATTTTTGGCAGACAGTAATCTTTGATGGGCGTACGTGACTGGAACTGTGAATTTTGAGGACAAAAGCATTCGCATTCCAAAGTCGTAAGTGATTGGTTGTGCTAGCAGGTCCACTTTCTGGAAGTGCGTATGAGAAAAACAGTTTGTAGTTGGCCCTTAATGGGAGCATGAAGGGATGAAGCAAGTTGAACTCATTCGCTTTAAAATTATACAGTGAAATGAAAAAAGGTTAATGAAAAATGTTGCCTGAAATGTATTCTCGACTATTTTTACTCTGAACTTCCAAGCAAAGCTCGACCATCCATTTTAAATAGGCCTTGTCAAGAAAACTAGAGTGCTCTCTGCAGGTTGAGAAGATTTCACATACTAGAGTTTTGGCGGAGAACATTTCGTCAGTGGAACACGATCTAACACGCTACTACGTCACACTTGTTACGTATTTGACTTTTTTAAACTTTGCGAGTCAAATGGTTTTGTATTACTCGTCGCTAGGGGTCGCTAACGAACTAGTCAAAGCAGGCTACAATAAACCTTAGAACAAATATGGCACCCGAACATCGTGGTTGTTGTTTCTCATTCTTAATTAACACTCGAAAGAACCAGCCATTATAATTTGTTAAGCGTGAAAGAAACCTAACTTGTATAAAAGAACGTAAAAACACTCGAGGACCGTCGCTCCGTCGAATTTTTCAGAGCAAGAAAAGCAATTCTCTGGCAGTTTTTGAGATCAGTGGAAAACGCGACTCAGGGCGAGTGTTGCACTCGTGTTCCCGGTGACGGACACTTAGTGTTCTAGTGCAGTCGGTGGACATCGCTATTACGTTTACCCAATCAGGCCTGGATCTAGCCAGTGAGGGGCCTAGGGCACATTGCTAACGCGAGGCCCCTAATTTTTTAGTATAGGTTAAAAATTCCATATTTATTCATTAATATCGAAATCATTGACAAATTCCTCGAGGCTCAAGGACTTTATATCAGAATGTCGTCAGCTTATATTTTGGTTGCCCCCACAATTGTGGCATGGCCTAATAGATCACGCATTCCCGCTTCACAAAACTGCTAGCGCATGGTCTGCATGGGTTATGACCATTCATGAACGCTTGTAATTCTCGTTCTTGGGAAAGTTTTTATGTGGCCTTTACACGCTCAATTTTTTGCGCAAATTAAATGGGGAACATCTATAAATTAATCATCTTAAAAATTATTCCCAAGACTTTTCACTAATTGTGCAATTCAAAATCCATCAAGATATTTAAAGCTCATTATTTAGAAAAAACCTTATAATTTTATTGGACAAATATATTGATGGAATTCAACATGATATATTCAATTGTATTGAATATATTTTGATCACAATAAAATTGTTGATGCTGAGTCCGGGTACAATTTTATTGTCCAAACATTACATATAAAGCGTCAAATACACAAACTTTAATGTTATTCGAAAACGAAATATTGTTCAATTGTTTGAATAACATTTTGCGGATAAAAACTCATTCACATTTTTTACGCAAATATTGTCCAAAATTTACCGCAAATGATGTTCAATTTCCATTATATTTGAACTTTGCACAAATGTTAGTCTGGATAACATTTTATTTATACTTCGTAACTTAAACAACGAGCCCTACGATTTTTGTGCCAATTATTGAGCGTGTAGGGTCCCCAGTTTTATTGCAACATAAGCTTTCTATTATGTTCCCAGTGGTATGTTAATGTAAAGCCAACCCGACACGTTCAATAATTTGCGCAAAAAACGTGGGGCCCGTTGTTTTAGTTACAAAGTATAAATAAACGCTATCCAGACTAAGTTTTCTGCAAAGTTCAAAGCAACAATATTTTTTAGGAAATGGAACATCATTTGCAATAAATTTTGCACAATATATCCATAAAAAAACTGACAATACATATTGTACGAGTTTTTTATTGCTCAATGTTATTTAAACAATTGAACGATATTTCGCATTTGAATAACATTGAATTCTATGTTTTTGACACCTTATATGTAATGTTTGGATAACAAAATTATACCCGGTCTATGGACTCAACATCAACAGTTTTTTTGAGACAAAAATAAATTCAATATAATTGAAAATATCATGTGGAATTTAATCAATATACTCTTCCAGTAAAGTTATAAGGGTCTTTTCTAAATATTAGCCATTCAACAAAATGTTGGATTTTAATTTGCACAACAAAGGAAAAAGTTTGGAATTATCCATAAGATGATGAGCTTTATAGATGCCCCCCCACTTTAATTTGTGTAAAATATTGAGGCTGTAAAGGCCGCATAATCTGAATTCTCGAACAGTTCGATTTATTAAAATAAATTGAAAGGAAAAATTTTGCAATTCTGAAACGGCCCGGGGAGGCCTTTGATATTTAGCGGGGCCCCTCCCAACAGCGGGGCCCTGGGCAGCCGCCCGGTCTGCCTTATGGGAGATCCGGGCCTGTACCCAGTTCCTCTCTTCAACCCATCAAGATCTTTTTAAAGCCTAATCAATCAGCGAAATGAGAATATAATTTTTCAATTCAAGAGTAAAAGCAATATTTGAGCGCTAAGTTTTTTAGTCAAGGCGGAGCTTGTTGCAATTTCGACATCAATAGCGCGCTCTGGTTACATATTCAACTAACGAGATTTTCCAGAAGTAAAATACAGCCAGCGCAGCGGGAGATGGGCACATTTTCAAATTTTCCTCTCTTATCTGGATTAGGCTTGCTTGGCAACTTGAATAGTACACAATGAAACCAAGGGTGGGGCACTTATTTCAAACTTAGGGCTAAAATGTTTTATTTATAGTGACAAACCGTCATGATTTTTTCATCATTAATATCAATCACATGTATATACCTTAAAATAAAAACTCAATTAGGATAGCGACTTTTACAACACCAAGAGCAAAACCAAGCGGGAGTACCAAACTATAAACCTTAACCAAATTTCAATATAGTACAAATTTCACCGAAAATCAAGTTTGCTAAGGGTGGTTTTACAATCCATAAAATGAATCCGACTTTTTGGTGAGAAACACTAGATTTTCCCATAGAGATAACGTCGAAATGTTTTTTACAAGTGAGGGTAAAATATGAAGACAAGTCACGCAAATACAATTTCCGTATTAGCTACGTGTGGTTGGGGGTGGGAAGGGCGTGTTTGCTTCGTATGAGCTAATGTAATACATTATTAGCATTATCTCTTTCGCTAAGGTAATATTCGAGATTACCCAACAGTTGGGGTACTTTAAGTTCTTTTCGTCTATCCTGCCTCCACACACAATCCACAAACATACACACTCACGGATCATAATCTGAAATATCTTTCGTTGCTAAAAACCGATTACAACAACCGATTGAAGGGTCAACGACAACTATAATAAATAACAGCAACACAGCCATTATAAATAATGAGTGCGTGATAACTGTTTATTTAGGAGAAAACGTAACCTTAAATTTCATAAGCAACAAACCGTTAATTTAACGTCAATTATTCAATAATAATTAATATCATTCAATAATAGACTTAAATACGTTAAAGCTGTGAATTTAGTTCCTGTTAGTAGCGTTTGTAAAATAATGAGATATTTTAGGGGCGAACTAAAATTTAGGACAATTAATTTATAATCATAATTGAATAATTTAGTTTAAAATTTAAGTGTGTAATTTATTAATGATTTGTTGTAAAATTTTCTGTAGTTAATTTCAAATCAATATTTAAAATTGTAATCATTAAGTTTGTTAAGCAATGTTCATTTTTAATATTTTAAAAATTTGTCACGGTTTCATTTTCTCGTACCTTTTCTTTCAAGTTGTTTTCGATATTTTTTTGTAAACATGTTTTTTCATTTGAATTTGAAAAACCCCTACGTCAGTGCAAGCGCGGGTATTTTTGCCCAAAGAGGTGTTTTCGATTTTTGAGCCAATAAGATGCCAATAAAAGGAATTGTGGGTCTAAGAAAAAAAAAGTAGCTACCAAAAATAAAAATAAAAATTTAGAGTCTCTCGAGCAGTTAAACCATTAAGTTGGTAAGAAAATTGCTAGGCCCCCTTAAAAACAAAAACAATTAAAACAAATAAATCAATTACTCTTTTGTTAAATTTTACCCGTTTTGTGTACCGATCTAATTTTTTCTACTACCAACACCGAACCGAATCAACCGCGCTTATGGAACCGATGTTTCAGTCCGTCGGAACCGTGAAAACAGAAACTTTTAAGCTCTCCCAAAGCTAAATCAGCTACAGCGTTTTTCGGTATCGTTTGGCTTCCGTAAATTTTACGGTAATTTCTTAGAGTTTACGGACAAGATTAAATTTGTTTTTGCTTAGACGCGTATTCGAAGCACATATTAACAGCTGAGAATTGTATTCCACTTCCATTTGCTCTTGGTTAACGGTTACCTGATATACTTTACCGGAGATGTTTATTATTTTCAAATACGTAATAAACCATTCTTTGGAAAGAATATTTAGGAAAATCCCAAAGCGGCTAGGAAAAATTATTTTAAAAATTTAAATTTCGTTAAAATAAGAGGATTAAATTTAATAAGCTATCATAAAGTTCACAACTATAGTCTGGAACGCGGAATCTCAATGCGCAATTTCTTCAAACTCAAAAATCTCCGATGCACTATTTCGACAATCTTACAGCGTCAAGTTAACGTCACAACGAACACTATCTGTACAATATTCACAACTAAAACGTTTGCAGATATTAATAACTTACCTTTTCAAGGAAACTGGATACGCTTACGTTATAGACCTCTTCTTCCATATTATAAGCAAATAGAAGCCCCTTGTCGAACAGCAAATTTATGCTAAACTTGAATACGTAAAATGAATCTACAGCCTGGCCTCACCAGGAGAAATCAAAACGAGTTTTACCGCCGGAATCGACTGAAGAGTCCAATTAAAACTGCTTATTTTACTGTTATCATTATCCTTAGTAGTGTTTCGACAACAGTTAGTTAAAACGTTCATTTCTAGTCACGAAAAGAGACTTGGATTAACAGCGCCAAACGAGGAGCTCGTCACTCTCAGATTACCGCTCCACCTATTAAAGCATAGCGCGTTATAATTCTAGCGCTGTCAAGAGTAGGCTTTAAAAATTAGGCGTTATCATTTTTGTAAAAAATAACGAGGGAGCAGACTTGTTCACTGATTACGCTGAGTGGCTTGCCCCTCGACGGCAAGTTGGAATAATTACTTTTTGAAATGTTGTCATATACGAGAAGCAATCACGGAGTGTTATTAAAGTCATTTTAGGGTCCGCTTTGTTTCGCACGCACATTTGCGATATCAAAACCTTAAAACTCGACAGCGTTACGACGCCATGAAGTTAAAATGTTCATTTCTAAAGGCCCGTTTACAATCAAGACTTTTTGATAAGAAAGAAAGTCTTTGCGTCAAATGCAATGTTCAGTCAAAGGCAGGAACACAAAATGTAGATGGTTTTCAAACATGCTTCAAATTCAGTTCGAGAAACGGATATCTAAAAGAGTTAAGATATTTGTTTCTCATTTTCTAAAGTGAAAGTAATTGAGTTACGCCCTCTTTAGTCAATTTTATTCATTTGATGCTTGTTTGAAAACGATCCGTGTTGCGGCTTTTCGATTTCGTCAAAAGCTCGAAAGGAAAGGCCAAAGGCAAAGAGCTTGGAAAAAGTTGACTTAAAATGGCCCTTAATTTAGAGACACGGATATAATCTCTATTTACTGTCAAAAATTTGCAATAATGGCTTTGGTAATGATGGTTCAATATTAGGAAAAATAGCTAGCATATCGGTAATTAAAGTTTCGATTGCTTAAACCTTAGATCTTACTGGGCGGAAAAATTAGAACGAAATACGGTGCAAGGAAGTTCGACCGAAATATTTCACGCCAATTGCATGACGGAATTGCCGTTCAGTTTCACAGAACGTGTTTGATATTTTTCGGTAGAAGTTGGCGTAAATTCTGGGTATTCCACCAATGAACAAACGTTTTGGAAAAGGTCTTTGAGCTAAAGGAAACAAGTTGGGAAACCAAACTTCATACTGGTTTTTATGTATAAGGAACAGTTATTGATTGGATATAACTTTTTTTGTATCGTATTAACTGTTTTGAAAGAATTCCAAAGAACTACAATTCGGGCCCTCATTGTATGTTAAAAGTTCAAAGAGATCCATTTAATAGTTTATTTTATGAAAAAATAAAGTTTCTAAGGGTGGTTTTCACTTCAATAAATATAAACGAAAAACTCGAAATTTTTCCATAGAAATAACATGGGAAAATATTTTACAATTAACCTTTTTGTGGCAACCGTAATGCTATAACTAGGGTCAGCTGCCCTAATTTGGAACAGCTCTAATTTGGAACACTTTTCTTAAAATCGTCATAACTTAAGTTTGAGAGCTTCAAATGAATATTTTAGAGGCTCATTTGGAAGAATGAACATCCCTCTATCCATAACACACGGCCTCAAGACTCTATCATAAATTCCAGAGACGATACATGCATAATTAGACAACCTCATATTTTGCAAAATTTATTTTTTCCAAAATGAAGGGAAAGTTCTCCCATGGGTCTCGGGAAATAAGATTTCACGGCAATGGGGAAAACATAGGCTTACGAAAACGATTCCATTGAAAACTTCGGATATTTCTCTTCAAATTAAACACTTTAAACGCCAGGTTAGGCCCAAAAATTATTGAGAAAACTCGAATAGAAAATATGTCATCATTTGCCTAAAATGGAACACTCCGAACCTCGGAAATTTACTCAATCTTTTTACATCCATAACGAATGTTTTACTCACTAAACTTAAACAATGTTTGGTTTCAATCGAAAGACATTTTTGGGGTATTGCTGCTAGAAACGTAAAAATTCCGAGATCATTGATTACAAACAAACGTCAAACAACTCTTATTTACTTCAGCGCCTAGCATTCAAAAAGTAGAATCTACACTGATAATGTTCAACCAAACTCAAGATGTCAGCTACCGCCCATTAGTAAAAGAAGTAGAAACTAATCTTATAAAACTGTTCAGCTTGCAAATAGACATTTGGCCCAGAAGTTTTTTTTGGTGTAAATGTTCATTTTCAACAACATTTTCTACGAGGACAGAACAGTCAGTTAGATGCCTTGCATTTCAATTAAAACTTGAACCTAAAAAGAGAGTGTGCAGCCAGTATGGAGTATTTCAAGATGGCGGCCACTCAAGGTCGAGGGGGCGGGTTTTCCCGTTCTCCTCACTTTACCTGTCAATATTTGATTGATTGATTGTATAGGCTTATAACAAAAGATGGTTTTGTAGGAATAAAGACCATAATATAAAGTGAAAATTATTATTGACAAATTTATTCTAATCGTAATAAAACTAATCACAATTAACATATAAAAGAAACATTGAAAATTAAAAAAAAACATATATTTGGAAAAAAATGTCTGCAGACAAAACCCCAATTAATTAAAAATACAAAAATTATAAATACAAATTAATTTTACAAATTTACTTAAGATACCCATAAGGGGCTGTGGTGTAGTCTGGGAAAACTCTTACTTTATCGACGACGACTTGATATGTTTTAGTTTGATCAATGGTAATTAAAGTGTGATTAGGTAAACGTCGGATTTGGGGGCCAATCGGTACTTGTACAGAGTTCATTTCTGGTTTACCATCGTTGTTTACACCTAACAACTTTTTCATTATATCGAAATTTACGTGGTTCTCAGTAGACGAATTTAAATAAAATCCTTTAACTTTAATTATGTTAGTGATCTTTTCTGTTGCGGGGTCGTAAATATTCATCGAATAATTTTTCGCACCAGCGCTTCCAAACTCACAAATATAGGCGTCTTTGCCGTATGTTCTAACTCATTCTTTAACTCACCAAGATAATCTCCTGTAGGAAGTATAGGGACTCCATCTGGCGAGAGGTAGATAAGGCTGTCCGTATCCATATAAAAACATAGGTCTCCCACCATTTCGAGATGTTTTAAGAGGTGAAGGTGTGCCATAGTCGTAGTATAGCATGCTATAACCACGTTTGTATGCTTGTGAGCGATCTCGTTTTCTGCAATATCTTCTGATTTGACTAAGATGGTATCATCGTTTAAAGTCAATAGACTTTTAACCTCTTTGTCTGGGTTAAGCAGTAGCTCGTATAGGGTTTTGGCGTCTTTTATTATATCTGTTGAGGTGTCTCGTGTTTTGTCCAAACTTTCCCCAAAAAGAGTTCAACATTAGCTTACTCAGGCATCTGAACCCTTCATTCTTTTCAATTTTATCGATGTCTAAATCGATCCCTTCAACTTCTTTGTAATTTTTGACGTAGTTTTCTTTATCCTCCTGAGTGACGCATTCAGCAGGGAAGCCGCTAGCCAGAGTTTTATACTCGAGGAAGGCGTTTACATAATCTTTAAAAAGACCACCTTGTTTGGTCTCGGGATCGTATTGGGTTATTTTGTATGCCCAGGCTTCATACATGTGTGTTATTTTGTATCCTCGTTCTACGGCGTATCTTAGTTCATCTGTTACCCAGGTAACCCGCAGTTCCCTTTGATCAGGTGTGTGTGTGTGCAGTCCCCCTGGAATTGAGTTTTGCAACAGGTGTAACAAAGGGGAAAGGTTAACTTCCCGTTTATCCTAGCTGGCAAAACCGGATGTATCAGGTTTTGAGCCGGAAGTACGTCGCATTTGAGAAGCCCATCGAATGAGAAGATGTCGGGGAAATTATCCAAAATAATTTTAGGGTGTCCGACAGGAATTTTTCCCGTTTTGTTGACGAAAGGGTACAAGCTAGTGAAATCCACGTAGTGCATTTTTTCTGTACCCGTTGTTTTATGATACAGTTTGTTAGCACCGCAGCGTCCGCAGAAGAAAGCGTCGCGAGGGTTCAGTCTTTTGGATGTTTTAACGCGGATGTCGTTCCGTTTTCAAAATTCATTAATTTCGGGGTTATTTGTTTTGTCTTGTTGCCATTCACATTCCCATTTGACATTGACTGTATATCCCAGGGCTTCTAGTTTGCTAATTTTCTTCTCAGTTCTCGTGTATCTTGTGTTTAACGTTTCAATAGGGTCACCATGTAACATCTTGTTTCTATTGATGGGAAAGTGTATTTTGCATCCATGATAATAGCATCCCATATATTCGAACACTTCTTGTTGTTTGAACAATAGCCATCTACCTTTAGGGTTTGGATTTTAACCTCTTTGCCTCTGAACGAGGATTGAATAGGCATATTTCTCTCATGAGCAGTCCATTCAAGCCATTCAATGGCGCCTAAAGACTGGTTCTCACCAAGTCTGTAATAGTTTGTTGGGATGATGCTAATGGTGTTCGATTTGAGATAATTTTTTCGATACACATAGGAACAGACCCCTGGGAGGGTAACTGAGCCGCAATTAAATGGGTCTACGCTCGTAACTTTTAGTAGGAGGGACCGAAAAGTTAAACATCATAAAAATAGGAGTAGAGTGTCGTTTTCGCAATAATAATAAAGCTCATTTAAAAAATTAAAGCCTTTGCCCTTACTGACTTCTGAGGTATGCCATTTCATAAAGGAGTCCAAGTTTTTCCTGGTAAAGTACTGGCACCCGTAAGCCTCTGTGGGGGGTAAAGTATTTTCTAACACGTAGTTTGTCTCCTCCTGTCTGTCAATATCGAACGCGTGATCAACTACGTTGAAAAGAAAATGGGGAAAGTACCCCTTGGCGGCGTTAGGGAGGCCGAAAGTGGCGGGGAACTTAGATAAAGCTACGGGGATAAAATTGTACGAATCGAGGAATAATAGATTAGAGAGCTTCATCTCTAAAATGCGCGTACCGTTAATTTTCAGAGTTTCGGGGACAAATTTCTCGTCTCGGTTAATTATTTCCCTAATTAATAGTTGATTGTCGTAATTGCTACCAAAATGGGACAGTACGATAACTTTTTTCACGTCGAATAAGCTGACTAAGTAGTCTAGGAACGCAGCTATGGGTTTTCCACCAGTGAAACGTTGTTTGCGAGGTCCAAATTGGTTGCATTTGATGCAATTAAAATCTAGGGATTGTTCTTCTATACAATCTTCGCAAACTGAGATGCTAACGCATAAGATGGCTTGATGTTCATACGCCCCCAATTTCTCCTGGCATATTTTCGTCTGTATGCATTCCACATCAAAGAAAACATACATTAGTTCAGGTATATTACGACGAGGTTTTTTCGAGGGGATAGCGCTGGGGTTTTTATCCTTAATCACTTGAATGTAGCATAAATGTTCGCTGGGTTGATGTTTTCCACATACTTGACAATACATTTCTCCACAAGTGTGTTTAGTCTTGCGGTTTCCGAAATCTATTGCTTTAAAACAGTTTTTACAAAAGTAGAGCCTCTCACAAAGAGGTTTTTTGTTACCTGCGGGGATCAAATGACTGTTATAACAGTCCTCGCATCAGAATTTTCGCAAGCATGACCCACATGTTTTTTCACTACCGTGACAAACCGTTGGACGCATACATTTAAAGCACCAGTCGTTGCATTTATGAGATTGAATACGCCAGTAGGGAGTGAGACACTTCTCGCAAAAGTACTCGTGACTAAAAAGAGGCTTTAAATTGGTAATAACGTTGTAGTGATTATTTTCGTTAAGTAGAAAGAGGCGGGGTCTGGTGTCTGTAGGGTTGTTTTCGCCTAATATTAAAATGGGTACCCTATTTTCGAATTTATAGACAAAGATGGAGTAACCCGATAAGTATAGTTTAAATTTCTGGAACGAGTCGGGGGTCCCGCATTCGTCTAGGGCGACTCCTGCCTTACGACATAGCTCTAAAGCGGCTGTTTTTGGCATTTTGTTGAGGGGACCTATTCTGGATATGCTCTTGTAATGAACTTTTAACTCTTTGTTGTTTTCATTGTTCATGTAGTCACGATGCGAAATAGCTACACAAAGACTTCGGGCCAAGCAGAGATTATCGGTACTCATAATCCGACGTATTCCACGCCTATCTTTAGAGAAAATACCGAAGGGTTTAAGATGACGACGACTTGATCGGCCGTATCCTTCGGGAATTCTCACTATATGGAATATTATTTTTATGGGACCTTGAAAAAAATGTTTAATTTCGTCGTCGTAAAGCAGTTTGGCTAGTTGGTCAAAGAGAATAGAGGGATCTACTTGGTCTAGTCTTTTAAAGGATAATTCTAATTCAGACCTGCAATTTATACCTAAGCTTCTCAATGTTATTTGGACATAATCTGTTGCTCTGTACTCATTTAACACGTGCTCTGTAATACTACTTATACTGTCAACGGGATCATCAGTGATGTTTAGAACTATTTCTCTACCATACATATTAAACTGTTCATAGAATTTTTCGCTCTGTTCCAAGATTTCGCAATGAGGGACATCCTGAATAGGTGAAGGGGGTAGCCGCCACCCCACTGATCGTACATATTGGCCTCGGCTTCTTCCTAGTCCACGAGAGACTCCTGTTCACTGGGTAGGTAGTCGGAGAAGTTCAGAGACAGGTACTCAAAGGGGTCGTTTTGTTGACATTCCTGATTCAAAAATGCCGCCATCTCTATATCGTATTGTGGATTGTTGAAATCGTTGATTAAAGATTCTTCCTGGTTAGTGGGTAGTAATTCATTCCGGCGTCTTTCGATGCGTTCGGCGTAAGAAATATTTAAAGGTCTAGGAATTAAGTTACTTTAGTGGTTTAGTTGGTCAATTGTATCGCAGTCTTCCGGTGTTCTAGGGACGGTTCTCATGTATTCAATGACATCAAGGAATGTCTGAATTATATTTAAACCCCCATTCGTAATAAAAGTGGGTAAAGTTGATGGTACATTGGCAGGGTCGATGTGTAAATAGGCACATAGGAAAAAATAAAACTTGTATAGTACTGGTAGTGGCCAAGGCCTATTTACAGCTAGTTCATCCAAATTCCAGCGAAGTGATTCGGGATCCATCTTGATGTTACGTACGTGTTGGCGATCCGGTGGCAGGACAAGAGGGTGTTGGCGATCCGGTGGCATGCGAAGAGGGTGTTGGCGATCCGGTGGCAGGAGAAGAGGGTGTTGCGGATCCAGTGGCAGGAGAAGAGGGTGTCGCCGATCCGGTGGCAGGAGAAAAGGGTGCTGGCGATCCGGTGGCAGGAGAAGAGGAAACTGGAGATCCGGTGGCAGGAGAAGAGGGTACTGGCGATCTGGTGGTAGGCGGAGAGGGTGTTGGCGATCCGGTGGCAGGAGAAGAGGGTGTCGCCGATCCGGCGGCAGGAGAAGAGGGTATCGCCGATCCGGTGGCAGGAGAAGAGGGTGCTGGCGATTCGGTGGCAGGAGAAGAGGGTACTGGCTTTCCGGTGGCAGGAGAAGAGGGTGTCGCCGATCCGGTGGCAGGAGAAGAGGGTGTCGCCGATCCGGTGGCAGGAGAAGAGGGTGTCGCCGATCCGGTGGCAGGAGAAGAGGGTGTCGCCGATCCGGTGGCAGGAGAAGAGGGTGTTGGCGATCCGGTGGCAGGAGAAGGAGGTGTCGGCGATCCGGTGGCAGGCGGAGAGGGTGTCGCCGATCCGGTGGCAGGAGAAGAGGGTGTTGGCGATCCGGTGGCAGGACAAGAGTGTGTTGGCGATCCGGTGGCAGGAGAAGAGGGTGTTGGCGATCCGGTGGCAGGACAAGAGGGTGTTGGCGATCCGGTGGCAGGAGACGAGGGTGCTGGCGATCCGGTGGCAGAAGAAGAGGGTACTGGAGGTCCGGTGGCAGGCGGAGAGGGTGTCGCCGATCCGGAGGCAGGAGAAGAGGGTGTCGCCGATCCCGTGGCAGAAGAGGGTGTCGCCGTTCCGGTGGCAGGCGGAGAGGGTGTTGGCGATCCGGTGGCAAGAGAAGAGGGTATCGCCGATCCGGTGGCAGGAGACGAGGGTGCTGGCGATCCGGTGGCAGAAGAAGAGGGTACTGGAGGTCCGGTGGCAGGCGGAGAGGGTGTCGCCGATCCGGAGGCAGGAGAAGAGGGTGTCGCCGATCCCGTGGCAGAAGAGGGTGTCGCCGTTCCGGTGGCAGGCGGAGAGGGTGTTGGCGATCCAGTGGCAGGAGAAGAGGGTGTTGGCGATCCGGTGGCAGGACAAGAGGGTGTTGGCGATCCGGTGGCAGGACAAGAGGGTGTTGGCGATCCGGTGGCAGGCGGAAAGGGTGTTGGCGATCCAGTGGCAGGAGAAGAGGGTATGGCGATCCGGTGGCAGGACAAGAGGGTGTTGGCGATCCGGTGGCAGGACAAGAGGGTGTTGGCGATCCGGTGGCAGGAGAAGAGGGTGTTGGCGATCCGGTGGCAGGACAAGAGGGTGTTGGCGATCCGGTGGCAGGAGAAGAGGGTGTTGGCGATCCGGTGGCAGGCCAAGAGGGTGTTGGCGATCCGGTGGCATGCGAAGAGGGTGTTGACGATCCTGTGGCAGGAGAAGAGGGTGTTGCGGATTCAGTGGCAGGAGAAGAGGGTGTCGCCGATCCGGTGGCAGGAGAAAAGGGTACTGGCGATCCGGTGGCAGGAGAAGAGGGTACTGGCGATCTGGTGGTAGGCGGAGAGGGTGTTGGCGATCCGGTGGCAGGAGAAGAGGGTGTCGCCGATCCGGCGGCAGGAGAAGAGGGTATCGCCGATCCGGTGGCAGGAGAAGAGGGTGCTGGCGATCCGGTGGCAGGAGAAGAGGGTACTGGCTTTCCGGTGGCAGGAGAAGAGGGTGTCGCCGATCCGGTGGCAGGAGAAGAGGGTGTCGCCGATCCGGTGGCAGGAGAAGAGGGTGTCGCCGATCCGGTGGCAGGAGAAAAGGGTGTTGGCGATCCGGTGGCAGGACAAGAAGGTGTCGCCGATCCGGTGGCAGGACAAGAAGGTGTCGCCGATCCGGTGGCAGGAGAAGAGGGTGTTGGCGATCCGGTGGCAGGACAAGAGGGTGTTGGCGATCCGGTGGCAGGAGAAGAGGGTGTTGGCGATCCGGTGGCAGGACAAGAGGGTGTTGGCGATCCGGTGGCAGGAGAAGAGGGTGCTGGCGATCCGGTGGCAGGACAAGAGGGTGTTGGCGATCCGGTTGGAGGACAAGAAGGTGTCGCCGATCCGGTGGCAGGACAAGAAGGTGTCGCCGATCCGGTGGCAGGACAAGAAGGTGTCGCCGATCCGGCGGAAGGAAAAGAAGGTGTCGCCGATCCGGTGGTAGGAGAAGAGGGTGTTAGCGATCCGGTTTCAGGAGAAGAGGGTACTGGCGATCCGGTGGCAGGAGAAGAGGGTGCTGGCGATCCGGTGGCAGAAGAAGAGGGTACTGGCGATCTGGTGGCAGGCGGAGAGGGTGTCGCCGATCCGGTGGCAGGAGAAGAGGGTGTTGGTGATCCGGTGCCAGGAGAAGAGGGTGTCGCCGATCCGGTGGCAGGACAAGAGGGTGTTGGCGATCCGGTGGCAGGAGAAGGGGGTGTCGGCGATCCGGTGGCAGGCGGAGAGGGTATTGACGATCCGGTGGCAGGAGAAGAGGGTATCGCCGATCCGGTGGCAGGAGAAGAGGGTTCTGGCGATCCGGTGGCAGAAGAAGAGGGTACTGGCGATCTGGTGGCAGGCGGAGAGGGTGTCGCCGATCCGGTGGCAGGAGAAGAGGGTGTTGGTGATCCGGTGCCAGGAGAAGAGGGTGTCGCCGATCCGGTGGCAGGACAAGAGGGTGTTGGCGATCCGGTGGCAGGACAAGAGGGTGTTGGCGATCCGGTGGCAGGAGAAGAGGGTGTTGGCGATCCGGTGGCATGCGAAGAGGGTGTTGGCGATCCGTTGGCAGGAGAAGAGGGTGTTGCCGATCCGGTGGCAGGAGAAGAGGGTATCGCCGATCCGGTGGCAGCACACCGACCTGTGGGTTAACGTCCCATGCTCAAACCAACTGAGCTACCGAGGCCTACGACCTCATAGCAATTAAGTTTTTTAGCGTTATTCAAAGGATGAAAGGTTACAGCGTGGGAAAGTAAGAAAATGATTTATATCCCTGTTGCGAATGATGTCGGTGGTTCAAATCTACCCCAAAGGTAATTCATTCGGTATAATTATCGTCAACTCTTCATAGTGTCACTTGAAATCTTTGGGGAATATCATTTTTCAAGTTTCGGCCAAAAGTGTCGTGTGTACCTTGACACTATCAAATAAAGTCAGCATTAATCACGCGGACAAATTTTGCAACCTGATTTAAGCTACTGAATTGAAAAATTAAAGTATCTCACCCATTTACGATTGCAGATTGCGGACTTTCGTGGAAACCGACCAAATCACAGCATTTCACCGCGTGTTCGAAAGAGACTTTCACTTCGAATTGGAACCTCAACATTCGTGGGCTGAGAATGAAGTCCACGTACTCGGGTTCAACGACATTGAAGCCAAGTTCCGATTGTGGGCGGCAATGCTTGGAGTCGCTTCTTTCTTCTTCACCGTCGAGCTACTGACAAGATTCCAGTTTCGAGAACCACTGCACATCATTAAGCTTAAACGAAGATTGTAGGAATGAAAACCCTCGCAACGGAACTTTAAACCAGAAACTGATTTAAAACGATTTTGACCCGAACAAAAACATGGCTAAGAGTCGGTTCAGACTAGTATTTATTTGCATAAAGCATAGGTATCTTCATGGTTAAATGACACATCAAAATTGTACACCACCCGTAAGCAAAGATTACAAATTTTAAGACTTGGAGCGAGGCCGCATTCGACCGAATTCAGTTTAGCATACACAATAGCAGACGACGGTAACTGCGAACTAGCACAAAGACTACTTTTAGGGAGTGACTAAGGCTAATATAGCTACGCCGATTCAACGGCCAATCATGGCGAAACTCTGATGCCTCGCGACTTCTGGCCACTTTCAAACTTTGCCCTCATCCACGTTTGGTGATACTAAGCTAGGGTCTACTTCATTTATTGTCGTTTGCGAATGAAACCAAGTTTATTTAATTAAGTTAAGCTAAAGTTACTATAATAGCGTGTAAATAGCTAACGCAATCTTCGGCAAATACTCAACTGACCAAAGTTCAGAGTGAAACAAAATAGAAGTTCTTACAATAATTGTAACTGTAAACAAATTCTTCTGTTGGCGAATGAAAGCAGTCTTTTTCAAAATTTCCAAAAATTTGCATGATCTAGTGAGGGTGCGTCCAATTAGGGAATCCAAAGTTAATAGTATATACTACTTAAATTACTTAGAATATTGGAATTACTAATATTTTTGTAAAACCGCGATGACTCTTAAATCGAATATACGCGTATGAATTTGTTAACGAGATATATAAATTACTACAAAGATATTTACTGATGTATTCTAAGAAATAAATGGAAAATAAATAATTACTAAATGTATTTGTGGGAAAATAAATAATTACTAAATGTATTTGTGGGGAAATAAATAATTACTAAATGTATTTGTGGGGAAATAAATAATTACTGAATGTATTTGTGGGAAAATAAATAATTACTAAATGTATTTGTGGGAAAATAAATAATTACTAAAGGTATTTGTGGGAAAATAAATAATTACTAAATGTATTTGTGGGAAAATAAATAATTACTAAATGTATTTGTGGGCAAATAAATAATTACTAAATGTATTTGTGAATGTATTTGTGGGCAAATAAATAATTACTAAATGTATTAGTGAGAAAATAAAGACAACCAAAAATAATTCTCGGTTTTTGATACTGTTTAAATTTATTTAAGCAAAGTAAACTTTTATAACGGGTTAAAATTTAATTGACAAAGAGAAAACAACATATTAATTATTGCATTTTTTCAATACTGAACGTTGAATTATAAAAAGACGGGCTCCACTACGACGGGGAATGGCGCTGCGCGTAATACCGAAATGGCCTATTCACATCTTGGTTATTAGTTTTAAAATAAAAATAAAGACGCTTCGGCTGCTCCGAATTAAGAAAGTAAAGATTTTGAATTGCATTTTTGAATGAAATCAACGCTGTCCCATGAAAAGGACAAGGGTCTGTTTTTCTTAGAGATAAAAAAGTTGGTTGACTGTTTGGCGGGTGCCACATTTTGATTCGGCACCGGCTTTCCACATGACAGATTATGTAACACTCGTTTTAAAGTTGGGTAGACTGACAACCGACTAATCGGCCCGAAGCCGTTGCGCTGCAGGAGCAACCTCGTCGGTTAATCTCCGATCTTGCTTGAGTGCGAATCTAACTAATTAGAGTGGTGATAATCTTGGTAGCTAGTATTCCCTTCATATTTGCCTTTAACCTTCTATTAAATGTTGTTTCTGACAATCACGTAATCAAAATGACATCCAAGTTGTATCGCTCTTAGTAAGCCATGGGCTCGTCCCCTTACTTTCGTATGGAAAACTACCATGAGTCCTCTTCTTTTACAGTTTGAGTAGGAAAGTTTTCTTTGGAGTTTTTGGGCAATTCATGGCGTTACAATACCCCCGCCTAAGGGTGCCGATATTTAGTTAAAGGCATCAAAGAGGTGAAATCGAATTGAACAATTCAAAACCCAAAAAATATGCAATACATATTCGTTACACGTAAGGCGGTATTACACAAATATGAATGCTTGAATCAGCGGAACTTAAAACTATACAAATGTTTATAGAGTATACAATGAAAATTTAGAACGAGAAACCACACCTAAGCCGGATAACGAGCTATGGGTTTTGGGTTACGTTTGGGTTTTGTCAGAGCGATTGACTCGGGAACAGTGGCGTCGCCAGGGTCTCGAATTTGGGAGTGCTTAAGCCCTCCCTAAAGTACTGTTTCGAATTTTTCAAAACACATCACTTTTATCACGGCACCCTCTTGTCTATAAGGCGAATATTATAGTAATAAAATAAGGAAAAGTAATTAAGGACTGAACGCATGTTTTATCACAAAAGCTTCCGCATCACACAAATTAATTTTATTACTGTTAAAATGTTTGAATATAACTTGACATTGACTATATCAGGACTAGACTAAGTTCGAGTGTGACTAGTGGAATTGCTAATTGAGGGGGACAGTTAATGGCAAAATTTCAACTATTCGATTCGGAAATCCTCGGTTCTTTAGTGGGTAGAGGACGGGGAGAAGTTATTTTTTAGACCTTGCTTCGGAAGGCACGCGAATGAGGCGAAAGGGGGAAGATGTTGCCCTCAGTGCTTGGGACAGTGTAGGGTAGCTATGCTATAGAAAAGTCATGAAAATAGACTGTTACGACTGTATACATACGCTCTAGATGATATAAATATGAAATAGTGTTTCTATGTGTATTTCACTTTCATGTAGTAAAAACTTCAATTCACCCTAACTGAATAATTAGGAGAGGCTTTCAGTAAAACTATGGGGGCGCTTCAGAGAATTTTCAGGGGGCTCAAGCGCCTCCAAAAAACCCCTGGCGACGCCACTGCTCGGGAAGGTCATTATCGCTGTCTGAACAATGTGTGCCACAGGGTGTTGGATTAAAGGTTTCTTTAAGGAACCAACGACAGAGTTGAAGTCCCGCGACAGATAGGGCTTAATGTTTTGCACGTGGTACGTGCACTTTGGTACGAGTTTGGAGCCTTTACGTTCAGCGAGAACGTAATTGACGTCAGAAAGTTGACTCTGAATTTCAAAAGGGCCATCATAGCCCTCAGATAACTTTTTGGTTACGCGAGCGGCTTTGTTTGATAACGTATGCGTCTTGACTTGAACCTGTTGGCCAATGGTGTATTCAACGTGCCTGTGAGACTTATCATAATTGGTCTTTTCTTAACATGTGCCTGTTCCCTTGCGGCTAGAACATTAGTTTTTATAATTTCATTTCGTTCCACTATTTTAGAGATATGAGCGGAAGGAGTGGGTTCTGCTGTCTGACCCACCCTAGATAATATCATCTGTAACGGTAACTTCATTTCACGACCCGTGAGCATATAATAGGGGCTGTATCCGGTTGAGGAATTTACAGCGGAACGCAGCGCCAGTGCTAATTTTGAGAGGCTCTCGTCCCATTTCTGGTGTTGACCTTCTACATAGGCTGCAATCATGGGTTTAATCGTGCGATTTTCCCGTTCTGTGGGGTTAGCTTGGGGGTGGTACGTAGTGGTGTTGCGTACTTTTACCCCCCAGTCATAGCAAACCTCTAGGAAGTAATTAGAGTCGAATTGGCTACCGTTATCAACTATTAGGTAACGAGGAACGCCATATCGCGGAAAGACTTCTTCCGTTAGACGTTTCGCGATGGCGATGGAGGTCCCTGCGCGCAAAGCCAATAGTTCGACATATTTCGAGAAATTGTCGACAATGACGAGCTAAAACGTATTCCGTTTAGAACTAACGAGAAACGGTCCCATCAGGTCGCCAAAAATTACCTCCCAAGTTTCCGTAGGCTTGATTGTTTGTAGGAGGCCTGAGGGTTTCTGATTGTCGTATTTGAACTTTTGACAAATATCGCAGGAACCGACACAACGCGCGCAATCCGAGCCCATGGTATCCCAATAAACAGTTTTGCGTAATCGCCATAGGGTACGTTGAACACCGAGGTGCCCTGCTGTGGGGTCATCATGAAGTTCACGAAGGACGCTTAAACGCAGAGAGGGAGGAATGATGGGTCGCCACGCGATTGGTTGAGCGAGTTTAGCCTCGTGTCTGCAAGGACGAGTTTCAATTAGCCTGTAAAGTATGACATCGGACACGCAATAACTGGGTGCCTTACTTTTGACTTTTCGCCCTAATTTTTAAACCGTGGGTAGGGCGCCTGTCAAGATATAAGTTTTAAGGGCCAAAATGGAGGGATACTTATCTAGGGCCTGAGCCAAGGTACGCAATTCCCTAATTGGGGAACAAATGTCGTCTTCGGCGGATATGGTACTAACGCCAGGAGAGGATAACGCGGGTCTATCAATTTGACTGCAAATTTCTTCAAAACGCATAGATTCGGTTAAGAAGTGGTCATTGGTATCAATAGGGCTGCGGGATAATGCGTCCGCTACGACGTTATCCTTCCCTTCCGATGTTCGACTTTAAAGTTGAACTTTTGCAGTTCAATAGCCCATCTGGTGAGTTAGGATGAGGCGTTTTTCATTTTAGCAAGCCATTGCAGCGCGCTATTATCAGTGATTAAAGAAAAGGCAACGCAATCTAAATAATGGCGGAATTTGTTAGCGCTCCACACTACAGCCAGCAACACCCGTTCAGTCGCCACGCCTTACCAGGGATACTAGATGTTTAAAGAGGGATTATCAGCTCGAGCCTTTCACGGCAGAGGGTTTTTATCGGGGATCTATAACGCGCGCCGTCTTGTTTTTCCCTATCAAGGACAAATTGAATTCCTATTCCGAGTATTCCCCCTTTTTTTGCGTTCCACCGGACCTAAGCTGTTCCACAGCGCGCCTATTTCTCTCAGATTTCGCATCCTCTCGCCATCATCCTTGATTTGGCTTTGAATTACACTAAAATGACACGCCGATTAGAGAGCTGCAGAGAACAAAATATCTGTGTCCGATCCGTTCCAATTCCTTAACCATAACACATTATTTTCTGGTTTCCGTTCCGTTTCCATAAAATCGTTCATTAGCTCTTCCGTTTCCGTTCCGTTTCCACAACTCTTTCATTTGCTCTTCCGTTTCCGTTCCGTTTCCATAAAATCGTTCATTAGCTCTTTCGTTTCCGTTCCGTTTCCACAACTCTTTCATTTGCTCTTCCGTTTCCGTTCCGTTTCCACAACTCTTTCATTTGCCTCTTCCGTTTCCGTTCCGTTTCCACAACTCTTTCATTTGCTCTTCCGTTTCCGTTCCGTTTCCACAACTCTTTCATTTGCTCTTCCGTTTCCGGTCCGTTTCCACAACTTCTTTATTAGCTCTACCGTTTCCGTTCCGTTTCCACAACTCTTTCATTTGCTCTTCCGTTTCCGGTCCGTTTCCACAACTTCTTCTTTAGCTCTTCCGTTTCCGTTCCGTTTCCATAAAATCGTTCATTAGCTCTTCCGTTTCCGTTCCGTTTTCGTTATATAGATCGTTCATTAGCTCTTCCGTTTCCGTTCCGTTTTCGTTATATAGATCGTTCATTAGCTCTTCCGTTTCCGTTCCGTTTTCGTTATATAGATCGTTCTTCCTCCCGATTTCGTTTTAAGCCGGCGGAAAAGAACGGACTCGGCCGAAAACGGAAAAATTCCGTTCCGAGTAGCTCTCTAAATTTGGCAATTGTTTACTTTGCATGCCGATGTCACTACGTTTTTAGGGTGAAATATTGGTGGGTTTTAGTGTCGCAACAAGTGCCTGCAATTGCATTCTTTGTCAGGGTTTCCAAAGCTAGACTTCTTTTTCAAAAATGTCCCTCTCTGACTGTACCAGGTTTTCCCTAATTAATGTCTTTAGTCATTAAATTTCCCTAATTATACCGTCTAAAGTAATTAATTTCCCCTTAAATACCGTCTACAGTAATTAGTTTTCCCTAATTATACCGTCTACAGTAATTAATTTTCCCTAATTATACCGTCTACAGTAATTAATTTTCCCTAATTATACCGTCTACAGTAATTAATTTTCTCTTAAATACCGTCCTACAGTCGTTAATTTTCCCTAATTATACCGTCTACACTCTATAGTCTTTATTCTTTCCCTAATTACCGACCCATGGTCATTATTTCCAATTGTCAATTTTAATTGGGCACTTTGATTTGTTAATGTAGGAAAATCAATAAAATTATAATTTCGCGTAAATAAACCAGTATTCAAGTCAGTAATATTAAATTCACTAATTTTCTAAATTAGGGGAAAAAACAACCTTGAAAACAACATACGTAATGAATTACTTAGGCTTTCAAGAGCAATAAGGATGTCTGAGAATTTTTTTGGGATTCTTGCTAAAAGGTTCCGCATTTTGCTGGGGAAATTATTACTAGACTCCTACCAAGAGACTCTGTTCCCTAGTCAAGCACACGCGAACGAAAACAAGCGGGAAAATTAATTTACGTCATTTATCACGTGAATATTCTCGCGTTCTTTATTGGCTATTGAACCATCCGAGATGATCCGACTTTAGTCTGCCGGACTCAAGTCGGATGCCGGAGCGAAAAAATCGGGTTTGCGGCTTTGCGCATCAACTTTCTAAAAACAATTTACGGATAGATTTATTTCTCTCGTGCATTTTTGACCTCCGCGAATAAGCTGGCTTAAATTTTTCAATTTAAATCTGAATTTTACAAAAAATGTAATAAATTCATCATGGCATCTGGTTCTGCATCTAATACAGCTGAAAAAATAACGAAAGCGTGGCTTCAAAATTTGTTGGACACCGAAAGCGAAAGAGTTGGCTTAATTGAAAAAGAAAATAGATCTCCCCTATTTTCTTAATTTTTTCGTGGTTTGTAAGGAGTGTAAAAGTGTGGTAACTTA
Source organism: Phalangium opilio (assembly GCF_054372755.1). Classification (NCBI taxonomy): domain Eukaryota; kingdom Metazoa; phylum Arthropoda; class Arachnida; order Opiliones; family Phalangiidae; genus Phalangium; species Phalangium opilio. Next base: position 5,018,866 of record NW_028324154.1, read on the forward strand.
TGTCTCCAAAAATGGAACCAGTACGCTCAAGAACCATAAATGTCTATCCAAAGGACGCATTCAAACTCCTGCAATGGTTTATGGAAGAGATAACGAAGGAAAAATTCAAACTAAGGTAATGTTTTTACAGTTGTAAAATGTAAATCTGCTCGTGCGATTATACATCATAACTGGCGTATGTATAGTATCTTTGAATTTTAATCTGATCTGATACGTATATTCATATATTGGTTCAGTTAAAAAGTGGCGCGTGTCAAATTTCCCAGTTATATGGATTACACACATAGTCGCATACATAACCTAGCTAATAAATAACTTACATTTAATTAATCAGTCTTTTAGCAACTTGTCATCCAAAATTTAACATGAAAATATGCTTTCCCTCTGACAATTTGGGCGATTTCATGTTGCTGAAAGACTATAATGAAACTAACAATTAACAGTGATTAGAAATTGTAATATGTTAGATGACTGAACTTATACATCGAAAGGTGCCGGACTCTGCCAAAAAAATGTTCTCTCTAAAGCAGTAGATTTCGCTGCAAAGGACCTAAGGCCTTTTCGTGTGTTGGATGGAGATGGATTTCTTGATTTATCTCAAGAATTAATTAAGATTGGTGCCACATATGGTTCAGTCGATGCGAGGAAGCTTCTCCCTCATTCCACAATTTTCAGCAGACACGTGGAAGATATATACAACTCAAAAAAGTCTATTCTTATTGGCAAACTTGCCAAAGTTAAATACATGGGTATTACCTCTGACATTTGGACCGACGATTACAAGAAGCAAAACTATTTATCAGCCACAGCTCATTATTTGACAGAAGATTTTTGTTTGGAAAATTACGTGCTAGCCACAAAACCAATTTCTGAAAAAAAAATCTGCGGATTTACAGCGAGCAATGACAGAAATCCTTACTGAGTTTAACATATCTGAAGACGAGAAAGAAGTTTGCTTTGTAACGGACGGTGCTTCAAACATGGTAGCTACATTTTCTCTTAACCAACGCCGTCTCTGGTGCGCTTGCCATCAATTGAACATCAAACTTTGCCATATTTTTGAACCCAAAACTTCGCCAAATTTGTTACCAGATACGACCAATCTATTGAGCAGAGCAAAAGCGCTTGTTACTCATTTTAAACGAGCTGACCTCCAAAAGAAGCTTTCGAAAAGTTTAAAACAAGAATGTCTAACTCGATGGAACTCTAAAGTTGCAATGCTGGAATCAATTGAAGAAGCCTACATAGACATAGAAACAATCTTATCTGAGCGACGTGAGCGTAACGAATCGAGCCGTCTTTTATATTCTATCGATCGTTCTTTGATGCGACAATTAATTAAGTTGTTGAAACCTTTCGAAATTGCCACTGCAAAATTGTCAAAGGATAAAGCTCCAACAATACATCTATTTATCCCGTGGAAACAAAAACTCTTAGATCATTGCGACGTTGTTACCTCCGAAGATGAGCATCTCGAAATTACCAAAGTAAATATATCTTGAAAAAATATAATTTAAAAACCAACGCATGCCACTTAAACATGTTTCATAATTGCTTTAGTGTCAAGAGATGCTAAAAAAGAGCTATCTTTGCTTGATATCCACGAGTTACACCGAAGAAGTGTAGCTATAAATCCAAGAATGAAATCAATGAAGATGCTACCCTCAAATGACATTTTATCCTGTCTCCTTTACGTTTCCATAAAATCGTTCAGTAGCTCTCCGTTTCCATAAAATTGTTCATTAGCTCTCCGTGTCCGTTCCGTTTCCATAAAATCGTTCATTAGCTCTTCCGTTTCGGTTCCGTTTCCATAAATCGTTCATTAACTCTTCCGTTTCCGTTCCATTTCCATAAATCGTTCATTAGCTCTTCCGTTTCCGTTCCGTTTCCATAAATTCGATCATAAGCTATTCCGTTTCCGTTCCGTTTCCACAACTCCTTCATTAGCTCTTCCGTTTCCGTTCCGTTTCCGTAATATAGATCTTTCTTCATTCCGATTTTGTTTTCAGCCGGCGGAACGGAACGGACTCCTCGGAAAACGGAAAAAATTCCGTTCCGTGTAGCTCTGTATTTTAGCTCAAATGTATGGGCGGAAATTCTAGTAGGCTTCGAAAAAAGTTGAAGTGCCTCAACTGTCGTGTGTCGATTTCATGGTTGAGCCAGTGACTTTTAAAATTTCAAGTAATACTAATTTAGACTATTAGGGAAGGATGTTAGTTACTATTATAAATATTTATTACGTTTCTAAATCTTTTGGGAATCTCAAGAAAGAATTTTCGCTATTTTTAATAGCACAACGTTCCTTGATATGTTTGAAGGACCCGCTAATTGATTACATACGACTATACACGTATTATAAACTAAAACCTACAGGTCCGTGGATTTGAGCTAAAAATCTCGCGGACATTTATTATCCATTTTTTTCTTCGGCTCTTGTCAGCACGCACAAAGCTACATAACATAGAGACCTAGCTTTGCGCGTGCTAACAACCGAAGCTGAAAATAGAGTATATATAGAATAAGCTGCTGTCGGAGATAGGGGAGTTGCCTATCCTATAGCGTGAAAACAAATTTCTTCGCGCGCATTCTTTATCCTTAACATAAGGCTGAAATTTGGCAAAGAGTTTCCTGAGACCCCGTGAATGATATGAGTAATTCTAAAACTCCCACAAGCGTTCTTTCAGTGGTTGAACTTATTTTTTCCCTTGAAATGAATGAAAGTCAACGAATTAATTAGAAATAGTCCAACGCCTGATCTACTGCACTACCGTCTACCGGATTGCTGAAGTGTTTTTCTATAATGGGGATAATTATCGGGGGATTTTTCAGTTTTCTCGGATAGGGTAAACAACCGGGGATTTTGTACAATTTCAGTAATGGGAGGTAATGCCTGGGTTTTTTGTCTTGGAAGTGTTTAGTCCGTATACCCATGTGATTCGATAAAACCAAAAAGCTATTTTTCAGTTCTAATATGTAAATCGAGATATTGAACAAGTTTTGAACACACTACCAGCTGTTTATACGTCAATCAATCCTGCATCGCGTTTTTTGTATCAGTAAATAAACCGTCGTAAGTATACCAATACAGAAATTAGTACTGGAAGACCAATAAATCAAACCCATGTTTTACAATATCCTATATACCATTTGTTACTCAAATTTCAAAGACCCCACTAATCTAGGACATCGAGTTTTTTTACAGGAAGAATTTCAATTTAAATTTTAAGGAAAGGTCAGACACTTTTAGGATTAACACCTATAAAACCATTCGTTATAATTTGAAAATAATCAAGATGTATTTTTTTCCAAATTTTCATGATGGATTTTTTCTATATATTCATGAATCATTTTTTCTCTATATATTCATGAAGAATTTTTTTTCAAATATTGAAGATGGATTTTTCTAAATATTCATGATAGATTTTTTCTTCGTATTCATGATTGATTTTTCTAAATTTTCATGATTAGATTCTTGAAAATATTCATGATGAGATTCTTAAAAATGTTCATGATCAAATTTTCAAAAATATTCATGATTAAATTTTTGCAAACACTCATGATAAAATTCCTGAATATTTTCATTAGTGAATAAACGTAAATCGTAACATCATCTCCAACGTAGGCAGGCACTTGTTTACCGTGATTATACACTTTGGCGTGGTTGATGAATTAAGTGATTGCCATGCTGCAAGCTTAAAAAACAAGGAAGCCTACCTACTCGGAAATAAAATACAAAAGGTATTTATTTCTCGTTTCATGCATGGAGCCCAGCCCCTATTATTATGATGTTGATGACTGTGTAATTTCCAGCGATCTACTTATATAGTTTTTTATATACACATTAAAAATCCTTTTCGTTAATTTTTTGAAGACTACTTTTTTGAATACAACGTTCTATAATTAACCTTAGATTTAACAAAAAATATATGGCATTCTAAAAGTTAAAGAGATAGTCGTCTAATTTCAAAAGTGGTGGAAAAATTAAACTTCCAGACAAAAGGAGGAGTATTCGAATATCAATATTTTCATGTCATTAGGACAAGAGAGTCTTTTTAATTTAAATAATATTATAATTCGGACCATTATCTTCGGAGATTACCATCCATTTCACAATAAAAATTATTATTCGTATCCTTCTTCAAGAATTTGTCGTTGTTAGATTCTTCTCTAATTCATGTCATCGTGAATCTTCATCCCCGATTCTTCGCTACATTTCCATGGTAGACACGTCACCTATTCTGCAAACTGGAGTTCTGCCACGATATTTATTCTCCAAGCACTCAAAACATTTCCTAACAAAATCCAACCAAACATTTTTATATCGAAAAGACACCGAAACATTATTTACCGAAAAGACACAAAAACATTAATCATCGAAAACCCACTCACCCAGAAGCTACACAAAATATTTTATTCTTTAAGAGCTTAAAACATTTACTACAGAAAAGCCACAGAAGAATTCAACCCAAAACGCAAACTTCGCGCATTATAGAATATTTGCAAAATTTTTAATGTCAAAAATCCTTCCACTTTAGCAATCACAGCTTGCTTATTATTCCAAATTCACAGACTTAACTACCCTTCACACAAATCCAAAATTTCTACTTTCCAAAGCGCCATCCAAAACCTTTATTTCTAAGTTGGAACCCTATTGTCCTTTTAAAATCGAGACCCTATTGGCAATTAACTAATAAATCGCCACATTACTGAAAGTAATTCTTGAAATCTCATTTCTTTAATTTCGGAGTAAAACTATGCTATGGCTTGAATATCCTGTTTTTCTGGTCGTAATGTGTTACTACTGAGCTAAGTTGATTTAGATGAAATAAATAATCGTTAGGCTTATTTGCCAATGTTTTTAACGTCACGTGTTTTGTCATAACCTTTGATTTTCTGACCCGATTTTCAATTTGAAAACAGTTTTGGATTCTACGGGACAAGACGCGTGACACGATAGCATTGATGATCCATTTGAAGCATTATTTCGTGACGTCATTATCTGGGGGCTTTACTATTTGCGCTATGGTTTACGCCCTATTACTGCCACCGTGTAATTTTTAATTTTAAAATAATTTTGAGAAGTCAACCTATCTAGAAAGTCCTATTTTGTTACTTTAGCTCAAATTGGAACAAACTGTTAGCGAAATGAAAATGTCGAGAAACTTTTGTCCGGGACTGTAACTGGGTTAAGAAAGCTACAAATCTTCCGTTATGATTACTCCAAATGAGAGGGCCATGATAATGTTGCTTCGCAGGCCGTCACAAACAAGAGCAATGCACTTGGCACCCGTTTTGTGAATTTTGATTAAACACTCAGCTACGACATTTTTCAGGAGTGTACTGGGTGTTCCGTTAAGGAGGAAATAGCCAACAGGCACTATGCAGTGACCATTAATGGCTGTAGCAATAAAGACCATGGCTGATGTAGTGATTTGGTCTGAATCCTGGGTATTATGGCCTAATCCCAAGTTTACATATCCGAAAAATTTCTTTCCAGTCCACTCGGTGTGTTTTTAATCCATATTTCATGGAAAGACAGTGTTAATGAAAGCGGGTGTTCCAATTTCTCGACTTCGTTTTTAAGAAAAGAGAAGCTTTCGGAAGTAAAGCCAGACTGACCGTCAATTTGATTAATCCACTTGCGTAGTGTGTTTCAGTGAGGAAGACACAAAAAGAGAGTATTTGGAACATCCTCAATCATGGGCTTTGGGTTTAAAATTAATAAATTACAATTATGACATTGTATTTACTAAGTTAGTTTTTTTTATATTTTTTGGGGTACATATTTACTTCTGTGTTTTGATTATCAGTTGTCATTACTTTTAGTTCAGCACCATAAAAATATTCATCCTGGATGGGTATTGCAACCGACGCAGGTTGATTGAAAATGTTGGAACTAACTGATGTTTCAATTTTGCTATAAGACCGTTTTTATGTACCAACAACGCTAAACTTTATTAAACTTTTATTGTGACGTACTTTTGTTCTGGTTTCATTTAATTCTGAGAGAGCGGTAGCTCTCTTAGATAGACTTCATAATGCCCTTAATGTATAAGGGTGTTTTCTTTGATTAGACATAACGTTTTGGTACTAGGTTCACTGTTTTGTAAATATTCCACAGATTTACAATGTGGGCCTTTGATATGTGGTTAAAATTTCAAAAAGATCCATTCATTAGATTATTTTATAAAACATAAAGCTGATAAGGGTGGTTTTAATTTCCATAAAATTAATCACACCTTTTTACGAATAACAGGAATTTTTCCCTTAGAAATAACATGGGAAATGTTTTGGAAAAAAACAATCCGTTTATTCGGAATTTAGAAAAACTATTCGTTTGTTAGTTTTAAGAATGGTCTTAAATGAAAGGTACAACTTTTCTCATTCCACTAAGCGATTTTCATGGACAATAATCAAGTTCAAGTATTAATTTTGTATCATTTTTACCATAACTTGATTTGCGATATCATACCATGGATACACTGATTTACTAGAAAGTATCAGCGCGACCAAAATTTGCGTTTAGTTGCCTCATAATAATTCGAGAGTTTATTCACAAAACCTTTTCGATGAAATGGCCTATAGAGAGCGCGATAAGACGGCTTTAATAATGCCGTCTTATCGCGCTATCAAAACACCCGATTTTAAATCGTCGCCTTAAATAGCGTTTATGAACTTTACGAAAGTATAGGAAAGTAATTAGGTCTAATTTTAGTGTTTTTAGTTGCGAACACTTAATATTAATTTAAATATAAAAACGCTTAACGTATTAATTATCATTAAATTAGTAAATCATTTTAAATTAATCTTTCCCTAAGCCTTGGTCAAAACAATTTCCATAGCACTCGGCCCGCCAATCCTTATTTGCCATCGTGGTTTCCTCATATCCTCTGTTTTCGAATTCCTCTTTCTATTCTACAGGGCCGGTAGGCCCTTATAGATATGACTTGACACCCTTGCGTAATGTCAAAGGAAAAGTCACACCTTTCAGGGTTAGCGTCCCACAGAAAAAGCATTAAAAAAGTTTCAGTTTTTTAAGGAAAATGAGAAAAGCCTCATTGAAAAATAAACGAAGATAGTTTTCGGAATAGTTCTAAATTTACAAGCATTTATTAAGTGAGAATCTTACATGTTTGGTTTTTTAAATAATGAAGTCTAAGTATTGTACTTTAACTAATTAAGAAAGTATGTCAAAACTTTTTTAGCGCGCTTAAACTTATTTCTCCATTTTGGTTCTCGTGGACATCTAGAACGGCCTACGTTTTTGCTTGCTAACAAGTTACGTTGATAAATTTCAAACGTTAGTAGTATAGACCCACGCTTCGTACCTCCGTTTGTGTAGAATGTAGGTGTAGAATGTCAAGGTCACTGTGTCAATGACCTATGACGTAATTATGCCACACCCACCTGGGAAAACAGCGCCCCCTGGCGGCAGCGCACCCCCTCGCGGGGAAACCCGCGCGCCCCCTGGCGGGAAAACACCGCGTGCGCCGCCTCGCGGGAAACTCGCGAAACACTGCGCGGGAAAACACCTGTCAGTCTCTTCTACAACTGTATCTGTGACGTCATTGATAAGAGACAAGAATGGATAGCTTTAAACGTACATTGATAAGGGTTAAATCTTCTACAACTGTATCTGTGACGTCATTGGCGGGAAAACACCGCGCGCCGCCTATTGGGAAACTCCTATCTTCTACAACTGTATCTGTGACGTCATTGATAAGAGACGAGAATGGATAGCTTTAAACGTACATTGCCAAGGGTTAATGATAGGTCTCTGGTGGAAGTTGCGCAATCCATTGTAATTTTTAGTTTGACTCGGAATTTCAACCTTTTGTCAAGGAGTTTATTTTGATTTTGGTACTGTTTTAATGGAAATTAAAAGGTACACGTAAAAACGTAATTAATATATAAGAAATTCATCTTAGACGTAATAGTAGAAAGCATAATTAGCCTCTGAAAATCAAAGTGTTACTGGTGTGTTAGCGTCTATTTGTAAACCTTGGCTAAATTCTGCCTATAAAAAAAGAGTTATAAAAGATAGTCAACAATCATCAAGATCAGGATGCCATATTATATGCAAGACTTGCACCCGGACTGTTCAGCGGCCATAGAACTAATTCAACCCTTGACGGAGGATGAGTTGAAAGACTTGCTTAACAATGATGAAAGATTGGACGGAATGGTCAAAGACTTGAGACAAGTGAAGAATGCGCTCTTTGCAAGTAACAAGAGTTTGGCGGCAATCAATTTATCCCATCAACCCAGAATTGTCGAGTCACGTCAGCAACTATTAAACCTTTATGAACAAGCCAATCCAAGATTGATGAACTAATGAGACAAGTTTCTCTGGATACTACCTTGGTTTTATTTCAAACTCCCGCTGCCCAAGTTAAAGGAGAGACTGAAAGCATTGCCCAAAATTTTTTGGAGACCCAACTTTGTGTGGAGCTTTTTCTGGAGATGTTTTTGTTGCATTTGAGGAGAGTCAAAACTGAGAAAATGTCTGATATTTTAGATCAAAGTTCGAGACAAAACTCCGCAAGCTCTTTTTATTTTGGAAATTCAGCTAGGGCTAGCCCATGGCCTGCAAGACCCACTCCTTCACCACCATTACCAAATGAGGGTTTCCCCAGACCTTACCCTTACAATACACCACTCCCACAACCTCGTCTTGGTTATAGAGTACCCAATTATTATCCTAACCCATAAATTTTAATTGTAGAATTGTTTTTCACTTTTAAAATATGACATTAGTTTGTTAAATTGTGAATAGTGCTCTTTTGTAGATGTTTGATTAAACCATCAAAATTTTAATTGTATAATTGTTTTTCACTTTTAAAATAAGACCTTAGTTTGTTAAATTGTGAATAGTGCTCTTTTGTAGATGTTTGATTAAACCATCAAAATGTCAAAAATATTTGTTGAAAAAATGCTTGTCAATTAATTGTAAAGAAAATCAGAACATATTGTGTTTTGGTGTGTTTTATTACAGTTTAAGTGAATTTTAGAGTGATTTATTGCAGTTTTAGTGTGTTTTGGTGTAATTTAAGTTTTTTTTTATAATTTAAGTGTGTTTTATTGTACCTTAGTGTATTTTTTTATGGTTTAGTGTAGTTTTATTGTACTTTTAGTGTATTTTATTGTGTTTTACTGTGTTTTATTGTAGTTGTATTGTACCTTAGTGTATTTTATTATGGTTTAGTGTAGTTTTAGAGTGTTTTATTGTACTTTAATGTATTTTATTGTGTTTTACTGTGTTTTATTGTAGTTTTATTGTACCTTAGTGTGTTTTATTATGGTATAGTATAGTTTTAGAGTGTTGTATTGTACTTTTATGGTATTTTACTGTGTTTTGGTGTGGTTTTATTGTACTTTTAGTGTATTTTATTGTTTTTTACTGTGTTTTGGTGCGTTTTTATTGTAGTTTTAGTGTATTTTAGTGTATTTTGTTGTAATTTAAGTTATTCGTCATAATTAAAGTGTGTTTTATTGTACTTACATTTTTTATTATTATTTTTTAATTTTTACACAAAGATGATTTTCTCTCATCACGTAAAGATTGTCGCATTTGAAGCAACGGTTTTTCGTGTCGCATTTGGTGGTTTTCAAATGCCAAAAAAAACAAATTTTACAGTGTACGGTCGTGGTGCCTCTCGCTTTTATAACGGATTTAGCCGTAAACCGACAAGTTACACCTTCTTCGGAACATTCGGCGTCACGAGCGTCCTTCGCTGACGAATACGTACCGCATACTAAACACACTCTATCCGGACTCAAAGGTCGAAATTTTTCTTTTATTGGGTGTATACAATTATTTTTTGTTACAAAAACAGTGTGATGTCTTAAAGGACAATTGAGATCTCCATCGCAATAAAACGTATGTCCGGTATGATCCGGAAACTCAATAAGGCTTCCGTCGCATTGATGGCATCCAGTCGGATAAGGTTTAATTTTATCGGTAGACATATTATCAGGAACTAGAACTAAACGTTTTATCGACTAATGCGTTAGCAAAAACTAGAAACTGTCAATTTAAAATTAAAAGCAAAAACAAAATCTATCAACGTCGACGTACTAAGCATTCAAAATCAAGAATAACTGAATCAGAACTCTGGTTATCCAGCAGATATACTTTTCGTAACGGGGGGAAAGAATCATATTATATTAATAAATCCACGGTACTATAGTCATCAACCGAATATACCCTCAAGTAACATTGGCTCGCTCGTTAACGTATCTGCCTTTAAATTCGTTGTTCTATGTATCGCGAGTTCGAATCCCTTATAGAGAGTCCTTAACAAGCGAACCAAGGTTACTTTTGTAAAGGATATATTTTTATCTCTTATAACTAACATTGCTTTTATAAAGCGAAAACAAGGTTGGTTGACGTCAAAGATAATTCGAAATATATTTTTCTCTCTAATAACAGTTGTTTTTATAAAGCAAAGACAAGGTTGGTTGATGTCAAATATAATTTGAAAAATACGTATGACGTCAAGGTTAGCCATGATAAAAATTTATTTTGCTCCTTTATAACGAACAGTTGTTGGTTATAGACTTCGTTCCATAAAATACTATCAAACTAGCTAGGACCCGAGGATTCGTTTTACCTGAAGGTGAATAATATAGCGCCTATACCGTGATAAAAATATATTTTGCTTCGTTATAACTAACAGGTGTTTTTATAAAGCAAAAACAAGGTTGGTTGGCGTCAAAGATAATTCGAAATATACGTATGACGTCAAGGTTATAATATATTTACTCCGTTATAACTAACAGCTGTTTTTGTAAAACGGAAACAAGATTGATTTATATCTATGATAGTTCAAAATGTACTTATTTTAACGTGATACGTCGACCGTTCTAGATATAGTATATAACGCCGCAATTCGTAGCGTACAATTACTTGAGCCAATATCTCTCGACCATAAACTAACTAAATTCTCACGATGCCTTTGAACATGGTAAGATTTTTTTAATTTTCCACGTTGTTAAAACTGCATGTCCAATTGTATCATTATTGTCTTTAGACGGCAAATCAAACGTGGGAAACTATCGAAATTAAATTTAATCAGAGTGAAAATATCGGTGTAAAATTAGTTAAATTAAACAATAAATTATATATAGATATCAGAAGATACGCTTTTAAAAAACCCCTTATATATGGAATATGTATTTCGGTAGACTTGATAGAAGAAGTTAAAAAAATTTAAGCAAACCATGCGGTACCCTAAAGCAGACCCTATGTTTCCCGGGAATGCTGGAACTGGAAAATTTTAAAGATACGGGTTATTTACTAACAAAATATAGGGGGAAATGCGCGAAAAACAATTAAATTTAAAGTTTGATGAAGTACCAGAGGTTGTCAGTCTTATAGATAATGTTGTAATGAAAATATCTGTAACTGAGTAAGAAATTTGAAAATGTACGCAATAAAGAATTTTTAAAACGTATTTTTAGAAAATTAATACTTTTTATTTTAGAACTTTATAGTGTATATTATTTTAGATATTTTAGTTTGTTTCCTAGGTATACGTCAAGAGTTTTATTTCAAGTCGCGCCTAAGATCAAATAGAAAACATGTCATCAGACGAAGAAGAGACTTTGGATCTTTCCTATTTTAATCCTTAAAGGTTTTACGAATTATCAAAAGTTAACCAAACTGTCTCTCGAAAGTTCAACTGTTTAGCCTCTGAATATAAAATTATTTTTAAAGACCTTCATATGATCAAATTGACAAAAGTATATGAACAATTGATTAATATCTTTCAATCCATTATAGATACAATTTTAGAATCTTCTCAAGGTTGCAATAGCGTTAGATTTTGTGTTAGGTCTGACTTACTGGAAAATGCTATAAATTTAAATTTTATGGCCCTAAATGAGTTAACGGCTGAAAGATTAATGACTGCCATTAGTCAAGTAAGTCAAAGCCGGCGAAATATTTTTCTCGAGGGTGATGTCAGACTCGACGCTATATTTTTAAACGTTAATGTACCAATATCAGGTCGTCGATCTGTTAAAAATAGATCGATGATAGCTCTCGACAAATATATTCAGAAAGGAAGGACATTTTTACCCATAATAAACGATGATGAACTATGCGTATCAAGAGCAATCGTTTGCGGGATGATGGTTGCTGATTTAACATATTTAAAGAAACAAAAGCTTAGTACTTTGACTTTTGATTTTTATCGTTATAGACGTATACAACTAGGTCATAGACCTTTGCAAAAAGAGGAAGCGTTAAAGCTTCATGCCAAGGCTAATGTGCCTATTGGTCCCGTTAGTTTAGACAAAATTCCAATGTTTCAAAAAGTATTGCAACCCGAGTACCAAATAGTTATTTTCAGTGCTAATGATAATTTCAAAAAGGTTTATCAAGGTGAAATGCTTTCGGAGAAAATTTTTTTTATTACAAATAGATCAACACATGCACGTCATTAAAAGTTTAGCCAGTATGTTTGGGGCCACGTCGTATTGCAATACGTGTTTAACAACGTTTACTAAATCAAAGAATGCAAAAAAACACAAATGTTTTAATCAAAAAACCAAATGTTGGCGTTGTTACTCTGAAACCTTTCACGAAGACCCTCAGATTGAAATATCTCGCTGTCAAAACTGTAATAGATACTTTAAAGGGCCTGAATGTTTCCAATTGCACATAGAAAATGGCACTTGTTTAAAAATTAAACGGTGCTTAAAATGTTGCAAAGAAATTCACGATGACAAACATAAATGTCTTACAACTTGTTCCAGATGTAAAATTGAGCACCCTCCTAAAATGTGTTACGTTCAACCCCTTGATGATACTTTTAAAGAAACTAGATTTTGTTATTTTGACTGTGAAACTATTGATATGAACTCTAAACATACCCCAGTTCTATTAGTTTCGGCCATGCAAATTAATGATACTGAATACGATTATCAAATTTTTAGAGGTTTTGATTGTGTTGATAAGGTTATGAAATATCTAACCCAAACATGAACAATAAACGAATAAAAATAAGTAAACCTAAATTTGAAAATTTGACTATAGTGGCCCACAATTTTAATGGTTTTGATTCGTATTTTATATTAAATTGGTTAATTAATAACCATGTAAAACCAGACGTCATATTCGACGGTTCTAAAATTCTAGCTCTCTTTATTAAAAGTCAAAATTTTAGGTTTATTTGTAGCTATATACTGCTCTTAATGTAAAAGGAGGGGTTTTTGTTTGGATGTAGTTTTTTTGTATTGTACTAATTAGTTCGAAAAACATCTACTGAACTACAATTCGGACCCTTAATATGTGGTTAAAATTTCAAAGAGATCCATCAATTAGTTTATTTTATAAAAAATAAAATTGCTAAGGGTGGTTTTCATTTCCATATAATTAATCACAGATTTTGACGAAAAACTGGAAATTTCCCATAGAAATAACATGGGAAATTTCCCAAAGTTACAACTTTTGTCCATACCCTTACAAAAATAACTATACGTCAGATAGATTTGAAAACGGTCTAAAATGAAAGCCCCATATCCATAGTTGGCGCCTATTTTTTTTCATCAAGGAAAATTAAAATTAAGTACTGTTTTTCATAGTTTTAATTACGTGCTCCGACTTACGAAGTTTACCCTGAAACTATGGAACCTGCGACTTTTTAGCATGAGTTATGTTGTGTATGAAGCGAGTATGGTCGTTTTACCGCGGCTATAGTCAAATTCTTAGAACAAATAGCTAGCTTAATGGACATTTTATCTTTTCTCTGCTTAGGTTAAAGCTATTTAAACTTGATTACCTTGTGGGTACTTGTGGGTGCATGTAGGTACTTGTAGGTACTTGTGGGTACTTGTGGGTGCATGTAGGTACTTGTAGGTACTTGCGGGTACTTGTAGGTACTTGTGGGTACTTGTAGGTACTTGTGGGTACTTGTGGGTACTTGTGGGTACTTGTGGGTGCTTGTGGGTACTTGTAGGTACTTGTGGGTACTTGTGGGTACTTGTGGGTACTTGTGGGTACTTGTAGGTACTTGTGGGTACTTGTAGGTACTTGTGGGTACTTGTAGTTACTTGTGGGTACTTGAAGGTACTTGTGGGTACTTGTATTTACATGTAGGTACTTGTGGGTACTTGTTGGTACTTGTGGGTGCTTGTGGGTGCTTGTAGGTACTTGTGGGTGCTTCTAGGTACTTGTGGATTCATGTAGGTGCTTGTAGGTACTTGTGGGTGCTTGTAGGTACTTGTGGGTGCTTGTAGGTACTTGTGGGTGCTTGTAGGTACTTGTGGGTGCTTGTAGGTACTTGTGGGTGCTTATAGGTACTTGTGGATTCATGTAGGTACTTGTGGATTCATGTAGGTGCTTGTAGGTACTTGTGGGTGCTTGTAGGTACTTGTGGGTGCTTGTAGGTACTTGTGGGTGCTTGTAGGTACTTCTGGGTGCTTGTAGGTACTTGTGGGTGCTTGTAGGTGCTTGTGGGTACTTGTAGGTACTTGTGGGTACTTGTAGGTACTTGTGGATTCATGTAGGTGCTTGTAGGTACTTGTGGGTGCTTGTAGGTACTTGTGGGTGCTTGTAGGTACTTGTGGGTACTTGTGGGTGCTTGTGGGTACTTGTGGGTGCTTATAGGTACTTGTGGATTCATGTAGGTACTTGTGGATTCATGTAGGTGCTTGTAGGTACTTGTGGGTGCTTGTAGGTACTTGTGGGTGCTTGTAGGTACTTGTGGGTGCTTGTAGGTACTTGTGGGTGCTTGTAGGTACTTGTGGGTGCTTGTAGGTACTTGTGGGTGCTTATAGGTACTTGTGGATTCATGTAGGTACTTTTGGATTCATGTAGGTGCTTGTAGGTACTTGTGGGTGCTTGTAGGTACTTGTGGGTGCTTGTAGGTACTTGTGGGTGCTTGAAGGTACTTCTGGGTGCTTGTAGGTACTTGTGGGTGCTTGTAGGTGCTTGTGGGTACTTGTAGGTACTTGTGGGTACTTGTAGGTACTTGTGGATTCATGTAGGTGCTTGTAGGTACTTGTGGGTGCTTGTAGGTACTTGTGGGTGCTTGTAGGTACTTGTGGGTACTTGTGGGTGCTTGTGGGTACTTGTGGGTGCTTATAGGTACTTGTGGATTCATGTAGGTACTTGTGGATTCATGTAGGGGCTTGTAGGTACTTGTGGGTGCTTGTAGGTACTTGTGGGTGCTTGTAGGTACTTGTGGGTGCTTGTAGGTACTTGTGGGTGCTTGTAGGTACTAGTGGGTGCTTGTAGGTACTTGTGGGTGCTAGCCCCGGGTGCTTGTGGGTGCTTGCCCCGGGTACTTGAGGGGGCTTGCCCGGGTGCTTGTGGATGCTTGCCCCGAGTTCTTGTAGGTGCTTGTGGGTGCTTGTAGGTGCTTGTGGGTGTTTGTAGGTGCTTGTGGGTGTTTGTAGGTGCTTGTGGGTTCTTTTGGGTACTTGTGGGTGCTTGTAGGTGCTTGTAGGTGCTTGTGGGTGTTTGTAGGTGCTTGTGGGTGCTTGTAGGTACTTGTGGGTGCTTCTAGGTACTTGTGGATTCATGTAGGTGCTTGTAGGTACTTGTGGGTGCTTGTAGGTACTTGTGGGTGCTTGTAGGTACTTGTGGGTGCTTGTAGGTACTTGTGGGTGCTTGTAGGTACTTGTGGGTGCTTATAGGTACTTGTGGATTCATGTAGGTACTTGTGGATTCATGTAGGTGCTTGTAGGTACTTGTGGGTGCTTGTAGGTACTTGTGGGTGCTTGTAGGTACTTGTGGGTGCTTGTAGGTACTTCTGGGTGCTTGTAGGTACTTGTGGGTGCTTGTAGGTGCTTGTGGGTACTTGTAGGTACTTGTGGGTACTTGTAGGTACTTGTGGATTCATGTAGGTGCTTGTAGGTACTTGTGGGTGCTTGTAGGTACTTGTGGGTGCTTGTAGGTACTTGTGGGTACTTGTGGGTGCTTGTGGGTACTTGTGGGTGCTTATAGGTACTTGTGGATTCATGTAGGTACTTGTGGATTCATGTAGGTGCTTGTAGGTACTTGTGGGTGCTTGTAGGTACTTGTGGGTGCTTGTAGGTACTTGTGGGTGCTTGTAGGTACTTGTGGGTGCTTGTAGGTACTAGTGGGTGCTTGTAGGTACTTGTGGGTGCTAGCCCCGGGTGCTTGTGGGTGCTTGCCCCGGGTACTTGAGGGGGCTTGCCCGGGTGCTTGTGGATGCTTGCCCCGAGTTCTTGTAGGTGCTTGTGGGTGCTTGTAGGTGCTTGTGGGTGTTTGTAGGTGCTTGTGGGTGTTTGTAGGTGCTTGTGGGTTCTTTTGGGTTCTTTTGGGTACTTGTGGGTGCTTGTAGGTGCTTGTAGGTGCTTGTGGGTGTTTGTAGGTGCTTGTGGGTGCTTGTAGGTACTTGTGGGTGCTTCTAGGTACTTGTGGATTCATGTAGGTGCTTGTAGGTACTTGTGGGTGCTTGTAGGTACTTGTGGGTGCTTGTAGGTACTTGTGGGTGCTTGTAGGTACTTGTGGGTGCTTGTAGGTACTTGTGGGTGCTTATAGGTACTTGTGGATTCATGTAGGTACTTGTGGATTCATGTAGGTGCTTGTAGGTACTTGTGGGTGCTTGTAGGTACTTGTGGGTGCTTGTAGGTACTTGTGGGTGCTTGTAGGTACTTCTGGGTGCTTGTAGGTACTTGTGGGTGCTTGTAGGTGCTTGTGGGTACTTGTAGGTACTTGTGGGTACTTGTAGGTACTTGTGGATTCATGTAGGTGCTTGTAGGTACTTGTGGGTGCTTGTAGGTACTTGTGGGTGCTTGTAGGTACTTGTGGGTACTTGTGGGTGCTTGTGGGTACTTGTGGGTGCTTATAGGTACTTGTGGATTCATGTAGGTACTTGTGGATTCATGTAGGTGCTTGTAGGTACTTGTGGGTGCTTGTAGGTACTTGTGGGTGCTTGTAGGTACTTGTGGGTGCTTGTAGGTACTTGTGGGTGCTTGTAGGTACTAGTGGGTGCTTGTAGGTACTAGTGGGTGCTTGTAGGTACTTGTGGGTGCTAGCCCCGGGTGCTTGTGGGTGCTTGCCCCGGGTACTTGAGGGGGCTTGCCCGGGTGCTTGTGGATGCTTGCCCCGAGTTCTTGTAGGTGCTTGTGGGTGCTTGTAGGTGCTTGTGGGTGTTTGTAGGTGCTTGTGGGTGTTTCTAGGTGCTTGTGGGTTCTTTTGGGTTCTTTTGGGTACTTGTGGGTGCTTGTAGGTGCATGTAGGTGCTTGTGGGTGTTTGTAGGTGCTTGTGGGTGCTTGTAGGTACTTGTGGGTGCTTCTAGGTACTTGTGGATTCATGTAGGTGCTTGTAGGTACTTGTGGGTGCTTGTAGGTACTTGTGGGTGCTTTTAGGTACTTGTGGGTGCTTGTAGGTACTTGTGGGTGCTTGTAGGTACTTGTGGGTGCTTATAGGTACTTGTGGATTCATGTAGGTACTTGTGGATTCATGTAGGTGCTTGTAGGTACTTGTGGGTGCTTGTAGGTACTTGTGGGTGCTTGTAGGTACTTGTGGGTGCTTGTAGGTACTTCTGGGTGCTTGTAGGTACTTGTGGGTGCTTGTAGGTACTTGTGGGTGCTTGTAGGTGCTTGTGGGTACTTGTAGGTACTTGTGGGTACTTGTAGGTACTTGTGGATTCATGTAGGTGCTTGTAGGTACTTATGGGTGCTTGTAGGTACTTGTGGGTGCTTGTAGGTACTTGTGGGTACTTGTGGGTGCTTGTGGGTACTTGTGGGTGCTTGTAGGTACTTGTGGGTGCTTGTAGGTACTTGTGGGTGCTTGTAGGTACTTGTGGGTGCTTATAGGTACTTGTGGATTCATGTAGGTACTTGTGGATTCATGTAGGTGCTTGTAGGTACTTGTGGGTGCTTGTAGGTACTTGTGGGTGCTTGTAGGTACTTGTGGGTGCTTGTAGGTACTTCTGGGTGCTTGTAGGTACTTGTGGGTGCTTGTAGGTGCTTGTGGGTACTTGTAGGTACTTGTGGGTACTTGTGGATTCATGTAGGTGCTTGTAGGTACTTGTGGGTGCTTGTAGGTACTTGTGGGTGCTTGTAGGTACTTGTGGGCACTTGTGGGTACTTGTGGGTGCTTGTGGGTACTTGTGGGTGCTTATAGGTACTTGTGGATTCATGTAGGTACTTGTGAATTCATGTAGGTGCTTGTACGTACTTGTGGGTGCTTGTAGGTACTGGTGGGTGCTTGTAGGTACTTGTGGGTGCTTGTACGTACTTGTGGGTGCTTGTAGGTACTGGTGGGTGCTTGTAGGTACTTGTGGGTGCTTGTAGGTACTAGTGGGTGCTTGTAGGTACTTGTGGGTGCTAGCCCCGGGTGCTTGTGGGTGCTTGCCCCGGGTACTTGAGGGGGCTTGCCCGGGTACTTGTGGATGCTTGCCCCGAGTTCTTGTAGGTGCTTGTTGGTGCTTGTAGGTGCTTGTGGGTGTTTGTAGGTGCTTGTGGGTGTTTGTAGGTGCTTGTGGGTAATTGTGGGTTCTTTTGGGTACTTGTGGGTGCTTGTAGGTGCTTGTGGGTGCTTGTGGGTGTTTGTAGGTGCTTGTGGGTGCTTCTAGGTACTTGTGGATTCATGTAGGTGCTTGTAGGTACTTGTGGGTGCTTCTAGGTACTTGTGGATTCATGTAGGTGCTTGTAGGTACTTGTGGGTGCTTGTAGGTACTTGTGGGTGCTTTTAGGTACTTGTGGGTGCTTGTAGGTACTTGTGGGTGCTTGTAGGTACTTGTGGGTGCTTATAGGTACTTGTGGATTCATGTAGGTACTTGTGGATTCATGTAGGTCCTTGTAGGTACTTGTGGGTGCTTGTAGGTACTTGTGGGTGCTTGTAGGTACTTGTGGGTGCTTGTAGGTACTTCTGGGTGCTTGTAGGTACTTGTGGGTGCTTGTAGGTACTTGTGGGTGCTTGTAGGTGCTTGTGGGTACTTGTAGGTACTTGTGGGTGCTTGTAGGTACTTGTGGGTACTTGTGGGTGCTTGTGGGTACTTGTGGGTGCTTATAGGTACTTGTGGATTCATGTAGGTACTTGTGGATTCATGTAGGTGCTTGTAGGTACTTGTGGGTGCTTGTAGGTACTTGTGGGTGCTTGTAGGTACTTGTGGGTGCTTGTAGGTACTTGTGGGTGCTTGTAGGTACTAGTGGGTGCTTGTAGGTACTTGTGGGTGCTAGCCCCGGGTGCTTGTGGGTGCTTGCCCCGGGTACTTGAGGGGGCTTGCCCGGGTGCTTGTGGATGCTTGCCCCGAGTTCTTGTAGGTGCTTGTGGGTGCTTGTAGGTGCTTGTGGGTGTTTGTAGGTGCTTGTGGGTGTTTGTAGGTGCTTGTGGGTGTTTGTAGGTGCTTGTGGGTTCTTTTGGGTTCTTTTGGGTACTTGTGGGTGCTTGTAGGTGCTTGTAGGTGCTTGTGGGTGTTTGTAGGTGCTTGTGGGTGCTTGTAGGTACTTGTGGGTGCTTCTAGGTACTTGTGGATTCATGTAGGTGCTTGTAGGTACTTGTGGGTGCTTGTAGGTACTTGTGGGTGCTTGTAGGTACTTGTGGGTGCTTGTAGGTACTTGTGGGTGCTTGTAGGTACTTGTGGGTGCTTATAGGTACTTGTGGATTCATGTAGGTACTTGTGGATTCATGTAGGTGCTTGTAGGTACTTGTGGGTGCTTGTAGGTACTTGTGGGTGCTTGTAGGTACTTGTGGGTGCTTGTAGGTACTTCTGGGTGCTTGTAGGTACTTGTGGGTGCTTGTAGGTGCTTGTGGGTACTTGTAGGTACTTGTGGGTACTTGTAGGTACTTGTGGATTCATGTAGGTGCTTGTAGGTACTTGTGGGTGCTTGTAGGTACTTGTGGGTGCTTGTAGGTACTTGTGGGTACTTGTGGGTGCTTGTGGGTACTTGTGGGTGCTTATAGGTACTTGTGGATTCATGTAGGTACTTGTGGATTCATGTAGGTGCTTGTAGGTACTTGTGGGTGCTTGTAGGTACTTGTGGGTGCTTGTAGGTACTTGTGGGTGCTTGTAGGTACTTGTGGGTGCTTGTAGGTACTAGTGGGTGCTTGTAGGTACTTGTGGGTGCTAGCCCCGGGTGCTTGTGGGTGCTTGCCCCGGGTACTTGAGGGGGCTTGCCCGGGTGCTTGTGGATGCTTGCCCCGAGTTCTTGTAGGTGCTTGTGGGTGCTTGTAGGTGCTTGTGGGTGTTTGTAGGTGCTTGTGGGTGTTTCTAGGTGCTTGTGGGTTCTTTTGGGTTCTTTTGGGTACTTGTGGGTGCTTGTAGGTGCATGTAGGTGCTTGTGGGTGTTTGTAGGTGCTTGTGGGTGCTTGTAGGTACTTGTGGGTGCTTCTAGGTACTTGTGGATTCATGTAGGTGCTTGTAGGTACTTGTGGGTGCTTGTAGGTACTTGTGGGTGCTTTTAGGTACTTGTGGGTGCTTGTAGGTACTTGTGGGTGCTTGTAGGTACTTGTGGGTGCTTATAGGTACTTGTGGATTCATGTAGGTACTTGTGGATTCATGTAGGTGCTTGTAGGTACTTGTGGGTGCTTGTAGGTACTTGTGGGTGCTTGTAGGTACTTGTGGGTGCTTGTAGGTACTTCTGGGTGCTTGTAGGTACTTGTGGGTGCTTGTAGGTACTTGTGGGTGCTTGTAGGTGCTTGTGGGTACTTGTAGGTACTTGTGGGTACTTGTAGGTACTTGTGGATTCATGTAGGTGCTTGTAGGTACTTGTGGGTGCTTGTAGGTACTTGTGGGTGCTTGTAGGTACTTGTGGGTACTTGTGGGTGCTTGTGGGTACTTGTGGGTGCTTGTAGGTACTTGTGGGTGCTTGTAGGTACTTGTGGGTGCTTGTAGGTACTTGTGGGTGCTTATAGGTACTTGTGGATTCATGTAGGTACTTGTGGATTCATGTAGGTGCTTGTAGGTACTTGTGGGTGCTTGTAGGTACTTGTGGGTGCTTGTAGGTACTTGTGGGTGCTTGTAGGTACTTCTGGGTGCTTGTAGGTACTTGTGGGTGCTTGTAGGTGCTTGTGGGTACTTGTAGGTACTTGTGGGTACTTGTGGATTCATGTAGGTGCTTGTAGGTACTTGTGGGTGCTTGTAGGTACTTGTGGGTGCTTGTAGGTACTTGTGGGTACTTGTGGGTACTTGTGGGTGCTTGTGGGTACTTGTGGGTGCTTATAGGTACTTGTGGATTCATGTAGGTACTTGTGAATTCATGTAGGTGCTTGTAGGTACTTGTGGGTGCTTGTAGGTACTGGTGGGTGCTTGTAGGTACTTGTGGGTGCTTGTAGGTACTAGTGGGTGCTTGTAGGTACTTGTGGGTGCTAGCCCCGGGTGCTTGTGGGTGCTTGCCCCGGGTACTTGAGGGGGCTTGCCCGGGTACTTGTGGATGCTTGCCCCGAGTTCTTGTAGGTGCTTGTTGGTGCTTGTAGGTGCTTGTGGGTGTTTGTAGGTGCTTGTGGGTGTTTGTAGGTGCTTGTGGGTAATTGTGGGTTCTTTTGGGTACTTGTGGGTGCTTGTAGGTGCTTGTGGGTGCTTGTGGGTGTTTGTAGGTGCTTGTGGGTGCTTCTAGGTACTTGTGGATTCATGTAGGTGCTTGTAGGTACTTGTGGGTGCTTCTAGGTACTTGTGGATTCATGTAGGTGCTTGTAGGTACTTGTGGGTGCTTGTAGGTACTTGTGGGTGCTTTTAGGTACTTGTGGGTGCTTGTAGGTACTTGTGGGTGCTTGTAGGTACTTGTGGGTGCTTATAGGTACTTGTGGATTCATGTAGGTACTTGTGGATTCATGTAGGTGCTTGTAGGTACTTGTGGGTGCTTGTAGGTACTTGTGGGTGCTTGTAGGTACTTGTGGGTGCTTGTAGGTACTTCTGGGTGCTTGTAGGTACTTGTGGGTGCTTGTAGGTACTTGTGGGTGCTTGTAGGTGCTTGTGGGTACTTGTAGGTACTTGTGGGTACTTGTAGGTACTTGTGGATTCATGTAGGTGCTTGTAGGTACTTGTGGGTGCTTGTAGGTACTTGTGGGTGCTTGTAGGTGCTTGTAGGTACTTGTGGGTGCTTGTAGGTACTTGTGGGTACTTGTGGGTGCTTGTGGGTACTTGTGGGTGCTTGTAGGTACTTGTGGGTGCTTGTAGGTACTTGTGGGTGCTTGTAGGTACTTGTGGGTGCTTATAGGTACTTGTGGATTCATGTAGGTACTTGTGGATTCATGTAGGTGCTTGTAGGTACTTGTGGGTGCTTGTAGGTACTTGTGGGTGCTTGTAGGTACTTGTGGGTGCTTGTAGGTACTTCTGGGTGCTTGTAGGTACTTGTGGGTGCTTGTAGGTGCTTGTGGGTACTTGTAGGTACTTGTGGGTACTTGTGGATTCATGTAGGTGCTTGTAGGTACTTGTGGGTGCTTGTAGGTACTTGTGGGTGCTTGTAGGTACTTGTGGGTGCTTGTGGGTACTTGTGGGTGCTTATAGGTACTTGTGGATTCATGTAGGTACTTGTGGATTCATGTAGGTGCTTGTAGGTACTTGTGGGTGCTTGTAGGTACTTGTGGGTGCTTGTAGGTACTTGTGGGTGCTTGTAGGTACTAGTGGGTGCTTGTAGGTACTTGTGGGTGCTAGCCCCGGGTGCTTGTGGGTGCTTGCCCCGGGTACTTGAGGGGGCTTGCCCGGGTGCTTGTGGATGCTTGCCCCGAGTTCTTGTAGGTGCTTGTGGGTGCTTGTAGGTGCTTGTGGGTGTTTGTAGGTGCTTGTGGGTGTTTGTAGGTGCTTGTGGGTTCTTTTGGGTTCTTTTGGGTACTTGTGGGTGCTTGTAGGTGCTTGTAGGTGTTGTGGGTGTTTGTAGGTGCTTGTGGGTGCTTGTAGGTACTTGTGGGTGCTTCTAGGTACTTGTGGATTCATGTAGGTGCTTGTAGGTACTTGTGGGTGCTTGTAGGTACTTGTGGGTGCTTGTAGGTACTTGTGGGTGCTTGTAGGTACTTGTGGGTGCTTGTAGGTACTTGTGGGTGCTTATAGGTACTTGTGGATTCATGTAGGTACTTGTGGATTCATGTAGGTGCTTGTAGGTACTTGTGGGTGCTTGTAGGTACTTGTGGGTGCTTGTAGGTACTTGTGGGTGCTTGTAGGTACTTCTGGGTGCTTGTAGGTACTTGTGGGTGCTTGTAGGTACTTGTGGGTGCTTGTAGGTGCTTGTGGGTACTTGTAGGTACTTGTGGATTCATGTAGGTGCTTGTAGGTACTTGTGGGTGCTTGTAGGTACTTGTGGGTGCTTGTAGGTACTTGTGGGTACTTGTGGGTACTTGTGGGTGCTTGTGGGTACTTGTGGGTGCTTATAGGTACTTGTGGATTCATGTAGGTACTTGTGAATTCATGTAGGTGCTTGTAGGTACTTGTGGGTGCTTGTAGGTACTGGTGGGTGCTTGTAGGTACTTGTGGGTGCTTGTAGGTACTAGTGGGTGCTTGTAGGTACTTGTGGGTGCTAGCCCCGGGTGCTTGTGGGTGCTTGCCCCGGGTACTTGAGGGGGCTTGCCCGGGTACTTGTGGATGCTTGCCCCGAGTTCTTGTAGGTGCTTGTTGGTGATTGTAGGTGCTTGTGGGTGTTTGTAGGTGCTTGTGGGTGTTTGTAGGTGCTTGTGGGTAATTGTGGGTTCTTTTGGGTACTTGTGGGTGCTTGTAGGTGCTTGTGGGTGCTTGTGGGTGTTTGTAGGTGCTTGTGGGTGCTTCTAGGTACTTGTGGATTCATGTAGGTGCTTGTAGGTACTTGTGGGTGCTTGTAGGTACTTGTGGGTGCTTGTAGGTACTTGTGGGTGCTTGTAGGTACTTGTGGGTGCTTGTAGGTACTTGTGGGTGCTTATAGGTACTTGTGGATTCATGTAGGTACTTGTGGATTCATGTAGGTGCTTGTAGGTACTTGTGGGTGCTTGTAGGTACTTGTGGGTGCTTGTAGGTACTTGTGGGTGCTTGTAGGTACTTCTGGGTGCTTGTAGGTACTTGTGGGTGCTTGTAGGTACTTGTGGGTGCTTGTAGGTGCTTGTGGGTACTTGTAGGTACTTGTGGGTGCTGGTAGGTACTTGTGGGTGCTTGTAGGTACTTGTGGGTACTTGTGGGTGCTTGTGGGTACTTGTGGGTGCTTATAGGTACTTGTGGATTCATGTAGGTACTTGTCAATTCATGTAGGTGCTTGTAGGTACTTGTGGGTGCTTGGTGGTACTTGTGGGTGCTTGTAGGTACTTGTGGGTGCTTTCAGGTACTTGTGGGTGCTTGTAGGTACTTGCGGGTGCTTGTAGGTACTTGTGGGTGCTTGTAGGTACTTGTGGGTGCTTGTAGGTACTTGTGGGTGCTAGCCCCGGGTGCTTGTGGGTGCTTGTCCCGGGTACTTGAGGGGGCTTGCCCGGGTACTTGTGGATGCTTGCCCCGAGTTCTTGTAGGTGCTTGTGGGTGCTTGTAGGTGCTTGTGGGTGTTTGTAGGTACTTGTGGGTGCTTGTAGGTACTTGTGGGTACTTGTGGGTGCTTGTGGGTACTTGTGGGTGCTTATAGGTACTTGTGGATTCATGTAGGTACTTGTGGATTCATGTAGGTGCTTGTAGGTACTTGTGGGTGCTTGTAGGTACTTGTGGGTGCTTGTAGGTACTTGTGGGTGCTTGTAGGTACTAGTGGGTGCTTGTAGGTACTTGTGGGTGCTAGCCCCGGGTGCTTGTGGGTGCTTGCCCCGGGTACTTGAGTGGGCTTGCCCGGGTGCTTGTGGATGCTTGCCCCGAGTTCTTGTAGGTGCTTGTGGGTGCTTGTAGGTGCTTGTGGGTGTTTGTAGGTGCTTGTGGGTGTTTGTAGGTGCTTGTGGGTTCTTTTGGGTTCTTTTGGGTACTTGTGGGTGCTTGTAGGTGCTTGTAGGTGTTGTGGGTGTTTGTAGGTGCTTGTGGGTGCTTGTAGGTACTTGTGGGTGCTTCTAGGTACTTGTGGATTCATGTAGGTGCTTGTAGGTACTTGTGGGTGCTTGTAGGTACTTGTGGGTGCTTGTAGGTACTTGTGGGTGCTTGTAGGTACTTGTGGGTGCTTGTAGGTACTTGTGGGTGCTTATAGGTACTTGTGGATTCATGTAGGTACTTGTGGATTCATGTAGGTGCTTGTAGGTACTTGTGGGTGCTTGTAGGTACTTGTGGGTGCTTGTAGGTACTTGTGGGTGCTTGTAGGTACTTCTGGGTGCTTGTAGGTACTTGTGGGTGCTTGTAGGTACTTGTGGGTGCTTGTAGGTGCTTGTGGGTACTTGTAGGTACTTGTGGATTCATGTAGGTGCTTGTAGGTACTTGTGGGTGCTTGTAGGTACTTGTGGGTGCTTGTAGGTACTTGTGGGTACTTGTGGGTACTTGTGGGTGCTTGTGGGTACTTGTGGGTGCTTATAGGTACTTGTGGATTCATGTAGGTACTTGTGAATTCATGTAGGTGCTTGTAGGTACTTGTGGGTGCTTGTAGGTACTGGTGGGTGCTTGTAGGTACTTGTGGGTGCTTGTAGGTACTAGTGGGTGCTTGTAGGTACTTGTGGGTGCTAGCCCCGGGTGCTTGTGGGTGCTTGCCCCGGGTACTTGAGGGGGCTTGCCCGGGTACTTGTGGATGCTTGCCCCGAGTTCTTGTAGGTGCTTGTTGGTGCTTGTAGGTGCTTGTGGGTGTTTGTAGGTGCTTGTGGGTGTTTGTAGGTGCTTGTGGGTAATTGTGGGTTCTTTTGGGTACTTGTGGGTGCTTGTAGGTGCTTGTGGGTGCTTGTGGGTGTTTGTAGGTGCTTGTGGGTGCTTCTAGGTACTTGTGGATTCATGTAGGTGCTTGTAGGTACTTGTGGGTGCTTGTAGGTACTTGTGGGTGCTTGTAGGTACTTGTGGGTGCTTGTAGGTACTTGTGGGTGCTTGTAGGTACTTGTGGGTGCTTATAGGTACTTGTGGATTCATGTAGGTACTTGTGGATTCATGTAGGTGCTTGTAGGTACTTGTGGGTGCTTGTAGGTACTTGTGGGTGCTTGTAGGTACTTGTGGGTGCTTGTAGGTACTTCTGGGTGCTTGTAGGTACTTGTGGGTGCTTGTAGGTACTTGTGGGTGCTTGTAGGTGCTTGTGGGTACTTGTAGGTACTTGTGGGTGCTGGTAGGTACTTGTGGGTGCTTGTAGGTACTTGTGGGTACTTGTGGGTGCTTGTGGGTACTTGTGGGTGCTTATAGGTACTTGTGGATTCATGTAGGTACTTGTCAATTCATGTAGGTGCTAGTAGGTACTTGTGGGTGCTTGGTGGTACTTGTGGGTGCTTGTAGGTACTTGTGGGTGCTTTCAGGTACTTGTGGGTGCTTGTAGGTACTTGCGGGTGCTTGTAGGTACTTGTGGGTGCTTGTAGGTACTTGTGGGTGCTTGTAGGTACTTGTGGGTGCTAGCCCCGGGTGCTTGTGGGTGCTTGTCCCGGGTACTTGAGGGGGCTTGCCCGGGTACTTGTGGATGCTTGCCCCGAGTTCTTGTAGGTGCTTGTGGGTGCTTGTAGGTGCTTGTGGGTGTTTGTAGGTGCTTGTGGGTGTTTGTAGGTGCTTGTGGGTACTTGTGGGTTCTTTTGGGTACTTGTAGGTACTTGTGGGTGCTTCTAGGTACTTGTGGATTCATGTAGGTGCTTGTAGGTACTTGTGGGTGCTTGTAGGTACTTGTGGGTGCTTGTAGGTACTTGTGGGTGCTTGTAGGTACTTGTGGGTGCTTATAGGTACTTGTGGATTCATGTAGGTACTTGTGGATTCATGTAGGTGCTTGTAGGTACTTGTGGGTGCTTGTAGGTACTTGTGGGTGCTTGTAGGTACTTGTGGGTGCTTGTAGGTACTTGTGGGTGCTTGTAGGTACTTGTGGGTGCTTTTAGGTACTTCTGGGTGCTTGTAGGTACTTGTGGGTGCTTGTAGGTACTTGTGGGTAATTGTAGGTGCTTGTGGGTACTTGTAGGTACTTGTGGGTACTTGTAGGTACTTGTGGATTCATGTAGGTGCTTGTAGGTACTTGTGGGTGCTTGAAGGTACTTGTGGGTGCTTGTAGGTACTTGTGGGTACTTGTAGGTACTTGTGGATTCATGTAGGTGCTTGTAGGTACTTGTGGGTGCTTGTAGGTACTTGTGGGTGCTTGTAGGTACTTGTGGGTGCTTGTAGGTACTTGTATGTGCTTGTAGGTACTTGTGGGTGCTTGTAGGTACTTGTGGGTGATTGTAGATACTTGTGGGTTCTTATAGGTACTTGTGGATTCATGTAGGTACTTGTGGATTCATGTAGGTACTTGTGGATTCATGTAGGTGCTTGTAGGTACTTGTGGGTGCTTGTAGGTACTTGTGGGTACTTGTAGGTGCTTATGGGTACTTGTAGGTGCTTGTGGGTACTTGTGGGTGCTTGTAGGTGCTTGTAGGTACTTGTGGGTGCTTGTAGGTACTTGTGGGTGCTTGTAGGTACTTGTGGGTGCTTATAGGTACTTGTAGGTACTTGTGGGTGCTTGTAGGTACTTGTGGGTGCTTATAGGTACTTGTGGATTCATGTAGGTACTTGTGGATTCATGTATGTGCTTGTAGGTACTTGCGGGTGCTTGTAGGTACTTGTGGGTGCTTGTAGATACTAGTGGGTGCTTGTAGGTACTTGTGGGTGCTAGCCCCGGGTGCTTGTGGGTGCTTGTCCCGGGTACTTGAGGGGGCTTGCCCGGGTACTTGTGGATGCTTGCCCCGAGTTCTTGTAGGTGCTTGTGGGTGCTTGTAGGTGCTTGTGGGTGTTTGTAGGTGCTTGTGGGTGTTTGTAGGTGCTTGTGGGTACTTGTGGGTTCTTTTGGGTACTTGTAGGTACTTGTGGGTGCTTCTAGGTACTTGTGGATTCATGTAGGTGCTTGTAGGTACTTGTGGGTGCTTGTAGGTACTTGTGGGTGCTTGTAGGTACTTGTGGGTGCTTATAGGTACTTGTGGATTCATGTAGGTACTTGTGGATTCATGTAGGTGCTTGTAGGTACTTGTGGGTGCTTGTAGGTACTTGTGGGTGCTTGTAGGTACTTGTGGGTGCTTGTAGGTACTTCTGGGTGCTTGTAGGTACTTGTGGGTAATTGTAGGTGCTTGTGGGTACTTGTAGGTACTTGTGGGTACTTGTAGGTACTTGTGGATTCATGTAGGTGCTTGTAGGTACTTGTGGGTGCTTGTAGGTACTTGTGGGTGCTTGTAGGTACTTGTGGGTGCTTGTAGGTACTTGTGGGTACTTGTGGGTGCTTATAGGTACTTGTGGATTCATGTAGGTGCTTGTAGGTACTTGTGGGTGCTTGTAGGTACTTGTGGGTGCTTGTAGGTACTTGTGGGTGCTTGTAGGTACTTGTATGTGCTTGTAGGTACTTGTGGGTGCTTGTAGATACTTGTGGGTGATTGTAGGTACTTGTGGATTCATGTAGGTACTTGTGAATTCATGTAGGTGCTTGTAGGTACTTGTGGGTGCTTGTAGGTACTGGTGGGTGCTTGTAGGTACTTGTGGGTGCTTGTAGGTACTAGTGGGTGCTTGTAGGTACTTGTGGGTGCTAGCCCCGGGTGCTTGTGGGTGCTTGCCCCGGGTACTTGAGGGGGCTTGCCCGGGTACTTGTGGATGCTTGCCCCGAGTTCTTGTAGGTGCTTGTTGGTGATTGTAGGTGCTTGTGGGTGTTTGTAGGTGCTTGTGGGTGTTTGTAGGTGCTTGTGGGTAATTGTGGGTTCTTTTGGGTACTTGTGGGTGCTTGTAGGTGCTTGTGGGTGCTTGTGGGTGTTTGTAGGTGCTTGTGGGTGCTTCTAGGTACTTGTGGATTCATGTAGGTGCTTGTAGGTACTTGTGGGTGCTTGTAGGTACTTGTGGGTGCTTGTAGGTACTTGTGGGTGCTTGTAGGTACTTGTGGGTGCTTGTAGGTACTTGTGGGTGCTTATAGGTACTTGTGGATTCATGTAGGTACTTGTGGATTCATGTAGGTGCTTGTAGGTACTTGTGGGTGCTTGTAGGTACTTGTGGGTGCTTGTAGGTACTTGTGGGTGCTTGTAGGTACTTCTGGGTGCTTGTAGGTACTTGTGGGTGCTTGTAGGTACTTGTGGGTGCTTGTAGGTGCTTGTGGGTACTTGTAGGTACTTGTGGGTGCTGGTAGGTACTTGTGGGTGCTTGTAGGTACTTGTGGGTACTTGTGGGTGCTTGTGGGTACTTGTGGGTGCTTATAGGTACTTGTGGATTCATGTAGGTACTTGTCAATTCATGTAGGTGCTTGTAGGTACTTGTGGGTGCTTGGTGGTACTTGTGGGTGCTTGTAGGTACTTGTGGGTGCTTTCAGGTACTTGTGGGTGCTTGTAGGTACTTGCGGGTGCTTGTAGGTACTTGTGGGTGCTTGTAGGTACTTGTGGGTGCTTGTAGGTACTTGTGGGTGCTAGCCCCGGGTGCTTGTGGGTGCTTGTCCCGGGTACTTGAGGGGGCTTGCCCGGGTACTTGTGGATGCTTGCCCCGAGTTCTTGTAGGTGCTTGTGGGTGCTTGTAGGTGCTTGTGGGTGTTTGTAGGTACTTGTGGGTGCTTGTAGGTACTTGTGGGTACTTGTGGGTGCTTGTGGGTACTTGTGGGTGCTTATAGGTACTTGTGGATTCATGTAGGTACTTGTGGATTCATGTAGGTGCTTGTAGGTACTTGTGGGTGCTTGTAGGTACTTGTGGGTGCTTGTAGGTACTTGTGGGTGCTTGTAGGTACTAGTGGGTGCTTGTAGGTACTTGTGGGTGCTAGCCCCGGGTGCTTGTGGGTGCTTGCCCCGGGTACTTGAGTGGGCTTGCCCGGGTGCTTGTGGATGCTTGCCCCGAGTTCTTGTAGGTGCTTGTGGGTGCTTGTAGGTGCTTGTGGGTGTTTGTAGGTGCTTGTGGGTGTTTGTAGGTGCTTGTGGGTTCTTTTGGGTTCTTTTGGGTACTTGTGGGTGCTTGTAGGTGCTTGTAGGTGTTGTGGGTGTTTGTAGGTGCTTGTGGGTGCTTGTAGGTACTTGTGGGTGCTTCTAGGTACTTGTGGATTCATGTAGGTGCTTGTAGGTACTTGTGGGTGCTTGTAGGTACTTGTGGGTGCTTGTAGGTACTTGTGGGTGCTTGTAGGTACTTGTGGGTGCTTGTAGGTACTTGTGGGTGCTTATAGGTACTTGTGGATTCATGTAGGTACTTGTGGATTCATGTAGGTGCTTGTAGGTACTTGTGGGTGCTTGTAGGTACTTGTGGGTGCTTGTAGGTACTTGTGGGTGCTTGTAGGTACTTCTGGGTGCTTGTAGGTACTTGTGGGTGCTTGTAGGTACTTGTGGGTGCTTGTAGGTGCTTGTGGGTACTTGTAGGTACTTGTGGATTCATGTAGGTGCTTGTAGGTACTTGTGGGTGCTTGTAGGTACTTGTGGGTGCTTGTAGGTACTTGTGGGTACTTGTGGGTACTTGTGGGTGCTTGTGGGTACTTGTGGGTGCTTATAGGTACTTGTGGATTCATGTAGGTACTTGTGAATTCATGTAGGTGCTTGTAGGTACTTGTGGGTGCTTGTAGGTACTGGTGGGTGCTTGTAGGTACTTGTGGGTGCTTGTAGGTACTAGTGGGTGCTTGTAGGTACTTGTGGGTGCTAGCCCCGGGTGCTTGTGGGTGCTTGCCCCGGGTACTTGAGGGGGCTTGCCCGGGTACTTGTGGATGCTTGCCCCGAGTTCTTGTAGGTGCTTGTTGGTGCTTGTAGGTGCTTGTGGGTGTTTGTAGGTGCTTGTGGGTGTTTGTAGGTGCTTGTGGGTAATTGTGGGTTCTTTTGGGTACTTGTGGGTGCTTGTAGGTGCTTGTGGGTGCTTGTGGGTGTTTGTAGGTGCTTGTGGGTGCTTCTAGGTACTTGTGGATTCATGTAGGTGCTTGTAGGTACTTGTGGGTGCTTGTAGGTACTTGTGGGTGCTTGTAGGTACTTGTGGGTGCTTGTAGGTACTTGTGGGTGCTTGTAGGTACTTGTGGGTGCTTATAGGTACTTGTGGATTCATGTAGGTACTTGTGGATTCATGTAGGTGCTTGTAGGTACTTGTGGGTGCTTGTAGGTACTTGTGGGTGCTTGTAGGTACTTGTGGGTGCTTGTAGGTACTTCTGGGTGCTTGTAGGTACTTGTGGGTGCTTGTAGGTACTTGTGGGTGCTTGTAGGTGCTTGTGGGTACTTGTAGGTACTTGTGGGTGCTGGTAGGTACTTGTGGGTGCTTGTAGGTACTTGTGGGTACTTGTGGGTGCTTGTGGGTACTTGTGGGTGCTTATAGGTACTTGTGGATTCATGTAGGTACTTGTCAATTCATGTAGGTGCTAGTAGGTACTTGTGGGTGCTTGGTGGTACTTGTGGGTGCTTGTAGGTACTTGTGGGTGCTTTCAGGTACTTGTGGGTGCTTGTAGGTACTTGCGGGTGCTTGTAGGTACTTGTGGGTGCTTGTAGGTACTTGTGGGTGCTTGTAGGTACTTGTGGGTGCTAGCCCCGGGTGCTTGTGGGTGCTTGTCCCGGGTACTTGAGGGGGCTTGCCCGGGTACTTGTGGATGCTTGCCCCGAGTTCTTGTAGGTGCTTGTGGGTGCTTGTAGGTGCTTGTGGGTGTTTGTAGGTGCTTGTGGGTGTTTGTAGGTGCTTGTGGGTACTTGTGGGTTCTTTTGGGTACTTGTAGGTACTTGTGGGTGCTTCTAGGTACTTGTGGATTCATGTAGGTGCTTGTAGGTACTTGTGGGTGCTTGTAGGTACTTGTGGGTGCTTGTAGGTACTTGTGGGTGCTTGTAGGTACTTGTGGGTGCTTATAGGTACTTGTGGATTCATGTAGGTACTTGTGGATTCATGTAGGTGCTTGTAGGTACTTGTGGGTGCTTGTAGGTACTTGTGGGTGCTTGTAGGTACTTGTGGGTGCTTGTAGGTACTTGTGGGTGCTTGTAGGTACTTGTGGGTGCTTTTAGGTACTTCTGGGTGCTTGTAGGTACTTGTGGGTGCTTGTAGGTACTTGTGGGTAATTGTAGGTGCTTGTGGGTACTTGTAGGTACTTGTGGGTACTTGTAGGTACTTGTGGATTCATGTAGGTGCTTGTAGGTACTTGTGGGTGCTTGAAGGTACTTGTGGGTGCTTGTAGGTACTTGTGGGTACTTGTAGGTACTTGTGGATTCATGTAGGTGCTTGTAGGTACTTGTGGGTGCTTGTAGGTACTTGTGGGTGCTTGTAGGTACTTGTGGGTGCTTGTAGGTACTTGTATGTGCTTGTAGGTACTTGTGGGTGCTTGTAGGTACTTGTGGGTGATTGTAGATACTTGTGG
The DNA here is from genome assembly GCF_054372755.1 of Phalangium opilio. Lineage (NCBI taxonomy): Eukaryota > Metazoa > Arthropoda > Arachnida > Opiliones > Phalangiidae > Phalangium > Phalangium opilio. Next base: position 5,051,096 of record NW_028324154.1, read on the forward strand.
GTTCTTATAGGTACTTGTGGATTCATGTAGGTACTTGTGGATTCATGTAGGTACTTGTGGATTCATGTAGGTGCTTGTAGGTACTTGTGGGTGCTTGTAGGTACTTGTGGGTACTTGTAGGTGCTTATGGGTACTTGTAGGTGCTTGTGGGTACTTGTGGGTGCTTGTAGGTGCTTGTAGGTACTTGTGGGTGCTTGTAGGTACTTGTGGGTGCTTGTAGGTACTTGTGGGTGCTTATAGGTACTTGTAGGTACTTGTGGGTGCTTGTAGGTACTTGTGGGTGCTTATAGGTACTTGTGGATTCATGTAGGTACTTGTGGATTCATGTATGTGCTTGTAGGTACTTGCGGGTGCTTGTAGGTACTTGTGGGTGCTTGTAGATACTAGTGGGTGCTTGTAGGTACTTGTGGGTGCTAGCCCCGGGTGCTTGTGGGTGCTTGTCCCGGGTACTTGAGGGGGCTTGCCCGGGTACTTGTGGATGCTTGCCCCGAGTTCTTGTAGGTGCTTGTGGGTGCTTGTAGGTGCTTGTGGGTGTTTGTAGGTGCTTGTGGGTGTTTGTAGGTGCTTGTGGGTACTTGTGGGTTCTTTTGGGTACTTGTAGGTACTTGTGGGTGCTTCTAGGTACTTGTGGATTCATGTAGGTGCTTGTAGGTACTTGTGGGTGCTTGTAGGTACTTGTGGGTGCTTGTAGGTACTTGTGGGTGCTTATAGGTACTTGTGGATTCATGTAGGTACTTGTGGATTCATGTAGGTGCTTGTAGGTACTTGTGGGTGCTTGTAGGTACTTGTGGGTGCTTGTAGGTACTTGTGGGTGCTTGTAGGTACTTCTGGGTGCTTGTAGGTACTTGTGGGTAATTGTAGGTGCTTGTGGGTACTTGTAGGTACTTGTGGGTACTTGTAGGTACTTGTGGATTCATGTAGGTGCTTGTAGGTACTTGTGGGTGCTTGTAGGTACTTGTGGGTGCTTGTAGGTACTTGTGGGTGCTTGTAGGTACTTGTGGGTACTTGTGGGTGCTTATAGGTACTTGTGGATTCATGTAGGTGCTTGTAGGTACTTGTGGGTGCTTGTAGGTACTTGTGGGTGCTTGTAGGTACTTGTGGGTGCTTGTAGGTACTTGTATGTGCTTGTAGGTACTTGTGGGTGCTTGTAGATACTTGTGGGTGATTGTAGGTACTTGTGGGTTCTTATAGGTACTTGTGGATTCATGTAGGTACTTGTGGATTCATGTAGGTACTTGTGGATTCATGTAGGTGCTTGTAGGTACTTGTGGGTGCTTGTAGGTACTTGTGGGTGCTTGTAGGTACTTGTGGGTGCTTGTAGGTACTTCTGGGTGCTTGTAGGTACTTGTGGGTGCTTGTAGGTACTTGTGGGTGCTTGTAGGTGCTTGTGGGTACTTGTAGGTACTTGTGGGTACTTGTAGGTACTTGTGGATTCATGTAGGTGCTTGTAGGTACTTGTTGGTGCTTGTAGGTACTTGTGGGTGCTTGTAGGTGCTTATGGGTACTTGTAGGTGCTTGTGGGTACTTGTGGGTGCTTGTAGGTGCTTGTAGGTACTTGTGGGTGCTTGTAGGTACTTGTGGGTGCTTGTAGGTACTTGTGGGTGCTTATAGGTACTTGTGGATTCATGTAGGTACTTGTGGATTCATGTAGGTGCTTGTAGGTACTTGTGGGTGCTTGTAGGTACTTGTGGGTGCTTGTAGGTACTTGTGGGTGCTTGTAGGTACTTCTGGGTGCTTGTAGGTACTTGTGGGTGCTTGTAGGTACTTGTGGGTGCTTGTAGGTGCTTGTGGGTACTTGTAGGTACTTGTGGGTACTTGTAGGTACTTGTGGATTCATGTAGGTGCTTGTAGGTACTTGTTGGTGCTTGTAGGTACTTGTGGGTGCTTGTAGGTACTTGTGGGTACTTGTGGGTGCTTGTGGGTACTTGTGGGTGCTTATAGGTACTTGTGGATTCATGTAGGTGCTTGTAGGTACTTGTAGGTGCTTGTAGGTACTTGTGCTTGCTTGTAGGTACTTGTGGGTGCTTGTAGGTACTTGTAGGTGCTTGTAGGTACTTGTGGGTGCTTGTAGGTACTTGTAGGTGCTTGTAGGTACTTGTGGGTGCTTGTAGGTACTTGTGGGTGATTGTAGGTACTTGTGGGTTCTTATAGGTACTTGTGGATTCATGTAGGTACTTGTGGATTCATGTAGGTACTTGTGGATTCATGTAGGTGCTTGTAGGTACTTGTGGGTGCTTGTAGGTACTTGTGGGTGCTTGTAGGTACTTGTGGGTACTTGTGGGTGCTTGTGGGTACTTGTGGGTGCTTATAGGTACTTGTGGATTCATGTAGGTACTTGTGGATTCATGTAGGTGCTTGTAGGTACTTGTGGGTGCTTGTAGGTACTTGTGGGTGCTTGTAGGTACTTGTGGGTGCTTGTAGGTACTAGTGGGTGCTTGTAGGTACTTGTGGGTGCTAGCCCCGGGTGCTTGTGGGTGCTTGCCCCGGGTACTTGAGGGGGCTTGCCCGGGTGCTTGTGGATGCTTGCCCCGAGTTCTTGTAGGTGCTTGTGGGTGCTTGTAGGTGCTTGTGGGTGTTTGTAGGTGCTTGTGGGTGTTTGTAGGTGCTTGTGGGTTCTTTTGGGTTCTTTTGGGTACTTGTGGGTGCTTGTAGGTGCTTGTAGGTGTTGTGGGTGTTTGTAGGTGCTTGTGGGTGCTTGTAGGTACTTGTGGGTGCTTCTAGGTACTTGTGGATTCATGTAGGTGCTTGTAGGTACTTGTGGGTGCTTGTAGGTACTTGTGGGTGCTTGTAGGTACTTGTGGGTGCTTGTAGGTACTTGTGGGTGCTTGTAGGTACTTGTGGGTGCTTATAGGTACTTGTGGATTCATGTAGGTACTTGTGGATTCATGTAGGTGCTTGTAGGTACTTGTGGGTGCTTGTAGGTACTTGTGGGTGCTTGTAGGTACTTGTGGGTGCTTGTAGGTACTTCTGGGTGCTTGTAGGTACTTGTGGGTGCTTGTAGGTACTTGTGGGTGCTTGTAGGTGCTTGTGGGTACTTGTAGGTACTTGTGGGTACTTGTAGGTACTTGTGGATTCATGTAGGTGCTTGTAGGTACTTGTGGGTGCTTGTAGGTACTTGTGGGTGCTTGTAGGTACTTGTGGGTACTTGTGGGTACTTGTGGGTGCTTGTGGGTACTTGTGGGTGCTTATAGGTACTTGTGGATTCATGTAGGTACTTGTGAATTCATGTAGGTGCTTGTAGGTACTTGTGGGTGCTTGTAGGTACTGGTGGGTGCTTGTAGGTACTTGTGGGTGCTTGTAGGTACTAGTGGGTGCTTGTAGGTACTTGTGGGTGCTTATAGGTACTTGTGGATTCATGTAGGTACTTGTGGATTCATGTATGTGCTTGTAGGTACTTGCGGGTGCTTGTAGGTACTTGTGGGTGCTTGTAGATACTAGTGGGTGCTTGTAGGTACTTGTGGGTGCTAGCCCCGGGTGCTTGTGGGTGCTTGTCCCGGGTACTTGAGGGGGCTTGCCCGGGTACTTGTGGATGCTTGCCCCGAGTTCTTGTAGGTGCTTGTGGGTGCTTGTAGGTGCTTGTGGGTGTTTGTAGGTGCTTGTGGGTGTTTGTAGGTGCTTGTGGGTACTTGTGGGTTCTTTTGGGTACTTGTAGGTACTTGTGGGTGCTTCTAGGTACTTGTGGATTCATGTAGGTGCTTGTAGGTACTTGTGGGTGCTTGTAGGTACTTGTGGGTGCTTGTAGGTACTTGTGGGTGCTTATAGGTACTTGTGGATTCATGTAGGTACTTGTGGATTCATGTAGGTGCTTGTAGGTACTTGTGGGTGCTTGTAGGTACTTGTGGGTGCTTGTAGGTACTTGTGGGTGCTTGTAGGTACTTCTGGGTGCTTGTAGGTACTTGTGGGTAATTGTAGGTGCTTGTGGGTACTTGTAGGTACTTGTGGGTACTTGTAGGTACTTGTGGATTCATGTAGGTGCTTGTAGGTACTTGTGGGTGCTTGTAGGTACTTGTGGGTGCTTGTAGGTACTTGTGGGTGCTTGTAGGTACTTGTGGGTACTTGTGGGTGCTTATAGGTACTTGTGGATTCATGTAGGTGCTTGTAGGTACTTGTGGGTGCTTGTAGGTACTTGTGGGTGCTTGTAGGTACTTGTGGGTGCTTGTAGGTACTTGTATGTGCTTGTAGGTACTTGTGGGTGCTTGTAGATACTTGTGGGTGATTGTAGGTACTTGTGGGTTCTTATAGGTACTTGTGGATTCATGTAGGTACTTGTGGATTCATGTAGGTACTTGTGGATTCATGTAGGTGCTTGTAGGTACTTGTGGGTGCTTGTAGGTACTTGTGGGTGCTTGTAGGTACTTGTGGGTGCTTGTAGGTACTTCTGGGTGCTTGTAGGTACTTGTGGGTGCTTGTAGGTACTTGTGGGTGCTTGTAGGTGCTTGTGGGTACTTGTAGGTACTTGTGGGTACTTGTAGGTACTTGTGGATTCATGTAGGTGCTTGTAGGTACTTGTTGGTGCTTGTAGGTACTTGTGGGTGCTTGTAGGTGCTTATGGGTACTTGTAGGTGCTTGTGGGTACTTGTGGGTGCTTGTAGGTGCTTGTAGGTACTTGTGGGTGCTTGTAGGTACTTGTGGGTGCTTGTAGGTACTTGTGGGTGCTTATAGGTACTTGTGGATTCATGTAGGTACTTGTGGATTCATGTAGGTGCTTGTAGGTACTTGTGGGTGCTTGTAGGTACTTGTGGGTGCTTGTAGGTACTTGTGGGTGCTTGTAGGTACTTCTGGGTGCTTGTAGGTACTTGTGGGTGCTTGTAGGTACTTGTGGGTGCTTGTAGGTGCTTGTGGGTACTTGTAGGTACTTGTGGGTACTTGTAGGTACTTGTGGATTCATGTAGGTGCTTGTAGGTACTTGTTGGTGCTTGTAGGTACTTGTGGGTGCTTGTAGGTACTTGTGGGTACTTGTGGGTGCTTGTGGGTACTTGTGGGTGCTTATAGGTACTTGTGGATTCATGTAGGTGCTTGTAGGTACTTGTAGGTGCTTGTAGGTACTTGTGCTTGCTTGTAGGTACTTGTGGGTGCTTGTAGGTACTTGTAGGTGCTTGTAGGTACTTGTGGGTGCTTGTAGGTACTTGTAGGTGCTTGTAGGTACTTGTGGGTGCTTGTAGGTACTTGTGGGTGATTGTAGGTACTTGTGGGTTCTTATAGGTACTTGTGGATTCATGTAGGTACTTGTGGATTCATGTAGGTACTTGTGGATTCATGTAGGTGCTTGTAGGTACTTGTGGGTGCTTGTAGGTACTTGTGGGTGCTTGTAGGTACTTGTGGGTACTTGTGGGTGCTTGTGGGTACTTGTGGGTGCTTATAGGTACTTGTGGATTCATGTAGGTACTTGTGGATTCATGTAGGTGCTTGTAGGTACTTGTGGGTGCTTGTAGGTACTTGTGGGTGCTTGTAGGTACTTGTGGGTGCTTGTAGGTACTAGTGGGTGCTTGTAGGTACTTGTGGGTGCTAGCCCCGGGTGCTTGTGGGTGCTTGCCCCGGGTACTTGAGGGGGCTTGCCCGGGTGCTTGTGGATGCTTGCCCCGAGTTCTTGTAGGTGCTTGTGGGTGCTTGTAGGTGCTTGTGGGTGTTTGTAGGTGCTTGTGGGTGTTTGTAGGTGCTTGTGGGTTCTTTTGGGTTCTTTTGGGTACTTGTGGGTGCTTGTAGGTGCTTGTAGGTGTTGTGGGTGTTTGTAGGTGCTTGTGGGTGCTTGTAGGTACTTGTGGGTGCTTCTAGGTACTTGTGGATTCATGTAGGTGCTTGTAGGTACTTGTGGGTGCTTGTAGGTACTTGTGGGTGCTTGTAGGTACTTGTGGGTGCTTGTAGGTACTTGTGGGTGCTTGTAGGTACTTGTGGGTGCTTATAGGTACTTGTGGATTCATGTAGGTACTTGTGGATTCATGTAGGTGCTTGTAGGTACTTGTGGGTGCTTGTAGGTACTTGTGGGTGCTTGTAGGTACTTGTGGGTGCTTGTAGGTACTTCTGGGTGCTTGTAGGTACTTGTGGGTGCTTGTAGGTACTTGTGGGTGCTTGTAGGTGCTTGTGGGTACTTGTAGGTACTTGTGGGTACTTGTAGGTACTTGTGGATTCATGTAGGTGCTTGTAGGTACTTGTGGGTGCTTGTAGGTACTTGTGGGTGCTTGTAGGTACTTGTGGGTACTTGTGGGTACTTGTGGGTGCTTGTGGGTACTTGTGGGTGCTTATAGGTACTTGTGGATTCATGTAGGTACTTGTGAATTCATGTAGGTGCTTGTAGGTACTTGTGGGTGCTTGTAGGTACTGGTGGGTGCTTGTAGGTACTTGTGGGTGCTTGTAGGTACTAGTGGGTGCTTGTAGGTACTTGTGGGTGCTAGCCCCGGGTGCTTGTGGGTGCTTGCCCCGGGTACTTGAGGGGGCTTGCCCGGGTACTTGTGGATGCTTGCCCCGAGTTCTTGTAGGTGCTTGTTGGTGCTTGTAGGTGCTTGTGGGTGTTTGTAGGTGCTTGTGGGTGTTTGTAGGTGCTTGTGGGTAATTGTGGGTTCTTTTGGGTACTTGTGGGTGCTTGTAGGTGCTTGTGGGTGCTTGTGGGTGTTTGTAGGTGCTTGTGGGTGCTTCTAGGTACTTGTGGATTCATGTAGGTGCTTGTAGGTACTTGTGGGTGCTTGTAGGTACTTGTGGGTGCTTGTAGGTACTTGTGGGTGCTTGTAGGTACTTGTGGGTGCTTGTAGGTACTTGTGGGTGCTTATAGGTACTTGTGGATTCAAGTAGGTACTTGTGGATTCATGTAGGTGCTTGTAGGTACTTGTGGGTGCTTGTAGGTACTTGTGGGTGCTTGTAGGTACTTGTGGGTGCTTGTAGGTACTTCTGGGTGCTTGTAGGTACTTGTGGGTGCTTGTAGGTACTTGTGGGTGCTTGTAGGTGCTTGTGGGTACTTGTAGGTACTTGTGGGTGCTGGTAGGTACTTGTGGGTGCTTGTAGGTACTTGTGGGTACTTGTGGGTGCTTGTGGGTACTTGTGGGTGCTTATAGGTACTTGTGGATTCATGTAGGTACTTGTCAATTCATGTAGGTGCTTGTAGGTACTTGTGGGTGCTTGGTGGTACTTGTGGGTGCTTGTAGGTACTTGTGGGTGCTTTCAGGTACTTGTGGGTGCTTGTAGGTACTTGCGGGTGCTTGTAGGTACTTGTGGGTGCTTGTAGGTACTTGTGGGTGCTTGTAGGTACTTGTGGGTGCTAGCCCCGGGTGCTTGTGGGTGCTTGTCCCGGGTACTTGAGGGGGCTTGCCCGGGTACTTGTGGATGCTTGCCCCGAGTTCTTGTAGGTGCTTGTGGGTGCTTGTAGGTGCTTGTGGGTGTTTGTAGGTGCTTGTGGGTGTTTGTAGGTGCTTGTGGGTACTTGTGGGTTCTTTTGGGTACTTGTAGGTACTTGTGGGTGCTTCTAGGTACTTGTGGATTCATGTAGGTGCTTGTAGGTACTTGTGGGTGCTTGTAGGTACTTGTGGGTGCTTGTAGGTACTTGTGGGTGCTTGTAGGTACTTGTGGGTGCTTATAGGTACTTGTGGATTCATGTAGGTACTTGTGGATTCATGTAGGTGCTTGTAGGTACTTGTGGGTGCTTGTAGGTAATTGTGGGTGCTTGTAGGTACTTGTGGGTGCTTGTAGGTACTTGTGGGTGCTTGTAGGTACTTGTGGGTGCTTTTAGGTACTTCTGGGTGCTTGTAGGTACTTGTGGGTGCTTGTAGGTACTTGTGGGTAATTGTAGGTGCTTGTGGGTACTTGTAGGTACTTGTGGGTACTTGTAGGTACTTGTGGATTCATGTAGGTGCTTGTAGGTACTTGTGGGTGCTTGAAGGTACTTGTGGGTGCTTGTAGGTACTTGTGGGTACTTGTAGGTACTTGTGGATTCATGTAGGTGCTTGTAGGTACTTGTGGGTGCTTGTAGGTACTTGTGGGTGCTTGTAGGTACTTGTGGGTGCTTGTAGGTACTTGTATGTGCTTGTAGGTACTTGTGGGTGCTTGTAGGTACTTGTGGGTGATTGTAGATACTTGTGGGTTCTTATAGGTACTTGTGGATTCATGTAGGTACTTGTGGATTCATGTAGGTACTTGTGGATTCATGTAGGTGCTTGTAGGTACTTGTGGGTGCTTGTAGGTACTTGTGGGTACTTGTAGGTGCTTATGGGTACTTGTAGGTGCTTGTGGGTACTTGTGGGTGCTTGTAGGTGCTTGTAGGTACTTGTGGGTGCTTGTAGGTACTTGTGGGTGCTTGTAGGTACTTGTGGGTGCTTATAGGTACTTGTAGGTACTTGTGGGTGCTTGTAGGTACTTGTGGGTGCTTATAGGTACTTGTGGATTCATGTAGGTACTTGTGGATTCATGTATGTGCTTGTAGGTACTTGCGGGTGCTTGTAGGTACTTGTGGGTGCTTGTAGATACTAGTGGGTGCTTGTAGGTACTTGTGGGTGCTAGCCCCGGGTGCTTGTGGGTGCTTGTCCCGGGTACTTGAGGGGGCTTGCCCGGGTACTTGTGGATGCTTGCCCCGAGTTCTTGTAGGTGCTTGTGGGTGCTTGTAGGTGCTTGTGGGTGTTTGTAGGTGCTTGTGGGTGTTTGTAGGTGCTTGTGGGTACTTGTGGGTTCTTTTGGGTACTTGTAGGTACTTGTGGGTGCTTCTAGGTACTTGTGGATTCATGTAGGTGCTTGTAGGTACTTGTGGGTGCTTGTAGGTACTTGTGGGTGCTTGTAGGTACTTGTGGGTGCTTATAGGTACTTGTGGATTCATGTAGGTACTTGTGGATTCATGTAGGTGCTTGTAGGTACTTGTGGGTGCTTGTAGGTACTTGTGGGTGCTTGTAGGTACTTGTGGGTGCTTGTAGGTACTTCTGGGTGCTTGTAGGTACTTGTGGGTAATTGTAGGTGCTTGTGGGTACTTGTAGGTACTTGTGGGTACTTGTAGGTACTTGTGGATTCATGTAGGTGCTTGTAGGTACTTGTGGGTGCTTGTAGGTACTTGTGGGTGCTTGTAGGTACTTGTGGGTGCTTGTAGGTACTTGTGGGTACTTGTGGGTGCTTATAGGTACTTGTGGATTCATGTAGGTGCTTGTAGGTACTTGTGGGTGCTTGTAGGTACTTGTGGGTGCTTGTAGGTACTTGTGGGTGCTTGTAGGTACTTGTATGTGCTTGTAGGTACTTGTGGGTGCTTGTAGATACTTGTGGGTGATTGTAGGTACTTGTGGGTTCTTATAGGTACTTGTGGATTCATGTAGGTACTTGTGGATTCATGTAGGTACTTGTGGATTCATGTAGGTGCTTGTAGGTACTTGTGGGTGCTTGTAGGTACTTGTGGGTGCTTGTAGGTACTTGTGGGTGCTTGTAGGTACTTCTGGGTGCTTGTAGGTACTTGTGGGTGCTTGTAGGTACTTGTGGGTGCTTGTAGGTGCTTGTGGGTACTTGTAGGTACTTGTGGGTACTTGTAGGTACTTGTGGATTCATGTAGGTGCTTGTAGGTACTTGTTGGTGCTTGTAGGTACTTGTGGGTGCTTGTAGGTGCTTATGGGTACTTGTAGGTGCTTGTGGGTACTTGTGGGTGCTTGTAGGTGCTTGTAGGTACTTGTGGGTGCTTGTAGGTACTTGTGGGTGCTTGTAGGTACTTGTGGGTGCTTATAGGTACTTGTGGATTCATGTAGGTACTTGTGGATTCATGTAGGTGCTTGTAGGTACTTGTGGGTGCTTGTAGGTACTTGTGGGTGCTTGTAGGTACTTGTGGGTGCTTGTAGGTACTTCTGGGTGCTTGTAGGTACTTGTGGGTGCTTGTAGGTACTTGTGGGTGCTTGTAGGTGCTTGTGGGTACTTGTAGGTACTTGTGGGTACTTGTAGGTACTTGTGGATTCATGTAGGTGCTTGTAGGTACTTGTTGGTGCTTGTAGGTACTTGTGGGTGCTTGTAGGTACTTGTGGGTACTTGTGGGTGCTTGTGGGTACTTGTGGATTCATGTAGGTGCTTGTAGGTACTTGTAGGTGCTTGTAGGTACTTGTGCTTGCTTGTAGGTACTTGTGGGTGATTGTAGGTACTTGTGGGTTCTTATAGGTACTTGTGGATTCATGTAGGTACTTGTGGATTCATGTAGGTACTTGTGGATTCATGTAGGTGCTTGTAGGTACTTGTGGGTGCTTGTAGGTACTTGTGGGTGCTTGTAGGTACTTGTGGGTACTTGTGGGTGCTTGTGGGTACTTGTGGGTGCTTATAGGTACTTGTGGATTCATGTAGGTACTTGTGGATTCATGTAGGTGCTTGTAGGTACTTGTGGGTGCTTGTAGGTACTTGTGGGTGCTTGTAGGTACTTGTGGGTGCTTGTAGGTACTAGTGGGTGCTTGTAGGTACTTGTGGGTGCTAGCCCCGGGTGCTTGTGGGTGCTTGCCCCGGGTACTTGAGGGGGCTTGCCCGGGTGCTTGTGGATGCTTGCCCCGAGTTCTTGTAGGTGCTTGTGGGTGCTTGTAGGTGCTTGTGGGTGTTTGTAGGTGCTTGTGGGTGTTTGTAGGTGCTTGTGGGTTCTTTTGGGTTCTTTTGGGTACTTGTGGGTGCTTGTAGGTGCTTGTAGGTGTTGTGGGTGTTTGTAGGTGCTTGTGGGTGCTTGTAGGTACTTGTGGGTGCTTCTAGGTACTTGTGGATTCATGTAGGTGCTTGTAGGTACTTGTGGGTGCTTGTAGGTACTTGTGGGTGCTTGTAGGTACTTGTGGGTGCTTGTAGGTACTTGTGGGTGCTTGTAGGTACTTGTGGGTGCTTATAGGTACTTGTGGATTCATGTAGGTACTTGTGGATTCATGTAGGTGCTTGTAGGTACTTGTGGGTGCTTGTAGGTACTTGTGGGTGCTTGTAGGTACTTGTGGGTGCTTGTAGGTACTTCTGGGTGCTTGTAGGTACTTGTGGGTGCTTGTAGGTACTTGTGGGTGCTTGTAGGTGCTTGTGGGTACTTGTAGGTACTTGTGGGTACTTGTAGGTACTTGTGGATTCATGTAGGTGCTTGTAGGTACTTGTGGGTGCTTGTAGGTACTTGTGGGTGCTTGTAGGTACTTGTGGGTACTTGTGGGTACTTGTGGGTGCTTGTGGGTACTTGTGGGTGCTTATAGGTACTTGTGGATTCATGTAGGTACTTGTGAATTCATGTAGGTGCTTGTAGGTACTTGTGGGTGCTTGTAGGTACTGGTGGGTGCTTGTAGGTACTTGTGGGTGCTTGTAGGTACTAGTGGGTGCTTGTAGGTACTTGTGGGTGCTAGCCCCGGGTGCTTGTGGGTGCTTGCCCCGGGTACTTGAGGGGGCTTGCCCGGGTACTTGTGGATGCTTGCCCCGAGTTCTTGTAGGTGCTTGTTGGTGCTTGTAGGTGCTTGTGGGTGTTTGTAGGTGCTTGTGGGTGTTTGTAGGTGCTTGTGGGTAATTGTGGGTTCTTTTGGGTACTTGTGGGTGCTTGTAGGTGCTTGTGGGTGCTTGTGGGTGTTTGTAGGTGCTTGTGGGTGCTTCTAGGTACTTGTGGATTCATGTAGGTGCTTGTAGGTACTTGTGGGTGCTTGTAGGTACTTGTGGGTGCTTGTAGGTACTTGTGGGTGCTTGTAGGTACTTGTGGGTGCTTGTAGGTACTTGTGGGTGCTTATAGGTACTTGTGGATTCATGTAGGTACTTGTGGATTCATGTAGGTGCTTGTAGGTACTTGTGGGTGCTTGTAGGTACTTGTGGGTGCTTGTAGGTACTTGTGGGTGCTTGTAGGTACTTCTGGGTGCTTGTAGGTACTTGTGGGTGCTTGTAGGTACTTGTGGGTGCTTGTAGGTGCTTGTGGGTACTTGTAGGTACTTGTGGGTGCTGGTAGGTACTTGTGGGTGCTTGTAGGTACTTGTGGGTACTTGTGGGTGCTTGTGGGTACTTGTGGGTGCTTATAGGTACTTGTGGATTCATGTAGGTACTTGTCAATTCATGTAGGTGCTTGTAGGTACTTGTGGGTGCTTGGTGGTACTTGTGGGTGCTTGTAGGTACTTGTGGGTGCTTTCAGGTACTTGTGGGTGCTTGTAGGTACTGGTGGGTGCTTGTAGGTACTTGTGGGTGCTTGTAGGTACTAGTGGGTGCTTGTAGGTACTTGTGGGTGCTAGCCCCGGGTGCTTGTGGGTGCTTGCCCCGGGTACTTGAGGGGGCTTGCCCGGGTACTTGTGGATGCTTGCCCCGAGTTCTTGTAGGTGCTTGTTGGTGCTTGTAGGTGCTTGTGAGTAGTATAAAGCCGCACTTCCTACCTCCGTAGGTGTAGAATGTAGGTGTAGAATTTCAAGGTCACCCTCTGCCACGCCCCCAACAGCGCCACCTGGCGGGAAAACTCCCGCGCGCCCCCTGGCGGCTGCTACCCCTCGCGGGAAAACTCGCGCGCGCCCCCTGGCGGCTGCGCCCCCTCGCGGGAAAACTCGCGCGCGCCCCCTCGCGGGAAAACTCGCGCGCCCCCTCGCGGGAAAACCCTGCGCGGGAATCTGGCAGACCTGTCTACAACTGTATCTGTGACGTCATTGGCGGGAAAATCTACAACTGTATCTATGACGTCATTGGCGGGAAAACACCGTGCGCCGCCTATTGGGAAACTCCTCCCTTCTACAACTGTATCTGTGACGTCATTTGAAGAATTGTATTTGTGACGTCATTGATAAGAGACGAGAATGGATAGCTTTAATACATTGCCAAGGTTAATGTCTGTTGGAAGTTGCGCAATCCATTGTAATTTTTAGTTTGACTCAAAATTTCAACCTTTTTTCAAGGAGTTTATTTTGATTATGGTATTGTTTTAATGGTAATTAAAAGGTACACGTAAAAGCGTAATTAACCTCTGAAAATCAAAGTGTTACTGGTGTGTTAGCGTCTATTTGTAAGCCTTGGTTAAATTCTGCCTATAATAATCCAACAATTGTGACGTCATTCGAAGAGTTGTTGTATCGCGTAACGTATATTAAGGGGTGGCGGTAAAGTTTTTTCATTGCTAAATGAAAATGTGTCAGGTTCATAACGATACAGTAGAGGTTTGGGTCGGTAATGGCTTACTGGAAAAGGACTGATACGGGTGTAGAGTTATACTTACAAAAGGAACAAAGATTTGACAGCTCAAACGGAATCAAATACCAGTACTTAGTTTCAAAATACAATCACAGAAAAGTAAGCGTGTGTAAATACTCTCCTTTCAAATCATTCGTATTCAAAACAATTCACATCTAATTTTTCTATTAGTATCGTACTAAAGTCAACGTTAGAGGCAGAGACTACCCCGTTTACAGGCCAACACCAAACGCCAGGACTCGTCCTAACGTGTCTAAACCTAACCTACCTCCAAGTTATAACGTTATTACGTAAGGTGGCGAGAAGAAATTCCACCGCAGAATTTGTATTAGTCTTAGACGTTGATATGATGCCCAACTATAACCTCCACGAAATGTTCCTGGAGTATGCCTGAGAAAATAGGCTCTTTCTCGAATCTCGAAAAGATGATAAAACTGTTTACGTTGTACCCGCATTCGAAATGAAAGAAATAGCCCAAATACCCAAGGATAAAACTGACAACGTTTGGAAATGATGGGCGCCCACCTCTTTTACATCGAGCTTTGTTGGAAATGTCAGAAACATATTGACTACGAAGCCTGGTATAGAGAACCAATGACTAATAAGTTAGCTGTCATTTTTGAAGTCTTGTGGAGAGATCCTTGGGAACCTTCTTCTTCAGCAGAAATTCAGCGCCTTATCATGATGAAAGGTTTAGACAATATGACTTTAATTTAAAAGTCAAGTAAGACCAAGATACCACCGTGTGTAGAAAGAAGAAACCATCGATAACTAACCCATTGATTGATATCTTTGTAGGTTTGCGAATTACACGTTGTAAGATACTAATTTTCAGTTTTAAATAACGCTTTTTGTCATCCATTATGGCCTGAAAATGGCCAACTCATTCCATAAAGAAAAGGATACCGATCAAGAAAAGAGCCGTATCTTATTTCGACAGTTCAAAACTGAACTAAAGGAAAAATATCCAGACTCCTCCAGGAAGTGCTACTGATCTCGAAGCTTCCATTTACATGAAAAAAAGAAGTAATTTATCAGGTTAGTTTTAAAGAGTAAGTAAAAAGAAAATCAAATCTACCTTCCATTGTGTATAAAACACTGGTCCCGGAAGCTTTGGAACAGATTTTGGCTGTTATGAAAAAACTGTCTCCATTGAGGAACTCTATTTAGATAATATAGGAGTTAAATGGTGTATATTCGTACAAGTTATTCTTATAATGACGTTATTTAATGTAAAGATTTGTATTTTAAAATAGGGATTTTGCTCATAAACTTGCATTGGTTTTGATAAGTAATCCAAATGTACCTTTTCATACTTTCGACCTATCAAATAACCTAAAAGAAGATAAAGGTAATATATTTACTAACGAAAAAAGAAATATCAAAGACAAATAACAACAATAGCTCTTCATTGTATTTCTTAATGAAATATCTCTTGTCAATTAATTGTAAAGAAAAACAGAAAATAAATGTTACCAATAAACATTGTGGTGAACTTTTTATGAGGATATTATTTCTGCATTTTTCATAATAGCGCTGAACTGCCTATCTGTACGAGGTTGAATTCAGGGTTCGTACAAACCTGGGAAACTGGGAAAACTAAGGCAAATAAATAACTTTCAAAAATTCAGTGTTTTTCTTCTTGGCGGTCTAGTGTAAACATGTTTTACTGTGCTTTGGTGTGTTTTATTGTAGTTTTGTTGTGGTATAGTGTAGTTTTAGAGTGTTTTATTGTACTTTTATTGTGTTTTATTGTAGTTTTATTGTACCTTAGTGTATTTTTTTGTGTTTTACTGTGTTTTATTGTAGTTTTTTTGTATTTTATTGTAGTTTTATTGTACTTTTAGTGTATTTTATTGTGTTTTATTGTACCTTAGTGTATTTTATTATGGTATAGTGTAGTTTTAGAGAGTTTTATTGTACTTTTATTGTACTTTTAGTGTGTTTTACTGTGTTTTGATTTGGTTTTATTGCGTTTTACTGTGTTATGGTGTGTTTTTATTGTAGTTTTAGTGTATTTCAGTGTATTTTGTTGTAATTTAAGTTATTTGTCATAAATTCACAAAGTTTCTGTAAGACTCAATATCATATTGAACATAATAATACGTGGAACAAAGTATTTAGTTTATTATTAGTTTATTTAGTTTATTATTATTATTAGTTTATTATTATTATTAGTTTATTTAGTTTATTATTATTATTTAGTTTATTATTATTATTAGTTTATTATTATTATTAGTTTATTTAGTTCATTATTAGTTTATTATTATTAGTTTATTTAGTTTATTATTATTATTTATATATATTATGCATTTATAACATTAAAGTAAAACGAAATAAATTTCCTTACCTACATCCCCAATATAACTCCAAAATTATTATGATATTTTTCGTTTGAATCAACTAACCATTCCACGAACATCTGTCACGACAAAACGGAAACAGTAGGTGTACCATTTTTGAACGCTTTTCTCCCAATACCAGTTCAGTATAAATCTCTTCAACTAGAAAGTGTATTTTATTGTCCTTTTCGTGTATTTTATTATGGTATAGTGTACTTTTAGTGTGTTTTATTGTACTTTTAGTGTATTTTATTGTGTTTTACTGTATTTTCTTGTACTTTATTGTAATTTTAGTGTATTCTATTGTGTTTTACTGTGTTTTACTGTATTTTCTTGTACTTTATTGTAATTTTAGTGTATTCTATTGTGTTTTACTGTGTTTTCTTGTACTTTATTGTACTTTTAGTGTATTTTATTGTGTTTTACTGTGTTTTATTATAGTTTTATTGTACCTTTGTGTAGTTTTATAGTGTTTTATTTTACTTTTAGTGTATTTTATTGTGTTTTACTGTATTTTATTGTAGTTTTATTGTACTCTTAGTGTATTCTATTGTGTTTTACTGTACTTTATTGTATTTTCTTGTACTTTATTGTAATTTTAGTGTATTCTATTGTGTTTTACTGTGTTTTCTTGTACTTTATTGTAATTTTAGTGTATTCTATTGTGTATTTTATTGTGTTTTACTGTGTTTTATTGTAGTTTTATTGTACCTTAGTGTATTTTATTGTACTTTTAGTGTACTTTTAGTGTGTTTTATTGTGCTTTTAGTGTATTTTATTGTGTTTTACTGTATTTTCTTGTACTTTATTGTAATTTTAGTGTATTCTATTGTGTTTTACTGTATTTTCTTGTACTTTATTGTAATTTTAGTGTATTCTATTGTGTTTTACTGTGTTTTATTGTAGTTTTAGTGTATTTTATTGTACTTTTAGTGTATTTTATTATGGTATAGTGTACTTTTAGAGTGTTTTATTGTACTTTTAGTGTATTTTATTGTGTTTTACTGTGTTTTACTGTAGTTTTTTTGTACCTTAGTGTAGTTTTAGGTTTTCGTGACACCTTAAGCAATATGGTTTTTTGTTGGGGCATGCAAAAACATTTTCTAATTTAAAATAGTCTTTTACAACGTGATTACCGTGACACCAATCGGGAATATTGTGCGGTAATTGTGAGGGGCGCGTCATAACATAATTGTACTGTAGAAATGAAAGTTTATAATGCGCTTTAACTCGAAAACCTCTTGTGCCGAAAGATAGTTTAAAATGTTTGAATCGAGACACTCACCGGTTGCAGCGAGTGATTCTTCCAGTTCAGTAGCGATATGAGTTGGTAAACAACCCGAATAAAGATCATGCCGAGAAGCGAGTTCATACTCGTATAGTATATTAAAAGTTTCGCGCGACGCTACTTTAGCCAAGGTATGCAGAGAAGGTATGTTCGATAAAGACATGACTAACAGTTTTTTTTATAAAGCAAAGGCAAGGTTGGTTGATGTCAAAGATAATTTGAAATAAACGTATGACGTCAAGGTTATCCGTGATAAAAATATATTTTTATCACGGTATAGGCGCTATATTATTCACCTTGAGGTATAGAGAACCAACCTATTCGTTATACGTATATTTCAAATTATCTTTGACGCCAACCAACCTTGCCTTTGCTTTATAAAAACACCTGTTAGTTATAACGGAGCAAAATATAACACGGTATAGGCGCTATATTATTCACCTTCAGGTATAACGAAGTCTCGGATCCTAGCTAGCTTAATAGTATTTTATAGAACGAAGTCTATAACCAGCAACTGTTGGAAGAATCACTCGCTGCAACCGGTGAGTGTCTCGATTCAAACATTTTAAACTATCTTTCGGCACAAGAGGTTTTCGAGTTAAAGCGCATTATAAACTTTCATTTCTACAGTACAATTATGTTATGACGCGCCCCTCACAATTACCGCACAATATTCCCGATTGGTGTCACGGTAATCACGTTGTAAAAGACTATTTTAAATTAGAAAATGTTTTTGCATGCCCCAACAAAAAACCATATTGCTTAAGGTGTCACGAAAACCTAAAACTACACTAAGGTACAAAAAAACTACAGTAAAACACAGTAAAACACAATAAAATACACTAAAAGTACAATAAAACACTCTAAAAGTACACTATACCATAATAAAATACACTAAAAGTACAATAAAATACACTAAAACTACAATAAAACACAGTAAAACACAATAGAATACACTAAAATTACAATAAAGTACAAGAAAATACAGTAAAACACAGTAAAACACAATAGAATACACTAAAATTACAATAAAGTACAAGAAAATACAGTAAAACACAATAAAATACACTAAAAGTACAATAAAACACACTAAAAGTACACTAAAAGTACAATAAAATACACTAAGGTACAATAAAACTACAATAAAACACAGTAAAACACAATAAAATACACAATAGAATACACTAAAATTACAATAAAGTACAAGAAAACACAGTAAAACACAATAGAATACACTAAAATTACAATAAAACTACAATAAAACACAGTAAAACACAATAGAATACACTAAAATTACAATAAAGTACAAGAAAATACAGTAAAACACAATAAAATACACTAAAAGTACAATAAAACACACTAAAAGTACACTAAAAGTACAAAAAAATACACTAAGGTACAATAAAACTACAATAAAGTACAGTAAAACACAATAAAATACACTAAGAGTACAATAAAACTACAATAAAATACAGTAAAACACAATAAAATACACTAAAAGTAAAATAAAACACTATAAAACTACACAAAGGTACAATAAAACTATAATAAAACACAGTAAAACACAATAAAATACACTAAAAGTACAATAAAATACACTAAGGTACAATAAAACTACAATAAAATACAGTAAAACACAATAAAATACACTAAAAGTAAAATAAAACACTATAAAACTACACAAAGGTACAATAAAACTATAATAAAACACAGTAAAACACAATAAAATACACTAAAAGTACAATAAAATACACTAAGGTACAATAAAACTACAATAAAATACAGTAAAACACAATAAAATACACTAAAAGTACAATAAAACTACAATAACATACAGTAAAACACAATAAAATACACTAAAAGTAAAATAAAACACTATAACACTACACAAAGGTACAATAAAACTATAATAAAACACAGTAAAACACAATAAAATACACTAAAAGTACAATAAAACTACATTAAAATACAGTAAAACACAATAAAATACACTAAAAGTACAATAAAACACACTAAAAGTACACTATACCATAATAAAATACACGAAAAGGACAATAAAATACACTTTCTAGTTGAAGAGATTTATACTGAACTGGTATTGGGAGAAAAGCGTTCAAAAATGGTACACCTACTGTTTCCGTTTTGTCGTGACAGATGTTCGTGGAATGGTTAGTTGATTCAAACGAAAAATATCATAATAATTTTGGAGTTATATTGGGGATGTAGGTAAGGAAATTTATTTCGTTTTACTTTAATGTTATAAATGCATAATATATATAAATAATAATAATAAACTAAATAAACTAATAATAATAAACTAATAATGAACTAAATAAACTAATAATAATAATAAACTAAATAATAATAATAAACTAAATAAACTAATAATAATAATAAACTAATAATAATAATAAACTAATAATAATAATAAACTAAATAAACTAATAATAAACTAAATACTTTGTTCCACGTATTATTATGTTCAATATGATATTGAGTCTTACAGAAACTTTGTGAATTTATGACAAATAACTTAAATTACAACAAAATACACTGAAATACACTAAAACTACAATAAAAACACACCATAACACAGTAAAACGCAATAAAACCAAATCAAAACACAGTAAAACACACTAAAAGTACAATAAAAGTACAATAAAACTCTCTAAAACTACACTATACCATAATAAAAATACACTAAGGTACAATAAAACACAATAAAATACACTAAAAGTACAATAAAACTACAATAAAATACAAAAAAACTACAATAAAACACAGTAAAACACAAAAAAATACACTAAGGTACAATAAAACTACAATAAAACACAATAAAAGTACAATAAAACACTCTAAAACTACACTATACCACAACAAAACTACAATAAAACACACCAAAGCACAGTAAAACATGTTTACACTAGACCGCCAAGAAGAAAAAACACTGAATTTTTGAAAGTTTTCCCAGTTTCCCAGGTTTGTACGAACCATGAATTCAACCTCGTACAGATAGGCAGTTCAGCGCTATTATGAAAAATGCAGAAATAATATCCTCATAAAAAGTTCACCACAATGTTTATTGGTAACATTTATTTTCTGTTTTTCTTTACAATTAATTGACAAGAGATATTTCATTAAGAAATACAATGAAGAGCTATTGTTGTTATTTGTCTTTGATATTTCTTTTTTCGTTAGTAAATATATTACCTTTATCTTCTTTTAGGTTATTTGATAGGTCCAAAGTATGAAAAGGTACATTTGGATTACTTATCAAAACCAATGCAAGTTTATGAGCAAAATCCCTATTTTAAAATACAAATCTTTACATTAAATAACGTCATTATAAGAATAACTTGTACGAATATACACCATTTAACTCCTATATTATCTAAATAGAGTTCCTCAATGGAGACAGTTTTTTCATAACAGCCAAAATCTGTTCCAAAGCTTCCGGGACCAGTGTTTTATTCACAATGGAAGGTAGATTTGATTTTCTTTTTACTTACTCTTTAAAACTAACCTGATAAATTACTTCTTTTTTTCATGTAAATGGAAGCTTCGAGATCAGTAGCACTTCCTGGAGGAGTCTGGATATTTTTCCTTTAGTTCAGTTTTGAACTGTCGAAATAAGATACGGCTCTTTTCTTGATCGGTATCCTTTTCTTTATGGAATGAGTTGGCCATTTTCAGGCCATAATGGATGACAAAAAGCGTTATTTAAAACTGAAAATTAGTATCTTACAACGTGTAATTCGCAAACCTACAAAGATATCAATCAATGGGTTAGTTATCGATGGTTTCTTCTTTCTACACACGGTGGTATCTTGGTCTTACTTGACTTTTAAATTAAAGTCATATTGTCTAAACCTTTCATCATGATAAGGCGCTGAATTTCTGCTGAAGAAGAAGGTTCCCAAGGATCTCTCCACAAGACTTCAAAAATGACACATTGCGAGGATGGCAACTACCTAACTGACAAATATTTGAGGTTCCATACATTTTGTTCGGTGTCAGGTGTACGTTAAATTCGTGGATACTATCCCCAGTGATTTCTTTCAATTTGAATTGATGAACCTTGTTATTTATGATACATGGAAACTGTCTAACAAACATGTTAATTAATGACCCTGGGGGTAATTGCACTGTAGAAGTTAGTAATCTGTACATTGCCAAGTGTTTCAATCCAAAATTTATATTAGGACCATTAACGTATTGCCATATATAACCTTCACCATCGGCTATATTATAGACTTCATTCGGTGTGGGGTTTATTAGTAAATACCCCGTTTCGGGATCTGTAGTCCTTTCGGATTTTCCGTAATCTTTATCCCATCCGATAGCACCAAATTTTTCAATTCGTCTTAAGTTGTTTCGTCTAACGACGGCTTCTAAAGTAATGGGTGAATTCATTCTACAATCCTCACTACAGCAGATAGGCTAGGAAGGGGTGTCCGATGTGTTGTCAGTTTCGGAGAACGCTTTTGATTCGTCCCTGATGGTGTAAAAATTAACCAAATACTCTAACTGTTTGTTATAAGAGAGTAAAATATATTTCCAATTATCTTTGACGTCAACCTTGTCTTTGCTTTATAAAAACAACTGTTTGTTATAAGATATAAAAATATATTTCCAATTATCTTTGACGTCAACCTTGTTTTCGCTTTATAAAAGCAACTGTTATAAGAGATAAAAATACATATCCTTTACAAAAGTAACCTTGGTTCGCTTGTTAAGGACTCTCGCTAAGGGGATTCGAACTCGTGAACAACGAGTTTAAAGGCAGATACGTTAACGAGCGAACCAATGTTACTTGAGGGTGTATTCGGTTGATGACTATAGTACCGTGGATTTATTAATATAATATGATTCTTTCCCCCCCGTGACGAAAAGTATATCTACTGAATAACCAATGTAGTTTTTGCTAACGCAATAGTCGAAAAAATCGTTTAGTTCTAGTTCTTGATAATATGTCTACTGATAAAATGAAACCTTATCCGACTGGATGTTATCAATGCGGCGGAAGCCTTATTGAGTTTCCAGATCACGCCGGACAAACGTTTTATTGCGATGGAGATCTCGATTGTCCTTTAAGACATCACACTGTTTTTGTAACAAAAAATAATCACATACACCCGATAGAAGAAAAATTTCAACCTTTGAGTCCGGATAGAGTGTGTTTAGTATGCGGTACGTATTCGTCGGCGAAGGACGCTCGTAACGCCGAATGTTCCGAAGAAGGCACAACTTGTCGGTTTACGGCTAAATCCGTTATAAAAGCGAGAGGCACCACGACCGTACACTGTAAAATTTGTTTTTTTTGGCATTTAAAAAACACCAAATGCGATACGAAAAACCGTTGCTTCAAATGCGACAAACTTTACCTGATGAGAGAAAATCATCTTTGTGTAAAAAATTAAAAATAATAATAAAATGTTGCTTAGTTTTTCACATATAATAACTGTACATTCCCAATAGCAATCCAATATTATAACGATATTTTTCGTTTGAATCAACTAACCATTCCACGAACATCTGTCACGACAAAACGGAAACAGTAGGTGTACCATTTTTGAAACGCTTTTCACCCAATACCAGTTCAATATAAACCAACTAGTTTTTTCTACCTTTGGCTGCATAGTGATAATTTATCTTTGCGTATGAATTTACGATTGTAGGTTTGTTGTTTGTACATTTTTTTATTTAAATGAGAAAGTATACAGATCATATACAAATAACATTGAGATTACTTGAATATCAAGTATTGATTAACTTAGTTTTGAAGCTGTTGTTTGTACATTTTATATTTAAATCAACATTTATACAGATGAGATTACTTGAATATCAAGTATAGATTAACTTAGTTTTGAAGGTGTCTATTTTCTCAGGCATACTCCAGGAACATTTCGTGGAGGTTATAGTTGGGCATCATATCAACGTCTAAGACTTATACAAATTCTGTGGGGGGAATTTCTTCTCGCCATCTTACGTAATAAGTTGTTGGGGTACGGCCCTTTATGGCTATAGTTTTCACCCGCAACTCTGACTGACTGTAGTTTATCTATCAAAGATTTACAAGGGTCTCTGCGACTTTCTTCAGCCGTTAATGGATCTAAGCGGTTAGGTTTAGACACGTTAGGACGAGTCCTGGAATTTGGTGTTGACCTGTAAACGGGGTAGCCTCGGCCTCCACCTTGGCTTTAGTACCATTCTAATAGAAAATTAGACGTGAATTGCTTTGTCTTCAATCTCGTTGTTAATTGCTTTAAACTTGAAGACTCTATTTTCAATCACTTGGCACAGCTAAATAGTTTGTTCTTTATGTTAAAATCAATTAAAAATAATTTACTTTCTACACCCTGAATATCTAAATAGTGGAATGTGTGCTCTATCCATTTTTAAATAAACAAACTATGAATTCAATTTCAATAGGGAATAACAAAGTAGGTTCTAGTACCTTGATTGGAACGTTGGTAATAAATATAAACATACGACAGGAGGAAAATGCCTGAAAAACTAGTTATTTCAAAAGGTATGACAATCTAACAGCTCAAATTAAAGTCGAGTCCTTTCAGATTTCGATGCCGATTTAGCTGGAAAAAACAAATCCCTTAAACATTTATATGTTGGAAGAAATTTTGCTACTATTAAACCATTGCAAGTACGACATCTTTACCAAAATAGTCTGGTTTAGTATAGGTAATTGCTTTCAAACCACTACTAACCTATCGGTGATTTATTTTGAATCAGTGATAACTTCGTTATAACTTGGAGGTAGGTTAGGTTTAGACACGTTAGGACGAGTCCTGGCATTTGGTGTTGACCTGTAAACGGGGTAGCCTCGGCCTCCACCTTGGCTTTAGTACCATTCTAATAGAAAATTAGACGTGAATTGCTTTGAATATGCCAGATTTAAAAGGAGAGTATTTTCACACGCTTACTTTTCTGTGATTGTATTTTGAAACTAAGTACTGGTATTTGATTCCGTTTGGGCTGACAAATCTTTGTTCCTTTTGTAAGTATAACTCTACATTCAGAGACTAATTACGCTTTCTACTATTGCGTCTAAGATGAATTTCTTATATATTAATTACGCTTTTACGTGTACCTTTTAATTACCATCCAGCAGAGACCTATCATTAACCCTTGGCAATGTATTAAAGCTATCCATTCTCGTCTCTTATCAATGACGTCACAGCTACAATTGTAGAAGATTTAAGCCTTGGTAATGTACGTTTAAAGCTTCCATTCGTCTCTTATCAATGACGTCACAACTACAATTGTAGAAGATTTAAGCCTTGGCAATGTACGTTTAAAGTTTTTATCGTCTCTTATCAATGACGTCACAGTTGTAGAAGAGACTGACTTTTAATTACCATTAAAAACAATACCATAATCAAAATAAACTCCTTGAAATTTTGAGTCAAACTAAATATTACAATGGATTGCGCAACTTTCAGCCTATCATTAACCCTTGGCCATGTACGTTTAATAAATTCTCGTCTCTTATCAATGACGTCACAAATACAGTTGTAGAAGGGAGGAGTTTCCCAATAGGCGGCGCACGGTGTTTTCCCGCCAATGACGTCACAAATACAGTTGTAGATTTTCCCGCCAATGACGTCACAGAGACAGTTGTAGACAGGACTGCCAGATTCCCGCGCAATGTTTTCCCGCGAGGGGGCGCGCGAGTTTTCCCGCGAGGGGGCGCAGCCGCCAGGGGGCGCGCGCGAGTTTTCCCGCGAGGGGGCGCAGCCGCCAGGGGGCGCGCGGGGGCCCGCGAGTTTTCCCGCGAGGGGGCGCGCGCGAGTTTCCCAAGGGGGCGTGGCGAGAGGGTGACCTTGAAATTCTACACCTACACTCTACACCTACATTCTACACCTACATTCTACACCTACGGAGGTACGAAGTGCGGCTTTACACTACTCTTGTGGGTGTTTGTAGGTGCTTGTGGGTGTTTGTAGGTGCTTGTGGGTAATTGTGGGTTCTTTTGGGTACTTGTGGGTGCTTGTAGGTGCTTGTGGGTGCTTGTGGGTGTTTGTAGGTGCTTGTGGGTGCTTCTAGGTACTTGTGGATTCATGTAGGTGCTTGTAGGTACTTGTGGGTGCTTGTAGGTACTTGTGGGTGCTTGTAGGTACTTGTGGGTGCTTGTAGGTACTTGTGGGTGCTTGTAGGTACTTGTGGGTGCTTATAGGTACTTGTGGATTCATGTAGGTACTTGTGGATTCATGTAGGTGCTTGTAGGTACTTGTGGGTGCTTGTAGGTACTTGTGGGTGCTTGTAGGTACTTGTGGGTGCTTGTAGGTACTTCTGGGTGCTTGTAGGTACTTGTGGGTGCTTGTAGGTACTTGTGGGTGCTTGTAGGTGCTTGTGGGTACTTGTAGGTACTTGTGGGTGCTGGTAGGTACTTGTGGGTGCTTGTAGGTACTTGTGGGTACTTGTGGGTGCTTGTGGGTACTTGTGGGTGCTTATAGGTACTTGTGGATTCATGTAGGTACTTGTCAATTCATGTAGGTGCTTGTAGGTACTTGTGGGTGCTTGTAGGTACTTGTGGGTGCTTGTAGGTACTTGTGGGTGCTTGTAGGTACTTGTGGGTGCTTGTAGGTACTTGTATGTGCTTGTAGGTACTTGTGGGTGCTTGTAGGTACTTGTGGGTGATTGTAGATACTTGTGGGTTCTTATAGGTACTTGTGGATTCATGTAGGTACTTGTGGATTCATGTAGGTACTTGTGGATTCATGTAGGTGCTTGTAGGTACTTGTGGGTGCTTGTAGGTACTTGTGGGTACTTGTAGGTGCTTATGGGTACTTGTAGGTGCTTGTGGGTACTTGTGGGTGCTTGTAGGTGCTTGTAGGTACTTGTGGGTGCTTGTAGGTACTTGTGGGTGCTTGTAGGTACTTGTGGGTGCTTATAGGTACTTGTAGGTACTTGTGGGTGCTTGTAGGTACTTGTGGGTGCTTATAGGTACTTGTGGATTCATGTAGGTACTTGTGGATTCATGTATGTGCTTGTAGGTACTTGCGGGTGCTTGTAGGTACTTGTGGGTGCTTGTAGATACTAGTGGGTGCTTGTAGGTACTTGTGGGTGCTAGCCCCGGGTGCTTGTGGGTGCTTGTCCCGGGTACTTGAGGGGGCTTGCCCGGGTACTTGTGGATGCTTGCCCCGAGTTCTTGTAGGTGCTTGTGGGTGCTTGTAGGTGCTTGTGGGTGTTTGTAGGTGCTTGTGGGTGTTTGTAGGTGCTTGTGGGTACTTGTGGGTTCTTTTGGGTACTTGTAGGTACTTGTGGGTGCTTCTAGGTACTTGTGGATTCATGTAGGTGCTTGTAGGTACTTGTGGGTGCTTGTAGGTACTTGTGGGTGCTTGTAGGTACTTGTGGGTGCTTATAGGTACTTGTGGATTCATGTAGGTACTTGTGGATTCATGTAGGTGCTTGTAGGTACTTGTGGGTGCTTGTAGGTACTTGTGGGTGCTTGTAGGTACTTGTGGGTGCTTGTAGGTACTTCTGGGTGCTTGTAGGTACTTGTGGGTAATTGTAGGTGCTTGTGGGTACTTGTAGGTACTTGTGGGTACTTGTAGGTACTTGTGGATTCATGTAGGTGCTTGTAGGTACTTGTGGGTGCTTGTAGGTACTTGTGGGTGCTTGTAGGTACTTGTGGGTGCTTGTAGGTACTTGTGGGTACTTGTGGGTGCTTATAGGTACTTGTGGATTCATGTAGGTGCTTGTAGGTACTTGTGGGTGCTTGTAGGTACTTGTGGGTGCTTGTAGGTACTTGTGGGTGCTTGTAGGTACTTGTATGTGCTTGTAGGTACTTGTGGGTGCTTGTAGATACTTGTGGGTGATTGTAGGTACTTGTGGGTTCTTATAGGTACTTATGGATTCATGTAGGTACTTGTGGATTCATGTAGGTACTTGTGGATTCATGTAGGTGCTTGTAGGTACTTGTGGGTGCTTGTAGGTACTTGTGGGTGCTTGTAGGTACTTGTGGGTGCTTGTAGGTACTTCTGGGTGCTTGTAGGTACTTGTGGGTGCTTGTAGGTACTTGTGGGTGCTTGTAGGTGCTTGTGGGTACTTGTAGGTACTTGTGGGTACTTGTAGGTACTTGTGGATTCATGTAGGTGCTTGTAGGTACTTGTTGGTGCTTGTAGGTACTTGTGGGTGCTTGTAGGTGCTTATGGGTACTTGTAGGTGCTTGTGGGTACTTGTGGGTGCTTGTAGGTGCTTGTAGGTACTTGTGGGTGCTTGTAGGTACTTGTGGGTGCTTGTAGGTACTTGTGGGTGCTTATAGGTACTTGTGGATTCATGTAGGTACTTGTGGATTCATGTAGGTGCTTGTAGGTACTTGTGGGTGCTTGTAGGTACTTGTGGGTGCTTGTAGGTACTTGTGGGTGCTTGTAGGTACTTCTGGGTGCTTGTAGGTACTTGTGGGTGCTTGTAGGTACTTGTGGGTGCTTGTAGGTGCTTGTGGGTACTTGTAGGTACTTGTGGGTACTTGTAGGTACTTGTGGATTCATGTAGGTGCTTGTAGGTACTTGTTGGTGCTTGTAGGTACTTGTGGGTGCTTGTAGGTACTTGTGGGTACTTGTGGGTGCTTGTGGGTACTTGTGGGTGCTTATAGGTACTTGTGGATTCATGTAGGTGCTTGTAGGTACTTGTAGGTGCTTGTAGGTACTTGTGCTTGCTTGTAGGTACTTGTGGGTGCTTGTAGGTACTTGTAGGTGCTTGTAGGTACTTGTGGGTGCTTGTAGGTACTTGTAGGTGCTTGTAGGTACTTGTGGGTGCTTGTAGGTACTTGTGGGTGATTGTAGGTACTTGTGGGTTCTTATAGGTACTTGTGGATTCATGTAGGTACTTGTGGATTCATGTAGGTACTTGTGGATTCATGTAGGTGCTTGTAGGTACTTGTGGGTGCTTGTAGGTACTTGTGGGTGCTTGTAGGTACTTGTGGGTACTTGTGGGTGCTTGTGGGTACTTGTGGGTGCTTATAGGTACTTGTGGATTCATGTAGGTACTTGTGGATTCATGTAGGTGCTTGTAGGTACTTGTGGGTGCTTGTAGGTACTTGTGGGTGCTTGTAGGTACTTGTGGGTGCTTGTAGGTACTAGTGGGTGCTTGTAGGTACTTGTGGGTGCTAGCCCCGGGTGCTTGTGGGTGCTTGCCCCGGGTACTTGAGGGGGCTTGCCCGGGTGCTTGTGGATGCTTGCCCCGAGTTCTTGTAGGTGCTTGTGGGTGCTTGTAGGTGCTTGTGGGTGTTTGTAGGTGCTTGTGGGTGTTTGTAGGTGCTTGTGGGTTCTTTTGGGTTCTTTTGGGTACTTGTGGGTGCTTGTAGGTGCTTGTAGGTGTTGTGGGTGTTTGTAGGTGCTTGTGGGTGCTTGTAGGTACTTGTGGGTGCTTCTAGGTACTTGTGGATTCATGTAGGTGCTTGTAGGTACTTGTGGGTGCTTGTAGGTACTTGTGGGTGCTTGTAGGTACTTGTGGGTGCTTGTAGGTACTTGTGGGTGCTTGTAGGTACTTGTGGGTGCTTGTAGGTACTTGTGGGTGCTTATAGGTACTTGTGGATTCATGTAGGTACTTGTGGATTCATGTAGGTGCTTGTAGGTACTTGTGGGTGCTTGTAGGTACTTGTGGGTGCTTGTAGGTACTTGTGGGTGCTTGTAGGTACTTCTGGGTGCTTGTAGGTACTTGTGGGTGCTTGTAGGTACTTGTGGGTGCTTGTAGGTGCTTGTGGGTACTTGTAGGTACTTGTGGGTACTTGTAGGTACTTGTGGATTCATGTAGGTGCTTGTAGGTACTTGTGGGTGCTTGTAGGTACTTGTGGGTGCTTGTAGGTACTTGTGGGTACTTGTGGGTACTTGTGGGTGCTTGTGGGTACTTGTGGGTGCTTATAGGTACTTGTGGATTCATGTAGGTACTTGTGAATTCATGTAGGTGGGGTGGCGTAGCGGTTAGCGCTTTCGCCTCGCAGCAAGAGGATCCTGGGTTCGATCCCGGACTGTGGCACCGGGTGAAAATCTGGGAACAAATCCTTCTGCGTAGAGTTTGCAAGTTCTCTCCCCGCTCGTTAAAAAAGGAGTTTTCCTCCGCGGTCTAACCCGGTTTCTCCTTTCCATCAAAACTTGCAGAGGTTAACGGTAATAGTTAGTATAGGGCGCTGTAGGTTAGCTGTGGCATAGGGGCTAGCCACCACCCCTCTATGCATTATAAAGGGACCCACCTGTAAACAAGCCACAGGCTTAGTGTGGATATCCCTTCGTAGACCAAGCTTAGATTATTATTATTATTATTACTTGTGGGTGCTTGTAGGTACTGGTGGGTGCTTGTAGGTACTTGTGGGTGCTTGTAGGTACTAGTGGGTGCTTGTAGGTACTTGTGGGTGCTAGCCCCGGGTGCTTGTGGGTGCTTGCCCCGGGTACTTGAGGGGGCTTGCCCGGGTACTTGTGGATGCTTGCCCCGAGTTCTTGTAGGTGCTTGTTGGTGCTTGTAGGTGCTTGTGGGTGTTTGTAGGTGCTTGTGGGTGTTTGTAGGTGCTTGTGGGTAATTGTGGGTTCTTTTGGGTACTTGTGGGTGCTTGTAGGTGCTTGTGGGTGCTTGTGGGTGTTTGTAGGTGCTTGTGAGTGCTTCTAGGTACTTGTGGATTCATGTAGGTGCTTGTAGGTACTTGTGGGTGCTTGTAGGTACTTGTGGGTGCTTGTAGGTACTTGTGGGTGCTTGTAGGTACTTGTGGGTGCTTGTAGGTACTTGTGGGTGCTTATAGGTACTTGTGGATTCATGTAGGTACTTGTGGATTCATGTAGGTGCTTGTAGGTACTTGTGGGTGCTTGTAGGTACTTGTGGGTGCTTGTAGGTACTTGTGGGTGCTTGTAGGTACTTCTGGGTGCTTGTAGGTACTTGTGGGTGCTTGTAGGTACTTGTGGGTGCTTGTAGGTGCTTGTGGGTACTTGTAGGTACTTGTGGGTGCTGGTAGGTACTTGTGGGTGCTTGTAGGTACTTGTGGGTACTTGTGGGTGCTTGTGGGTACTTGTGGGTGCTTATAGGTACTTGTGGATTCATGTAGGTACTTGTCAATTCATGTAGGTGCTTGTAGGTACTTGTGGGTGCTTGGTGGTACTTGTGGGTGCTTGTAGGTACTTGTGGGTGCTTTCAGGTACTTGTGGGTGCTTGTAGGTACTTGCGGGTGCTTGTAGGTACTTGTGGGTGCTTGTAGGTACTTGTGGGTGCTTGTAGGTACTTGTGGGTGCTAGCCCCGGGTGCTTGTGGGTGCTTGTCCCGGGTACTTGAGGGGGCTTGCCCGGGTACTTGTGGATGCTTGCCCCGAGTTCTTGTAGGTGCTTGTGGGTGCTTGTAGGTGCTTGTGGGTGTTTGTAGGTGCTTGTGGGTGTTTGTAGGTGCTTGTGGGTACTTGTGGGTTCTTTTGGGTACTTGTAGGTACTTGTGGGTGCTTCTAGGTACTTGTGGATTCATGTAGGTGCTTGTAGGTACTTGTGGGTGCTTGTAGGTACTTGTGGGTGCTTGTAGGTACTTGTGGGTGCTTGTAGGTACTTGTGGGTGCTTATAGGTACTTGTGGATTCATGTAGGTACTTGTGGATTCATGTAGGTGCTTGTAGGTACTTGTGGGTGCTTGTAGGTACTTGTGGGTGCTTGTAGGTACTTGTGGGTGCTTGTAGGTACTTGTGGGTGCTTGTAGGTACTTGTGGGTGCTTTTAGGTACTTCTGGGTGCTTGTAGGTACTTGTGGGTGCTTGTAGGTACTTGTGGGTAATTGTAGGTGCTTGTGGGTACTTGTAGGTACTTGTGGGTACTTGTAGGTACTTGTGGATTCATGTAGGTGCTTGTAGGTACTTGTGGGTGCTTGAAGGTACTTGTGGGTGCTTGTAGGTACTTGTGGGTACTTGTAGGTACTTGTGGATTCATGTAGGTGCTTGTAGGTACTTGTGGGTGCTTGTAGGTACTTGTGGGTGCTTGTAGGTACTTGTGGGTGCTTGTAGGTACTTGTATGTGCTTGTAGGTACTTGTGGGTGCTTGTAGGTACTTGTGGGTGATTGTAGATACTTGTGGGTTCTTATAGGTACTTGTGGATTCATGTAGGTACTTGTGGATTCATGTAGGTACTTGTGGATTCATGTAGGTGCTTGTAGGTACTTGTGGGTGCTTGTAGGTACTTGTGGGTACTTGTAGGTGCTTATGGGTACTTGTAGGTGCTTGTGGGTACTTGTGGGTGCTTGTAGGTGCTTGTAGGTACTTGTGGGTGCTTGTAGGTACTTGTGGGTGCTTGTAGGTACTTGTGGGTGCTTATAGGTACTTGTAGGTACTTGTGGGTGCTTGTAGGTACTTGTGGGTGCTTATAGGTACTTGTGGATTCATGTAGGTACTTGTGGATTCATGTATGTGCTTGTAGGTACTTGCGGGTGCTTGTAGGTACTTGTGGGTGCTTGTAGATACTAGTGGGTGCTTGTAGGTACTTGTGGGTGCTAGCCCCGGGTGCTTGTGGGTGCTTGTCCCGGGTACTTGAGGGGGCTTGCCCGGGTACTTGTGGATGCTTGCCCCGAGTTCTTGTAGGTGCTTGTGGGTGCTTGTAGGTGCTTGTGGGTGTTTGTAGGTGCTTGTGGGTGTTTGTAGGTGCTTGTGGGTACTTGTGGGTTCTTTTGGGTACTTGTAGGTACTTGTGGGTGCTTCTAGGTACTTGTGGATTCATGTAGGTGCTTGTAGGTACTTGTGGGTGCTTGTAGGTACTTGTGGGTGCTTGTAGGTACTTGTGGGTGCTTATAGGTACTTGTGGATTCATGTAGGTACTTGTGGATTCATGTAGGTGCTTGTAGGTACTTGTGGGTGCTTGTAGGTACTTGTGGGTGCTTGTAGGTACTTGTGGGTGCTTGTAGGTACTTCTGGGTGCTTGTAGGTACTTGTGGGTAATTGTAGGTGCTTGTGGGTACTTGTAGGTACTTGTGGGTACTTGTAGGTACTTGTGGATTCATGTAGGTGCTTGTAGGTACTTGTGGGTGCTTGTAGGTACTTGTGGGTGCTTGTAGGTACTTGTGGGTGCTTGTAGGTACTTGTGGGTACTTGTGGGTGCTTATAGGTACTTGTGGATTCATGTAGGTGCTTGTAGGTACTTGTGGGTGCTTGTAGGTACTTGTGGGTGCTTGTAGGTACTTGTGGGTGCTTGTAGGTACTTGTATGTGCTTGTAGGTACTTGTGGGTGCTTGTAGATACTTGTGGGTGATTGTAGGTACTTGTGGGTTCTTATAGGTACTTGTGGATTCATGTAGGTACTTGTGGATTCATGTAGGTACTTGTGGATTCATGTAGGTGCTTGTAGGTACTTGTGGGTGCTTGTAGGTACTTGTGGGTGCTTGTAGGTACTTGTGGGTGCTTGTAGGTACTTCTGGGTGCTTGTAGGTACTTGTGGGTGCTTGTAGGTACTTGTGGGTGCTTGTAGGTGCTTGTGGGTACTTGTAGGTACTTGTGGGTACTTGTAGGTACTTGTGGATTCATGTAGGTGCTTGTAGGTACTTGTTGGTGCTTGTAGGTACTTGTGGGTGCTTGTAGGTGCTTATGGGTACTTGTAGGTGCTTGTGGGTACTTGTGGGTGCTTGTAGGTGCTTGTAGGTACTTGTGGGTGCTTGTAGGTACTTGTGGGTGCTTGTAGGTACTTGTGGGTGCTTATAGGTACTTGTGGATTCATGTAGGTACTTGTGGATTCATGTAGGTGCTTGTAGGTACTTGTGGGTGCTTGTAGGTACTTGTGGGTGCTTGTAGGTACTTGTGGGTGCTTGTAGGTACTTCTGGGTGCTTGTAGGTACTTGTGGGTGCTTGTAGGTACTTGTGGGTGCTTGTAGGTGCTTGTGGGTACTTGTAGGTACTTGTGGGTACTTGTAGGTACTTGTGGATTCATGTAGGTGCTTGTAGGTACTTGTTGGTGCTTGTAGGTACTTGTGGGTGCTTGTAGGTACTTGTGGGTACTTGTGGGTGCTTGTGGGTACTTGTGGGTGCTTGTAGGTACTTGTGGGTGCTTGTAGGTACTTGTGGGTGCTTATAGGTACTTGTAGGTACTTGTGGGTGCTTGTAGGTACTTGTGGGTGCTTATAGGTACTTGTGGATTCATGTAGGTACTTGTGGATTCATGTATGTGCTTGTAGGTACTTGCGGGTGCTTGTAGGTACTTGTGGGTGCTTGTAGATACTAGTGGGTGCTTGTAGGTACTTGTGGGTGCTAGCCCCGGGTGCTTGTGGGTGCTTGTCCCGGGTACTTGAGGGGGCTTGCCCGGGTACTTGTGGATGCTTGCCCCGAGTTCTTGTAGGTGCTTGTGGGTGCTTGTAGGTGCTTGTGGGTGTTTGTAGGTGCTTGTGGGTGTTTGTAGGTGCTTGTGGGTACTTGTGGGTTCTTTTGGGTACTTGTAGGTACTTGTGGGTGCTTCTAGGTACTTGTGGATTCATGTAGGTGCTTGTAGGTACTTGTGGGTGCTTGTAGGTACTTGTGGGTGCTTGTAGGTACTTGTGGGTGCTTATAGGTACTTGTGGATTCATGTAGGTACTTGTGGATTCATGTAGGTGCTTGTAGGTACTTGTGGGTGCTTGTAGGTACTTGTGGGTGCTTGTAGGTACTTGTGGGTGCTTGTAGGTACTTCTGGGTGCTTGTAGGTACTTGTGGGTAATTGTAGGTGCTTGTGGGTACTTGTAGGTACTTGTGGGTACTTGTAGGTACTTGTGGATTCATGTAGGTGCTTGTAGGTACTTGTGGGTGCTTGTAGGTACTTGTGGGTGCTTGTAGGTACTTGTGGGTGCTTGTAGGTACTTGTGGGTACTTGTGGGTGCTTATAGGTACTTGTGGATTCATGTAGGTGCTTGTAGGTACTTGTGGGTGCTTGTAGGTACTTGTGGGTGCTTGTAGGTACTTGTGGGTGCTTGTAGGTACTTGTATGTGCTTGTAGGTACTTGTGGGTGCTTGTAGATACTTGTGGGTGATTGTAGGTACTTGTGGGTTCTTATAGGTACTTGTGGATTCATGTAGGTACTTGTGGATTCATGTAGGTACTTGTGGATTCATGTAGGTGCTTGTAGGTACTTGTGGGTGCTTGTAGGTACTTGTGGGTGCTTGTAGGTACTTGTGGGTGCTTGTAGGTACTTCTGGGTGCTTGTAGGTACTTGTGGGTGCTTGTAGGTACTTGTGGGTGCTTGTAGGTGCTTGTGGGTACTTGTAGGTACTTGTGGGTACTTGTAGGTACTTGTGGATTCATGTAGGTGCTTGTAGGTACTTGTTGGTGCTTGTAGGTACTTGTGGGTGCTTGTAGGTGCTTATGGGTACTTGTAGGTGCTTGTGGGTACTTGTGGGTGCTTGTAGGTGCTTGTAGGTACTTGTGGGTGCTTGTAGGTACTTGTGGGTGCTTGTAGGTACTTGTGGGTGCTTATAGGTACTTGTGGATTCATGTAGGTACTTGTGGATTCATGTAGGTGCTTGTAGGTACTTGTGGGTGCTTGTAGGTACTTGTGGGTGCTTGTAGGTACTTGTGGGTGCTTGTAGGTACTTCTGGGTGCTTGTAGGTACTTGTGGGTGCTTGTAGGTACTTGTGGGTGCTTGTAGGTGCTTGTGGGTACTTGTAGGTACTTGTGGGTACTTGTAGGTACTTGTGGATTCATGTAGGTGCTTGTAGGTACTTGTTGGTGCTTGTAGGTACTTGTGGGTGCTTGTAGGTACTTGTGGGTACTTGTGGGTGCTTGTGGGTACTTGTGGGTGCTTATAGGTACTTGTGGATTCATGTAGGTGCTTGTAGGTACTTGTAGGTGCTTGTAGGTACTTGTGCTTGCTTGTAGGTACTTGTGGGTGCTTGTAGGTACTTGTAGGTGCTTGTAGGTACTTGTGGGTGCTTGTAGGTACTTGTGGGTGCTTGTAGGTACTTGTATGTGCTTGTAGGTACTTGTGGGTGCTTGTAGGTACTTGTGGGTGATTGTAGATACTTGTGGGTTCTTATAGGTACTTGTGGATTCATGTAGGTACTTGTGGATTCATGTAGGTACTTGTGGATTCATGTAGGTGCTTGTAGGTACTTGTGGGTGCTTGTAGGTACTTGTGGGTACTTGTAGGTGCTTATGGGTACTTGTAGGTGCTTGTGGGTACTTGTGGGTGCTTGTAGGTGCTTGTAGGTACTTGTGGGTGCTTGTAGGTACTTGTGGGTGCTTGTAGGTACTTGTGGGTGCTTATAGGTACTTGTAGGTACTTGTGGGTGCTTGTAGGTACTTGTGGGTGCTTATAGGTACTTGTGGATTCATGTAGGTACTTGTGGATTCATGTATGTGCTTGTAGGTACTTGCGGGTGCTTGTAGGTACTTGTGGGTGCTTGTAGATACTAGTGGGTGCTTGTAGGTACTTGTGGGTGCTAGCCCCGGGTGCTTGTGGGTGCTTGTCCCGGGTACTTGAGGGGGCTTGCCCGGGTACTTGTGGATGCTTGCCCCGAGTTCTTGTAGGTGCTTGTGGGTGCTTGTAGGTGCTTGTGGGTGTTTGTAGGTGCTTGTGGGTGTTTGTAGGTGCTTGTGGGTACTTGTGGGTTCTTTTGGGTACTTGTAGGTACTTGTGGGTGCTTCTAGGTACTTGTGGATTCATGTAGGTGCTTGTAGGTACTTGTGGGTGCTTGTAGGTACTTGTGGGTGCTTGTAGGTACTTGTGGGTGCTTATAGGTACTTGTGGATTCATGTAGGTACTTGTGGATTCATGTAGGTGCTTGTAGGTACTTGTGGGTGCTTGTAGGTACTTGTGGGTGCTTGTAGGTACTTGTGGGTGCTTGTAGGTACTTCTGGGTGCTTGTAGGTACTTGTGGGTAATTGTAGGTGCTTGTGGGTACTTGTAGGTACTTGTGGGTACTTGTAGGTACTTGTGGATTCATGTAGGTGCTTGTAGGTACTTGTGGGTGCTTGTAGGTACTTGTGGGTGCTTGTAGGTACTTGTGGGTGCTTGTAGGTACTTGTGGGTACTTGTGGGTGCTTATAGGTACTTGTGGATTCATGTAGGTGCTTGTAGGTACTTGTGGGTGCTTGTAGGTACTTGTGGGTGCTTGTAGGTACTTGTGGGTGCTTGTAGGTACTTGTATGTGCTTGTAGGTACTTGTGGGTGCTTGTAGATACTTGTGGGTGATTGTAGGTACTTGTGGGTTCTTATAGGTACTTGTGGATTCATGTAGGTACTTGTGGATTCATGTAGGTACTTGTGGATTCATGTAGGTGCTTGTAGGTACTTGTGGGTGCTTGTAGGTACTTGTGGGTGCTTGTAGGTACTTGTGGGTGCTTGTAGGTACTTCTGGGTGCTTGTAGGTACTTGTGGGTGCTTGTAGGTACTTGTGGGTGCTTGTAGGTGCTTGTGGGTACTTGTAGGTACTTGTGGGTACTTGTAGGTACTTGTGGATTCATGTAGGTGCTTGTAGGTACTTGTTGGTGCTTGTAGGTACTTGTGGGTGCTTGTAGGTGCTTATGGGTACTTGTAGGTGCTTGTGGGTACTTGTGGGTGCTTGTAGGTGCTTGTAGGTACTTGTGGGTGCTTGTAGGTACTTGTGGGTGCTTGTAGGTACTTGTGGGTGCTTATAGGTACTTGTGGATTCATGTAGGTACTTGTGGATTCATGTAGGTGCTTGTAGGTACTTGTGGGTGCTTGTAGGTACTTGTGGGTGCTTGTAGGTACTTGTGGGTGCTTGTAGGTACTTCTGGGTGCTTGTAGGTACTTGTGGGTGCTTGTAGGTACTTGTGGGTGCTTGTAGGTGCTTGTGGGTACTTGTAGGTACTTGTGGGTACTTGTAGGTACTTGTGGATTCATGTAGGTGCTTGTAGGTACTTGTTGGTGCTTGTAGGTACTTGTGGGTGCTTGTAGGTACTTGTGGGTACTTGTGGGTGCTTGTGGGTACTTGTGGGTGCTTGTAGGTACTTGTGGGTGCTTGTAGGTACTTGTGGGTGCTTATAGGTACTTGTAGGTACTTGTGGGTGCTTGTAGGTACTTGTGGGTGCTTATAGGTACTTGTGGATTCATGTAGGTACTTGTGGATTCATGTATGTGCTTGTAGGTACTTGCGGGTGCTTGTAGGTACTTGTGGGTGCTTGTAGATACTAGTGGGTGCTTGTAGGTACTTGTGGGTGCTAGCCCCGGGTGCTTGTGGGTGCTTGTCCCGGGTACTTGAGGGGGCTTGCCCGGGTACTTGTGGATGCTTGCCCCGAGTTCTTGTAGGTGCTTGTGGGTGCTTGTAGGTGCTTGTGGGTGTTTGTAGGTGCTTGTGGGTGTTTGTAGGTGCTTGTGGGTACTTGTGGGTTCTTTTGGGTACTTGTAGGTACTTGTGGGTGCTTCTAGGTACTTGTGGATTCATGTAGGTGCTTGTAGGTACTTGTGGGTGCTTGTAGGTACTTGTGGGTGCTTGTAGGTACTTGTGGGTGCTTATAGGTACTTGTGGATTCATGTAGGTACTTGTGGATTCATGTAGGTGCTTGTAGGTACTTGTGGGTGCTTGTAGGTACTTGTGGGTGCTTGTAGGTACTTGTGGGTGCTTGTAGGTACTTCTGGGTGCTTGTAGGTACTTGTGGGTAATTGTAGGTGCTTGTGGGTACTTGTAGGTACTTGTGGGTACTTGTAGGTACTTGTGGATTCATGTAGGTGCTTGTAGGTACTTGTGGGTGCTTGTAGGTACTTGTGGGTGCTTGTAGGTACTTGTGGGTGCTTGTAGGTACTTGTGGGTACTTGTGGGTGCTTATAGGTACTTGTGGATTCATGTAGGTGCTTGTAGGTACTTGTGGGTGCTTGTAGGTACTTGTGGGTGCTTGTAGGTACTTGTGGGTGCTTGTAGGTACTTGTATGTGCTTGTAGGTACTTGTGGGTGCTTGTAG